>NC_054870.1:11437837-12044837 GCF_018320785.1 Cheilinus undulatus | reverse complement strand
TGTACCAGGATAATATCCCCTACACCCTTGAATCACCACAACTAGCCTGAACCACTGATACAATGATGGATCCATGTCTTCATGTTGTTTCCACCAAATTCTAACCCTACCATTTGAATGTCACAGCAGAAATCCAGACTCATCAGACCAGGCATTATGTTTTAGTGAGCCTGTTTGAATTGTAGCCTCAGTTTCCTGTTCTTAGCTGACAGGAGTGGCACCATGTGTGGCCTGCTGCTGCTGTAGCCCATCTGTTTCAAGGTTTAACGTCATGTGCTTTGTAAGATGATCCTCTGCATACTTTGGTTTTATCGTTTGGTTATCTAGGTTATTGTTGCTCTTCTATCAGCTCAAACCAGTCTGGTTATTCTTGTCTACCTTCAACAAGACATTTTGGCCCAGAGAACTGACACTCACTTTGGGCTTTTCCATTACATCGAGTGACTTGGCTCTACTTGGTTTGACATGTTTTAGCTGCACTGTGAATGCTGACATTAGACCACCACTGTTAAAGAGTAGGATGCAAGTTGCAACCAGCAAACTGCTTTAAGGTAACCACAGCACACTTGGAGGTTGGGCTAGCTCGCTTGGGCCCTGCTCCACAGCAGAACCATTCTAAGCACGGCTCAGCACAGCCAAACTGTTGGTGGAAAAGTAAATCAGCACGGCTTGGTTTGGATCAGCGCAGCCAAAAGTCATAGCTGAAAAGCCTCAACTGGGTATTTTCTCTTTTTTGGACCATTCTCTTTAAACCCTAGAGCAGCTTTTTTACTTGGAGCCCTCTCTCCCCGGCCTCTCACTTGTATCTGAGAAAAGCCAAGACCTCCCAAGCACCCATACAAAAAAGGGATGCATTGGTGTCTAAAATTAACATAATTTTTTTTTTTTTATTAAAAAAACCCACATAAAAACAGGTCCTTCCACATTTTCTCACCAAAGGTGTCAACTATTTAGTGTTTACCACAATTTTAGTTATTATGGTCAAATGTAACTTGGACAATCTCAGAGCAGACAAAGCCCCCTGAGATCTTTGGCACCCCCTAAGGGGATCTCAGACCCCAGGTTGGGCACCGATGCCTGAGAGATCTTTGTCAAACATATTTGACATTTACATTTTGGACTGCCTCTGATGGAAAACCTAAAACAGTCCAAAGTGGCTTTTTGACTGCAGGAACTTTCCCCGGGAACTAGAGGCCTTTTGAGGAAGTCTGTAGGAATCAGGTTCTAAATTGAGTTCTGTGGTAGAAGCGGCACTGAAGAGTCCCTGCTTGGGGGGCAGTACTTTCCAAAAGCTCAAGTATGGGGGCGGAGGCTGTATTGCTGAATGGTTTCACATCTCATTTTCACCCAGCTCATTTGCATTTTAATAGCTGACAAACATTTATTTTTGGCTCTAACCAGTTTTTAGAGCTAAAGCTTTTCAGAGTGATGAAACATCTCCATCAACATTAGTTAAGTCCAGCTGTGTTTGGTTCTAGTTTTAGATAACCTTGAAGACAGTAAATTTACACAAGACATTTAATAAGGTAAGACATAATAGATCATAGAGACTGTGTCAGTCCTTACTCAGACTGTTCATTACAATACATCCTTTATGAGATTATTTTCCTTTTCTTGATTGGACGGCTGAAGAGAGACAGGAAACCTGGGAAGAGAGAGTGAGGGAAGACAAGTACCAGGGCTGGGATCAGGAATCAGTCCTACAACTAGTGCAATAAGGACTTTAGTCCTTGTACATGGGCGCCTGCTACACCAACCAAGCCAAACTTGAATTCACAATACATTCAAGTAGAAACAAAAAAGTGTAAATCTCAAAAATCTAACTATCATTAACACTATAAATACAGCTTCTGCTATGAATCCGACAACTCCATTCGATCTATTGAACAGTAGATCCTCGACTTCTAAACCATTTTAAGTGAAGGTTCATACAGGTCAGAGTCATGGTAGGGATTTACCATGACTTCCTTAGACCTGGCCGTGTCAGGATGCCTGATATGCATAACCTTCCCAGGAATTTAAGCCCCACTGGAAATGCAGACAAAAAAATGGGCCCCAAGAACTATTTAATTGCTTCAAGAGAAGTCCCTGGAACTAAAAGTTATAGGTAATCTGGTTGATGAAGTAGCCCGATGCAGCATACTTTTACAGCTCATGTAAAAGTCATGAAGTCATGTTTGATAATGTGCATTTCTCTGAAATCTCATGCCTGTGGAATCTCAAGTCCTTTCTACTAAAAGAAGATGTGTGGTCTTTTAGTCTGGCCGGATCATCATGTGGTCTTTTGGTGGATTAAAATGTCTGGGCTCTTTCATTTTTTTATATGTGACCGGGTCAATAAGAGACAGGAACACACTAAATACATTTTTATGTGGGTCTTTATTCCCGACTGTACTTACATAAGAACAGCGTTAAATTTTTGAATTGAGAACTGTAGGATTTCACAGTAGTCACTGTATGGCACAGTTATCTTGCATTTCTCTTTCAAAATAAATTCTTAAAGCTTTTAATCTGAATCTTGACTGACAACAGTAGTTGATAGACAACACTAATGAATAGACAACGCTAAATAGACAGTAACTGTGAACAGTAATTAATAGACAGTAACTGTAAATAGACAACAGTAGTGGCTCACTTCTAGACAAAGAAAGCAAAAATATAATTTGCATTAATACATTTCCTGAGCCACCAAACTCACAGTTTTCTCAGTAACCTCACAAAAGTGCATTATTTTAATGTAACTTCACAGTGCATTAATGAACAAAATTGTGCAAATACTCCTTTAACAGTACGAACAATTTTACATGAGGAGAAAATACATTTAACAGAAAAAAGAACTCGCTTTCACCGCAATGTGTAGTCTGCACTCAAAGACACACACCTCTGGAACAACTCGACATATCTCCCCTCTAAATCAGGCAAAAGTACGCAAAAATGCACATATTGTGGCAAAGTTAGTATATAACTCAGTTTTCTTTGACTTCTACCAAAAAAAGTTAGAACTGACCACTCACGCTGCCCTGCTGCTCAGTCTTTTCCCTTAGTGCGGCAGCCATGACACACACACTTTCTCAATCTACAAAAATCGTCAGGATAACAGAATCATCACTCATCAGCCTTGCTGTGCAAACGTTAGCAATACTTCATCTACCGATAATGACGCATATCTTTGGATTACATTAATGTTTACAGCTATATTTCTCTTCTACATGGACAATATACACACCTCAGAAGTCCAACTTTTCACGGTCATTCTGTTTACGTCTCCTGCGTGCATCTAAAGTCTCATGAGAACTCCGTGCTCTCGCGGGTCTAGCCCTGCTTGGCTCTTAAAGGGACAGTGCTACCTCAATGAGGAGCAGCAGCTCTTAGAGTGATAATGATTAGAATCTAACATTTAGGTTATTGAAACAGTATTTTAAACGGTCTCTAGTTTACCCGGCTACATATATCAGTTCAGATATAAAACTGCCTCGTGAATAGCCAGTGTAAGGACAGGGAAAGACTTTTAGTGTGGATTTTTAACCAAGAGGAAGTCACAATATCATCCAATTTGATTTCTTAAGTGTGAATGAATATTGATTGGTTAGTTCTTAAAGGTCCTCGAGCTTGCACTGAGCTGGGTAAAACTTCATTTTCCTTTGATGCCCCAAGCTCATGAAACACCCTCCAACGAACTCTAAACATTGAAGTCCTACCCTCTCCTGCAGAGTTTAGGACCTTGGTTTCTAGTCACTTTGTTTCCAATTGTTATTGTTTTGACTGTTTTCTACGGGTTTTAACTGATTATATTTGACTGTAGTTTTTCCCTGCTTGTTCTAATGTGCTTGCAACCTTGACAACATTGGAAATTAAGGGAACCTCAGTGTTCTTTTGAGAATAAATAAAGGTTTAATTTGAACTGAATATTCTTTCCCAGCTGGGCACACAAAATAACAGAGTAAAGTTTGTTTGTGCTGCCTTAAAATGAGACTAGGGTTGTCCTGAACAAAAACTCCATACATCTCTAACACAGCCTTCATGATAGTCTCACTCCTCACTCATAAAATGGTGACAGACAAACTTTGGTCACAGCTGCACAGACACTCTCCGAGCATCAGACACCACTGTGGGCAAAAAGCCTGAAATGTTGTGAGCTATTTCTGCCCGTGATTGTGGAAAGGAGGAGGAGGAGGAGGAGGAGGAGGAGGAGATGACGCTGCAGTTTGACTGCTGGGAGCTATAAATCGTACAAATGTTAATGCTCACGTCACACTGCAGCAACAGCATGTCAGACATGTTTGAAGGCTTTAAAAGGTTAAAAGTAAAAATTTTCTTCACGTGGCAGCCAGTCATTATCCGCTCTAATAAAACACAGTGTACCAAAACTTACATGCAAACAGTCTTTACTGTGAATAGCAGGCTCTGCAGGAGTCGCAGTGTGATTATCATCAGACCTCATTTTCTGTCCTCTCTCCCTCCTCCTGTGTTGGGATTACATCCAGTGAGTGACTTCTTCTAATTGGGATCATTAGTTCTGCCTGATTTCCTCGTCCTCTGCCCGATCACTGACTTCTCTCCAAAATGCTCCAAAGCCTCGAGGCCTGTGTTAGTTTTAGGAGAGCAGATGTTTGTGTCCCCCTGCATCCGTCCTGCAGAGCATCTCCCTCCTCTTCTCCTTTCCACTTCTCATCTTCATTTCTGTTCTTCGTCCTCTTCCTCATCATCTGTTTGATAGTGGTATACATTAGTAAAGAATAAAGTAGCATTCACTTCCTCTTCTTAATTCAACATTTTCATGTTATCTCTTTTGTATTTGGCTTCTTCTTTCTTTTTATCATCAGTTTTTACAACTTCTTTGTCTTCTGAATGTTTCTTTTCCTAGTGTAATGTTTTACCTGTTGCTCTTGTCCTTCCTCTGGTTGCCATGGTGGGCAGTAAATCAGTATCAGTATTGCCACTGGTAAAATTCTGCCACAGAATAGATTTTTGCAGCACTGTCATCACTATATTACTGTAAATGCATGTTCTGTGTTTTGATGGAGCATATGAAGTATAGGCAACTAATAGTTAGCATAGCAGAGTGATATGTGACAGACAACAGCTCAGTCTGAGTTCACTTATCAGCACGTTTCCCCCAACATTAAAGAGCAGCCAGGTAACAAGCCAATCATCAACAGCTTGTGTCTGTTGTGTTGAGGTAAAGTAGAGTAATAAAGTAAGATGTGTGTTCTGGAGAGAGCTTTAAAACAAGCTGTGTGCTGCAATGGATCAACTCAGTTTGTCAAGTCCAGCGCTGCAGTGATTTGTATAATAGCATATTAAATGACTGTTCATAGATGTGTTTAAACTGATCACTAAGCAAGAGAGTGTGGCATCCTTGGTATCAACGCGGTTGCTCCATACACTCACTGGTACCTCTGCTAAAACTAAGTTACAGAAAGTCAATGCTAAACACACTACTAATACCAAGTTCTTCACAATAAAGTCAAAGTTGTTCTCTAGTGCTTTTATTGTGAGTGTCCACGCTCACTCACAGGAGAAGTGGTGTTCTCAGTAGCAGCTTGTCACAACCCAGAAGTAGAGAAATAAAACTTAAAACTACATGTAAAGTTAAAGACATGAACACAGAGAGACTCGAATTTTCTTTTACGATTATATGATTAGAGTTTAGAATGCTATCACATCAGGTTAAGTGTGCAAAAGTTGTCATGTATTTACAGTAAAAGATTTAGAAGCTCGGGTTAAGATTAGACTGTTTTCATCATGTGATTAGTCCTGCCTCTGTAATAAAACATGAGGAATTATGAAGCATTTAGCCATTTATTGCTATTACTCTGTTAAAGCAGTTGTCACTAGCAGTGTTGGATATACAGCATTCTAATTTGCTTGGTCATTGTGTGAAAGGGCGCTTAATCTCTTTTGTCCTCAACCTTAACTTGCCTTTTTGGTCAACATCATCTTTTTTGTTTTCATTGTCTTTTTTAGGCCCTACTCTTAGTTTCATCTTTTATTTGTCCCTCTCCTTTTCTCTGTTTTCTCTCCCCTCCCAGGATAAGCCACAGTGAGCTGTCTGTGTGTTTATGTTATGTGACAGAGTTACAGCGTTCTGTAGATTTAGTTCTCCCTCTCCTTCTTCTCGTGGGACACATATTAAACACAGAGCGTCTGCTTCATACATGCTTTCACATAAAATTTTCTTCAGACATTTGGAGCGAGCATCGTTTCCTTTCCTTCCTCCATCTCTCGTGTTTCTATGACAGTGTTTGGCCACTTCATTTCTCGGTCATTTTCTCTCCGTGCCCTCGTCTGCGTGGAATAAATCTGTGGACACATGTCTGAAAAGATAAGCCTGGATTTAAATGTCACTATTAAAGCCAGAGAGAAACGCACACACTCTCTCCAACTGTGCTAGCTGAGTGTATCGGCTTGTCTCGGGTTGGATTTCAGCGAAGTGAACACAACTTTGAGCTGATGAGGTCATGGAGAGAACAGGAGAGCGATGTGGGACTCTGATACAGCAGTGGAAACATGTTTGTGTACGAATTAGTGACAGAGTGGACAGGATCAGATCCAAAGACACAACTGTGATATGTCAGTGATGAAAAGTTTCTGCTTGCATCAGATACAGCACAGTCCAAAATGGCTCTAGCACTCACCATAGGGTTTATTCATCTTGATTTCTTCCTTGCCTACCTCTGCACATTTCTACTGTTAGATTTCCATGTCAAAGCTGGGCACAGAAAATCTGGAGCATGCTCAGAATGCCTTGGCACGTTTGGGTCTGATTAAGTTGTGCACGAGTAAATCAACCCCCAACCAGAGTCAGTGCATTTGCATGCTGAAATCAAGTTTAACCTCCGCTACAGTAGATGGCGATATGCCCCTTTTCAGCTGACCCATTGAACCAGCAGCTAATAGGTTGAATACCAAACTGTGAAAACTAGGAAATTTTTGCACCTCTTTAAATTTCGTACACACTTTATACCAGGGACTCTGACCATCAAGAGGGTTTGAAGTTATTCTCACTGCCAAAGGGCAGAGGTAAAGCAATACTTATAACATATCTATTAAAGTTCCCATTTTTCAAGATCTTTTTGGGGGCTTTTCTATGCCTCTTTAGACAGATGACGATAGTGAATAGTCAGAAACAGGGATGAGACAGCAGGGAAAGACCTGCAAAAAAGGAGGTACAGGCCAGACCCAAAACCAGGATGCCTGTGCGTATGGGGCGTAGCTCAATCAACAAGCCTTCTGCCCCCCAAGATTTAGATAGTTACGCTAAAATGGAATATAAATGCTTCATTTAATTAGCTGAACAAAGAATAAAAGCAATATGAGCTACTTTTTTCCAGTAATGAACTGAATATGTATAAGCTGTTCAGGTATATTTCACTAAATTTTCAGTTTGCATTTAGAAATGCTGTAGATGCTTTAAAGTTTAACAGAAACAATAACAAATGATGTTTGTATTTTTGTACAAAAAAATGAATGTATACCAGTAATTAAAGATTATAGAGGAAATACTTATTACCCTTTAAACAGAGCCACATTTGTAAGAAACGTGCATTCATGGGATGGGCAGCAGAGCTTAGTATGTTGGTTTCACCCATAAAAAATTTGCCAAATCTTCTCTGCCAATGCCAAAGAGCTTATTCTGCCATTGACTCTTGTTTGATGTTTGGTGGATTGGATGATTGAAGTTTGAAGAAACAAGACATATTGGCAATTTAACAATATTTTTATTTAATAAACAGGAGCCTCAGTGGCGTGTGTTTTCATCTTGGAGGATAGAGTTCAGTCCCAGACTGTGTAGATATGGGATTGCCACAGGTTGAAGAAGTCTCATCTGCATCTCTGCATTGGGATTGCCTCTTATGATGACAAGCCTTGTTTTTCCAGTTAGGGAAATGACGCCCCACTCCATCACACTGCCTCCACCAAAAGATGTTACTCCATCTGTGCAGCAATCAGCATAAGGTTCTCCGCGTCATCTCCACACCTGCTTGCTTTTTTCAGTGCACATCTTTCTGACACAAGCCCAAATGCGCCTGATGGTTCATGACTGGTTCTGGATACTCTGGGCAGAGAGCTGCCAGTTACATCATCCTGTAACCCTTGAGTGCAAATCCTTAAAGGTGACCCTACAGTTCCTAACTGCTTACAAGGTGAGGATACAGTCTTCTTCGGGTATTGTCTTCTTGGACGGCCACTTCATGGCCAGTCTCTGCCATCCTATGTTATATGGAACTTGGCTTTCAGTTTGGAGATGGTACTAGGGCTCAGTTTAGATAATTCAGCAACTTGGTATTGCAGAATACCAGCTTGAAGTTTCCCTATCTCACAGGCCCTATCCTGATCAGTCAAATGCGTCATGTTGATTCTTCGAGCAGACATACAGTCCCCTCCAAAAGTATTGGGACGGCGGGCCCAAGTCCTTTATTTTTGCTGTAGACTAAAAACATTCTGATTTGACGTCAGAAAATGAATATGAGACAAGAGTTTAACATTTCAGTTTTTATTTCCAGGTATTTACATCTGGATCCAATGACTCACTTTGAAGATAGCACTCTTTTTTAAACCCACCCATTTTTCATGTGAGCAAAAGTATTGGAACATATGACTGACAGGTGTGTTGTGCTGCCCAGGTGAGTCCAATGACATTGATTATTCAAACAGTAAATAGCACTGTATTTTCGCGCTAAGTTTCAGATTTGAGTTTTGCCTTTGGAGACTGCATTTATAGTTAGTGGTGTAACCAACCAGAGAGCTGTCTATGAGTCAAAAACAAGCAATTGTGAAGCTGAGAGAAGATGGGAAATCCATCAGAGCCATTGCACAAACATTGGTTATAGCCACTACAACCATTTGGAATGTGCTAAAGAAGGAAGAAACCACTAGTGTATTAAGTAACAGATTTTGAATGGGTAGACCAAGGAAAACAGCATCAGCTGATGACAGAAACATTGTGAGAGCTGTGAAGAGAGGCCCTAAAACAACTGTTAGTGACATCAGCAACAACCTCTAGAGGACAGGAGTGAAGGTATCACCATCTACTGTTCACAGAAAACTTCATGAACTAAAGTACAGAGGCTACACCAGAAGATACAAACCACTCTTTAGCAAGAAGAACAGGAAGGCCAGGCTGGAACTTGCCAAAAAGTACAGAGACCACCCTCCAACCTTCTGAACAAAGTTTTTTGGACCGATGAGACAAAGATGAACCTTTACCAAAGTGATGGAAAAGCTAAAGTTTGGAGAAAGAAAGGATCTGCTCATGATCCCAAACATACAAGCTCATCTGTGAAACACAGTGGAGGTAATGCCATGGCTTGGGCTTGCATGTCTTCTTCTCAGAGGGGATTATTAATCTACATTAATGATGTAACACATGATGGTAGCAGAAATGAAGTCAGAAGTCTACAGAAACATTTTGTTTGCCAATTTAAGGAAAGATGCAATCAAACTGAGTGGGAGATCCTTCATCATGCAGCAAGATAAAGACCCAAAAAACTCTACCAAAATAACAAAGGAGTTCATCAGGGGCAAGAAGTGGAAGGTTTTAGACTGGTCAAGTCAGTCTCCAGGCTTAAACCCTGTAGAGCACTTAACCTGCTAAAGAGGAGACTGAAGGGAGAAACCCCCCAAAACAAACAACAACTGAAAGAGGCTGCAGTGAAAGCCTGGAAAAGCATCACCTAACTAAATGTCAAGTCTTTCTCACTTTAATCTATTTAAAGTCTCTCTGTTCCAATACTTTTGCTCACCTAGAAATTTGGTGTTCCGTTACAAATAAAGCTATCTCCTTAGTTGTCCAATCCAGATGTAAACACCTGGAAATGAAAGCTGAAATGTTGATCTCTTGTCCCATGTCATCTTTTTGTGTCAAACCAAAATGTTTTCAGTCTACAGCAAAAATGAAGATTTTTGGCACTTGGGGTAACCAGAAGCTAAAAACAACAGTCAATAGCTACAGCAAAATAAGCTGCTTGGCTATGTCAGAGAAGATTTTGCATGGGTACAGCCCACATACTCCACATACTCAACTCTGCTGCTCATCCCACAGCGCATGCTCCTTACAGATGTGGCACCACTTAAAAGGAAATAACAGGAAATAAAAGGTATTAGATTTATTGCCAAAAATCATTGTTACAAAAAACAAATCTACCAAATGCAATTTTCCTAACTTTTTTCTGCTAAGTTTATTGAAAATGTTCTTTAACATTTTGAAATCTAGTGAACATATAGAAGACAACAATTTGATAAAGCCAACATATCTTAACATGCAGGGTACATTTCTAAGTAGTTGATGAAATCGAAGGCAGGCAGCTATCCTGCATATTATTCTCATAGATTCCAAGTTCAAAGTCTGTTGTGGAAATGGCAGAATAAATGCAGAACCTTTTTGTTTAATAAAGGTTTGATTGAGGTTCATACATGCAAGAGTAAATCAGTTTCCAGCTGCATTTTCAAAGAGTGTTACCTCGACTTCAAAGATTTATTTAGTACATTTTAATTTTCATCAACGTATTGTAAAAAGTCCAGTCTAAGTCAGACAGAAAATAATTTGATTTTTTTCGAATTGCATGTCAATATACTGACTCATGCATGTGAAAGACACACATCAAGATCAAGGTTCAACATGAGTTTAGTCATCCTGGTTCAGTGTAAAGATTTCAGGCTAAATGTGGGCCATAGATGGGTTCATCTGTGTCATACATGGGTCAAAAATTCATCACTATCTGTTAACTCTGTCTGACTTTTTGCATGGTTTTTAACTTTCTGTCAGAGTTCAAACAACTGCAGCTTTATGTCTGCCTCAACATATCGTATATCCTCTCTATAACTCTGTGTATGGCACTCATTCATGCTGCTTTCCCACCTTTTCTCACTTTTTTCCCCTCTCTCTTTCCATCCCTCTCTCCCTCCCTTCCTCTCTCCGTCTCTCCTGCCCTGGGTCATGGAACACGTTGTTCCCGGCCTCAGACTGTACGAGCTGCTGGCTAACTCTGCCTTTTCATGCTGTTTTTTTATGTGCCAGACTGCAGTTGTTTTTTCCTTGGAGGGGGCATGTCAGTGCTAAACCACATGATTTCACCCAGTGACAAACCCTCTTTATGTAACATAGCAGAATAGAGAGAGATGGGGGACTTATGTCGGGTGATGATGAGGCGTGTGGAGGAAGATGACGATGCACAAAATCCTCTTAAAGTGGAGGCAGCTGCAGAGAGCGTCAGCTCTGTGTTACAGAGACAGAGATTAGCTTCAATTAAAGCAGCTGATTGTACTTTAGTTTTTCCATTATGAACATTTAGTCACAGCTTGTCATTGGAGGAAACATCATTTCCCTACTGAGAATACGAGTCGAATACTTTATTTCTAAAGTGCTTAAAATAAGAATGGCAACAAACTGTTAATTAGTGCAAGAATCAGAGGTTGCTTTGCATAAAAGAAGACAAAAACAATCTTCTACTGTTGTATTAGAGAAAGAAAACTCTGATAGTGATCCAAAGAGACACAAAGTAATGTTTTTATCCCTTCCCCCCATCTTTGCTGCCTACACATCGTATCCAATATCTTAACAATTTGTTGTTTGATTTAATATTTCACACATTTATTTCATGAGAAAGGGGCATAAGAGAGTACTGTGTCCTTGCAAGCCTTCAAATAAACCCCTGCACACTCTCCAACTTGCAAACCTACATTTTCCTACATTTGTCTTGGAGCCACTTTTTGTACTTTTGCATGATAAATGTCGAGTCCATGAGATGCTACCTGCTCTGCAGCATAGTTAGGAGTGCATTTAACCTTTTAATGAGTATGGTTTGTCAATGAGATTGTATCTTTTTGACTCGTTTGCACCATTTTAGAAGGTTCAAAGCCACACAACCCTTTTGTAAACCATACTCGAAATATTTATGCACATGTGCAAGAACATTTAATGAGTGAATGTCTAACAGCAAAGTAGGACACATATCCTTGTAACGTGCTGTTTAACATGTACAGGTAGAAGTGCTTTATTGAAGGACAGCTTGCTTTTATCGGGATGATAAAGCATGTGTTTTGTCTCATGCCAGATTTGAGCCCATTTTTATATCAGTTTGTTGCAACATGGAAAATAATTCATCCATCTTTGGCCTAACCAGCTATGTCATTGTGTTGTTAAAACCAAGTCTAATCTTTTCTTTTATTTCATGAATAATTCCATCTTAATAAGTACTAGCTATCTGGGACCAAACGGAACAACCACTCGCACCAACAAGATTTTTATTCTTCTCCCAATGCAGCACTCCAATTTAGAGCTCAGAATAAGTTTTAAAATGAGAGGAGAAACTGCAAAAAAGGTTCACTTAAGGAAAAAAAGAACCTTCCGTTCTTCAAGGGTACAGGCCTGAATAATTTTCATTCTGTTAATGTCCCTTTTTATTTATTCAAGTCTTGGTTTAGAAAAGTTGTGTGAAGATTTAGTGCCACAGTCAGCACTTATAGAAACCTAACTTTCAGAGTGTCGATTGCTGCTAGATTGCAAAAGTTGACTCCCACTTTCCTCAGTAGAATCAGGACATTATTTTTTAAACACCTCCATCTCCTTTTAAAACGAGATATTACTAAGAAAACAGAAACAATGTAACTGAATCCTGTTGGTCGAAGATGGTAGAGCCAGAATTTGGTGTAAACATCGCAAGAGCATGAATGTATCCTGCCTTGTGTTAGCACTTCAGGCTGCTGGTGGTGGTGTAGTGGTGTAGGGCAGTGTTAATTTTATCAAACTGAACTGCAACCAAAAATGTTAGTCAACTACCTGTTTTCCAGGAGGAAGATCGGCCAGGTGGCCGAATACTTTAGTCCATGTAGTGTACTTTAAAAGCATATTTTTCTTGAGTATTGTTGCAGGCTAGCAAAATGTACCTAATAAAGTGGCCTTTGTACTTATAAATCTATTTCTAATGTTTATGATGATCTTAAATGTCGGAGTCATCTGTCCGTTCCACTGAAGCAGTTTCCACCTCTCATTAACCTGTAGAACTGTCTGCTGATAGAGACAGACATCTGTGAGACACAGCGGCCATCACCGCAAGGGGCAGGACAGAAGCACATCACTGTGACAGCGGACATCTCTCTTAGACACATACAGTCATTTAAGTGCAGCCAAACACTCACTGTCACACAAACATCATCACACGCTGCAGCAGCAGTGGTTTCAGACCTCATGACGGCACACTTGAATGCTTTTTTCCATCTCACCTTCTCTGCTCGCCACCTTTTCAATCTTTTGTTTTATTCCAGCTCACGCCCTCCTCCCTCCCTCCTCTCTCCCAGCCCTAAACACACACTCTGGCTCGGACCTACCCACATACCACAGCCGACTGCCGAGTCAGGCTTTATTCCTCCTCTCAGCTCACCTCATCTGCAGCAGCTCTGCTCAGGAATGTTCAAGTGAAACATGACAGTTGCACATTCCCCTTCTTCGCCTTTTTATACGCAAGCATTTGTTTGCATCAGTGAGTGTGTGCAATAAAAGAAAGACACTTGAGACATGCCTTCTGCAGCAGACTCTAGAAACCAGCTGATAGAGAGTTGGGGACTGGGTGTACTTTTAAAGAAGTGAGTCTCTGGATGTGAGGGTGATTGTGTGCACTTGTGCATATCTACCCAGCCCACTCAGATGGCAGCTCATATTCCCCTGACTCATGGGTGCACAGGTGGTGCTGGGCCTCTGCTAACAGAAACTACTGATATACTGGTATTTTGATAGTTGCATCTCTCTCTTTCACTCCTCACATTCAGCAGCAGGTGTAAAGATGAAACTAGTTTTTGTTTCAGAATCAAACCATGGCTTTTTTTTTAACCCTGAAAGAGACGGGTTGTTTGGACTGTGGTTTAAAGAGCCTACTTATCACATTATGCTGTATGCACATGTGTGATGGCTATCTTTGTTTACATGTAGACTTGCACTTAGTAAATGGACTTGAGCTTGTATAGCGCCTTTCTAGTCATCTAACTCTCAAAGTGCTTTTAAACCTCATGTCACACCTACCCATTCACACCCTGATGGCAGAGGATGGAGAACTGGCCATCAGTATTACTTAATCCCATTCATACACATCCATACCCATTTACACACCATTGATGAGGCAGTGGGAGCAAACTGGGGTCAAATGTCTTTCCCAAGGTCACATTGACATTTGCTACTCATTCTCCTGGACCTCTCTGCAGCCTTTGACACAATCTCCCACACTATCCTCCTTATCCATCCACCCAGGCATTACTGGGGCAGCCCTCTCCTGGTTTCAGTCCTACTTCTCTGACAGAAAACATTTTGTCAGCATTGGCAAGTCCTGCTCTCACCCAACCCCTGTAAACCAAGGTATGCCTCAAGGCTGTGTCCTTGGACCTCTTCTTTTCATGGTTTATATGCTCCCTCTTGGACACATCTCCCGCAAACATGGTCTCAGCTTCCATCCCTACACACAGCTCTATCTACACACCACACCATCCGCTTAGCCTTCCCCCTACTCTATGGTCAACTGTCTGCAAGAAATTTAAACCTGGATGTCAATGCCTCCATGCCCTTGGCCCTCAGTACCTCTCTGACCTTCTTGACCCATACACACTGACCTGGAGCCTCCTGTCCTCAGACACTGTTCCCACCACCAAACTTGGTTCCTATGGAAACAGAGCCTTGAGGACTACAGCCCCCAACCTCTGGAACACCCTACCTCAAAATGTCCAAGCTATTATTGTAGTTATAATTGACTGCAGGAGCAGTCACATGCCCTTCTAAATGCAGGATGACCCACTACCTACTGAGCCATAGTCACCTGATTAAGGCATGATAAAGGCAGAAGTTCCATCTTGAAGCATTAACTTAATTCTTATTTGGCGTCATCATTTGGTTGTTTATGCTTGTAAATTTTGCACATGCAGGGCACACTGTGCGCTCATTGGCCAACTTCACTGACTTGAACGTAGGAATCAGACATGAATAGAATTTAACTTGAAAGCATGTGTCGCCATTTTGACCTGCTTGTAGACTTTCCGTCAGGAAGCCTTGATTGTCATTCATTATAACATGTTACATGATATAAAACAATTGATTTTCAGGGCCAACGAGATCAGAAACCCCACAACTGCCGTACAGAACGACAACTGTCTGCTGTCTGGTCTCTGCTTTTAGGTCTACTTCCTTCATACCTTCTGACCTTCATCAAACAGAATTGTACTCATCATCTTCAGTCACAAGATCTTTACTCATTGCCTTTCCAAAGGTCAGACGTGAACTGGGAGAAGGAGGAGCTTCCTGCTCTCCTTACTTGGAACAAATTATATAAAGGCCGAAACCTCATGAGCTGCTCTGGATGGATTTGAAAAGATTTTAAGTTACATCAAAGCAGAAAGATTTGCCTCTTAAAAGTCAGAACACCAGCTACAAAACAAAAACAGTTTTGGGGGTATAAAAAAATGAGGCCTAGATATTTACTTTATCCACCTTTAATGTAATGTATTACATTAACAGTTCAATTGTAAAACAAACTAAATCTTTTAAGAGGAACTGATAGAAAGTAAAACAAACTGGTTGCATGAATATGCACACAGCCTCTCAGTGAAGGACAGAAATAAACAGAACAGTATTGTTGAAATCAGTTTTTAAGATTATTGTTGAGAAACAGAGAGATTTTAATTATTTTGTAACCAGCAGAGCCTTTCTAAGTCTGAGTTTCTCTGTTACCATCAGGACTTTGTTATGTTTTCCCTGTATGTATATATATATATATATATATATATATATATATATATATATATATATATATATATAAAATGCCATTCAAAATCATTCACTCCCTTTTCAATCAGATTACTAAATGCTCCTTAGATTTTGTGTTTGTTGGTCTACTTTATATAAGTGTTTGTTATAGGTCTTGTTTTGTATTATTTAGCTAACACATATTGTTGCCATCTGTGTTTTTATCTCTGTTTTTCTGAGCAACAAAAACAAAACCAAATGCTCCTTGAGTGTGACCGTGCATAGCAGATGAACTGGCCAGACTCCGTGTCTGTCATCAGGCGGATCCATCCTGCAAAGCTCCCCTCTAAATGATTGTTCCTAACTGGAAACAGTTCAGGCTATCAGCGTTTGAGGAGAATAATGGAGTAGCTTTGGGTGGGGTTTGGCTGTACTTGAAGCCGATAACAATGACTGCTGTCAGTGTAGCAGTTAGCTTGGATATAGCTATAGTGTAGCGGAACTACACTGGGCAGATAAATCTTTATTGATACCAGAGCAAAGAACAGCACTTTGAGTGCACTTTCATGATGGAAAAGATGTTTTTGCTGTTCCTCTGACCTGCCTTAGTTTGCAATCCTTGCAGATGGGGTTGAGTTGTGCTTTAAGCAGGAGTGCATGATGGCTCCCGCTAGGGTGGTGACTGGCTTGGATGTAGCTGTAGAAAAGCAGCAGTTTAATCAGACCTCGACTACATTTCTCTATTGAAACAAGAGCAAAGAGCCACACTAAAAGCTTCTCTTAGCAGAGAGGACGTTTTTGCACTTCTCCAGATAGGCTTCAGCATTCAGACACTACTGCAGGGCTAGTCTGTATAGTTCTGGTTAGCTCTAGAGCTGCACACATCTACCACCTTCATCTCGCCCAATTGGCCCATATTGAATGTGACAGAATGTTCGTCCAATCACCCTCTGAGAATTCCTGCTTTTCCCAAGCACTTTATATGAGAGGTTTCCCAGATAAATGTGAAATCTATCCTATCTAATGGCAGTCTGGCATGTCAGGTTACCTTGAGCAAAAATATTGTTTAAAGTGAAATAAATTACACTTAATTGAACTAATACTAAAGTGAAGCATCTTTGATATCATTACAACACTCAGTCTCTGGTTAGGTGTCTATCAGCGTAATCTATCTCAACTTGACAAAATTTGACCATTCTTTATGGCAAAAGCATTCAAAGTCTTTCCGATAGCACATAGACTTCCTGTGCACAGCGTTCTAGAGATCACTACATTAAGCTCTGGGCTCTGGTTTGGACTTGGATGTATGCTTTAGGTCATTTTCACACTAAAAGGTGGAATTTCTGGGTATCCCCAGCTTTCTTGAAGAAATTGTAAGGTTTGGGGCCAAAACTGACTGATATTAGGAGCTGGTCACAATTCCCTCCACCTTAACTGATCCAGTTGAATGAAAACAGCAAAATCACAATGCTGCTTCACCATGGATATGTGGCATTTTAACGGTGGCATGAAGACTGATGTTCTGCTTGAAATTTTCAATTGGGAGCGATTTTCACAATAATGTGTTCATTTATGTAATTTTTTGTCTTTTAATGTAGTGATGTTTCTTATGTTTGAATGTATGCCTGCTGATCGTTTTTCAAAAACTCTGATAACTCTGCCACTACTTGTCTTGTCCAAGACACCCAACAAGGACAGAGTTTTTATCCCAATTATGTTTTACTGATAAAATTACATTCAAAAAAATAAATAATAGAAGATTAATTGCTGTACTAATAACTTACAGCCCATTCAGGGAGCAGCATGCATGAGCATATGCATTCTGGCAGCAAATATATTCATGTTTCTCTTTGGGTGCTATGCATTGCATTTTCATTATTTGGCTGTTGAAAAGTTGCTTTTTGCCCAGGGCTTTTGTTTCTTTGTCCTCTCAGTAGCACGGTGTGATGGTTGCACCCTCCTTGTTTGGCGTTCTGTCGCTCCCGTAACGACTTAACAGCTCCGACCTTGGATAAGGTCTTTGCTCTTGGTGCTAAATAATTCAATAGTACAGAGTAACTGTCTGAATAAGTCTTTCTTCCTGCCTTGACAAGACATCAACAAACTCTCTCCACCTGAACTGCTTCTCAGGGAGGATCTGCAGTGTGTCGGCCTGATCAATTTTGCATGGTTCCTTTCCGAGTGCAGCACTTTGCTTAGCCATTTAATCTGAAGCAGCTCAGGCAGAGAGGTGCTGAGTGCAGAGCGTCTTATGGAGACTGAGAAGTCAAATGAGGACAGGAGAAGAGGCCACAAGGTCACAAACAGCTGTCTGAAACTGAATAATTACAGAGGAAAAGTGTGAAGCTCTGTCATGGGACTGTGACCTAAATAGATGTGGAAGCAGTCTGACTAATGAACCTCACAGATGAAATTTTTCATCTTTTTTTCATAAATCTCTCTCTGCTTTTGGTTGCAGGTTATGCCTTCCTGCTGTTCCAGGAGGAAACATCTGTCCAGGCCTTGATCGACGCTTGTATCGAGGAGGATGGAAAACTCTACCTGTGTGTGTCCAGTCCCACCATCAAAGACAAACCGGTAAACAGCAGCTCCCTCCAGAGCCCTTTTACACATGCTAATTTCAGGGCAGCCTGTCCCTAAATCTCAATACACTACTTTTTTACACATGCCCCCTTGCATGAAAAAGGATGCTCAAGTCACAGTGACACCATAATGACAGTGTTTGCCTTTTTATCAATGCTACATATAACTGCACATATTCACAGTATCAATAAAATAATGGGACAGTTTAGACCTTTCTGGCAGTCAGAAAAGTTCAGGAGGTATTCTCATTATGTGAATGAAAACTAGTTGCATGGTCACAGGATATAAAAATCCCCATCCTGCCGGTCACTAGTGGTGAAGTTTCCTGAATATTGCCTGCTGCATTCTCACAACAGATCACCCCAGCCTCACATAGAAATTGTTCTATGAGGCTAATAGCATGTAGACAAAATTGTTGGTACTCTTCCATCAAAGAAAGAAAAACCCACATTGGTCACTGAAATAACGTGTGACTGATAAAATTAATGATAAATAAAATGTACAAAGTATTAATTGGCCTAGACAAAATTGATGTTACCCCTAAAAGAGATGTAACATAATTTGACCATAGGGACATGTTAAACTAAGGTGTGACCTGTAATTGTCATCACAGGTGTCTTCAAACTTATAATCAGTCAGTCTGCCTATTTAAAGGGTGAAAAGTGTCACTGTGCTGTTTGGTATCATCGTGTGTACCACGCTGAGCATGGAGCACAGAAAGCTAAGGATACAGTTGTCCCAGGAGATTAGAAAGTAAAGAATAGACAAGCATGTTAAAGGTAAAGGATGTAAAACCATTTCCAAGCAGCTTGATGTTCCTGTGACTACAGCTGCACATATTATTCAGAAGTTTAAGGTCCACAGGACTGTAGCTAACCTCCATGGACATGGCCTTAAGAGGACAATAGAGACAGATAAAAGAATGATGACCAGAAGAGCACAGAACAACTTCCAAACAGATCAGAGGTGAACTCCAAGGTCAAGGTTCATCAGTGTCAAAACGTACCATCCATCACTGCTTGAGTCAAAGTGGACTTAATGGAAGATGACCAAGGAAGACTCCACTGTTGAAAGCAAATCAAAACAAAGTGAGACTGGAATTTGCCAAAAATGCATATTTACAAGCCACAAAACTTCTAAGAGAGTGTCCTTTGGATAGATGAGACAAAACTGGAGCTTTTTGTCTCTATGTTCACTGATGCAAAAATGAAGCGTACAAAGAAAAGAACACTGTAGCTACTGTAAAACATGGAGGAGGCTAGGTTATGTTCTGAAGATGTTTTGCTGCATCTGGCACGGGGTGTCTTGAATCTGTGCAGGGGACAATGAAATCTCAAGACTATCAAGCCATTCGGGAGCAAAATGTGCTGCCCATTGTCAGAAAGCAACAGGATAATGACCCAAAACACACAGCTAAAAACAGCCAAGACTGGCTAAGAACAAAACATTGAACTACTCTGAAGTGGCCTTCTCTGAGCCCTGATCTAAATCCTATTGAACATCTGTGGAAGGAGCTGAAACATGCAGTCTGGGGAAGACATCCTTCAAACCTGAGACAGCTGGGGCAGTTTGCTCACGAGGAGTGGGCCAAAATACCTGCGGACAGGTGCAGAAGTCTCATTGGAGTTACAGAAATGGCTTGATTGCGATGATTGCAGCAAAAGATAATGAAACAGCATAATAAGTTAAGGGTACCATCATTTTTGTCCTGGCCAGTTTCATTAGTTTGTTTTTTTAATCGATTCTGTTGAACCACAATTCAAATGCAATGTCTGATTTTCATTAGTTAATTTTCAGTAATTTTTTATTAGTTATTACTTATGGCAGTTACAAGTTATTTCAGTGACCACTGTGGGTTTTTCTTTCTGTAACTGAAGGGTACCAGTGGCTTTGTCCACATGTGTAATGTGGTAAAAATTAGGCTGTTCAAATTCACATGTGCAGCTCTCCTGAAAACTTTTGTGCATGTGTGAGAACACTATCAAAGTTTATCTTTAAACAAGAACTTAGAACAAAAACACCAGAAATGGTCAGAAATCCTATTCCTGACACTGAAAGCTTCTGCCATTGGTCCACTGGAACAGGTGTAAGCATAAACAATCTTGTAATTCTGTTAGTGAAGAGGTCTGGAGTCTCTTATACTCCATGGCAAAGGATTTTTGTACATTGGCGTCAGCGATTTGTCAAAATGGACTGGAAAATATCAGCAAATTGGTTACCATTAAATGTCCTATAGCTTCTAGTGGGTTGAAAATGTACATAAAGTACACCACATGTTTCCCTATACATGACACCACTTTTCTTCTCTTCCTCAGGTCCAGATCCGTCCCTGGAACCTGAGCGACAGTGACTTTGTCATGGACGGCTCTCAGCCTCTGGACCCCCGCAAGACCATCTTTGTGGGAGGTGTGCCACGGCCCCTGCGTGCAGGTAAATAACTAATATAGTGGAATAACTTACTTGTGATCCCCCCTAAAGCCTCTAAATTGGCTTCATAGTGCTGGCTGGCATGAAGCGCTGTGGCCGGAGGCTATAATGAAAGTTCTCCCTGTGAGAAAGCAATCCTGTGCTCAGGTTTCCAGGACGCCGGCCAAGCGGTCGTCATGTTAAGAATTCATGCTGTAATGGAAGGCTCAGTCCTTCTGTTCTGGGGTAAACATCGCCTGCTCGTCTGCAATGTGACACCGACTAATTATACCGGCAGTTTGAGACTGCTGCTCAGATGAAAGAGAGGAGGGGAGGCTTTTTATCAGGTAATAACAGAGTCAATCACCAAAGTCCAGGTTAAACCTGTACGCTTTTTAAAGAGAGGCAGAAGGATTTTCATCTCAGGAAATATTGAACTCATTAAAACATTTGATGTGCCCAGGGCTGAGCAATATTGATTTACATTTTACCCCTCTAGTTCTGTGCTGTTCAATATTTGTCAAATTAATCACAGCTTAGTTTAGTGATCTATCTATATCAAAGGTTGTCCTTACAATGGCTGATTAAAAACTCAAACAGCTCATCAGTTCAAGTTTATCTCACTCGCATCCAAATCATATGCAAAGGATTCAGACCCCCTTCGCTTTTTTAAAATGTGTTATGTTGCAGGCTGATGCTGCATCTTTTACATTCATTTATCCTTCATACAATCAGTGTCCCACAATGACAAAGCAAAAACTGTTTTGTTTTGTTTTTTGTAGATTTATTGTATATAAAAAACTTGGCATAAGTATTCAGACCCTTTGCAAATACACTTGAAATTTAGCTAAGTTGCCTCCCATTTCTCTGGATCTTTGCTGAGATGTTTCTACACCTTGTTTGGAGTCCACCTGTGTTAAATTAAACTGATTAGACATGATTTGGAAAGGCAAACACCTCTCTATAGAAGGCCTCACAGCTGACAATGCACAAGAGAGCAAAAACCAAGCCATGAAGTCAAAGGAACTTTGTGCAGAGTTCACAGACAGGATTGTTGCAAGGTTCCAGTCTGGGGAAGGCTACAAAAAGAATTCTGCTACACTGAAGGTTCCCAGGAGCACATTGCCCCCCTGTAACTCTCAAAGTTTGGCACAACCAGGACTCTTCAAAGAGATGGTCGTCCAGCCAAACTGAGCAATCAGGGGAGAAGGGCCTTAGTAAGAGAGGTGACCAAGAGATCCTGTGTGGAGATGGGACAAAGCTCCAGAAGGATAACCATCTCTGCAGCCCTCTACTGATCCAGGCTTTTGGCAGAGAAGCTAGACAGAAGCCTCTCATCAGTACAAAGCACATGAAAGTGCACTTGGCTTTTATGTGGGTTTTTTTTGAGGGCAAACAGTTCAATCTTAGTTTCATCAGACCAGAGAATGTTGTTTCTCACAGTCTAAGAGTCTCTGAGGTGTTCTTTTGCAAAAATCTCCAAATGGGCTTTCATGCATTTTGCACTGATGAGAGGCTTCCTTCTAGCTACTCTGCCATAAAGCCCAGATCAGTGGAGGGCTGCAGTGATGGTTGTCCATCTGGAACTTTGCCCCATCTCCACATAGGATCTCAGTGACCATCAGGTTCTTGGTCACCTCTCTTACTAAGGCCCTTTTTCCCCGATGACTTGGTTTGGCAAGGGGGCCAGCTCTCGGAAGAGACCTGGTTGTGCCAAATTTCTTCCATGTGAGGATTATAGAGGCCACTGCGCTCTTGAGAACCTTCAGTGTAGCAGAATTCTTTTTGTAGCCTTCCCCAGACTGGAACCTTGCAACAATCCTGTCTGTGAACTCTGCACAAAGTTCCTTTGACTTCATGGCTTGGTTTTTGCTCTCTTGTGCATTGTCAGCTGTGAGGCCTTCTATAGAGAGGTGTTTGCCTTTCCAAATCATGTCCAATCAGTTTAATTTAGCACAGGTGGACTCCAAACAAGGTGTAGAAACATCTCAGCAAAGATCCAGAGAGATGGGAGGCAACTTAGCTAAATTTCAAGTGTTTTTGCACAGGGTCTGAATACTTATGTCAATGTGATATTTCAGATTCTTATTTGCTATACATTTGCAAACATTTCTTAAATTCTGTTTCCAATTTGTCATAATGGAGTGCTGAGTGGAGATTAAAGAGAATGAAAAATCATCCAAATGACTGTAGCAATGGGCTGCAACATGAGAAAACTGATAAAAGTGAAGGGGTTCTGAATACTTTCTGAATGTACTGTACATGCAACATAAATACAGTGGAATCAAACTTACTCTGGACTAGTGTACCAACTGGAGAGCAAATCAGTACATAACATGCCCTTTGAAACAACAACAACTAAAAAGTTAAACAATTGATACAATAAAAGCAACCATAAAACAGCCATTAGCTATATAAAAAGTGAAATTATTAAAATAACTATTCCATTTTAATAGCAAAAATATCTGTGAAGGCCCCACCCTCTTTGAAACAAACCATCAAAGTTGTAAAAGCCAATGAAATACAGAATAAAAGCAGTGTCAGGTTAAAAACCAGTGCTTCTTTACTTTTTCTGTCATTGTCAGAGGGCTAAACTTGTAGAGTACTATAAACCCAGCAGTAGAATTTGACATAAAGAATAAGAAGATCAATTGTGCTTTTTGGGAAATGCTTTTTGATTTAAATTAAGTATTGACTGGATATAGATATCTCAGTTATAGTTCTGCAGAAATGCATTCACTAATGATTCATAGAAAGGATTTTTCTTAATCAATTACAGCCAGATACATCTACTAATTTCTTGCGAAGAAGAAAACATACTGAATCATACAGAGCCCCAGACATGATAATAACATACACATAACATAACTATAACATACACATGAAATATTAATTCATGGCCCCAAAATACTAAATTTTACCAATTCATGGCCACGAAATACTAAATTGTGGCCACAAAATACGTGCACAAGTAATACTTATTTGTGGCCACGAAGTAGGTGCAATGTGCGCATGAAATACTAATTAATAATATTAATATCATTCCTGGACAGCTGGGTAAGCAAATTGAGCACACCTTCTTTAAACGCTAAGGTAGAGGCAGTAGAGGGGGCTAAAGCTACATGATAGACAGGAATAGTATGATTAAAGGTAGACTATTCGATGTTTATTCCACTAGGTGTCGTAGGAGAGCACAGCCTTGAAAATGTAAACAAAGAGTTTTTGACACACCTCCGCCATTTTGAAGCCTCCCCCTTTAGCCACTTTAGCTTCTGTTGATCCTAAACACCGATCATGTACAAGTTTATATGTAACGTTCAAGGCGACCTTTACTGCTGGTATCTTTTTCAGCTGCAGTAAACCATTTCACAAGCTCTTCTTATCCTGGCCGGTTATGTTATAGCATCAATTAAACATGAAAACATTAGCTTCAAACAAGACTTGGGTGATTGAGATAAACATATTTTGAGACACTACCTGATTTGAGTCGAGCTACCTCCGTCTGCAGCCTCCATTTATTAGCAGCAGGCTAACATTAGCACGCCTAGCTTCCATTCATTTTTACCCAGCATTTATTACAGCCGCGCTATCACACTCAGCTTTAATGTCCAACCATAAGAATAGTGCTGTGTCAATAAATCAACTCTGGACAAATGTTGAGACAATGCACACAATGAATGAAAGATGTACCTACGCATCCAGGAGAAGCAAAGCCAGTTCTGAGTCATGTGAGAGCTTTTTAGTGTCGCCTAGGGCTCGCCACTGAGGAAAAGCAAGTCCGATATTAACTCTAGTTTTTCCTTTTGCTTTGTCGGAGGGTTTCCTCGACAAATGTCGAGGCTTTTTAGGTGGAGGGGTAGTCAGTGGCAGGCCTTCGGTCGGACACTTGGGACTGGAGTCTGCCATTCACACTCCTCTCAGCTGTTTGGGTGAAACATTTCCCTGCAACAGCACTGCGAATTATTACCCCTGGGGACACTTCTAGGAGGAGAGGGGCGTGTGCTAGAGGAGAAGGTTACCGACCCAATCTGGTCCGGACAGAGTTATAAACATCCCATATAAACAAAACTACAGGGTACCGAAGTTTTAATTCAGTGTGTTGATACTGTACTCAGAAAAACATTTACATAGCATATGTTTGATTTTTATTATATTTAAGTGTAAAATGTTAGATATTCTACCTTTAATTTCATTTTAGGCTGGGAATGAGCTACAAAGACATTCTGGAAAGACTGGCATTGCAAGGAACCATTATGACTGAGAGGCATTTAAACATAATATTGAGAGCCAGGTTGCTTTACCGGCAGAGGTACAACTTGGACACTGGGATAGGGTGCTATCAGGTTTACATGCATTTGTAGAGCTATGGTGCTGTTGTAGCAGCTTGCATTGAAATGCTTTATGGCAGATTTGCTCATGCTTTCTTCATGTTTACAATGGAGTGATATTAAAAATTGACTTGGGGCTGCACTGAGAGGGGAGAGGGTCGTATGTTGCCTCCAGGTAGTCAGCTGCCCATGCCTGCTTCAGGGGCTGCAAGCTGAGCTGCATCACACTTAACTCAGCTTTTTTTCCCTTATGACTTCAAAACTTACATCATGGTGAGGAAATTCTTCTGCTGATTAAACTGCATTATAAAAAAACAAATGAAATCTAAATAGAGATGGTGAAATGACCTAAAAGAGTAGGAACATGGTCCAAGGCTATCTTTCTCGTATACACATAAAAAGCAGCAGACTTACTGACTGCTGTCTTTTATATCTCCTCTGTGTAACAAAGGCCAGGGGTTTCCAAGCTTTGCCACGCTGAGTGCCCCGGTATAAAACTGGCCTCGAGCAAGGATTTCCCTGTTAGAAATAGTCTTTTTGCAGTCTTGTCACCACCTGAACTCATGTTTGAGAGGAGTTAATCCTGAAAACACCTCTTTGTAGAATCTATGCGGACACAGTAGGGCCAGAAGCCTGTGCATGTTGCCTGAAGCGCACCTCCTAAAATCCTAACTACACATTGAAATGATGCAGACTACAGGGCCTGTGATTTATCTGATGGGTCAGTCATAAATGTCAACAGCTGTATTGTGTGCTCTCTAGTGTGAGATGAATGGCTGCAAATGACAAACCAGTTTACTTCATCTACTTGCAGACACCCAAAAATGTCAAAGGTGCATAAAAATTCCCTGCATGACATGCATTAAAGGAGCCACAGGTCAGATCCAAACCTGGGTGGCCTCTAAACATGGTGCAGGACGCAAATTCCAGGCCATCTGCGCTCCTTAGACTTGAATTTTAAGGAAGATTATTTTATCGCCCTCTCACGGTTTTAGCACTCATCATCTGTCCCTCTCTGCAGTGGAGCTGGCGATGATCATGGATCGGCTGTACGGAGGTGTTTGCTACGCTGGCATCGACACTGACCCAGAGCTCAAATACCCAAAGGGAGCCGGCCGGGTAGCCTTCTCCAACCAGCAGAGCTACATCGCCGCCATTAGCGCCCGCTTCGTCCAGCTGCAGCACAATGATATCGACAAAAGGGTGAGCGGGTTCACACACACTTCATTCACAATCTTCCTCCCTCTGTGTCCCCACCACAGCTGAGGTTTTCACAGTCATTCCTCTGGCACGCTGCAGAGCTGAACTCTGCCTGAGCTCTCTCACATCCATCACAGCTCTCATTATAGTGCAGCCTACAATAACGGAAGAACAGGCCTGGCTGTGCAATCACTCCGGCCCTTGGCTGCCGGAGTCCCGACAGATGTTTGAAGCTGCAGACACACAGGGTCGGTTTAATTATAGTACTTCCCTATACGTGTGTATCCATTTTGGCTCTGCTGCAGCCTGCTTATTTTAGACACGCCGGCCAATTGCAGCAGGGCAGATCGTGACCGAGAGAGACTGGGTGTCAGCCAGGAAGCCGGGCCTCTGCAGGGCGTGGCAGTCCATCCGTCTCTTCATCATCTATCTACAAGGGAGGGTTAGAGTGTCTATTATGACTAGAAACTGTGTGCAAAACAAGCCAGAGGAATATGGCATTCCTTTCAAAATTCTTCTTCTTTATTTGATATGAGCTTAGTCATTTTATGGGTTATTTTCATCTTTAATATTTTGAAAAATTAATGCTTTTTAAGAACTGTAAGTTTTGCAGAAAGTCAGTCAAGCACATACATAAATTTTAAATAAAGAAAGATGTCAGTTCTTGCCATAAAGCTTTATGTTTTTTTCCTTTTTCCCTCAAAAGCTCATTATCCTGGTCATCGTCATGTCACTGACTTCATATTTCTCAGCACAGCAGCATCTTGTGGATTTTGTTCTGCAGTTGTTACAGAGTTAACAAACGGGACAGTCCTCCTCCAGCTGAGGGATTCAATAACCTTTCATTTTGTGGCCACGTTGTAACAAGACTAGCATCCGCCCCCTGCATCTCCATGGCGACTGAGCTCTCATTTCATGTCTCCCTGTTTAGTGGTCAAAGTCATTTCACAGGATACCTGCCTGACTCTGGACCCTGTTAGACTGCAGAAGGTTGCACAGAGATTAGCCTGCATGAAAAAGGCTGGGAGAAGGAAACACACCTGGATCACCATTGCTGATTTTATACATTTTCATACAGTTTATGTTGGTTGAACAGGATTGAACATTAATAGAGAGGTAATAAAGCAGGAGGTAATTGCAGATGTTTTGTATCTTATTGGAACTGCATTACTAGGAACAGTGACAACCATGCAGATATGTCTGTGTGATCCCTGTACAGAGGCTCTGACATCCTCTGAGTTGTAGGATGCTTCAAAAAAAGACAAATAGAATTTTAAATGATATAAAGTAATGAAGTGAGATTTAGTGTATATATAGTGTTGTGTTCACACCAGTCATGAATATTCCCGTGTAACTGAACATGTTAAAATATAGGGAGTACCAAAGAGACGAAAGAGGGAGGGGCTTCCCTCTCCCACATCTGGCATTTCAGTTGGTTGTCTACAAACATGGTTGACTTCACAACATTGAGAGGATTGCTGCTTTGTGTCTCCTGCTGTAAATCCAAACCGGACAGAGATGCTGGTGTGTCTGGGTTCAGTGGATACTTCAGAGGTGCACACGGCTTGGAGAATTCTACCACGTTCTCCAGGAGCTCCGTGTGGGTGACCAGTGCTTCCAGCACTATTTTTCAGCTTTGACTGAAATCAAGTGGGAGACAAATGTTAGCACAATTACCAGGCAATCCATTTTCTGACTGAATGAAACCCCACCCCCCCACAGGCTGGTCCTTTAGAGTTCCTCTGGTGACGTATGCTCAATTGGCACGATTCAGGCTGCACATATGCGGCGTTTGCACAAGTGGCTTCTCGTATCTTTATATTGGCTTTATATGTAATTAACATGAGGAAATAATTTCACTGGTGTGAACACAACATAACCTCAGTCCTGTCCCTCAGATAAAGACCAAAACCAAACCAAACCAAAAAATAAATAAGTCTGCACCCCAGCGGGCCCACCCCAGTTGGAAAAAATCTGGCCGCCTCCTGAATATCTGTTGCTGAGAATAAAGTAAATACTGTAGGTCTTTCATGTTCTGTCTTTTTTTTTTTTTCCAGGTTGAGGTGAAGCCGTATGTCCTGGACGACCAGATGTGCGATGAGTGTCAGGGGGCTCGCTGTGGGGGGAAGTTTGCCCCCTTCTTCTGTGCCAACGTCACCTGCCTGCAGTATTACTGCGAGTACTGCTGGGCCAGCATCCACTCGAGGGCTGGCCGAGAGTTTCACAAGCCGCTGGTGAAGGAGGGGGGCGACCGCCCGAGACACGTGTCCTTCCGCTGGAGCTGAGGGGGGGTCACTAGTCCAGCTCTGCCCCGGTGAACCCACACCCGACCCCCTCCCCCCAAAAAAACAACCTCCTGCACCCCTCCTACCTTACAGGCCGGGTCAGCGCTGCAACAGCCCACATACCCCCACCTTGCCCACCTCCCCTCAAACACCTCATGAAAAAGATGCGGTCAATCACACAGGACGGTCCTCACCCCCCCATTCTGAACTCAGCGTGTCCCCTCTGATGAAGCACTGTGGGGACACAAATGTCTATCAGCGCTAAATTTGCACTTTGGCACAAATCTCACTAAACACAAACACAGGATGGTCTGTTAGACACCTGTCTGCTGTGGACTGGGTGCTGTGGTACGTCCTGTTGGACCCCCCTGACCCCCATCCTCCACCCACCCTTACTGAGACAGAGGTGGGACCATTTAAATATTTAAAAAAGTATATATTTTTTGTTTTCTACCTATCTATTCCTATATAGATAATTTAAATTTTATGTAAAGGAGCATGCACTTCTTTTGAAAAGCTGTAGTTCTATTGGCCCTATCCTACCAAAGGTAATTAAAATAAACTGAAAAGATAAACGGGAGGCATATGATGTAGCAACAACTATCCATAGTGTGAGTACAAATAACAACATGGCTATATTCACTCTCAATTCACTCTGAAAATATTAATACCTCATACATGGATTAGTTTGCTTTCAATTTCTAGGTCTTTATTTTTATAATAACATTATTTTCTAGTGTTATGTAAATGTAATGCTGCAATAGCTTTGCTGCTAAATCCATGGTATAACCAGATACCATCCGTACTTTCTGGGTGTAGAATAATCAATAACAGACCCAGAGAAGCACCTGGCATCAACTAGCTATCCACGGGGGAGGGGGCGCCCCCAGACAATGATGGCTACCTATGTGGGGGGTAGGGGTGGGTTGTCCCTAACTGCATGTTTATTTCAATCAGGTTGCTGCATGCAAAGACTTTTTCAGTATCATGTCTACTATTCGATTCTGCCCAAGTTTGCACAACACACGAACGTTCGACTCGCACGAAACTGGACGGAAACGGAGACGACTGGTCAGAGGAATCACGGCGGACCTCGCCGCAGATGACAGGGGAGAAAATAAATAATCACAAACTAAATGTAGGATTACCATTCAAACTGTCTCTGATAGGTGAAGTACTTTTTTGCAGTGATTGTTGATATAATTGTGCAATTTTTTATACCGTATGTAGTTAGGTGTGTATGCCTAGAACTGTGATTCGCTTTAACTGTCGTTAATGTCCGACATAGAAGTCCTGTGAAACTTCATAACTAGTGTATGCACACGTGTATATGTTCTCTTGTAAACACAAACTTGCACCAGAATACACACAAGCCTCTGGACACACATGAAAACACACAACAAACACACAAAAAGGACGGCTGTCTTTCTAACGCACACACAGAAGACAAAACAATGTGAGCTTAAACTGACAACTGAGGTCTTTTCGGTTTGTTTATTCGTTGACAGAAGCGCACGTTTACGTCCCAGGATGCAACCAAAGAGCTCACATGTTCGACCTTTAACAGAAAAACCTCCACACAACAGGAGGAGAAGAGGAGGGGGGGAGTAGAGGTGTGGAGGATTGTGGGTAGGGGGTTTGGGAGGGGTAAAATAAAACAAAAGCTGTGTCTGAAACCACATACTACTCTAACTACATGCTCAAGCATACAGCACACTAAGCTAATGGTTAGTAAGCTGCCCCAGCCTGTATTAAAACCCATCATTTCTGTGTTAAATCACTTTATTGTTGATATATTTCCAGTCCAAGCTCTGCTGGCTAATTAGCAACAAGCTAGCATAACTGTAAGTATGTAAATAAAATAAGCACATTCAGCATCAATACAGCTGCATAGTTATTTGAACGGTAAACATGAAATGTATCAGAGTATAGTCACTTAAAGATTTACCCTTGTTGGGCTGGTTAGCTCCACCACTGCAGTGGCTCCCAAAGTGGGAGACTCCTGGGGGGGTTGTGAGGCACTAAAGAGGGGTTGCTTGCCAAAGTACGCAGAAATTAAAAATGATTTAAAGTGGTATTTTTAACCAACTATTGTAAAAAATATCCTTAAAAATAGTTACATTTATAATAAAACCATAGCATTTAATTGAGATTTGTACAAAATACCCTTAAAACGTAAATTTCTACATGATACTTGTGCAACATTGTAATCTTTAACCACCTCCAAGGACAGTGGGGGTCCCTGGTCTCTGGCACTGTTATTTGGGGGGGGTCACAAGCTGAAAAGCTTGGGAACCCTTGCAGTATTAGATAGTCTCAGACAGGGTTGGAAATTAGCACCCACCATTCATCAAATGTGGGTGTTTTTGCAGGTAAATAAAACTAACATAAGAGAGTGATTTATGATGGAAACAATGTAGACCTTGTGTCTGCTTGTTCAAGTTTATGACCGAGTCCGGTGGTCTTAAGTTCTCTAGCTTCAGGGCCCCACCTTCTCGCGGGAGTGTTAACAGCAGGCTATGTCCTGGAATTGTTTGACTTGCTTTCACTTTACTTATTTATATTTTGATTTATAAACAGTTTCAGGGCAACTTATATTTGGAATTTCACTAGGGATGCACAATATTGTGTGCCTGATATCGATACATTAGCTTAAAAAGGCAAATATCAGTATCAGCAGGTATCAAAATTTCTGCTGCTATTTACATCCGATGTTTTTTTGCATATATATCGACTGCAAATTTATACTCATGATTTAGTGGAGTTTAAGGTGGACCTACAGACTTGTGTCAGCTGAGGTCTTGTTCTTTATTTATCCTCATCTTTAAACTTTAAGGTTTGTTTAAGGACTAAGCTTTGTTTCTTTGTTCATCCTCAAACCTTGAAGTGTTCAAAGGAAAGAATTTTTAGGTCTGAGAAACACATTTCAATATCGGTATCGGCTAGAGTGAACCTGTATGTATCCGCATATCTGCAAAAATCCAATGTCGTACATCCCTATATTTTACTGTAGTTAAAAGAATTCAGCTGTGGCTGGGTTAATTTAGTGATAAACATGAACATGTTTCTTTAAAAAAATGGGCTCACTTTATTTGTGGCAGAAGAGCTTTTATTTTGTACCAGCCATCAGGACATTAGTTGTTCTTAACTTGTAACTACTTTGTACTGGATAGTGTGAATGGATGTGGTTTCAGACACGGCTATAGTGAAGCTACGGGAGCCTTGAGGTTGAGCTCTGCATACGTTCTCACTAAATGGCTGGAGAGGGGTGGGATGGTGGGTGGGTTTGGGGTTTGACTAACAACACCAGAACATGCTGAAGTGCAAGCTGGGGTTACCATATTTATCCAGATGTTTTTTTCCTGCAAAGCTTGAAATTAAGGACCTGCTCAAAAGGTGGACATCTTTACCTTTCAGTTTTTATCAAAGGGTTCGACAGTTCAACAGGATTCTTGGGAGAGGGAAGGAATTGGATGCTGAAGATGGGGCGTCTCTTGATTTGAGTGGCGAGTTACACTGGTTTTAGCAGTTATGTGGACAATCTGAGCGGGATCCTGCAACATTGCAAGTTCACGTGTGTCCTGTTCCCTTTTTTTTGTCTGTAAGGTGTGAGCGTCAAATGCCGGCACCTCCTCTCTCTTATTTTAGTCGCAAACTGTTTTGTGCTTGAGGATTGGTGTTTCTGTTGTCCAAGAAATCAAAGCAAAAGATGCTTTTTTATGAATAGAAAAAAAAAGAGGCTAACCATGAGTAATAATACGTATATCTCTGAAAGTGAATTCTGGGTGTTTTTGTGACATTTCTTTCCCCCACCCGGACAGGTTTTCTATGTTTGTTCCTCCTCTATGATCGATATTGTTATGCACTACTCTTTGTATCTGAACAGTTTTCGACGGTCAGCGGTTCTTTTTGTTAAAAGACAAAAAAAGAAAAAAAAAAAAAGATAAAGCGTGCTTTCTGACTGACAAGATCTTTTGCAATACCTCAATTTTGAAATATACTAGGAGAGAAACTGATATTTTCTAAGTAAGTTTATTCAGATGAAAAACTATATATTAATTTAATTCTTTAAGAGAAATGATTTAACAGATGGATGATTTTTTGTTTTTTTTTATTTTTATCATGCTTTATTGCTTTTATTTTAAGAATTTATTTTTTAAAAAAGACAACTGAAGGAGCTTTATAACTAATATAATGACGTAGTTAGTGAGAGTCTACTTTATCACCATTGAGAATGGGTGAGGGTCCCACTGGTCAAATTGGTTGAAATCATAGTGTTGAAAATATTGGATGAAGCATCAGTGACGCCAGCCATCTGGTGACTGATGGGGGCGTTTGAAGCCACTCCGTAGCGGCTGCCATGCTGAAATTCAGACTGTTTCAAGCTCTCAGTGAGTCTTGAAACTGACCGGGAGGCGTAGCTGAGGCCGGCCTTACCCCTTGTTTCCACTGAAGTATGTAACTGATATCTGTATTGATTGGAGCAATCCATCCGGGTACTTTGCCTGAAATGAGGCTGATTCCACCATATCTGGGTGAAAACATTCCATCAAAATGAATGGCAAGAAATGGGAAAGAAGTGTCTTTAGGGATTTAAAGGCTTGAAATACAAAAAGTGGACAGTTTAGAGGCTAATAGGTGCCCAAAACCAATGATCAATGGGTAAAACATGAAAATGATGACTTCTAAATCAGTGGTCCTCAACTGGTTTAGCTTCAGGACCAGCCATCACCTACTCAATGACAAATCATGACCCAGCGTTCTTAAAGTTTCCAATCATAATCCAAATTTTAAATTAAAATTGGACTTGAGATGGCACAAAAGATGTACCAGAACTAAACGATGAAGAAGACATTTCCTTCAAAATAAAAGCATATCATAGACTTTCTGTGACATATTTTTCTAGGCCCACTGAAAATGGCTTTGCGACCCACTATTGGGTTCCAGCCCACCAGTTGAGAACCAAGGTTCTAAATACTGACTGGCATTGTAGCATTGTAAAATAAAGTTAAGATGTCATGAACTGACATCATGTGTGTATTTCAGCTACATTCGATGAGTTGGAGCCTAACTTCCGTTAATAATTAGTGAATTACAGATGACTCTGGCAACATCCAGGCAGACCACAGCTCCTGCTATCACAGAGGATCACTGTCTTAAAATCAGTAGGAGCACAACACTTGTCCCACATTTGGCCACTTTACTCTTCATTTGTTTGAGCCGAGGGCCACAGAGCTTTTCGTTCACTTTTAAGTTAAGTTAAAAAACAGTTTATTAATTGTGGCTTTTTAATTGTTTGAAGCATGAAATGCAACACAGTACTACTGCTGCTGCTGTTTTCTAATCCACTGCCATTCAGTCTTAAGGCTTGTTTTCACCCAATCAGGAAAGCAGAAAGTGGACTGCTTTAATCAATATGCAGATGATACTTCCTAGGAAGTGCAGTTTCTTACAGATGGATGGAAATCTAATAGAAACTACCTGTAGCCATGGGTGGTGGATAATTGCAGTTTTCCGCCATTCAATGGCTTGTAATATGTGCTCAGAGAATTATCAAGATAAGTACAGGGCTAATAATGCTAAAAAATAAAGCAAGAAGTTGTCTTGCAGTAGCTTTAAGTGAAATATTCAATTTAAAGATGTACAGTACTGTGCAGAACTTTTAGAAATGTTTGGGCAAAAAATTAAGGCCGAAGGGAGGTTTAAGGCAGCACAGGAAAGAGAACTGACACAACCCTGGTAGTGCACTAGATGTCCCTGCATATTATGCAGGGCGTGGGAAAATAATCTATCAAAAAATTAACAAAGCCAACACCTTTAGGGCAGAGTGGGGGGATTAATGTGGTGTGTAAGCATGGCCTCGGGTATGCACTGCACAAATTCAATTTTTTGACATAGCAGTACTGAAATTTTAAGGGTTGTTGGAGTTTCAAAGGCACATTAGATATCAGAATGGATTTCCTGTTGCCTTGCTTCTGTAACCATACTAAAGTGGAAACAAAGGGTGAAGCTTCCAGACACATGGCTACAACATGCTGGCTTACGTCCATATCAGCCATGCCGCTACTTATGCATAACTCGTACCCTTTTTAAAACCAAAAACACATGAGTTATGAAAGAACTCACACCAACACAGTGTGTGCCCATAAAGACATGAGCTATTCCAACCAGAATGTTTTTTTAAACCAGGCTGTAAACATGTTCATTTCTGCTGTAATACTCAGCATTTTAACATGGGTGTACATGTGACTTTTGGTGCTTCTGCACTCAGCCTCTAGTGGACACTTGAGGAACTGCAGTTTTTGCACTTCCACTTTGGCTTCATCCGTCAGCCATGAAGATTGCCTCTTGGTCCATACAAATGAGAAGAGCTCTTAAAAAAAATTAAACAAAATATCAGGTGCTCATGGAAGAATCAGAACGTTTCCCACGTTTTTTCTATATTTATAATCAATCATTTACTACGCTGACCAGATAAGTGTGAAAGAGATCTTCTGTTCATTATTTTTTTAAGAGAAGTTTTTTTAATGTTTCCTTAAAGTTTGTGCTCCCTTTTGTTTTGAAAAACATGACCCCCGTAGCTAAGCGGAGACTTGTGAGCGTCACAGAACCGCAGGAGTCGGAGAGGCGAGAATGTTGTTTTTAACACAAAAATACACACAACAAATGTTTTCACCTGTAACTTGATCAGAAGCCCCCAAGGTGCATCAATTGACTGGTGGCCTTCTATTCACGCAAGACTTGAATTAGTCCCATTTTTTAAGGCTGAGAACCTTGATTCTTTGTTGTAATGTGCAATACTGTTTGTACTGTTTGTAGAAAAGAAGAAAACAAGAAAAAGAGGCATAAATCTTTATTGCAGAATTATTTTCATTGCAAGCATTGTGATTCACTAAAATCATTTTCTACTGTGTATTTACCTACCTGCTAGTACCTTCCAGTAGTAATGTAGCCTTTGTACTGAGAAAAATTTTCATTATTTTTAGAAAGTTTTGCTAAAAAAGAAAAGAATTTAAACATATTTACATATTTTCATTTTTATTTTGTGTTTTTCTTTACCGACTTATTTCTCAACCATTGATAGTTGTTTCTGGGGAAACTTTCATATCTGGTCAATGTCATTAATATTATTTTGTATTTTTACTTGGAATAAATTAATTTTATGATGCTAATCCTTTAAAGTTTTATTTTTTTGGTTTGTTCACTTTTTCATTTTTTTGAAGCTGAAAAAAAGTTTGTTATATTGTTACTAAAGTGTCTCGATTCTTGAACTGCTAAGCTTTATGTGTTAACTCGCTGATGTTGCTTACATTAGTGTGGAAAAAAATACTCACACACAGCAGATTGGTGGTTGGTGATGTTTAAGTGATTCGCAATGTAAACAAATGAATGGGCAATAAAATAAAAAATTGCAGAATGGAGCATACATGCTGTTGTGATGTAATTGTGAAACATGGGGAACACGGTTGGAGCGCTGCAGCATTGAGTCCTTGAACCTGTATGGAGTCAGCGTTATACTAAAGGAGATTGCTAACTAGTGTTTTCTTTAAATGGAACTCATTTTCAATGCGGTTGAAAAGGTCTAAACTTCAAGATTTCAGAAAAATCTGAGCAACAAAGAAAGGCGTTCATATGGTCTCTTCTCATGAACACAGCAAACGAAATGCAGTTTGAAAACACAATAGGTTCTTTGCAGATGAAGCATACAAGAGAACACCCCTTAAGGAAAAAGATGAAATCTCTACAGAACAACGTTACCAAAAAGGCCGTTTTGAACTGTTCAAGACTGTGCCAGGTGTTCAACTTGTGAAAATATAAACATTCTTAGTTCTTAAGATACTTTTGTGTGCCGAAAGTAGTGAAATGTTCAGGCAAAAATTTAAAGTCAGAGAGAAATGGCAGCAGGTAGGAATTTGAAGGTCATATACTATACCCCTTTAAGACAAATTTATATTGATCTCAGAGGTCCCCAAAACACGCCTGCTCAGAACGAGCTGTTTCTGTGTCTGTGGCTTTAAATCTTAATGAGCTTTCTGACTCCGCCCCTCTCAGGAAATGAATGTGACTTAATTGATGTGGCTCTCCTGATCCTGGGGGCGGAACTTTCTTCCAAGTAGAAAGGGCCAACTGAATCTGGGGGCGGGGCTAACTCCCCACTTGACATCATGAGGGGAAAATCTGAGAACGGCTTGTTTCAGCACACATCTTCTGAAAGGTGGAGAGAGTGGGGGAGGGAATGAATTCTTCTGATTCTTGGGGGGATTGTGGACAGGCCAGGGGCACATATTTTTGCTAGAAAAACCTGAAAAGGTGTATTTTGCATAATATGTGACCTTTAAAAAGCCTCCATTTAAACCCTAGATGAGTCACTCACGCGTGGTCTGTTTCCACAAAGTGGTCCAGTTTGATTTAGCAAAGCTTATGATCCTTACATAGATTTTTAAAAATCATAAAAAACAAACTGTTTCTTGTATATTTGATGTCTTTCAGAAACGAATACAAGAAAAACTTGCATTTATTTTTATTCAGTATTAATCAAATATTAATTGAATGAATGATACATCGATTTTTTGTGTTATTTTTAGACAATATTGACACCACTGTATAAAGCGTACATGCAGAGATAAACTGCCAGACAACTATCTAACCTACCGTTAACAACAAGAGACGAATTATTATTACTATTGATTTTTTTTGGCAAATTTGGTATAGAAAAGTTTGGTTTGTGTAGAGAGAAGATTTATTAAACGAGACAGAAGTTAACTGATTTAACTCTGCCTTTTGTTTTTATGATTGCCAAGAAAAATGGTCACTGGCAGTGCTGCTTGAAGTTCAAGACACTTTTAACGAGCTCTGTCTTTGAAATTCTTGGTAGTAACTGGATTAAACACCACTTTCTTGCCTTTATGCTATATTTTGTATTAAGCTAAAGCTTGGTTACCATTAGAAAAGCCTTGCAAGAAATTTATCCTGTCTAAAAAATATTGTTTGAACATTTGCACAACATTTTTCACACGGAATATTGTAGTTTAATTAGTTAGCACTTAGCTTTCTAGAAGCCACATCGACTTTTTGGTATGCTCTTTTTCAGCCAAGCCAGGCTAGTTGTTGTAGTCTTTATGCTAGCTATGCTAGTCATTTGGTCAGGGCAGTTACTTCCTACAGCGTTATGCTAAACTAACAAGCTTTAAGGTTTAAATTCATGTTAAGTGTACAGACATGAGACATGCTGAAACAGCCATTTTAATTAAATGGCAGACAATTTTAAAGTGAAGGCTCTGTTTTGAATTTTTCTGTCTTTAAAAAGAAAAAAATCACCAGATCAATGTACAGCTAATGTCAATGACAACCTCCTTCCTCTGCCTTTAAACTACTCCTGCCTTTTCTGCCGTCTTCAAGGACTCAGAACAGGAAGTATTGCCTCACTTACAGATTTTTTTTAATTGACACAATAACTGACCCTTTGGCGAGCTCTGCACACTTTGGTTACTAAGCTGAGCCAGTAAAGTTACAGTATGATTTATGAGGTCAACTCAAAATCTCTATAGACTTGTAAAATTGCCTAAAACATAGATACCTGATGCAGCCGATGTCTACTAACTACTGTCCTTCCACTGAACATCAACATAGTGCCTGTTTTGAGAATAAGACATGTTATGCATTCTGATCTGGGTACTTACTAGCTAACATTACACAATAGCAACATCAAAAACTGTTAGTAGGTGTGCTTTAAAGTTATGCCATAGCGTCTTTACATTACATCATGTGATTAGTATTAGATATATTGTTTCTTACCTTTAAGCAGTTGCCAGTATTTTTGTGACTGTTGTCCAAAGTCAAATCCAAAGAAGGTGGTTTTCCTAATTAATCTTAGGTTTAGAAAACAGGATGAAACCTGCTCCTAGGTCACATTGTGGATATTCTGAGTAGGGGTCCACCGGTAAAGATTTTTTCACAGCCAATACAGATCCCAGTTATTAGTAGCTCATGAGACCGATAACCAATAATGGTAACCAATATGTATAATCTACAAAATGTACTTAATGTGGCAAAAGTAAAATTGCATGAAAAAAAAAGTAATTTAGCCCTAGCTTTATCAGCAAGAGAAATAGCATAGAGTAGCACAGTAGCAACAGGCAAACAGGAAGTGATGCCGTACACTCACTGTGTCAGTGGCCCCCAGGCTTAATTGTTGATTGGCTCATACTCATGTGATGTCCAGCCAATCAGATTGTGTTGTATGCAGGATATTTGTTGAGACTGTGGAGAATAAAAATAAAGCCAGAGTGGAAGACACACCATGCAGTGGAGCAAAAGTAGAGCACTTTTTGGTTGATTAATTTTATTGATTATCAGTAAAATATAATGCTGATAAAGATAATCAGCCAAATGCCAAATACTGGTCCCAATAATCAGCCAGAGTGGTAATCGGTTGACCTCTGATTTCCAGTGTCTCTAGACACCACATGCACACATTAACCAGGTTGAAGTAAAGAAACTGAGGTCACAATTTTATGGTTATGAAAAGTACTGAAAAACTTGGACACAGCTTTGGCCTGAGAAACGTTTGCTCGGCAATAGTTGCTATAAAAAGGGGCTATCTGACTGGTATGTAAGAGGACCACTCAGAGAACACACAAAGGGTCTGGTTTTGCCTGGCTGAACCATAAAATGTCTTGCAAACAAAAATATTTTAAAACTTTCTAGAAATTCCTACCTGTTTAATGTCCTAGACTGGATATCAAACTGTACATTCACCTCTTCTCTGGGTAGGTAAACACTGTAGGTCTTGCTGTGCTGTGATCTCTAAATAGATGAAAAAGATCACAGGTTGAGTGCTTTTTCCTCAAATATGCCAGTGTTTTCAAACTGTAAACTTGTGATTTTATTTTCTGACTTGAACACTGATCCTGTTCCAGCAAGGTTCAAGACTGATGACTTGGTTTGAATGTCCTTTTCAGTATACATGTGATTTGAACACATGGAGTTCAATGCTGCTTATACTCAGAGCTGCTACAGTTCATCATACCACTTTATTTTTTCCTTTCCCTGTGCTAATGAATCTTATAAAATGTTGTATGACACTGAAACTTTGTGGTCTTTGATATGGTATCCTCTCCATCACTAGACCATATCAAAAAGCTCACATATACAGTCATGGACGGAAGTATTGGCACCCCTGGAATTTTTCAGAAAATACACCATTTCCCCCAGAAATTGTTGCAATTACAAATGTTTTGGTACACACGCTTATTGCCTTTATGTGCATTGGAACAACACAAAAAATCAGAAGAAAAAAGACAAAATTTACATAATTTTACACAAAACCCAAAAAATGGGCCGGACAAAATTATTGGTACCCTTTTAAAACTGTGGGTAAATCATTTTATTTCAAGCATGTGATGCTCATTTAAACTCACCTGTGGCAGTAACAGGTGCCGGCAATATAAAAATCACACCCAAAGCCAGTTAGAATGTATAAAAGTTGACTCAACCTTTGTGTTGTGTGCCTGTGTGTGTCACACCAAGCATGGAGAAGAGAAAGAAGAGCCGAGAAGTGTCTGAGGACTTAAGAAGCATAATTGTTGAAAAATATGAATAATCTCAAGGTTACAAGACCATCTCCAGAGATCTTGAAAGTCATTTTCCACTGTGCGTAATATAATCAAGAAGGTTATAACCTATGGAACTGTGGCTAATCTCCTTGGACGTGGATGGAAGAGAAAAAATTGCCAAAAGAATGCAACACAGGATAGTTGGAATGGTGGATAAACATCCTCAGTCAACTTTCACACAAATTCAGGCTGTCCTGCAGTCTCAGGGTGCAAAAGTGTCAGCTCGGACCATACATCATCATCTGAATGAGATGAAGCGCTATGGCAGGAGACTGAGGAGAACCCCACTGCTGACAAAGAGACATAAAAAAGCCAGACTGGAGTTTGCAAAAATGTACCTGAGTAAGCCTCAGTTCTTCTGGGAGAAAATTTTGTGGACAGACGAGACTAAGGTAGAGCTTTTTGGAAAAGCACGTCATTCTACTGTTTACAGAAAACAGAATGAGGCCTACAAAGAAAAGAACACAGTACCTACAGTCAAACATGGTGGAGCTTCAGAATGTTTTGGGGTTATTTTGCTGCCTCTGGCACTGGGTGCCTTGACTGTGTGCAAGGAATTATGAAATCTGGAGACTATCAAAAAATTTTGGGCTGCTGGGTCTGTGTCAGAGGTCATGGGTGTTCCAGCAGGACAATGACCCCAAACATACATCAAAGAGCACCAAGAAATGGTTGGAGACAAAGCGCTGTAGAGTTCTAAAGTGGCCAGCAATGAGTCCAGATCTAAATCCCACTGAACACCTATGAAGAGATCTCAAAGCTGCTGTTGCAAGAAGCACCCTTCAAATCTGAGAGACCTGGAGCAGTTTGCAAAAGAAGAGTGGTCCAAAATTCCAGTTGAGAGGTGTAAGAAGCTTGTTGATGGTCATGGGAAGAGATTGGTTTCAGTTATTTTTTTTCCAAGGCTGTGCAACCAAATATTAAGTTGAGGGTGCCAATAATTTTGTCTGGCCCATTTTTTGAGTTTTGTGTAAAATTATGTCAATTTTGTCTTTTTTCTTCTGGTTTTTTTGTGTTGTTCCAATGCACATAAAGGCAATAAACACATGTATACCAAAAACATTTGTAGTTGCAACAATTTCTGGGAGAAATGGTGTATTTTCTGGAAAAATTCCAGGGGTGCCAATACTTCCGTCCGTAACTGTACCATCTTATTTTGTCCCAAAGTCTGGGACTTTGAGCCAAAATAAAATAAAATAAAAATTTTATATCCAAGTAGAACATTACATATTAGAACACTATTTTATTCCTTTAAGATTTTATTGGCCTAGAAGTTTTAGTTTCAGGATAAATTGACCAGTTTTTCACAACCACATTTGTGGCAGTATCTGCCTCTGTTCTTCTTTGATCAATTAGCATTTGCTTAAAGTTAATGTCAAACAATATAAATTGTCTTTGCACGTGCATAATTCATGGGTCAGTGGAAGTATTTTTTCCTGTATCATTTTCCTAATATTCTACCACACCATCTAGTGGCCATCTTTGTCCTCACACGGTGAAATAAAAACAGACGTAGTTCAAAGGTCTGTAGAATTTATTACAACTCCACAATCATAAACAAAAAGCAGCAGTTACAGAAATATGTACAAGTCTATTTTTGTCTCTTTAAAATACTTGTGGTGTCTTTCAGGTACCAGTTTCACCTTGGCCCCATGTTCAGTCTTTGTAACGCTGCTTCAAGTGCTCATTCTGACACCACATGTGGAAGAGCTGGACGCACTCATTAATTTCTCACACAAACAGGTCATGTGAACAGACTCTCCTGGGGAGAGTGGAAACTACAGCGCCATCTGGAGGACAATCTGCTCACCAGTCAGCCATTAAAGCCTGTGAAGACGTCCTGTGGATCCTCCAGTGAGCTCGCCACTCTCACCCCGTTTCCCTTTTGTAGCACAGAAACATGTCTGAGTCAGTCAGAGAGCCACTGACGGGCTCGGCAGGGCCGCAGTACTTTAAGACCATGAGACGAGGGAGACATAAGGGTAACGGTGTCTAAATCAGTTAACACTGTATACTTGGGCAATGCATCATGGGAGAAAAAGCAGCAGGCTGTAGAATCAGCTCCTGGTGCTGGAACAATAACTATGATGCATCCTCACTGGTAACAAATGCAGATGATGTAAAGTAACACTGGAGATGTTGGACAGTACAGACGGTACAACGCTGTACCTCCTCTAAAGGGCAATTCTGACAACTTAAGGAATTATGGGATTCCTAAATAATGTTAAGACATGTTGTAGCAGCGTACCGTTCAACTTGAAAGAATTAAAATAAAGGTTGAGATTTATTTTGGCTGTGTTTGACTTATTGCCTTGGGACTTAATGCACAACTCCTCTATCCTGTGTTAGGTGAGGGTGGACTCAGACAATTGTCAGCAGCAGTTTAGGTCTCCTTCGGCTCTGACCAGGTCCAGCTCGGTCAGCAGATGAAGGCTGTGTGGGTGGGGTTGGGAGAGGTCTTGCAGTGTTACTTTAGGGAGTGCATGAAGGTATCAAGGTTGTACTCTGTGTCGTACTGCTGCTGGTCCCATAACTCTCCCAGTCCGTCCAGCACAGACTTCATGGAAGCCTTCCCTGAGGTTGACGGTGTCTGCTCCGTCTTCTCACCCTGAAACACAAAGATACCGCAGGAAAATCAGCGAAATATAATGCATGTTAAGCAGGTAGAGCAGCACACCATGCATGCACACATGGGACCATTTTAAGTGTATATGTGTCAGGTGTGCTGGACTGAAAAGCGAGAGCTACCTGGGTTTATACACTTGGTGCCTCTCATTTTCCTGCCTATTGTATTTTGAGTATAAAGCACTTTTATCTTACATCTGGGGAATTTTGATGCACATTTGTGCCTGTTCTGCATAATTTAATTTTGATGTTTTTTTACACTCTTTTTACTTGAACTATTAATAAACCCAATGTCTTTCTTTAATTTTTTTTTTACTTTCAGCAAGTTTGTAATTCTTCATCTGTAGCCCCAGGCTTTGTGAGTATGTACTATTTGTAGTTTGAATTACGCTGCTGGAATCACTTGCGTTTCTTTTTGCAGGCTTGCAAAATATGGTCAAAAAAACTGCAGACAGCAGGATATTTCAGATTCTGATTAATCTCTGTGAAAACACTGTGAGGCAGCAAAATCTGTAAAGTTAAAAACTGATCCCATTTTGGTTGTGATCACATCTCAGTTTGTGATGAATAGCAGGGGTAAGTGAAACTCTGAAGACTTCAGCCTGTAAATATCTTCACATCCTCTCAATCACACGGCAGATTTATTCTTTTTTAACTTGCACCTCACTGAAATGTGCCCTCTTAATTTTTTTTTTTAGCATTTTAAGGCTTATTCAAATCAGCATTTAAGTGTTTTCTCAAAAACATCTGATGGTTTCTAATAGGCTGACTGCCCCATTAATTGTCAAACCCATCACTCATGTTTTTAATCTGGCTCTTCTGACTGGGATTATACTTGATATTTAGAAAGCAGCACATGTTTTACCTTTCTTCAAAGGGGGTGACCCAGGTGAAATCAACAACTACCGATCCATCTCCTAACTTTGCTGTCTTGCAAAAATGTTAGAATCACTGGTTAACCATCAACTGCGTACCTACCTAGCTTCAAATAATATTCTCTCTCCCCATCAGTCAGGGTTCCGATGACGGTACAGTTTCAGCAACAACTCATGTCATTAACGACAATATCACCCCAATTAATAATGGTCAGAAATGTGTTGCCATGTTTATTGATCTGTCAAAAGCCTTTGACACAGTTGAGCAATTCTGTTATGCGAGCTTTCTAAAGTTGGTGTTAAGACTGTATGTATCTGGTTTCAAAATTATTTAATAAATAGGATTCAAGCAATTGTTGCAGACAGTGTAAGATCTACCTTCAAAGTGATAAGCAAAGGAGTCCCCCCAGGGATACATCTTTTGGTCCGCTTCTATTTACATTATGCATTAATAACATTGGAGAAAAAAAGAAAGTACTGTAAGGTTCATCTTTATGCAGATGATACAATACTGTATTCCTCAGCACCTGCACACAGTCAAGCTTTGACCCAGTTACAGTCTGATTTTAATGTATTCCAACAAGCGCTAATTGATCTTAAACTAATGCTAAACCCCGCTAAGACCAGTTATATGATTTTCTCAAGGCGGACCATTGACCATCTTGATGTCATCTTGTACACATTACGTTAAAAAATTGATGTGTTCATCAATTCAAGTATTTGGGTATGGCTAGATCAAGAGTCTTTTAGGTCTCATAGCTCAAATTTAATTAGGAAACCAAAACCGCAACTTGGTTTTCTGTACAGGGATAAATCCTGCCGGTCAGTGAGAAACAGAAAAAAGATTGTCCAGACAACAACACTGCCAGTTTTAGACTGTGAAGACATCCTCTATACACATGCAGCTGCTTCTGTTTTGAAGCCATTGGACGCCATATATTACTGGTCTTGTTAAGGCAGTGTATAAAGCAGCACAGTATTCTGTTTTTTTACAGAGCATTCATTGGTAAACTCCCTCCTTACTTGACTTCTCTCCTATCTATAAACATCTCAACCTTGACAATCAGATCTCAGAGCTGGATCACTTTAAAAACGCCAAGCTTTCAAACAGCATAGGGCAGAACTGGGATTGAACCTGATATTTGGAAAGCAGCACATTTTACCTCTATTCAAAGGGGGGACCCAGGTGAAATCTGCACCGAATAATATGTGGAATAATTTTCAACTGACAGCTAGATTGCCCTCTTTGTTATCATACAGCATTTTAAAGAGCTGGTGATTGCAGCTGCTTTAAATTATTTTTTTTATTAACCAGGGCATGAGTTTACAATTAAGTGTATGTGTTTATGAATGTATTTGTAACTAATTTAACCATGATGTACATGTTTTTCTAATCCTGCATTGTATTGTTTTGTTGCAGAACACCCCTGGGAGAGAAACCTTGGTCTCAGTTGTTTCTCTGCTTAAATAAAGGATATATAAAATAGTTGTGTAGGATGTCTGTTTTAAAGCCTGTGTGAATTGATGGGCAATGTCTGTAAATAAAAATAATCAGTAATTCAGGTGTTACTCACTGACAACTCAGCAACTTGGAGTGTGTTAAGGAGGTGGTTTTTAAATATCTTTTCTAATAGAGAATAATGGAGGCTGTGTGTGAAACATGGAAAAACGATTTTGACAGCATTTTGGGTGTGAAATCAACTGGCTCATCTTACTACTAAGTATGGAGACCCCTTTAATGATGCATTTTACTTATGTTCTCACAGTTTCAATGTGTTCAGCTCTGTGCATATTATTTTACTCTGTAAACCAGAGAAAATGAGATCAAACTGAACTTGTGGGGTAATAGAATCACCAGCTGTAAAATGTAAACGTGTATTTGCCTTTCTGGGTGGTCTGTGATACCCTTCAGCCCCACCCTCAGCTCTGTATCTATGGGAGAACTTCCTGGGGGTCTCACCTTATCCAGGGAGAACAGGTTGAGAAGCTGGTCTGTGCCCATGCTCTGCAGGCTGGAGTTATCCTGGCTGATGACTGTGTTGGCAATACTCATCTTGAACTTCTGCAGACCCATGATCTTCTCCTCTAACGTTCCTCGAGTGATCAGCCTGTACACGTTCACCACCCGTTTCTGTACAGACACAAAGACAAAGTTTACAGAGCATACCAGACGAGAAGGAGACAGGGCCTCCATGCCAAGTTAATTTCACTTGGTTGTTTTTGCTTCACTGGTTTCAGACAAAAACAGTGGTGTCACACAATCCAAGGCTGTATTTAATAATTCATAAGGGGAAACACTGACAAACATCCCACTGTAGGCAACAGGATCACTGTAAGTCATCATATATCTTACATTCGAATTACAATGTTACTGTAAACCAGCAGTGCAAGATATTAGATCATTGCTGATATTAGTAAATTCATTATAACTGCTACTCATATTGATACAGATGTTAAATATAGTTCAGACCTTACTCTTCAAGTCTTAAATCACACTTAAACGTTTTAGAAATGAGAACGAACAAAGAAGAAAACTTCAGTATGATAATTCATTAATTCTTACACCAATATCTGCTTAGATTAATATCATACCCATAATATTGTGCACCCCTAGTGGACACAATTCATGCTGTTCAAAAGAGTGAGTGCCCTAGGTTGATTTGAAGAACTGAAGTTAAGAAAACTATATTTGCAATCATGTTCATAAAGCTATGGAGACTTTTGTGATTTCAGGCCATTTCTGACCCAATTTGAGGCATATGATTGATTGTTGAAGTTGGGCTGAGATTCACCATGTTTCATTTGTCATATTGTATACAAGCGGTCAAGATGTTTAATATCATGGTTGTATGACTGTATTATATTGTACTATGCTGTTCTAAGCAGTGAACCAATCCCAGACATGGCAGCCTGCATTGTTTCGATGCATTGTTCCTTTTTCTTAAGGAGGTGCATGTCTGCTACTTATGTAGGCCTCAACGTAGGGTTCACTTGTTTGCAGACCTGATCGGCATAGATTTGCCACAGAGGCATGAATCAGGCAAAAGTAATGGTGGGTGGTAAATCGGTATCAATACCATCACCGGTAACATTTCAACCGCGGAATGGATTTTTGCAACACTTGACATCACTGGTTTAAATGCCTACATTGTGCTATGATGAGCGTGTGAGGCATATCCGCTCCTACAGCTGGTGGAGCAGAGTGATTTGTGACAGACAGCTCACGCTGAGTCCAGTCATTAGCACGCTTTGCTCTACCATTACATGTAGTCAGGGAATTAACCGTTGTAACTACAATGACAAAAGCAGTGACAACAGTGACATGTGTTCTTTCCTTTCCAAGTTTGATCGCTGTACTGCAACGGAGTCAGTGTGCCGTCTCTGTCAGCCTGCCTGGGGTTTAACACAAGATGTGTGCTGACTTAGGCTGGTTTTAGTTTGTCTTAAGCCCAGTGCTGCAGCAGTTCATCTTAACACAGCTTAAACAACCATTTAAGGTGTGTTTTTAACTTATGATCTTCTTTTCCAAGTCCTCGGTTAGCAAAGATTCAGCTGCGACGTTACATGAGGTCAGAGAAGCAGCTGTAAACTAGCGGTCAAGCTCATCACAAATAGTCTGCAGATGATATTTTTCTAAAACGCTTTAATTGTGAACGCCCTCATCAAGAAATGTTCTCAAGTCATTAGCAGCTTCACACACCTCAGCAGTATAGAGATGAAATGTGAAACTTGGAGCGCAGTTAGAAAGAAGTCAACATAGAATGGCTTAAATTTTTGTGTTTTTTCTGTGTCCTATGCTTAGACATCACTGAGTATTCAACCAAAGGCTTGTTTTAAGCAGAGAAGGGGGTTTGTAACCACTGAATTTGAATTGGAAAGCATTATGTCTTTTAATTTTGTAATACCGCAATATGGTTACTGTCAAAGGTAAGAAAAATACTGTGATATGATATTTAGGCCATGTCGCCCAGGCCTAGGCAAAAGCCAGCTAAACAGCTTAAAAGGGAAGATTTTTGGAAAGAAGTCCAAGCTTGAACTTTTTGTTTCAGCTGATATCTCTGACTTTGGTGGCGTCCATAATGTGATCAAAAGTAGCTGCAGGCTAACGTTAAGCTACATAGTTAAGAGATTGTATTTTTTCCTCCTTAAGACATGCTCTAATAGGCGAGTTAGACAGAAACATCCAAATCAAAGAGCGATCAATGAAACCCTTATCACTTGTATTTTTTTTTTTTTTTCAAAGTATTTGAAACAAATTCTCAACACCTTTAATGGTTTCTATATCACAGTACCTGTCCTATCCTGTGGGCTCGGTCCATGGCCTGCAGGTCTCTCATGGGGTTCCAGTCGTGTTCAACAAACACCACAGTGTCTGCACCAGTCAGGTTTAGACCTAGACCGCCAACATGAGTGGTCAACAGCAGCACATCAATGGACGGGTCATTGTTAAACCTAAGCATCAGAGGGGGGAAAAAAGTGAATTTAAGTTACAAAGTCTCTCTTATCACTTAGAAATGAAAACTTTAGTTCACAATCTGAGGATCGAAAGTGACTAAATGATTTACTGCTCTAACCTGGAAACAATGGAGTGACGCAGGCCGGCCTGCACGCTTCCATCCAGCCTCAGGTAGGTCACGGAGGGCAGCTTAGGCTTCAATAAGTCATGCTCGACAATATCCAGCATACTCTTCAACTGACAGAAGATGAGCACACGATGCTGGGCCACCACAGCCTCTGTGCCCCCCTCTGATCCTCCACCACCACCCAGCCCACAGTCCAACAGCAGCTGGAGAACAGGAAACACCTTGTCAAAATGATTTTCAAATTAAGCAGTAAAACAGTAAAGCTGATCTAAAGTACATTACCTGTTTGAGAGCAGAGAGTTTGGGTGCATGCTGAATGTCCCGAAGGCTCGAGTTCTGACCTGCCAGCTGCTCTGTGATACGTTTGTACTCTGGATGCTGCGGGGTCAGGACCAGGCTCGGGTGGTTGCACAGTTTCCTCAAGTACTGCAGTGCCTGAAAGAATGGAGAAATTATGGTGGAATTTAGAGCATCTGCATCACAAAAGGCATAAAAAAACAACAATATTGACTAAAGCTCTATCGAGCATCCTTGACTGTATTTAGAGAGCAGATTGACACTTTAGGAAAAAAGAAGCCCATACCTGGAAGACATGTCCTGTGGCCTTCAGTTTTGGCTTCTCCTCCTCCTCTGCTGAGGCTGTAGAGATGCTGTCCTCCACACTGGCCTTGGCTCGAGACTTTGCAAAGTCTTCATATAACTGAACCTGCAGACAGTCAAATAACGTACTTTGTCATTTTAATATTGATCACCTTATTCAGCGGTTCTCAACTGGTCTAGCGTCAGGGCCCACCACACTTCCTTACTGACAAATTGCAACCCAGTCCTCTTAATTTTTTATCATAACCAGATGGTTTTAATGAAAAATGGGGCTGTTTGGAAGTGAGATGGGACAAATGATGTGCTGGAACAAATGAATGGAGATATGCCCTTCAAACTAAAAGCAGACTTTCTGACCGTTTTTCCAGACAACCCAGAGATACAGCTTTACGACCCACTTTTGGGTCCCAACCCACCATTTGAGAACCATGGATCTGATTTGGAGTTGTGATAGAAAAATGCTACTTTAACCAGCAAACTTCAAAGCCTAAAGCTGGCTGATAAAAACTACTACAGTGAGTCCAAATCAGCATGCAATGTGAGCAAGTGCTGCAACAAAATCAGCTTAATTCAACCAGAGTGTCCTTGTGATGATGCAGTATGATGTAATGTTCCTTTTTTACCCATTTTTCCCTTTCTGTCACTCATGTTGACATTGATGCGGAACAAGGAGCAATAGAGATTGAAAAGGTGCTGGAGTGTACTAAATCAGCATTATCCTGATTTTCTCTCACTTTTCTCAATCAACTGAAGTTGTTTTACAAGCCGAAGCTAGTGGTGCATCTGTGATATATCCATGCTTGAATTTTATACTCAGGCTTGTGTTGACATTAAGGCAAAACTAAACAGCTCATTGCTGTTAAAGTTCTGTCAATACAACACACCACATTTCTATTTCTTTTTAATTTAACCAGCATGTTGTCTTGCACCTTTGTTTTAAATGCAAACAGAAATTTTCAGGGTAGAGAAGTAAATAATTAACAGATGCAGCATTCTATAAGCAATATCAGGTGTGTGCATGCACTTAGGACACAGTGTTTTCCTACAAGATTAAAGAGGATGCAAGAGTAGTGAAAGAAAAAGAAGGAGAGAAAAAAAGGGTAAAAACGATCAAAAAAGGGATGACGGAAAAAGAAGTAATTAAAGAAGAGGACAATCAGAGAAAAGAAAAGAAAATTCAGAGGGAGAAAGTAGAACAAAGAAAGTAGCTAATTTTAGCTCAGGAAACATCTGTGAATACCTGCAGAGGACTCAGGTTGCAGTAATAGTCCTGGATTATTTTGGGAGGAAGGTCCTGAAGGACATCCTCCTTCATCCTCCTCAGGAGGAAGGGCAGCACCTGTCGATGAAGGGCCTCCATTGCGAGGACACCTGGATGGAGAAAGCAGTTCAACTAAAGTTTGACCTTTGTAAAAACAGGATATTAGAAGAGTCTGAGATCAGTTAGAAACTAAAATGGCCAAGGGTCCATTTGCAAAGTCCAAAATATTACCTCTAAGCCCCCCTCTATCCACTTTTCTTTGATGATCAAAAATGCCATAATGAAAAGAAAAATCGTTCTTTTAGGCCTAGTTTTCACTTTTTTTAAGATTTAATGTAATTTTTGGCCACATTGGTTGAATCATGAATTATAAGTTAAATTTAGTAACATGAATGAAAATGTTTAATACAGTGAAGATGACGTTCAAATCTACTTCAATCATGTTTATTTCTTATTTTCATGCAAAAGCTGGGAGGTGCATCACTTTAAATGAAGCTGACACAAGGAATTGGGAGCCACATTCTCTTCTCTCTTCATAAATGTCCCACTATGTCCTATGTTAAAGGAGATAATTAAGATGAACTGTTTTCCTGTTTTCAAAGAGAAAGGTAATAGGAAATAGTTTTAGTGTTCAGCCAGGCCCCTGTGACAGCAAAGTGACTCCTGCCCCAGGATCTCAGATCTCAGTAATTGCTACTTCATAAGGGGTTAAATATAGGTGGGAGCCAGGCCATTAAGGGCTTTAAATGTTATCAGTAAAATCTCAAAATCAATTTCAAAACATACTGGAAACAAGTGTAAAGAGGATAAAACTGAAGTGACATGCTCAGATCTCTTATTTTTAGATAAAAGCCTGGCCACTGAGTTTTGAACCAAGTTCAGGCGGTGAATATTTCTTTTTGGCTCAGGCAGGTCAAAAGACTGTTATAATAATCGCTGTGGATGACATAAAAGCTTTTGTTTTTGTCTTTAAAATCAATTTTATTTCTGAACGACAAGTTAACTTCACTGACATATTGTCAGAGGCAGAGAGCTGATGTACCTGCTTCCTGTTCCCTTGACGAACTTTTAGCGTCCCGACTGGCCAGGATGGGTTTACCATAGCGAGCAGCAAACTGGCGTTCTGTTCCCAGGAAGCCCGGCATGAGGAAGTCAAACAACGACCACAGCTCAAGGACATTGTTCTGGGATCACACAGTGAAAAATATCGATTAAAAAATATCGACTACTTACACTACTAACCAAAGAAATAAGGATGCATCTTTTTCATTCCACAAACTTATCTGTTGGCCAGAACGGCACCTTACCTGAATGGGCGTTCCGGACAAGATGACTCGGAAGTTGGCAGCCAACTGTTTGATAGCTTTGGAGAGTTTAGTTTTCCCGTTTTTTATAACATGACCCTCGTCAAGGATACAGTAGTTAAATTTGATATTTCTGCAGCACAGACAAAAAGAAGTTCATGTAGAACACTAAACACTTTCCACCAAAACTCAGTCACAGGAGACACAGGAGTGATACTCACCTAAAAAAGTCGATGTCATTTCGAACAACATCGTAGGAGGCGACTATAAGATTGTGTTTCTTCACTTGATGTTGTAACCTGCAAAGTATGCATGTTTATGTTCAGTAAGATTAGTAAATGAGCATTTTAATGATAACAACCACATTTAGCATGCTTTTATTGTATTATTATTGATCCAAACAATAATTAAACAATGCTTTCTTTGCTTAGAAAGTGTGAAGCCATTCACTGGACAGGATTTTTACCCAACTAGAAAGTCAGAAATGTTTACCGCATTCGTTCTGTAGGAGGTCCGGTGTAGTGCAGAGGATTGAGGTACTCTTTAGAGCAGAACTTGCCCACTTCGTCCACCCAGTGTCCGGTCAGTGTGGGAGGACAAACCACCAGAGAGGGCATGGGGCTGCAGTCTGCCGCCTTAGTCTTGGCGTATTCCTGAGCCCTGAACAGAAATAAAACAAACAGCTGAGTCAAGTCCGCTCAAACTGACATAATTAAGTTTGACAGAAATAATCATGACAGTTGATGTGTATTTAAAATTCATGCTCTTATGTAAAGTACAGCTAATGAGGAGCCCTGATAAATAAACAATTTCACACAGGAGCTCAATCATGAAGGAGTTTTTGTAAAGAATAAATAACTCAAATTTAAATACAGTTTTGATGTGGAAACTTCCCAACCTTGCTTTGTGTATTATTTGGTTAAATCATAAACAAATACTACGGCTGTCCCAATAAGCAATTTTGGCCTCCGATGCCGATCTGATTTTTCAGTGTTGAATATCTACCAATACAGAGTCCCGATCCAATACTTATCATTGTCTAGATTAGAGTTTCAATTGTTTTTGTTTGCAAAAATAACTGAAGTAAAACCCATAAAATCACATTTCTGCTCAGAATGGTGTAACAGCTCTGTTTCGCTTTAATGTGTAACCTGTAGACATTAAACATTTACAGTTTTCCACATATTTTGAGTCTGAAGTGACCTTAGTGGAGAACTCAATGACAAAACAACACCACTCAGAGTGTTATTTGGACTGCACACCTGAGGTAGTGATCTCCTGCCAGGATGCAGATGGACTGCAGTGTCTTGCCGAGGCCCATGTCATCACACAGGATCCCATGCAGCTTGTATTTGTTCAGGAAGGACAGCCAGTTAACTCCATCCTGCAGGAAAGCACAAACTTAGACCACTGCAGATAGCAACACTAAAGCTTGCTCATTGACAGATAAAATCAGCTTTCTACTGTCCGATAAAGTTGAATTTTTGATGATTGTGGTGACACAGGACAGCATTTTACTAAAGTTCTGCACTGCTACATTAGACACAGGGATGGAGGTTACAGCAGACACACTCTCAACTCATCAGTTTCATTGCTCTGAGTATTAAATCGTCCCAGCAGAATTTAAAGGAAACTCAAGGTGGCTAGACTCAAGGTTGAAGAGCCATGTTGGCCATAAAACCTTGACATGTTGTTTAAATGTGAAATATTCAGGCTGAACATCTTTTGCAGCTTAAGGGCAAATTTATGCTCCCCTAAAAATAAAGCTGTAACTTTTAAATACTAGAACAGTCTCTGTCCTCTTACACTGTATGCCCATTATGCTGGGGTCGCTGGTAAAAAACAAAGTCATCCATGGGCACCAGTTTAGCACCGAGGCTACAGTCCTCATCACACTGGCTGCAGGGTGATCAAATCCTGATCCTGGCATGTTTGGTACATGCCCTTCCACTCCCTCCCCATATTTCCTGTCTCTCTTCGGCTGTCTTATCACAATAAAGGCAAAAATAATCTTAGAGGGCATGACCTTACACTGACTTTCTCTCCTTAAGCCACTGTCCAACTGATATTTAATTCCTGTTTGACTGCTTCCTGACTGTTCCAAGAAAACTTGCACTATATCTACTCAAAAAAGTTCACCATTTTCCAAAGTACTTGTCTTTGATGTGTTTTGCTGATCTGTCTTTAACCAATGGCTTCACTGCCCCATGATTCCTAGTGGTATCCAAACATTTGTTTCATATCTTCTTAAGCTTCCAGAGACGATGAAGTCATAGGACAAAATGAATCCAAAGTATAGAAAACTCTCTATATATTTAAGTAATAAATATATAGCATGAATGAGCATAAGGGAGTTTTTCTTCCTTTCCTTTAAAATTCATTTTCAGGCTTTTTTTATGCCTGTTTTAAGACAAAACAGTGGACAAGACCTGCTTTGGGGAAAGTCTCTGTACACGGGGTGCCAGTGCCTAGCTTAATGAAGTTTAAAGGCAAAACAGGACCCTGAAAATTACCTGTTGGTACTTCCTGAGTTCAGCCTTGATGGGAACAGGGATTTTGTAGTTCTCCAGTTTTCTCCCATCTAGTAGTTGTTCAAGGAAGTGACGTTCTCTGGCTTTCTGGCGGATCAGGTCAGCAGACATGGCTGGAGGGTCAGGTATACCTGCCTGTTGGAAAGAGAGAAAAACATTTAGAAGCAAAACACTTGAAGTATAAGATAGAAATGTTTTGCAAACATTAAAGCAAGAAAGTAACTGGCAAAGAATAAAAAGATTGCCGTTTTGTTAGCTAGCGACAGTCCTGTGCAAAGTAGAATACATGCAGAGCACAACAGTTAAACAGCTGCATGTCTCAGCACTGTCATTTTAGAGTCTGGAAGTAGAGGTTAAACTCCTATGACGGGATGCACGATATTGGAGTTTTGCAGATATCTGATATGCAGATATTACAAATTCATTTAATGTGATACTGATATATAAATGAGGCTCAGATCTGAAGCTTTAGCCCTTTAAACACACTTTAAATTCTAAAAACCTTCAACATTTGAGACCTGGGATTTCTTGAAATACACCTTATTTTTATCAACAGTTTATATCCCCTCTTAGCCTCCTCCACAATAGATTTTATTCATGGATCTGTGAGATCCATTTGCGTTGCCTCTTCAGGTAGTAAACTCAGAATTGTCTCAGTTATTCTGAAGCTTCCATCTTTGCTCTATGTTGCATAAAAAAACTGCATTGTCCCGCTCTGTTTGTGTGCTCCTACCTCCAGAGGCAGCAGGCGGATGAGTGTAGCAAAGCACTGTGTGGCCATGAAACGGATGCTGTCACTGGGGTCACTCATTCGGCCCAGGACTGGCACAACTAGCAGAACAATGTAGGGCACAATGTCCACATCCAGCTGCTCCATAACACCTGGAGAGGAGTTAGTCAAGGACAAAACTGCAGAAATAAGACAACAGCAACTACAAGGCCTATGCTAATTAGGATGAATGGCAGGACGTTTTTTGGCATGTGTTTTCATCAAGTTTCCAAAGCTATTGTGGACAATTGTATGAATGGTGACATAGGACATAAGAGTGGACTGAATGTTAAACTTTTTTTTGACGTGCTGTTTTGGTGTGAGTAGTACATCTAAATTAACAGCTATTTTGATGGCCAAACTCTTTTGTTGGTTAAAAATAACAAATATTTATGGTGAAATCATAACTAAAGTCAATTGGCTGAGCAAGGATACAGGCTAGAGCCTCGATGGCTCCCTCCTGTTTGGTGCAGTCACCAATTGCTGCTAACCAGGGAAGAACACACTCCAGGAAACTGTTCATGGTCTCCAGCATTGCGATCTTACTGAGCACACCCACACAGCGAGCAGTCATGTGACGCACTGCTGTATATGGGTGCTGTAGGCAGGTGAACAGGTGGGGCAGATGCTCCAGCAACTAGAGAAAAAAACAGTATAATACAATTAATTTTCTAAGAGGTTAGTGACGAAATTATAACATTCTAAAGACGTGATGATTTCTTTTCTCTGAGGTCAAAAATTGTGTTCATTAGTCTTGGAGATGTACTTTTTTTAGGACTAAATTAAAAAAAAAAATTAAGAACTAAACCTTTAAAAATGTTCTAATGTCATGTAAAGTAGTTCTACATGTTAGCTGGACAGTCTGCCAATTTACTTCACTCTCTTACATAATTATCTCATAGAGTGTTGATTTTAGCAAAAAAAAAAAAAAGATGATTTGGCATAAATGAAAGGTAGATGACATAATGACTGTTTAAATGGGAAACCTTGCAGATGTAAATCTGTGTTAAAGTCAGTTTCCAGTTAACTTATTTCTGCCAAATGTCTCAAAATATAAGAAACAGGGCGCTGACCCAAAATTCACATAACCACTATTTTTGTTTTTTTAGAAATTTAGCAAAGAAAATACAAATTTATGCAAGTTTCACTATGCTACTGTAATGCTACAAGTAGTACTAATTAATAAAAGTTGTTTCCAATGCGAAAAGTTACACTCCCTTTTTAATGTCCACTGTTCCAACTCCACCAAGTACCGAAACTTTTTTGTAATATTTTATGACTTTGGTTTTTTTGAATTGGCAGTTTTTTCAGACAGGCATTTTTACACACAAAATGAACATAGGCATAAAAACTGGTGTATGGAATCCCACTACTGATAAGAATGACTGTCTGAAAACTCCAGATTATCTCTACCAGTAGTGTTTCTAAAGTTGAATCTGAATCAGTGTAAAGACACTGTAAATGATGATGATCAGACTTGAAGCAACAGTCTCACCACAGGTTTGAGTTCAGCAGCCATGGCTCCAGCCATCACTTCCAGCACTTGCAGAGAGTTGACCAGTTCCTGAGCTGCAGCGTCTCCCCTCTCCAGCTGAATCTGCCGATCTACAACACACCAGAGACAAAGTATTGGTTTGAGTTCCAGAAAGGGGTTTACTGGATAATACCAAAGTCTACATTGCTTAGAAGAGGTTGAATTAGCAATCAGGCCTGAAAACAGAAAGCAGAAAGAGACAGACTTTGAACTATTCATAAATTTCAAGCTGCAGGGACACCACTGGCTGTAAAATGGCATTGATCACATACATAACGCTGAATCTGACTCCAGTGCTCAGTAAACAGTTTAAGGGACATAGGAGAAAATAAAATTAAGGGAGAAAGCGCGATTTTTTTTTTTCAACAGTTTGCGAGATCTTGCAAAAGTAGATTTAAATTACGTAACAGTAACTACTTCCGGGTCAAACCAACCAAAACAACGAAGGGCTAGCATCTGTGGGGGAGATTCATTGAGTTTTACTTCAAAATTGGCCTAAAATTTAAAGAAATTCAATCCTTGTTAGTCACAGGCAAGCTTTTCGTCTCAGAGAAAGGCATTTGAAGGCATTTTGGGTGAAAGGGGACTCTTTCATCGTAAAACTTACTAGGATCTGGCATACCTGGTCGAATTCATCAGTAACCAGTTGCAATCCTCTGGACAGCTGCACAGTACAGATGGGTATGTGCTAAATGCAGATAGCTAATACTACGTGTAATAATACTACGTGCTCACTTTGTCTGGCACTTGGATTCATACAATAAACTGAAGCCATATGGAATATATATCAATGGGGGCATTGTTGGCTTTTTAAGAAAGGTCAAATGGCTTAATGCCTACACAACATTTGGCACACGCTCATCTATACCTGTGCAGCTGTCCGGAGGATTACAACTGGTTGCTGATGAATTCGACCAGGTCCACCAGATCCGAGTGTTACGATGAGAGTCCCCTTTCACCCAAAATGCCTTCGTATGCCTTTCTTTGAGACGAAAAACATGCCTGAGACTAAGCATGGATTGAATTTCTTTAAATTTTAGGCCAATTTCGAACTTCAGTAAAGTTATAAAGATATTCACAGATTCGGCCTTTCTGCCATAATAACCCAGCAGAGGATCATCACATTTACAAAAACCCTCAATCACCGTACATATTATGGTATGATTTCAATCTACTTTTGCGAGATTTCGCAAACTGTTTAAAAAAAAAACATATCTCCCTTTTTTTCCCATGTCCCTTAACATTTTTTTTTTCTCCCTTAAATTTTTTTTCTCCTATGTCCCTTAAGGGGCTCTGTACAAATCTTCAACAACAAAGCATTTTTTTTTTTTTGTTGTAAGTATGATCCCATTAGAGTAACAATTTAACAACTAAGTACTTAATGCTTAAGGCTGGGGAGGTGATTGTTATTAACAAATCTCTGTTAAGCATTTTAAAGAATATCTCGATTACTAATAAGTTCAGCTTGCTTACAAAACCAAGATGACTGCAAAAAAACCTAAGCACAGGACTTCAAAGAGTAATTCCCAACCTAAAGTGTGCCATCTCCGTAGATTCAATAGCAATCCTTAGCTTCTTTTTATTGTTAGTCAGTACATTTTTTTGAGAATGTTTACCTGCTCAAAATTGGCATCCAATAAATGTGTTATCATAAATTACAGCACCTTGCTGATGATGCAAGCACTAGCTAGTAACTTAAGTGCTTGCTTACATTTTTGCGACACTCTGATCCATTAAAAATAAAAATAAAAACTGCATGGGCCTGAAGCAGCCAAATCTTAAGAGGAATCTGTACATAGAGACCTTCCCAAAACATTTGAGATGGTGTTGGATTAAAAAATCAACATACCTATAGTATAACCTTCAGTCACCACAGTTCTCAGGGGTCCCACTGTGTTCTCCCACAGGTATGGCAGAGACTTGGTGAGGTCTCCACCAAAATGTCGAGCTACAGTTGTCAGGGAGTATTCTGCCCCTCGTCTCTGAATAAGAAACGGCCTCTTGCTCTAAAATGGAACAAATAATACAAAAGGATCAACTCAAGATCTGGCATGAGACTAATATGAGCAAAATGTACTTTAGTAGCTTTCTTTACCTCGTCATTGTCTGTGCTGATGGTGCTGCCAGGGGGAAGCTCTGTGGTGGGGGTCTTTGGGGCTTTAGGGGCTGGCCCTCTCTTACTGGTGATGGCGAAAGCAGCCTTTTGGTGACGGTACAGGGTGATGATTCCTCTGGTTTTGTTGACCATATGATGCATGCCATCTTTCTCCAAACCGCAGCCTAATGACACGAAGAATTAGGACATAAAATAAAAACTAAAAGGGCCTGACCTGTCAAACAGTTTCCTGTGTTAAAATTAGGGCAGCCTGATATTGGAAAGGCTGAGACTATGCTATCTTTTCTAATAATATTTCTAATAATAAATAGTACAAAAATATGAAAATCAAAACAAAACTACATCAGATTAATGTAGTGTGTTTTTGACACACACGTAGCCCTGCATGGTGTTAGAAAATTGAGCTGTATGTTATTGATCACTTCTTATTTCAGTGAGAAGTGATCAGTGTAAATTTTAATTTGAGCTGATACTGATGATTAAATTTTTTTGGCCATTATCTGTCAATTGTGTCATAATGTGGATCATCTTTAATAGTTCTGTCACACATTACAACACTACCTTTAAAAAAGTAGATCTATTAAAGCCATGAAAGGTTGCTGTAGTGTATTTATCAATCACATATTCAAAACAAGAAACACATTTTGTGGTAAATACATGTAAAGTGCTGAAGATATTGTTTTAGAGTTTGGTGCAGAAAAGCAGACCAGGTGGAAATATTACTTTTCACTTCTCAATAACTAGATACTATTTTTGGGTGGTTTCAGGATGAGCCAATGACAGACTGGTGGCAATAAAGGTAGGGTTGCTTTATTGCTTTTGTGACAACAGAAGGAATTGCAGAAATGAGAATTTATAAAAGGTATGAACAGACTTTTTTAAACCATTTCTCTAGGGCAATACTCAACTTAAGAATTCTTTCAGCTGAATCAGATTTGGAAGTTAAGTATGCATGTTAGTAGAGGCCAATTTTAGTGAAAATGAGGAAATTGGGCAGTTTTCAACAGTTCTTACCTTTGGAATTTTCCTGTGTTGGGGGGACGGGGCAGGCAGATGAGGGTGTGGCTGCAGAGTCGACGCAGGCCGAGGCACAGAGGTTTTTGATGATCTTAGGGTTGGGGCATGGCGAGCGTCCAGCGCACTGCTGCAGCAGCTTGGCTATAAAAGAAGCAGCATATCCCTGAATCAGGGTGTTCTCCTCCCGCTTGATGGACTCCATCAGAGGCCTGACCAGCGGGTTGAGTTTGTCGGGAAGAACCTGAAGGTTAATGACTGCACAGGCTGTGAACATGTGGACACGCAGGTGTAGCTGCTGCCATTCTGTGCTCGTCTCCAGAACTGTGGCCTGAGCCTGCTGGCGTTTACTGTCCAGGGCCTGCCACTGTTTGGATTTGTCGTTCAGGGTTCCCGTCGAATCTGTGAAGATGGTGGTTACCTAAGAAACAAATGAAAAAGGCAAAAAAGCTGTCAGTTTAGGACAAAGATGGAAAGAAAGACTACAAATTCCTATGTTAGACCTCTGTTCAAGTTAAACTTAAGGACAGTGTGCCGAAAATTGGGCTTAAAATCCTGTAGTGTGTGGCCGGCCTAAGAGTTTTAACATGGACTAGTATGTGTGAGGTTGTGAACCTACCAGCTCATTAGCTTGATCTATAGTGAAAACACTACAATTAATGCGGTGCTGGATGTCTATATTAGAGTCAGCCAGCAGGGCAATGAGCTGCTTGCATTCATTCTGCATCCGTGTGAAGGGGATGGCGATTTCATCGTAGTACAACTGCTCTGACAGAACGGCCAGAAGACGAGGCTGCACCATGGATGACACCAGCTGACAATCCTGACAAAGAAACACATTTGTTATTTTATGTTAAAAAAAAAAAAACACCCAAAAGGAGATAAATCTGAAATGATTCAATAAAGAACAAACTGTACTCCAGAGCTATTCACCTTCTGCAGTGCAGCCCACTCACAAAGCACCAGGGACACAGCTATGCGCTGCAGGGCGGACTTGGAGTTGAGGTGAAATAGCAACAGCTGGCCCAAAGACTCAGCTGGTCGGATCTCCTGAGATGCAGCGTTGAGCTGAGGGTCACAGATACACCTACACAGAGCTCCAAGCAATCTGCATCATAGATAGAGAGCAGCAGAAACTGTTAAAGCTGTTATCTCGTCGCTTGTCTGGCAATTCTGCTTCTCTATATTTACTGAACAGAAAATCACAGGTCCAGTCAAAGATCAAGACTGAAAGCTTTTAGATTTCCAACTCAAGAGTAAGAACTTACCTAGCAGCCATGAGACGAGCACGCATCACTACGTAGTCTCGTGTCACCGGGTCATCTGTCACCGTCTCTGCACCTGCTATATACTCCTGAACCGTTTCCTTCACCTGGTTGGTCCCTTGACGAGCCTTTGACCCAGCTTTATCCTGTCACAACAAGACAATGTGAAGAGTTACATTTAAATAATTATCCACAAAAATAAGTTAAACATATAGCGCTTAAACATGAACATGAATCTCCTGAAAATCTTCTTAATTTTTGGTGGGAGAGCTGCATGTGAACACAATAGACACCCTTTTCACCAGGAGTTTTTCCTGCCAGTTCCCTTGCAAATTTTCTAAGTGGTGAGAATGCGGCTAGGATTTCTCTAGAAAATTCTCCACAGGTGAGTAAGCATGGGTGATGGTCATATCAGACACCCTCCTGTCCAACAGGGAATGTCTACTGTTGTGAGGGGAATGTACGAACAATGTTGTCAAATGTCAGGGGCAGAAATCTTTCTGAAGTCTTCAAGAGTGAATGTGTAAAAATGTATTGTATGTATGGGGTATCAGCAAGCGTATCATCTAATACAGTGGTTTTCCAGAAGTGGGTTGGAACCAAAAAGTGCTCTTTCCAGTGAGCCGGGAATGAGTGCCTGGAAAAATGCATGCATGCCACAAAATGTATGCATGCATACCTTTCTTTAACTATGAGCTTAACATATTTATTTTGTTCTGTCTCTTTGGTAAATCATGTTGTGTTCCAAGGTCCAAACTGCAAAACTTTATATTTAATTCAATTGAGAAGTTACCTCTTTTTTTTTTTTCTTTTAAATTGGGCCACAGTTTCTTACAAGGAGGTCCTGATGTCCAACCAGTTGAGAACCACTGATCTTATATGTACATGTACTGTAAAATATTTATCTATTTGTCAAAAGCTGGAAAGATCCTGGGATACATGAGATATGGAATCATTTTTGGTAAAGCATGTTTTAGCTTTATTTCAACCAGTATTGTGAAAAATGTTTGACTGTTATGGTATTAGGTGAAGACAACATGACAACAGCAGATCAGATCTCTGGCCCCTTTATAATATATGTACTGCTATTTCTTTGCATGCTACATCTAAGCTTACATGAGCCTTAAGTTTAAAACATTAAAAATCCAAATGAGATATCCTATAAGCAACAGCAGTACCAGTGTCCAAACATTATTCATGACTTGTTTAACAGTTTTATAATTGCTTTTAAACTGTTTCTACAAGTTCACTAATGATTGGACATTATTTTAACCCGTGTGGGCGTTGCTTATTTTTCATCTGTCAAGCAGTACTTAGTTTGGCTTGCAAGCTGTACTCATTCAGAACTTTTGACTGCACTATGGGTGCCAGTTTTTATAGGTGTCTGCTCTGTTCTGCTGTCATTTATGCCAATTCAATATGAGCTGCTAATTTCACTCAAATTACGTTTCTAGGAGTTTAAAAAATAAGACAAGGAACAGGTAATCACAGGATCTGCTTAAAAGGCCATAACTTGCTTTAACAGAAAAAAACTTGGGGTGTTAAATGGGACTTTTGGCAGCTCATGATTCATCATGAGCTGGCCAACAAAAAGTATATTTGATTTACTCTCTGTCTGCATCATATCAATTCTCAAAATAAAACTGTTCTCTTTCCTACTTCTCTTTCAACGATCAGCAATATTTCATACAGAGAAATATTTCCAGTGGCTTGTTGGGATGAATGTTAATCCTCACTTGTATTTTTATTTCCTCCTCCAAACTAAATGCTTCGCTGACTCAAGCAAACAAAACACTCAAACAGGCTTGTGAGATTCTCTGGTGGCCTTCGCACTGTCTGCTTGTTTACTGCCTAACAACCTCGGCCGCGCTTGTACATGCAAGGACTGGTGTCCTACAGACGCCACTATTTGCATGAACTTTGCAATATAAAATCTCTGTGGTCTTTCAAAAGCCATTTACTACTTTTAAGGACAGATTTAATTTAGTCATCTTGATATTCTAGGTCATATCAGCTGCATTGCATGGTTAATAAAATGTACGTGTGTTTATACATTTGAAAAAACCCTTTAGATTAATTTCCTGATTCTTCAATGATTAACATTATGAACATTTTAAACCTAAGAGCAGTTATTTTGGTTTAATTGAAGTATCACTTTGTATTCGAGGTCATAATCACCACACAGACTTAAACCACATATGAAAGGTTTTGTGTGGGTTGAATAAAAGTGACCTACCTTGGAGCGAGCCTTCACTTCCAGCAGCATGTTCAGGTCGATGGGAATATGTGAGGCCTGCATCATGAGACAGAGCCATGCACCCATCCACGGACAGCTTGCTGCTACCACATACTGCTGAGGAGCCTGAGACAGCAGCTCCATCCACACCTGAAAACAGGCAGACGAAATTCTTCTGATGTCAGTCCAACAAAAATAATCTGTTTCCAATAAATCAGGGTTGTCTTTAGTCAGTCGACCTATGGTGTAAGTGGGTAATGCAACAAACCTTTTGGACAAGTTCAAGGATTTCCTCGTTGCTCTCCAGTATGCAGGACTGGAATATGTGACGGAGCATGTCCTGCAGGATGGGGTTGATCCACATGGCACAACTCTGAAGAACAAAAAACAAAAAAAAATGTTTAAACTTTCAAGCTAGAAACAATAAAATATATTGTAGTAGTATTACTGGCAATTTCCTTCTTCTACCCTTTTTAATCCTGTGCATACAAAGATGCCATAAAGTGCATCAGTATGAAGCTGTTCCTGGCCAAATTTACCTGCTCAGCTTTAGACAGCAGTGTGAAAAGTGTCTCCAATGCTGCCTTTCTCACTGATGATATTGTGTGTCTCAAAAACGGCCAAACCCGAGGAACCAGGACTGTTAACGACTGCTGCATGCTGGAGAGGACAATGAAATATGCTGATATGAAAACAGAGTCAACAATGGCCCTGGAAGGTCACCTTTAAAAAAGAGACAAAACTGTGTTAAGGATAGTCTCATTAGAAAGGCATAGAACTAAGCCCAGACTTAAAAAGTCAGCCATGATATTATGCAAAAGTGTGTTCAACCTGATAACTAAGAAGTGGTTTTACATTGTCTGCTTCAGTGTTTTTTCTTCATGTAAATCAGGTTCAAATGAAGTTCAGCCAGCCTCTTGGCACAGAGCTGACACTCAGCACGGAAACTCCAAATACAGGAGGAGGGACCTTCAGCTAAATGATAACAGATGAGCTGAGTCACTTTAAGCACACCTTATGTTTAAGGACATGAATCCTGATAATAAAATCACATGTAGTATACCACATAAAAACAGCTATTATACTCTTAGCTTAAAAAATACAGCCTGAGCAAAGAAGCACATACTGCATTTCCTTGGGGAATACTCTCATGTCAAGTCATGAAAAACCAGGGTGTGGCTGCTTTGTTTGACAGGTTGTAGTTGCAAGCTGAACGTGACATTTCAGTCATCCATGTGGTGACTTTCAGCATGCAATAACTTCCACGTTTAACAACAAAGCAAACCACACCAGTTGTCTGAGAGCGCCTCCTAGAAGTCTGAGATCCTGTTCGACAAGTGATAAACTATATCATTATAATCATATGGTAATATTTGCTGCCTGCTAGTGTAGCTTGTTCATTTCCAGTGAGCCAACCAGTAATGTCTTCTTTGCCAATGACCTATAGCTTAACTAACTTTCTCTACAGCTTCACTCACTTGTCCTATTGTGGATCTGTAAGGACTGATACATTAGGTCTATGTTTAAAACCTTTTTTTCTTCCAGGAAAGTTGGCTGAATCCTACATACCAGCACAACCAACAAATGAGAACTGAATTCTGGGACATTTGCTGTCGTGACTGTATGAGTGTCTGCTGCTGTTAGTGACTGCATGCAACCTGATGCATAAACATTGTGTTCCCATTCATCGTGTATTGAAAGCAGACACTTTTTTGCACAAAGTGTGCTGGGATATGTAATGGGGACCAGGCTGATAGAACCTCTTGTTACCATCTTTTCTCTATAATCGTGCATTGAAAGCAAACGGAGGTAGAAGTCAAGTAAACAGTTTCCTACCTCAGCCAGGCTTGTTCTGTACTGTGTGGCTCTTTCAATTTCTAAATGATACTTCTCACTTCAGTTCTTCACACTTGGAAACACTGTGATAACTTTGTTAATCCCTGCTTTGTGAGCATCACCAATTTTTGTCAAAGCTGATTTCTTTTGTTTTTGTCGTGATGCTTTGTCAACTAACAGCTCAAACCAATACTGAAGTATTTATACTGTGTGTTAATTGGAAGATAACCCTCAGTTATAAGTTGAGTTTACAAGTTTTGAGCATCACGAAGATGAAGCACATCATTGCATGACGGTGGTTTGTGCTATGGCTCAACAGAAAGGTTTGTTGTAAAGGCTGCATTTTGACCCTGCCAGCTTTTAGGTAAAAAAAAAAAAAAAGTAAAATAAAGTGTGCAAAGTAAAATAATATAAACATCCAAATTAAAACTAGGATGTATGGAAAAGGCATGTTAAAAATTCCTTGCTCTGTTTAACAGCACTTGAAAAATACTTTAAAAAGGGGTAATGATTTCATCCTCATCTGTTTATCTTTCGCTTTGCCTTCTGTTTTGTACACACTGTGTATTGTAAGCAGTGGCATCTATTTATTGTGTGACCTTGACTAAGACTCACCTGCACTGTCGGACTTGTGGGTAGGTGAGCAGAGATGACAGCAGTGTCATGATGCTGTTAGTGGAAGCTGTGAGGTCGTCCAGGTCCAAAAGAGCATCCCACAGTGTGTTTACAATGAAGGGCACCTGAATAACAACAACAGAATCTCTTTAATATAACCTGAATTTTGATGAAAATATTCTGTTAAAAGGGTACCTCTGTTCCCTCTCTGACCTTGTTAGGTAGCAGCTGTACTAAACCTTCTACCACAGGGATGAGGGCAGAGGCTGCCACAGCCCTGACATCATCATCGAGGTCTTGTAGACCCACAGTGATTGCTGGGAGCACCCGAGGCAGCAAGACAGAGATCAGGTCCTAAGACAGAGGAACAGATGGATGATGATCCATACAGATTTACAGTATTTACCATCACACCTCCTCACATATGCTTTCATGCATCTCTCTCGCCTCTCCTCTCACTTGTTCTATTCCTCACCATATGGCTCTCAGACTGAACATATGAGATCTTGCATTACTTATTTGACAGCTTATCTTAAACACAAATAGAACAGGTGGTACCTGTCTGACAGCGAGGGCATACTTGATCCCCAGCAGGCCACCATGACGGACCTCCCATTGGTCTTCTTTAAGCAGCTTAAGCAAGACGTCTACTGTCATTGAAACACCAGTTTCATTCATGTGACGGAGGGCCACACCGAGGGTTTGTGCACACGTCTCTCTGACAGGAGCCACCACCTGGATAAAGAGACACAGTATCAGTAAAAATGAAGAGTCAGCATACATTAAGCCTCTTAACTGGTATCACTTGGCAGTTTATCTGCACTGACGGTAAGCCACTGAGTCAGCATGTGAACTCTAAGTGGGGGAAAATGGCATTTATCTCTTTTCTGTGGTTTATAAAAACACCTGTGGAATAGCTAACAGGTATACTGGAACCACAACAAGGAAAAACAAGCCCACATAGATATTCAATGCCATCAAATGCATTCACATGCCCTTGAATCTAACATGCGCAACATTCCTTTCTGTCATGTTTTTATGCTGTAGGAAGCATGATTTTTCTACATTACATGAAAAGATGGTTCTCGCCATGACTAAACTTCATTTAAACTTCTACCTTAAGTTTACACCTCAGCCTGATGTTCAGCACTTAAAAAATGCAGACACAAAATACAGAAATGCGGGCCCCAACAGTTGTACCTGATCCCTATGATATGGCCATATTTTAGATGTTACGGGCAAATCTTGACTCAACCGAGTTTTGGTGCTGGGCATTTCCTTTTCCATTACAGTTTATACTTTAATAGTACCTCCTCAGTGTAGGCAGGGTCATGGTACCGCTATGAATAACTGCCATGATGTCCAATAGGACTGTGAGGCAATAGTGTGTCCAGTAAAGTTTTGTTCTAGTGGAGACTGTTGCAAGCGGTGGGAAAATTTTAGCTTAATAATACAGGACAGTTTGGGAAGGTATATGGCAGTACAAAGCCAACAATGAGAGGTATTTGATTCCCATGTTGGACATCCTACTCACATACTCCTATTAGCAAAACTATTTGACTATCAATGGTCGGCAGTGTCTTCATATCACATTTTAATAATGGCTCAGCTTGCTTTGAATCTCACCAGAGGTGTGAGGTTCAAAACATGTAAAAACATCCAAGCTAATTGCTACTGCGGCAGCTGTAACTATGAGATTCCAGTACAACTAAACCCCACCCATAGCTACCACCTCATTCTCCTCCAATGACTCTGATTGGTCAGGTCAGTTTTCAGACCTGGCACAGACATAAGTTGGAGCTTTGCAAGATGGATTTGCCTGATGACAGACAGACTCTGGCCAATCCATCTGCTTGGCAAGGATAGCTTTGCACCAAAACTACAAATAAACCTGTGCCAGATGAAGCTAAACATGACGCTCATATCAGATGGTGACTACCGGCCTTTGAGATATGTCCATGCATGGTTTTGCTGTTTCATCAATTTTAAGTCTCCCAAAGAAATTAAGTTGGCAGTCACCTCTAGGTTTTAGTGTCATGTTGAACCCAACAGACCTTAAGCTGCTACTGTTAAATGCTATTGATGGTTTTGAATTGAGAGGGAGATAGATAGCACCTGTGATGTAGCCCCCTGTATTATTGTCATTTTAATATTTAGGGGTAAAACTCAATCAGCAGAAAAAAACAACTTTAGAGTCACAGAGATGCTGTACATTATGATTCTATTTGTTGAGTCATGTTCTGAGTCAAATACAGGTCTAATGATTTGCTACTCTGCACAATCAGTCCAAAAAGTTCACACTGTTATCTGATCGTTACTCGGTATTGGCTGATGCCCAACACCTTGGTATCGGAATCGTATTGGGAAGGAAAAAATGGTATCGGAACATCCCTAAATGGCAGAAATCATATCTATTTAGAAAAAATATCACTGCAAACTTAAGATTCAAAATATTTTAGACATCTGAAGACAGTTACAAGTCCCATTTCTACACTGCTAGTCTCATTTTAAAACTCACCTCATCAGACACAAAATCTCCAAAGCGGTCCAAAGCGAAGACACAAAGCAGCCGTATGACAAGATCCTCTATCCACTCCTGATGCTGCCGAAGCATCTAAACCAAGACATGGAACCATTTATGTTGTGTCTGTGCCTTACCGAAACTGGAAAAAAAATCAAGCAAATAAAGCCTTATGAGAAGTACCTGTTCTGAAGTGCTTCCAACCAGTTTCCCGCCCCCTGCACCATGAGACTTCAGAATTTCTCTAAGACCTGTACCTGCACCATGACGAACCTGTAAACAAAGTACAACCCTTTATTGGATATTCAAATATATTTTCTCCAAGTGTTTAGCTCCTACAGAGTTAATTCTGCATTATTAGCTAAAGTTCATATGGTCTTAGCTATGTTCTTACCTCCCATGAAGGGTTGAAGAGGTCATTGCAGAGCTCTTCACAGAAGCTCTCAAGAGGCCACTCATTTGTCTGAGAATAACAACAACACATTATTTACACCATAAAGATAGAGACTGAACTGTACAGGGCTTGCCACAAATGAGTTATTGAACATTTTTGATGACTTACCTCCTCTGAAAGACTGGAGTTATCTGGGATGTTATCTATTAAGACTTTATTCTCTGTTGCTGGTTGGTCAATAACTACATTTGTGGTTTTTCTTCTTTTCTCTTCTGGCTCCCCCTCAAAACTGTCATTGCTTGAAAGTAGAGGGAAAACAAAGACAAAAGTTTTAATTTAAATCAACAGAATTTACGTACAACTGAAAAAGGTCCAGATCTGTTGAATGAATGGGCCAGAGTCTAAGAAACAGAAAGTATGCTGATGCCGGTTCTTCTATGTCTAAAGACTATCAAAGTCACACGAGTCATGTTCTGGGCACAAAGACTGTACAAACTGACCTCTTTTCATTTGAGTCCACATCTCTGGATCTTTGTTTTGCTACCAGCTTGGCCATCCTCTTCGCCTTGTTCTTCTGTCGACTGCTCATGCCTTGTCTGAACTCAGAGTCGATCAACTCAGCAGCTTGAATAGGCTGGAAAAAAGGTGGATAGATTGTCATTTATTATTTCAGCTACACTACTTATGTAATCAGATGAAACGTGACAATTTTCCTTATCCAAGTTAAGGTAGGCTATACTGCATCATTAGAACTTGGTTGATAAACAGATTTTGAACACTGCATAACATCAAAATATTAAATAAATATAAACTTGATCTGTGTCCCTGATGCTCATAGCTGTACTGTAAAATCTGTATTAAAAGTCCCTGGTATTTAAGTCAGTCTTTTTCAGGGTCTCTTCCAGAGAGAAAAAACTTTTAAAATGGTTTTCCAGTTTGGTGCTTTACGATTGTGGTCATCAAGTCAACCTAATGTAGTTTCTTTGCATATGTTAAGCTCTTTTAGGATTATCTGTTTTTTGAAATAGAAAGTTTTACCAGGAAGTTCTGACACAGTAGCTGAGCTTTTAAGTTGTGGTGAATATTGTGAGGTACAGACACACAGCAGTGTCCCAAAACGTATAAACTCATGATTTGTAGAGCCTGGCCGATTATTGATGCCAATATTTGGCATTTAGCAGATATCGGTATCTGCATTTTATTTTACAGCTCACCTACACAATTAATAAACTGAAAGGTTTGCTGCTCCACTGAAAGGTGCGTCCCCCTGGCTTTTCTCACCTAATGTCCTGCCCACAACACTATCTGTCTTGATGCCACACAACTACCAGCTCAAGGCCTGAGTGGTACTGGCAAAGGGAGTGTACCGCATCATTCTTGTTTCCTGCTGCTACTGTGTTGCTCTATACAGTTTCTCATGTTGACAGAGTTAGTGTTAAAGAAAATCAGTCAACATACATTTGTCACTGGTTATCTGTAAAGCCAATGCAAAAATATTGCTTGAATTCAGATTCTTCATTGCATATTACTCAACAGCTATTAAGTAAACGTGGGGAAAAAGTCATCTGAATAGTTGACAATCCGCTTTAATAGTTGGTCACTAGTCTGCACAAAAAAATAACAGTTAGTTGCATCCCTAATTGATTTTGTGCAATGTGTGATGGTTAAACCTAGCATACATCTATGCTTTGAGAAAATCATAGCTAACTAACAGCCTGGGTACATACAAATACATATAGCTAGGACAATGATGAATTTAAAATTGAATTGACTGAGCTGGAATTACACAAGCTAAATCTGCCAGTAGCACTGGAAAGATTGAACTATTCATATAACAAATGTTTCGCTGAAATGTTACAGGTCAAGAGTCAAGTTCAAGAGCATGCTAAAGGATGAGGTCAAAATTAAGTAGTTAAGTAGAGCAGTGCAGAGCTTTGTGAACTTTATGTAACATAATGTCAGAGGTCAGACTGGGTCATATAACTGGCTGTGGCATGCCGAACCGCCCCCCTGGGCTGCCTTGGGGCTTCTAACAATTCAGTGTAGAGCAGATTATTCAGTGACTCATTTCATAAACACACTCACTGCCCTGAAATCGTATGAATCTGTGAGTGGTGCGTTCAGCTTCAAATAAATCTAACCTTCTCCAAAGCTGGGTGGTTTTTTCAGCCTTACTAAAATCTGCTGCCTGTTCATCCATGAGTAATATTCATGGTTTTAAAATGTGGGCTTTGTTTGCTGATGGCATTTCTGGCAGAAAATTATTCTATATTTCAGAAAGCAAATTCAACTGTGACTACTAGTGATGTACACGTTGAGATGATTAAATGTGACATGTTTTGAATCCTGAAAACTAATCAGAGAGAAGCACAAAAAGGTATTTATTCTGGTGCTTTACAATGCTGACAATAATGATATACATTGCCTTATTTTAAGTGGAAAAATTAATGCTGCACAATACTAAATAAAAAGCACACAGGCCTGAAACATTAAGCATAATTTAAGACCAAAACTGGCAACAGAAAAAATAGGTTTGTTTAACAAAAGGCTAGATAGGGAGCAGAATGAGTCACATATAAAGACTGACAGGACAAATGGACAACAACTGAGTCAGGATGAATACAAGAAACAGAATTCTGTCAGGACAAGCTTTTCTTTCTGTTAAAATACACAAAAGGTGTATAAGACCGAACATGGTAAGAATTAGTCTGACAACTCAAGCTCAAGAGGAAACCAACCACCTGAATCACATTTTCTTTAATCAAACTGCAAGGCTGTATATAGCTGTAAGGTAAGGCAGTCCACAGGAACGGCCGTAACATGTGTAAAGTACAGCTTTATTTAGAGATGTTGGAAAGGAGCCAACAGTGTCATCAGTGATCAGCACCAAAGTAGTAGTTGGCAGTAAACCAGTATCAACACTGGCATACTAAACCTGTGTACAAAATGGATTTTTGCAACACTGTGATATGTGACAGACGACAGCTCAGTTTGAGTCTCATTATCAGCCTGTTTCACGAGGACACTAAAAGCTGCTAGGTAACTAACCGAACGTCGCTCGCTCGTGCCACTTCTATAAACTTGGTGGATCAATTGCTTTGCTCAGTTTTTCATGAACCTCAGTGAAACTTGCAACAGAAACAAATCCTTGTGGTCTCAAACTTGAGGCTCGTTATTCGAGGACTATAGCTTCTGTATATGAGCAGCTGCTCTTTCAACGAAGCTAAACCAAAGCCCAATCTCTGTAATTTCAATGTCTACATCCAAAGGTAAAAAAAATGCATCTTGTAGGTCAGCTGCAGAGGAGTAGAATGAACTTGTAAAAAATTACAAGCAAACACCTGCATACTAGGGATACCCGATATTGGATATTGCTGATATCAGCTATTCTGATATTAAAATTAATTTTAACCAATACTGATACTGATACGCAAATGCACTTCAGACCTAAAACTTCAGTCCTTAAAACAGACTTTAAAGTTTAAGGATGATCAAGGAAACAAATTTCAGTCCTTGGAACCACACTTTAAAGTGTAGCTTTGCTCTCAATATTTAGTTTAGTTTATATCGACCAAGTAGAAAAAGAAAAAAAAACAAGTAAGATGATTAAAAACCTTCAGAAGACACATACAGAATAAACAGTGTTGAACAAGAGAGAGAAGAAAAACAATAAAACTTGAGAAATACTTATTTAAAAGAAAAAGGAGCAGACGGAAGTACCAATTATTTCATCCTAACCCTTTTTAATGAATTACAACAGCTCATTATTATGATTCCATATCAATATCATTCCATGTAGTAAGTTTCAAACATTATTCTAACATATTTTACAAAATACAAATAAGATATGTGTCACAACAGTATACAAATTATACCGCAAAACAGAATTATATTTTAATCTGTATCAAAAATACTCACTGATAGGATAATCTGTATCAAAACTTATTTATCTCTTTTTTCCCCATTTATACAATCTTAAAGAATGAGGCTGAAAAAGACTTAAACTGACACAGGTCTGCTGGTTCTACCCACAACTCCACAAATGTTTACATATGGTCAATATTTACAGCCATTACAGGAAAATACCAACTGCCTATGTATCAGTAGAAATTTTCACTAGGGGTGCACCGATTGCAATTTTCTGGCCCATCACCGATCACCTATCTTTAAAAAGCCAGACCTGCCGATTCTGATTTTGGCCGATACCGATTTTTTTGTAACTGACAGCATACACCTTCAATGTTTCAACCTTATTTTATTGAATAACATTAAACAATACAAACTTGTTGTTTTAACTGCACATGAGGTAGTTCTCTCAAATATAAATGAAAAGTTTAAAGCATTGCTGTCCAAACTACTAAATGATATCAGTTCCTTTAGTGTTTCATTTTTCACATTTTAGTAGGTAGAGGCATATGAAACCGATCTTATCCACCGATCTTATTTACAAGGATCGGCCGATCGCCTATCTCCTAAAATTAAGGAAATCGGCACCAATACCAATTTTGGCCGATCGATCGGTGCACCCCTAATTTTCACATCTGCTGCTGATACTGATAATCAACTTTTTTAGCTAATATCTGCAAATACCAGTATCATGCCAATAATACTGTGCATCACTACTGCATATGGTCTACATTTAATGACGCTTTGGGCAGTTTGCAAACACAAAAAATATCAAATATTTGGTGTAACTGACTCCCATTATTGTAGCTGTGGCACTGAAAAGGTATAAGCATTTTTTTAAGCTTGTTTTTTCACTCGTATTTGGGGGGGGAAAAAAAACATTATTCTTAAAAAAAAAAAAAAAAAAAATTTCATCCAAGATTCATATACTATTTAATGCTTTATATTTCTTAATATAAAATTACTGGTGAAACAATGTGATGAGCACTAAGAAAAGTAGAATATCACAGTCCTGCAGAAGCTCAGAGTACCATGAATACACATGACAGCAAATGCTCTTTGTTAAGATTGCCTAACATGCCGAAAAGGCCAGCAAACTCTTAATGTGTCACAAGATGTACATTTAGAGCCTGGCAACAGCCAAACATTTACTACAGCCCCTTAAAAAAAATGAACTGCACTCCCAGTATATCCACAATGGGAGGAAGTGTGAACACAAACAGCTCTTTACCTCCTGGACTTTTTCCTGATATCATCTTCGTAAAATGTTTGTGTAAAGTGGAGTATGAGTGACTGTGGTAGGTTACAGTCTGGAACGTTTACCTTGGGTGATCCCACCAAAGCCAAACAGAGGTTTTGAGTAGTAAAATCAAGTCTGACACAGTTGATCTCATGCTGTATGTGTAAAAGGCAAGTTCCCGTATATATTAAAGAGTGAAATTATCTAGAAAATGTTGGCTGTGCATGTGTGAAATGATTTCTTGGTCAGGAGAATAAAGATATGGGTTTAAGTTAAATCCAGTGTTTATTTAAGAGCTCTGGAAATGGCTTTTTAAGTTCAGTTTTTTTGCTTTATCCTCCGTTTTGACAGGAGAGGCAACGACAGAAATGTGAGGAGAGATTGATGAATGAGATGCACCTAATGAGATCTGGAGTAAAATATGCAACCAGTGGGGCAAGGACTGCAGCCTCTGTACAAAAGGTGCTTTCTCCATCCAGCTTTAAGAAGAAAGTTCCTTAATGACACGGAAGCAAAGAGAAAAAGGAAAGAAAAAAAAAAGCCTCAAGCAGCTATGAGCAACCACCCTATTCTGCCTCTGTGGATAAAGTGGTACATCAGTGGCTGATGATCCAGTGTGCAAGAATTTTCCATAGAAATTCCCTTCCCGCTTCCCTACAATAGTCCAGTGCCCACCTCTAAATGTTTCTCTGGAAATGTAAAAAAAAAAAAAAAAAAAAAGGATTTCCCCCCATCGAAAGGCAGTTAATCACTAGGCTGTAATCTGACCCGATGACTGAGGTTCCAAGCATTAAGAATAACTTTAACTATAAACAGCTCTGGACAAATTTATGAAACCACTCTGAAGATTGTAAATCAGCTTCTCTGCATGCGTGTAATCCATTTTATTCCACTATCTGCTGAATTTCAGTGCAGGTACAACTCATTCATTGTAGAATAATAACTGCGGGTGCTGCTGAACCAGTAAAGTCAAGCATAATTAAACCATCAACAGCTTTTAAAAACATTTAAACTTATCTCAACCACTTATTATGTGAAAAGCAGATGAGGTTAATCAGTGCTTGTTGGTTATTTTAGGCCCTAAAGAAGTCTGCAATTTTTTAGAAGTTTCATGTAAAGAGAACTCACACCAGGATGGAGCTCACCAGGCTGTGAAACATGGAACTGAATGATAATCAAGGCAGATCTTTATCTTTTTCAAAGCACACAGAACATTACCTCACATTCTTAGATACCAAATGATAAAAGTTATGAATGAGAATTTCAAAGCTAAGTAGAATTGTGACTTAACATGCTTGCATAATGTGGGTTTTAAACACCTGAAGATTATGCTGTGTACCCCAGTAAAATGTGGGGAAGGTTTAACTGTATAAAAAAATGGATACCACCCAATCCTAACCGCCATACAGACGATCTTTCTGAAATCTTCCTGAGCTAACAAAGTTAGCATTCTGATGTTAATGGATAGTTTTTTCTGCATTACTTGTTTTTGAACATCTGACCAGGATGCCTCCTAGACACCTCCTTTTTCAAGGTCTTCTAATCTCTAGGATAGGTTACATTTCCTGTTTGGCTTTGGGGCCAGGAAAATGTTGCTGTTACCAGGACCCGACCCCAGATAAGTGGGAGAAAATGGATGAATATCAACGATCAGACTTACTCAAGTAAGCCACTCCGGTACATTCATGACCACCCCAGTATATTTTCTGATCACTTTTTCTTCTTTCGTTCTTAAAAAACAAAGGAACTGTATATAATCACCATCAATGCACAAGAGATGTGTCCATTTATACATAAAAGCACTACTTGAGGAGTGACATTTAATGTTAAAAATTCAACTTATGAATTTCACAGTCTTTTCCTGCCATTGCTTGGTGCCAATATCCTTTCCTACTGAACTCTAGGGTAATTGTTTCAATATGCTACCTCATCATCACTAAGCCTTCATATACGCGGCTCACCTGCTATGATTATGGAATATCAAGTGAAGCTATTCAAAGAGTGATTTTATCTAAGAGTCTTTATTCAATGTACTGTTATGACTCTGTCAAAAGAGCAAGCTCAAAAAATTAGCATAAAAACTGAAGGGGCCCTCTGCCACCCCTACCATCCATGTACAGTCTCATTTTGTACCAAACACTGGGGTCAATTAAGACCTAAATTGGAAAATTTATTTTGGCATTGTTAAATAAAATAAAGATTTGTTTTAATTTTTACTCAGCAACATTCCTTTAACTTATAGAACCTTCAAACAAGATTTTTTTCCAGAGCTGTAGACACAGTTTCTTTATTCATGATTAGCATCTTCAGGTCATAAATAAGTGTCAATGTTAGATTAAGACAGTGTCATATGTGGTTAAAAACACCCCACAGTTGTTTTAATTAATTCAATTTAGTCAGGTAAGTTAATCCTTTAATTTAAGCTGCTGAATCTCATTACAGAACAACACTCAACCACTTTAGGATGCAGTAAACACAGTAAATCTCATCCCGTCACACAGACCTCTGAATACCCTTTTCTATTATTTATTTTAGGGTCACTTTAGACCAGATTAATTCAAGCTCAACGGTGTGTTGAGTCAAGGTTCAGAGGCTAAAAAATTACCCACCACATGGTTTCTGGCGCTGGATCCAGCTGTAGCTTTGCTTCCATGTGCTCTCAGTCCACTGGATTGGCAGGTGTAGTCAAGGTCTTCGTCGTTGAACAGATCCTCTGTGTCCATGCCAATAGCAGCACCCATATCTAGACCCAACTTCTTCTGCAGAAGTTTTCTCTGACGGGCCAGGCGTTCCTTTGGGTCCATTTCAGCTAAAAATGGAGAACAGAAAATCAGGAGAAAATTATATCTGCAGCTGAACATGTGTACGTGAACAACAGAGTCATTTGGATGACAAAAAGAGCTGATGCCACACATAAAAAACAGAAAGAGTTCATATGTAACTTTTAAAAACTACAAGAGATCATTCTAAATTTAGAGAGGTAACTAATAACACATAACTGGTGTAAAAATGTAAGGAAGGGACACATAGTTATGAAGGAAGTTAAAATTCAAATGGCCATCATAAAGAGCAGCTTTCCCTATTCAAATTGTACTCAAATTTATAGTGAACTAACCACGTTGGTTACGTGGTGTTAGTGACAGAAGCAACCACCACACAACTGTTGATGTGGCACTTTAGACCGGGGATGCTGGAAAACAGTTCAGCTGTTGATGAGGGAAATGTCTTTATGAGAGGACATTATAATCTGTGCTGTGTAGAAAACATTGTTCTATCAATCAAACTGGATGTTTATGGTTATTATTACTGGAGAAGAAGATTTCAACATTTAATAGAAAACACAAGTTACACTGAAAATGTAATTGGCATGGCCTTTATGAAAGGTTTATTGTTTATTATTGAAAAAGAAATCAGATCGAAGAGCAGACATGCAGACCTAAGCACACAAGTCGTGCTTGAACTTTTTAAAAGCTTTAAACACGTCTGTTAACAGACTGCAAACTGCGGTGTTGTTCAATCACTTCATTAGCAGACTGAAATTTTTGCTCCTTGTACCTTCATTTATGTGACCCCCACTGCAGTATGTCACTGTGTGCTCACTAAGCTGATCAGGCCGATAGTGACACTTTTCTCCCTCATTATTAAATAGACGTTTTTAAAGTAGTGATTTAATATTAGAAAATACATTGTATGGAGTGAAGTTTCTACTGAAAAGGCTCCTTAGTTTAAGATAAATGAGCAGTAGATGGGTGCCTCATTACCAGGCAAATTGAATTTGTGAAGTTGGCCCAGAATTGTTCTGAAGTTATTACAAAAAATAGACTAAATAAAGCGCATAGTTACGCTTCTTTGTTCGACCGAATGACATAACAGCTTTCTTTGATCTAATTGAAAACCTGTGCATGCAAATATTAAAAGGTCTGTACCACATCTACATGAACCAAAATAAGAATAATCAGGTGTTTTAGATCTGATAGATACATTTTAAAACACTTCAGTATTTATTAGGGCTGTCAAAGTTAATATGTTAATATAACTTTTAAATCCCCTAATTTTTTTTGTCGCAAGATTAATGCATGTGCGTTCTATGTGACAGAGACACTCAGACAACTCTGCAAGCTGGCCCACCGGGCATTTCCCAGTGGGCCGACGCACTCTGGGGCTGGTATGAATTATTCAATTATTTATTTCCGTTATGTATCCATAGTGGCGCTGCTCCTTTATATTGACCGTTGACAGTAGTTTTAGTTAAAACATACAATAAGCAGGATAAGGTGAATAAACAAATGGCGTTTCCTACATTGTTTCAAAGCTTCAAAATCTGCAAGATCAACTGCTGCTTATTTAGCTCAGCTTCACTCACTAATATACAAGACAAAATAAATTCATAATTTTTTTATAATTCAGAACTATATATACGTGGCTTTCACAGCAAGATGCAATTTGGAAATATTTTAAGTCTGTCAAAGAGAGTTGAGGATCACAGGTTGAGATGCTTACTTTGATATAGCAGCTTTTTGAGGAAGTTGCATCTAACCAGAATCTAAAAATCCCCTTAATGCATGGCTTTTAGATAATGTTGCTGCCTCTAGATTGCTTAATGGCCCTGTTTTTTTCCCCAGTAAGAAACCACTTTCACAACATATCAGTGACTTTGAGGTCAAGGAGTAATTCTGAGTACAAAGTTATTTGGCAATCAACTTATGACAGAATCTGTTGCTTGAAGTTAAAACAGACACCAAATCAACTAAAAGACTGTGAAGATCAAAACACAAACTGTCCAGGGAGGAGTGTCCGATAGGGACCATCCCCCTTATTAATACTGGCCGAATTCATTTCCATTTCCCCTTTCAGTTACACTCTATGCACAGCACTCCCACAACGTAATGACACATCAGTTTGATCTCCTATGAATGGGTGTGTAACAGAAAGTACTAAAAGAATAACTACAAACCAGTTTTGTCATCCTGTAGCTCAAATTCAACCCCGGCAGATCCCAGCAGAGATGCTCCATGTTTGAGGAGCCGGGAGATGTCGAAGTGGTAGAAAGTCAGACGATCACAGGAGGAATCCTCTGGAGATAAATCTTCACAAGACTCTACAGGGAAGAAAAAAACAGGCTTGTAAATCCACATCTGTCTCTTTAACCACTTAAATCAATTGGATCGTGTCTACACCGATGCTTTTAATCAAGAGCATGATGACATTTTCCACTCTGTCAAAACAGTCCACATAAAAGTCTTCTTTACAGATGTTGGTAGATAAGCTGTAGAACTGCACTCTCTCTGTATGAATCATACTGTGCAACAGCACAGCTGATCCCGCCATACTGGGCTGATTCATAATCAGATTTTTTGACAGAATTTATGCTGTGACAAAAAATAAACCAGCCCTTGATAAAGCTAAAAGCCAAAGTTCAACCTGAGTTTTGATTTAATCTACCATCTAACTACTGGGGCATTTCCAGTTTGGTTAAGTATGGCACAGTTTTGCACAAAAAAATCCTGATTTTGTTTGCATTTCAGCAGCCAATGTCAGTCCAGCCTTGCCCATAATAATGACAAATCAAACTCTTAGTACCCCACTAGGTTTCTTTGCAAAGAAGTATATCAGTTTCTTTTAAAAGCAAGTTTTTGACAAAATAAGGGAGAAAATCAGAAAGTGAAGATTCTAGGGTCTAGCTCTACCCTTTAAGGTTGGATAAGTTTGTTTGGTATCCCAACAGAAGGGTGCCAAAAAAGATCATTTATTCTCGAGTATTTCCCAACTTTGACAGTGGAAACTTAAATCACTGCGTACCATATTGAACCAAACTGAATTAGACTGCTTGAGAGAAATACAGCTCATGATTTGATTCATCAGTATACTTAGTAGTGCCAGAGTCCAATTCATTTTTAATTTAAATCTCTGGATTTATGCTTTTTAAAGGTGCATCACTGCATTTGTGCATTGTAGAAGCAATACGAAATCAGGTTGTGAGAGGGGATGCACACAAATAGCCAGATAAACAGTTAAAATCAGATCCCTTTGTTGTCTGTACCAAGGTCGTTTTAACTGTAATGCAGCCGCCTACTGCTCATAGCCACCGTAGTCATCCTTAATAACTACTGCCTTGCTGCCACAATGCTCTTTAATCCCTATAAACAACCGCTAACGGCTTTAGCATTGATAGCATTATATTTGATCTAGAAAATGGGGATACAATTGTCCAGAGGATGAGTTAGTTTATACTTAAATATAATCAAAGCACTGAGTGACAACATTCAGCACAGGAATATGGACATTAACCTCTAAACCTCTTGTCGGCTAAACACATTTATATTTTGTATTTAATTGGATGGGAAATTATACACCCAGGAACATCACTAGTACTGATACACGACTGAGAATTGACCCAAGATCTTTACTAAGGTTAAAATTATAACATGGAAGACAAGAACAAAAGTAAACTCAAATACTGGAGCTGTGAACCTTTCATTAACAATGATGCTGAAATTAAAATGGGCAAATGAGATCATTAAACTGAATTAAAAGGTTGAACAGGAAAATCTGCCTCAGCTGAACATTAAGTTAAATATGACAGACAACCTAACAAGACTTCACAAGCTAACCTTCTTTAGGCCTGGGGGCCGGGTCCCACTCTGGAACATTTTTCACTATGGCCTCTACAGCTTGGCCTGCTGCTATACGGGTGTCCCAGTTGGGACTCCTTAGGTAGGTCAGGACCTTGAAATTGACAGAAAAAATGACTCATTATACAAATGCACAGTGTAAAGACAGCCTGTTCTATAAAGGGAAGGAAAAATGAATGTCAAACAACTGATCTTCCAGCAAGAGCTAAACCATAATACATTATCAAAATTATCAGCAGGGTTAACCAATGAATTCTCAGAGGGACATTGTCCTACACTGAGCACCATAACACATACCTTTGATAGGAGGTTAGTCAGTTCATGTGGGTGGAGTTTGACTACTTCTCCAAGCTGCTGGGCTGCTGCTTTCCTAGTTACTGGTGTCGTTCCGGTGTCAAGTAGGATGAACAGACGATCAAGTCTACAAACAGGCCACACAAAAGGTCAACAGAGACATTACAGGCAATGCACAGCACAGAACAAACACACTGGTTCCTCTTTTTAAACGTTGGAGTTTTACAGGATATAAAGCGCTTATAAGCCTTGAAATCTGATGATAAATCAGATAAGGCAAAATCCTTAGGTTTAGAAATGCCATCTCAGAATAAAACCTACAATAAAAATCTCATCTGCAGATGCATTCAAACATATAAAGTCATTATGCATTATGAATTGTTTAGGTTTGCACAAAGGCTAGGTGTCTAATGATCTTGGTCTTTCACTGATGTCATTAGCAAGCTATTAATACAAGTGGTGACTGGATTAGAGACAGCAAAGGCTTGAGCCTGGGTACCACTAATACTTAAGCTCAACTAAAGAGGAGACTACTGTACAAGCAACAGAGAGGACCACTCACAATATGAGGAACTATCACTTCTGAACACTTAAACACATAAACAGTGCTTGCAAAATGTTATTTTTCATACACTGCATCAAGAAAAGGCTGCAAGTTTCATTCTGACAAGCTTATGTATTTACATCTTGCATCTGGGTTTGTCACTCAGGTTTGATACATTACAGGATTATATAGGCTACTGATTTTTTAGAAAATTACTAGATTTTTGAGGATACAAGTATCTGCTTACTGTGAAGTACAGGTGTTATCCAAGTGTGGGAGAGTGAGCCCCTCTATATTCTGCATAGGCTTTGTCTGATTTTGATAACTGCCAATGCTTAAAACCACACTCATGCAGGTTGCCTGGTAATAACAATGCCAAATATTTCAGTTACTTTTTTCTGTAACCACCAACCCTTTAGTTTCCTCTCAAAGAAAAAAAAAACAATCCTGTGGCTTAGTCACCAAACTTGTGTGCCTAGTCTCAATATGACAGCCGAGTCAAGACATCCTCATGCAGTTATTGGCCAGCACATCTTTGCAAATTACACACTGCGACAATGGAGTGTCATCAGAACCAGTTCAGAGAAAATTTAAAACTGCATTCATGTCAGACATTAGGTTAGCAAATCTCCTTTTTCAGATTTATGCTTACACACCTTACCTTTAGTCCTCTGTTAGTGAGGTCTACCTCACACTATGAAAACCACTGGTTAAGTAAATAGTCTTTTTTTAACTGAACAGCTTCCTCAAATCAAAACCAGAAGTAACCAGTGGGAGAGGGCTACACTTGCAATGCATCTCTAATTCTTACCCTTTATTGTTGTTTCGATTGAGAGTCCCCAGGGGCAAAATTTACATACTGTGGGTTTAAGGACCTGTGTCTGTGTTTTATGTACAGCGTCCTGAGTGCAAAAATGCCCATTGCATCAAATATTTTTGTTGCTGTGCTCACAGTGTTTTCAGTTGAAATAAGGGGTAGGGAAAAACATCAATAAGTTTCTATGTCATTGTCCTAAGTTGTGTGATCAAATTATCACAGTTGATATAATGGCCCTAAATATTCATATTCTAACAAAGAATATGGTGCTCTGCACAGATTTCCCTATCAATTATGAGCCCACATCAATACTTCCCATCTCCTTGAGGTAGCATTTATGACATGAGGGTTAACTGGAAGTTTCGTCACATAATTAAAGTATTAAACCAACAGAGCCATTTAAAACAGTAAAAACCTGTCAAGTGAAGCTGAAGTCAACATTTGTAACCTAGTAAAAAAATGCTTTTGAGACTAACTGACTTCATGCGCTTATCAATTTTTCATTATTGTTAATTGATGAAAAAGAGATTCATTTATACATGTATCCACCATGCTTCGTTCTGAAGTGCTTATAGCAAAAGAGGTGAAATAAAAATATAAATGTAAAATGTCCAAAGTATAAAATTTTACAGGCATAAAAGGCAATTTCTAGAACTTAGGGCAATCCATACCATGTCAGTCATGTTTGACCCCCAAAGTCCAGTTAGTTTGACTAGTGTGAGTGCTCTGTCCTACTCAAGCACAGTACACTTCCATAGCCCTAGCACAGATAAAAGAGGTGTGCTTAGTAAAGTCGGTTCAGTTCAGTTGCTCATGCACATGCACAACACATGGACATAATGTATAATCGGCTGTTTCAACAATCATTTTAAACAATTGCGTATTAGAGGGCCATACATAACCTAAATAAATGAGCAAAGTTACTGTCACAATGTTTGTGCATCACAGTATGAAGTTATTGCATATCCATAATTGGCCTGCTTAAGTCTAGAGCAATGCAAGTACAGGCCAGTGGGGGACTGACAGAGGGGAACAATTGTATTTAAGGATTGTATGGGGCAACTGACCCTATTGTGCATGCAAAATCAGTTGCACAGGCAGTCCCTGGTTTCTTCAGAAGTGTGCAGACCCTTCTCTCTAAAATTTAACATGCATTTATTTCATAACAGAGTGTGAAACATTATTAAGTATATTAACTCGTAACTACTTTGAAAATAAGCCATTTCCATGTCCTACTAGTGATGGCTGATCTATCAGATTGCAAACACAAGATTATCAAAATACAATAACAGTACAACTTATTTTTATTTAACCAGGTAGTCCCAAGAGATTGACAAATCTTTTGTGAGAGATGGGGCCAAGACAGCACACCAGTGCATACTATGTTGTTCTTGTTTTGTAAAGGTGCATTGATACAGTGATTGGTTGAGTAATAATCCAATCGGATAGACAGTAAGTCAAAACACTGATCTACATTGATACTTCAGGCAATTAAATTTCATAAATACAAATGTCCATATTGCATTCTAATTAAAAGGTAATTAAGGGTTCTCAATTTTAAGTAATCAAAAACAACACTTACAACATTAAATATATTACTGTGGTAAAATGCAGGTTTTAATCCTTTTTTAAGAGATTGTTTAATTGAATACAGAGACCTCTGAGGTTTAATTATAAGCCCCTTAGGTTTCCTGCCTCACTGGCATATTTTATTTTCACTTTGCTCTTTCCCTGTGAAACATACATCAATGTCACAAAAACTGTACATTTCATGTGTGCAAATAAATAAAATAATAAATAAATAAACCTGTCCATAATTGAATTGCAGAAACAGCTTTTTTCTGTAACTATGTGAATTGTGGTCCAAAATATCTTTATTGTATCATGATGAAACAGGTGATTTTCATCCCTATTATTTTGTCCACAGGTTATGTAATGTGTGGTGAATGGAGCACATGCTCTCTTCCCATGCAACACAGAGGAACTCCGTCTCTCCTACCAAAACAGCTCTCATGTCATTTTAAGTGAGGAGCAGATAGAGCCTACAACTCCAAACAACTATCAGTTTTAAACTAAGGATGCATGATATTGGATTTTTTGCACATATTTGATGTTTCCAAACACATTTTAACCAATACTAAGGACACACGATAATATCAGCATATCTGTATTAGATGTTAGTTTAAAAAGTGAAATCAGTTTCAGCGGATATGAAAATGTCTGCCCATACTTACAACCAATATTTTGGTTGTAAAAGATCTGCCTTTATCAGCTGTTAATATTGGCTGTGCAACATGCAAGTTTGTGAAGCTTCAGTCTTTCACTTTATCATCATTCTTTACAATGTGTTTTAAAGGAATGAAATGTGTTAATTTGTTCATCCTCAAACTTTAAATTGTGTGTTTTAAGGACTGATATTTAAGCTTGAAATACATTTAATATCAGTGTACAATTTGTAAATATGTGCATATTGGATATCAGCAAATATTCTCTATCATGCATCCCTTGTCAATACTGATATGAACACCAAGTGTCTCCAACAAAGAGACGCTGAGTTAAGCAGAGCTGAGAGAGGAGAGGGGAAGTAACACCCAGTAGTTGTTTTACATCTGAGACTTCATTCAAAATGTTTAGGGCTCATGATGGGTCTTCTTGAGTGTGGCACCCATGGCAGCCCCCTATACTTGATGGTACAGTCGTACATGTTGTACCATGCCAGTAACATGGTGCATCCCTGTTAAGCAAGTTAAAGAAGGTGACAGCGGCCAGGAAGGAATAGTTAAGCTGTGGTTTATGATAAAGTTAAAATGCCCACAATCATGTACTACCATTCTGGTTTTAAAGAGTTACACCTAATCAGTGCAAAATAACTTGCAAAGACTGTAACACAGCTGCCACTGCCCCTCAAGGAAACATGGAGATTGAATTTAATCATTTGAAATTTCAGTTTAAAGTGGTATAATCTTCATCTTGATTGTGTTTTCTATCATACAGGAACAGCCCCTTTCTTCAGTAAACTTTAAATCTGGGTTCACTAAGGTTGTCAAAACGTTTGATACTTTGTGAAACCACGTATTCAACAATGATGTTATCTCCCTTATTTGATCAAAGCAGGGAAGCCTTCACAAAACTACGCCGTTTTAAAAGCAAATGCATAGCAGACGAGGAAATACTTAAAAATTAAGTAAATGCTGTACACCGTCTTAATTTCACCAACATGTTGGTAAGGTTTCGGTATTAAAACGTTACCAACGTATAGACAGTGCGCAGTGCCACACAGTGTGAAGGAGTGTGCTTGTTTTTTTTTTTTTTTTTAAATAATTGCAACCAAATGATTTTCAAACACTGTATGTCCAGATTTTCTATTTATAGTTGCCGTGGCATCGAAACAGGTAGTAATGTGGTTTCAGTATGACTAGTATCATGCTGAAGTTCGAAAGTCTAGTATCATAACAATTTTACAACAAATTGGTAAAAGTTACGCCAAACGGTACACTGTGTTAGCCTGCTGGCTAACAGTAGTGGGCCATCGCCATGCCATTCTTTGCCAAACCAAAAGCGGGTATTAGCAGATTACAGGCTAATTGAAAAGACAAGCCGAACAGGCAGAACCATCAGTCAGTCTTACCTTGATACAGCCATGGTCGAATAATGAGCAGCCCTTCACTTTCCACATTCAACGGGCAGCCAGTGATGTAAAACTCTCCCTCCCTGCTGTTCAACGTTTCCAGATATCAGCAGGTGAAGTTGTTAGCTTGTTAGCAGCTACCGTTAGCTCGTTAGCCGAGGCCCAGTGCTCTGCTTGTGTCCAACCCAGCTCCGTCTACCGAGGAGAGAGACGTTACCACCGATTCATGGCTTCAAAGTTCTCCCTCTTGTCTCTTCGGTATCTTCTCCCACGGAATATCGCCGAGTACCGTACGCATATCAGTCTGAAGCCCGAGTTACCCTTCAGAACTCTTCGTGGATAAATATTTTAATCTGATTCGGTGTAAAGAGTTATTTTGTTGCACGTTGAGGGGAACCCTGAAGACTGTTTTTATATGAGGAGCCATCTTGCATTTATTCCTTCCTCCATAGCAGGCGGAAGCTGATTGGCTACAAGCATCGGGGGGAGCCAATCAGAATGCACGTTAAAAGAGGAAACGAATGGAAAGAAAAAAAAAGCGAAAAGGGATAGTTTACACTTTTTTCTCATCGATGTCAGACGCATTGTGTTGTCCCACGTGGCGAAATTTTCGTTGAAACATTAAAAACACACACTTAACCTTACGGATAAGGTATTGTTAGGCAAGGTAAGGCATTAGGTAAGGTTAGGTAAGGTATTGTTATTGTTGACCAAACATTTACTGAGTTTGGCCTTAGACTTTTATGAGTTCATTACATTTTAGTAGAGGATGAAAGTAACTTCCATTTACTTACCGTGATTGCGTAGTTTTATTTGGGTACTTATTTTACCTTTGCGTAAGTTTTAGTCAGAGTCAATTTATTATTAATTTATTAAAAGGGAAAAACAACAGCTTTTGTATTTTACTTTATTAATCAGACTTAAATAATAATAAATAAACCTGGTTGGAGAGTCTTATTCTCATGTTGTTATTGCCGATACGAAAGCTCATATTTTACTCTATAACTCTTCAGAAGATACTAAGACGGTGCAATACACTGTATTCCAGATCAGATTGCAATATGTCCTCCTGCAATTTTCAAATCACAGAAGTTTCAATATTTATTTGACATGAAATGTGTGTCAAAAACAGTTTCATACATTATTTTGCAGCAGAGATGTTACTCTCTACACATCAAACATTGTAGCATCAATTTTCTTTAGAATTACTGTAAAATTTTATTTTACTTTTTTAACTTTTATTTTTTTGGAAATGTTTTATTAATTGAAAATAAGAATAACATGAAATGATATTTCCTACAATACAATTCACATTGTAGCCTATCTGTAAGAGTCAAAGTAATTGCAGTGAGAGTTTATTTTTTCTAACTTGTTCAGCCCTAGTTTTCACGATGATGACTTTGAATTTAACATCATTAAATTAACTTCTGTGATCAGAGGAGATAAATGAAGTTGTGTAATTCATGCATCATGTTATGTAATCCTAATGTGGCCTAAAGGGAAGAAGAGTTTATGTTTAATCTAGTATTGTGTTGGTAACAATATAGAATCATTTATTGCTCCTGATTGTTGAAAAAATACACAAGATGAGAAACTTAGAAAAATAACCACATGCCAAATCCCAAATGCAATACTGGATAAAAATGCAATAAGATTATTTTCCCAAATCGGTTAGCCCTTGTAACTACACTGTACTTAAAATGACCTTAAAATTTAATTTTTACTTCTACCTCAGTAGGTTTATGGAACGGTAATTTTACTTCTACTTAAAGATTACTTATATTTGGTTCAAGTGAACTCCCTCATAAGGTTTGATAAGAATAAGAACCCCCTTAAATATTGCAGAAAATCATCTGGGTTTTCTGTTTGAGAAGCATGACAAGAAGGCAGTTTGAGTTTTATTCTCAGCTAAACCAATTAATGTTTTTGACGTGTTTTCTAAATAAAATAATACAGTAGGAATACACATCTGGCATATTACACAGGAAAACTGTGGGAAGGGTTAACAGTATTAAAAAGTGGATACCACCAAATCCTAGTAAATATGAACACCAGGCTCTGGAAGAGAAAATACTAGAGGGAACTTCAAAATGACTAATTTGAGCCTGCTTGCCAAATTGAACATTTTTAGGTGAGATTTGTCACCATTTATTGTAGGTGGTGCCACTAAGCTGCTCTGCCTCTCTCTGACAACCCTTATTCCTAAAAATCATGTCTGCAAAGATCTTTAAATGTTATAAGCGTTTCAAAAAAAAAAAAACTTCCTGTTTCATGGCGACTAATGTGCCACAATGGTAACTGCTGCAGTTGCAGACCCTTGAGTTTGTCAGCATGAGATGATGCCAGGAAACTCTGAGGGCAATTTGGTCAACCTTGAAACCAAGTTGTTTTTTCAGCAGATCAACCTTTTAATGACAGGGCAAGGGGTTCCAGTTTGTATCTAGAAGAGCTGCCATGGCCACCCTTTAAGAAACAACAAAGAACTTTTCACCTATGACATGTTTCCCTATTATACACCTAAAATGAAGCTGTTTGGTTGAATTCCAGAGGCAGAGTTTGTTCAAATAGGACCTCTACTGTCCAAAAATATTTGATGTTTTCTTTTTTACAACAAAAATCAAAATGGTGGTCTTCCCTTTTATTTTACACTATGGGTCCAACAGGCTTTGTAGACCCTGACATGACACACATGCCCACATATTTTCAAATTCTTAGGTTCAATCTGCTAAGGGGGCTTAATTTTTCAAAATCTTGTAGGGCGAGAGCCAATAAGCTGGGCCCAACTACAAAATCAATATCAATCATTTAAGTTTTTCACTGGGAAGTTTTTGTGCCAAGTTTCATGGCTCTTACAGTGTTTAAAGAACCTTCAAGAAGAACTTCCTCATGAAGAAATGTTAATACCAGAACCTGTAACAGGTTAATAACAAGCTCTATACACTTTTTGTATACACTCAGGGTTTTTGTGACCAGAAATGCTCCATTGAAACCCATTAACATCACATTTAGTAGCTTAACAAGAGATTGTTTTTCCTATCAAGAAGCTCACACTTGTTAAGCTTTTATTTACTGAACTAGATTTATTAAAGTCACTCGTGTTTTGGCACATTTTGGATCCAAACTCTGCTTTTATGTACAGAGCTGCTAATATGGAAACTGATAAGGGAGTGTTAATGCCTCATAAAATCAGTGATGAATTTAAAACATCTGGTGCAATTGTTGCAGATATTTGAATGTAGAAACTTTTTCAGAAATAGTTTATTATATCTGTAAGGCTCTTGTTTCAGTCTATTTTATGGACGTGCAAATCTTAACTTTCAGATGTACTGTCTCCTCCAGATGATGCCTTTCAACTTGGTGCTCCTGCTGCAGCTCCTGAAGCTCCTCCCTCTGCCTCCTCTGCTTCTTCTCCTCCTGTAGCTCCTGCTGAGCTTGCTGCAGCTCCTGTATATCCAGTTGCTCGTGTCGCTGTTCATCCTTTCCTTGTAGCTCATCCTTGCAAGAGTACCTGGATGCAGCCGAGGACCTACACTTCACACCGGAAGTCAGAAAATCACCGCCATAACTTGTCCTCTAATACCGGAAATCACTTGACCTGAACGTCTTCTTCTTCATTGTTTTCTCCGTGTGTAGCCGCCATATTAATAGAGGCAAGTCAGCCACATAAGGAAACAGTCCTAAATGCACTGGTTGCTGGTTCAACTCCCCATCCTGGTATGTTCCTGATTCTCTTCAACGGTTGTGTCAAATACAGGTAAAACAAAAAATAACCTCAAGAAAAAAGGTTGGTATACAACTTTAAATATGTTACAGCTCTTATTTAAAAACATACTGCCTCACTAACCAATTTTTGTGTTATTTCTATCTTTTAACTCTGTCTCTCATGCAGCTCCAAGTCACTGAGGATGAAGAAAGTAAGTGAACATTTTTGACCTTAATAGTCTAGGAGATGAGGAAACGGTTTATGTTTTCATGCAGAGATATTAGTACTGTCCTGATCCCTAAACTGCAGAGTATGCAGATACAAGCACGTGCACTCCTTAAAATGTGGAGAATTCCAGGCAGACCCTGATATCCTCCAGATCTGGTTGTTCACACTTACACCGTTCAGCAGGACACTTTCACTGTTGGACGGACGGGGTGGGGGTGGGGTGGGGGGGGTCTCCTGAGGTAAGACATGACATAAAAATAACAAGGTGGAAAAGGAACAGTCCGCTACAGGGTGAGGATATCTAATGCTTCTGATCAAACTTTTTGTAGGACACTGAAAAGAAGTCAGCTGATGAGGACTTGCGTGAGATCAGCTGGATTTCATGGCCTGCCTGAACTAGCACTAGAGGTTCATTCTACTGTAACATATTTTTAATGGCAGTTTTATGTAGATATGGATGTGGTGTGCCTTGAAATTTTGTCTGATTTTAGGTGTGCTTTGGGGAAAAAAGTTTGAAAACCTCTGTACTAGATCACTTATTTGAACATTCAATGACCATTTTTCTGCCTTACTAACCTTCATATATCACTCTCTCACTCCACCACATGAGCTGCAGGGACAAAAATAAGTACGAACTTCTGACTTAAAACAGTTAACCGTCTATCAACCGTATATTAACCGTCTCCACCCTTCACTCACTCCTCAGAGCACAGCTACCCTTATCCATGCCCTTGTTACATCTTGGTTAGACTACCGCAATTCCTCTCTGTTCGGCCTTCCTCAAAAATCCATCCATAAACTCCAACTGGTCCAGAACTCAGCTGCCCGTATCCTCACCAGAACCCCCTCTGCTGACCACATCACCCCCATCCTCAGACAGCTCCACTGGCTACCGGTCCCTTTCCGCATTAACTACAAGATCCTCCTCCTCACATTCAAAGCCCTCCATAACCTGGCAGCCCCATACCTCTCCGACCTCCTTCAACCGTACACACCCTCCGGATCACTGCGTTCTTCATCTGCCAACCTCCTGTCAACTCCCCCTGCCCGCCTGTCCTCCATGGGGGCTAGAGCTTTCAGTCGCTCTGCCCCCCACCTCTGGAACTCACTCCCTCCTGACCTCCGCTCCACCAAGACCCTCTCCATATTCAAAACCCGGCTCAAAACTCACCTTGTCAGCCTTGCCTACCCCACCTGAACCATGTCTTTAATGTTTCTTTTTTATATCATGTCTAGTTGTTGCTTTTAGACTCTTTTGCAATTTTTATATTATTATTTTACTGTTTTGCCGATTGTTGTCTGTAAGGTGACCTTGAGTGTCAGAAAGGTGCCCACAAATAAAATGTATTAATTATTATTGTTTTTAAATCTGGTTGTCACATAGAGCTGGATGAGATCTACAGAAAATCTATTGGCATCCCATGGGGACATTCTCCATTTTTAATGGGGTTAATAAAGTTATGCACATTTAAGGGATCAAACTAAAATCTTGATTTGTTCTGCTCATGACTTTTTTCTCACTACGCGTGACAACCCCCTTCAAGAAAATCCAATGTGCATGTAGTGCATGAAAAATAAGACATTTTTGTGTTTTTACATTGCAAACACAAGAATTATTCACTTAAGCTGGCATTTTTAACCCTGTGCCACCATTTGTGCATGGGCCCAGCTTTGGGGGCAGATTTTCAAATGAACTGGTCTAATTACATATTTTCTTTTTTTTTTTGCTTGACCAGTGAGATCAGTCCTTTCTGCCAATACTACAACCAGCTACAAGGTGTCAGTCACAATAGTGTGGCCATATATTTCTTGTACTATTATGTTTTCCATGTCACAACTGATGAAGAACATACACAAATTCATATTTTTACTTTCATTGCAACTTGACTTTTTAACATTGCAAATTGAAAATTGACATTTGGGCCTTATTTTGAATCTTATGAACACAAATATTTTCCTCCTCTTTCTTCCAATGCCCATCCCTACTTCCATGGAAACTATGAACAGTACAATTTCAGGCCTGAAAATGACATAAATAACAGAGTAGATACTTAAAGATAACTAAAGTGAAAAAACGACATAAGGCAAAAAAGCTGCATGCATGAAATAACCAATATCTAATTTCATATATTTGAAATCCAAATTAAAAGTGATTTTTATCACACAAATGAGCATCCTGTCTGCTTTCAGCATTTTGGTTATGAAACATTATTATGCAATGTCTAAAATAAGCACAGGGCAGTGCAGTGCAGTGAGTGGAGCCATGTGTGCTCACATTTGCATACAGTAAATCCTGTGGTATCTCTTCTGCATGAGGTAATGCAAAGAATATCATGTAAGTACCGATGACACTGCATTATTGCAATGATATAAGGACTTTAAACTTAAAAGCTTCTTATTGCTTTGATTCGGTTACATTTATAACCTTAAAAACGCAAGAAAGAGACGTGCTATATGTGCCTGTTCTCTTCTTTCTCCTGCTAATAATCTCAATCTAAGAGGGCAAAGATATTAATACCTTGACGCAGATAAAAATTCCTGCAGGGAAGCAGTATTTTAAATCATATAGAGGGATACTGCATTTTTTTCATTCACATTTGCAACGATTGTCTGTGCTTTATATGAAAGAAATAACAATCCAGACCCTCTGCACACAGCATGTTTGCTCAGTGCAGCAGAAGAGGAGAGGAGCTGCAGCAGGAGGCTCACAGCTACATTAATTTTAGAGCTGGCATGGATGCATATTTTGCTTCTGGATCCAGCTGTTTTACTGACTGATGCATCAGAATGTAGAAAAAAAAGTCAAATTGTGCCAAAAATGACTCTGGGTTTTGGTGTTTTAGCTGCAAAACCTGGAAGAGAGAGAGAAACTGACAGGTGAGGAGCTGATAGTAAAACAAACGGACACCTGTCAAATGAAGTCTGCAGAAGTTTCCATCACACATAGCATGCTGTGGTGTAATGTGTGACGTTTCAGTCTTCTCTCATCTCATTTGAATACACTGCTGGGATCTCAATGTCATGTTCATGCTGGCTCATGCTTGTACCATCTGCTGTCTGCACAAAGGGAAAGAAAATACAACCTCCAAACTGAATAATTAAAGACAGAGAGGTTTGTTTTCCAAACGCAGTGTTCAGAAATCTTTGAATGCAATCTTTTATTTGGGGATTACTCATCCTCCTTCAGAAGGTATCTGGGGTGATTTTCATGAGACACAGTGAGTAGTGAGCTCCTGAATGTGGAGGACTTGTCTTTCAATGCATAAAAAACTTTTTATTTGATCTTTTATGCAGTCCCCTTAATGGATTTTTGTGTAGTCCTTGAGTAGGACTGTCAACCTCAGACTAAGCTTCACTCTGCATGAATTTGAAATAATACAAATGAACTCTGCACTGAAAAAAATCTTTGCTGCCCTTTAGTTGCGGGGCAAATCAACACTTATTTGGCTGTATCACAGTGTGAAACATGAAGAAAAACATTCACTTCCATCAACAGAAATGGCCAGGCCCCTAAAATACCCCTAAAATGCCCTCCTCAAGTGTGATTTAATGATATAAACCCATGTGTGCTGGATCAGTAGCACTAGCAGATGCCTCTAGACAACATTTGCCTCCTTGGCTTGGCTCTGAACAGCATTTGGAGTTTGTTAACAGGCCGTTAATAATGTTTAAACTGTCTCTGTTTTGTCTCCTTTCTTTTTTGCGCTCCCAGTGTTTCTTCAGGTACTGAATTGCAGTAACACAGTCTAACATTTAAGGTCAAAATGTGAAAAAACTGATATTATTCAAAGAAAATAGGGGTTTACATTTTGAAACAAGCAACATATTAGCACCCACAAATACATGTAGGCCAACCCCTGCCTATACACAGACTACGCATGGCAGTGTTAATTTTGTTGACTAATTATGTTCATTATAGTTTTCGTTCACAGCCTTTTTTCCCCTGACGAAAACGAGACAGTAACTAAAAAAAAACAAGTGCACATGGACAAAAACTAAAACTAAATTAATTGACATTTTAGTCAACAAATAAAAACGAGACCAAAATGTTTGACAGAGACTTTATCCAATCAGACCTAATTTCATCATGTAGAACGTAGGGGCAAGTTGGGCATATATCCAATCACAGATACTTTGGCTGTGTGGAAATGTGGGATGAGATACGGGGGAGATCCAATCACAACTGCTTTTGCTGCGTGGTGGCGGGGTAAGCTGGGGAGAGATCCAATCAGTCGACTAAATTTACTGTAAATTTCGTCGACTAAAATGTTGGGAAGTTTCATCAACTAAAACTAAAACACTTTAGATGGCTAAATTATGACTAAAACTGAAAGATATTTTTGGCAAAAGACTATAACTAAAACTAAATTAAAAAGTGCTATCAAAATTAACACTGATGCATAGCCCATAGCGGGGCCCTCATATTAAAGTCTGCTTAGGGCCTCACTTTGGCCAGGGGCAGCCCTGAATAAATGTGTATTTTTCTTATTTTAACAGGCAGTGGTGAGTATTATATCAAAAGATAGAACATTTTTCATAACCTCCATGGGCCCCTGAACCCTAGAATGTGTATCCCTTTTCTCTCTCCCTGTATGCACAGACTTACTCACAGACAACCTCATTATCTATACCTGTTCAACTGTTCATAAACCCAAATATCTAATCAGCCAATCACGTGGCTGCAACCACTGCATTTAGGCATGTGGAACTGGTGAAGATGGTCAGAATCTGGCGTTGAAAACAGCAAAACAACACCATAAACAATGTTCAAGTCACTTAAATCACCTTTCCTCTCCTTTGGGGACTGAAAATCAACCAAATTAATGGCAAACACCCATGCATGAGCTCACGGTATACAATTTTTTTTTTTGCAGACTTTTTGACACAACAGAAATTGTCTCAGGAGATAGCATCATCTAAGATCAACTAAAACTGAAACTAAAACTAAAAACATCTGAAAATGTAATTTTGACCCCAGTATGCAATAAAAAAGGTTGTGTTGGAGAGTTTGGAGACCCTGTGACACATTCCTCAGGCCGATCAGCCTTTAAAAAAATATTACCATTACTATTACTAAATTATTAGTATTACTATCATACATGATAATAAGAATAAATACTATAATCATTAGTGTTGTTGGATTAAAAAATCAAGATGGATCTAAAATTACACTGGTCATTGTAGACTAAAACACTAACACAAAAATCGCTGTAACAGTGCTTTTTCCAGCTTGTATCCATTGTTTGTGTCTGCTAGTTAATATGACGTATGTTGGAATATATTAAAAATATACACTTGAAATGTGTACAAAATGTAGCATATTCATTACCAAAGAATGTTTTACTCTCCTGGAGCTCATGACAGCTAGTCTATCTGATGTCTTGCAGCAGCTCCAGTCAGTTCTGTGAGACTGATTGACACAGGCACTGACAAATCAGGGGTGAGCTTTAACGTGGACTACATTAGTCATGTTTTTATTGGTCAAATAGCATCTGTCTTGGCAACGAAACTGACTGATACAGACAAATACAGAGAAAGTGTTGCAGGCATGGTGCATGTTGTAATGTTTTGGTATTCCGTTGGCTAAAATCAGAGCAAGCGTTGCTGAAAAATGGGACATTTTGGCGCTTTATTGATTTTTTGTCAGGACAGGGGACACAAAGCCTGACAGCAAGATTGTCCAGGGTAAATCAGGACATATGGTCACCCTGTGCTTGTCTGAATAATATCCTATTAAAATCTAATTTCTTAAAGTCAGACTGACACATCTATAACAGATTATGGACAGATTTCAGATTCTTGCAATTTTAAATGAACTCAAATTTTAATTCTGTTCGTTGTTTCATTGTAATGTCTTCTTGTTGTATTTTAAATGCTTTTTTCCTATTAATCTGCTGGCTTTTAGATATCAGATATACTCAGATATTGTTTGTTGGGAGAGATGCAGCATAGTCCAAATGGGGACAACATCCCATGCAAGCATCATAGTGTTTATAGTTTATTTATTTATTTAATGTTAATTTGTACAGGGACACGTATGAAGTGAGTAAACCATCGCCACACACTACAGCTTCAGCTAATTTGCAACGCCCGTCCTTAGCTGGGCTTTTAAAATACATAAAATATGTAAAAAATACTCACAAACAGCCGCAACATTAAAACGACAACAAATTCACACGAAACAAGCACAATATTACACAGACAAAACATAGACACATAAAATACATAACCATACAATGGCATAAAGTTAGAAAGGAAGTGCATAATCATCCATGACTGTAAGACTGAGTCCTCTTTAGAAACGGCTTCAGTTTAAAATGATCCCAGTCTGGATCAAGTTTGATCTCTGCTGGTAAAGCACTCCACAGTGAGTGTGGTGATTGTTAATATGCAAAGGTTAAATCTAAAAGTTAAAATAAAGAAAAGGTGAACTGGGAATAATATAAAACAACAAAATCACACTCAGCACCAGCGCTGTTACAGAAATGTAGATATGAGTGCAACTTTTTTGCTGAATGAACCAGGATTTAGTAGCTCTCTTTAAAGTGGTGAAGTCAGTAATTTGTGTATCTTATTGTATAGTTTAATTGTTTGATATTTACTTTTAGTCAGTCTGTTTTCTGAATGGCGTATGAGTGAGTAACTCTTCTGCTGCTCTGTTCTCAGACACTGGAGGACTGAGGGAATAAAGAGGCGGGTAAGATAAAGGTTCCTGGATGGCTTTCAGATCCACCTACTGGTTTTGGATCCTGAACTGAAACCACAGTCAGTGAGCAGCAGTAGGAGGGAAAGAAGTAGCGTGTAGACTTTGTTCTTCAGCAGCAGGATCATCAGTCTGCTTCCTCCTCCACAGGAAGCTCTTCAGTGTACATTTAACAGCAGAGCGGATATGCTATTTTAGTTAGCCTGCCTCACTGTGACATACAGGAACCAAGAGAGTATGAGAGGCTGATTATGAAGTGATGTCTTTATCAGAACTGACCACAGTGTTTTTAAACAGGAACTGCCTTTAATTAAAGAATAATCTATCAAGAAAGCTGTGGTTTCCTTAAAGTAGTGAGGGTTATATAAACAGGAGAGACCAACTGATCTGGATTTAATATACATAAGTAGAGACTTGGCCTGAGTAAAACAGACCGTTTTCCTCTGCTGTCCAAGAGGGAGAGGGCATATAAGGTGCAACTCAGAGGTACACCATAGAGGAAATATTTCCACTCCTTTACTCACCTGTGTGATTATCTCAAGTTCAGATCAAGCTAAACTACATCATATGTTGAGCAAAACAGTAAAAATTAGAACTACTAATTGACCCCCTAATTATAGGCCAACTAGCCTAATCAATGTTGACTGTAAAATACTAACAAAATTTTAGCTATGTGATTGGAAAAAGTCTTACCATCAATTATTACTGCCGACCAAGTGGGATTTATAAAAGGAAGGTCCTCCGCTGATAATTTAAATAGACTGTTACACTTGATGTGATTGATTTCCTCAAACAATATACCGAGCACTGCCATCTCCTTTGACGGGGTGGAATGGGGGTTCCTCAGTACTGCTCTGTCATCGGTTTTTAAATCATGGATTGGTACTATATATAAAAATCCCAGGGCTGCAGACATTACAAATGGTATAATGTCCCCTTCTTTGATAACATCTCCTGTGGCACCTGCCAGGGTTGGCCCCTCTCCCCATTCTGGTTTGCAAATTTCCTGGAGCCACTGGCATCTGGAAAACCAGTAATAAACTACATAATGCCATGAACTATGGCAACTGTAGACATGTCGGTACACGCCTTTTGTCATTTATGAAAAGAAAACAACTCATTGCTGTTCTTTGTTCTTCTTTTAACGAAGAAATGTCGTCAAGTTTTGTTAAACTTGTGCTTTAGCAGCATCCATGCTAGTGTCTTCCCGTACAGTTGCACCAACCTGTTGCTGCGAGCTTCAGGAGCTTCAGGACTCTGCTGCGCCTGAAAGTACCACCCCTCGACACTGATTGGTCCTGTCACTTTCTAACCGGGCCCAAACAGTTCAGAAAGGAGCTTTACAAGATGGATTCGCCAGAGAGAAACTTGGAAACAGGCGTATCCATCTGCTTTGCAAGATTACTGGCAGTCATGATAAGATTCATATATTCAGTCAGAATCATTTTATTTTTTTTATCGTCATTGTACAATGTACAACAAAATTTTTTGCAGTTCCATTTAGTGGTCGAGCAGTTTCTTATTTAATTTTGAAACTGCTCTGGGATATGTGCTGTTTTTCAGTCTGTTAGTTTTGGTTCTTATTGTCCTGAACCGTCCTCCTGAGGGCAGCAGTTGGAACAGGTGATGTGCTGGGTACGATGAGTCCTTCAGGATGCCCAGGGCCTCCCTGTGAACAGCTCCTCTAAGGAGAGGAGAACAGCCTGTGATTTTCTGTGCTGTGTTGATGACCCTCTGGAGAGCTGTCTTCTCCTGAGCAGTGCAGCTGGAGAACCACACTGAGATGCAGTACGCTAGTACACTTTCAATGGAGCACCTGTACAAGGACACCAGCAGCTCCTTGGCTAGGGCGCTGCTCTTCAGGACCCTCAGGAAGTGGAGTCGCTGCTGTGCCTTTTTAATCAGCGCTGTGGTGTTGGTTTTCCACGTTAGGTCATCATTCAGGTGCAGGCCCAGGAACATGAAGTCCGAGACCCTCTCCACACAGTCCCCGTTAATGTGTATGGGCTGAGGGTCAGATCTGTTTCTCTTGAAGTCCACTATTATTTCTTTAGTCTTTGTTGTGTTGAGGACCAGGTTGTTGATGCTGCACCATGATGACAGTTTTTTGACGTCATCCCTGTACGCAGATTCATCTCCCCCCTGAGATGAGCCCGACCACTGCCGTGTTGTCTGCATACTTCACGATGGAGGTCGATGAAGGGGTGATGGGAGCTAAATTAATGCTCTACACAGATGACATTTTATTACTGTTAAGTTATCCTTCCAGTTCTTTACTTCATCAATACACACCATCCAGTCTCTGAACTATAAGGCTACAAAATTAATAAAATAAATGCAATAAATCCGAAGCTAACCACTGTCAGACTCGTGATGCCAACATGGACACCAGTCAGAGTGACATATCTTGGAGTCAAACTTAGTTTGAAATTATTTCCCTGAATTGGACAAAATAAAGAATAACTTGGACAAATGGGGGACACTAAAATTGTCTTTATGGGGAAAAATAAGCAGTCAAAATGGTTATAGCTTCTTAATTACTGAGATGCCTTTGAACATTCATCAATTGATTTTAAACTATTACAATAAACTTGTAAATGATTTCTTATGGGATAAAAAGAAACCTCAAATGAAATTTACTAAAATGTGCACAGGTAGGGAAGAGGAGGACTAAAGACTAATCCCATTTATACCCCTTAGCCCTTCCCCTTTGTCTACCCCTTCCCTTTGCCCCTTGAAACAGTGGTAAGGGGTAGGGGTGAAAACATTCCCTTAAAATTGAGACGCCACCTGATTGCTGTTCATCATCACAAATTACGGATAAACGGCTGCGTCATCAGAGGTGACAATAAAGCTTCAACCATTTCATTAATACTATGGATGTCTGTGTAGATCTTCCCCATATATTTAGACAGTTAATAGCCCTGGTTTACACGTGTACCTAAAATACAATAAACTCCCATCCATAGTAGTTAAAGACTGAATATATGAGAAAACACAACTGTTGCTTTTTTCTATTATCAGTACCCAAAATATTTACATCTATGCACCTCCTTCGTCGTTCATTGTGCCATTTTGCAAGTGAACGCAGTGCATGTTGGGAAATTCATCATACCCTTGGTATCAAGTGTGGTCCTGAAAAATCTTTAAGACCTCTTCACAGCTTACTCAAAGTTACAGTAGATGATAGACTAGCCCTAGCTTCATTAAAAAGATTCTGCTGTAATTTACAGTAACTGTAATCTTAGATGATTAATTTGGGGTCATTTTGGCCTGACAAACAGCAGAGTTGAAAAAATTGTAGTTTATTTAAGCCTCAAAAATGTCAACAGCTGATAGCCAAAGTTTGTATTTAGTACAGCAGAACACTGAAGACATTTTTCAGTGTCCCTGCAGAAGCAAGGTTTGAATGGAGAGCCATGTGAGAAAGCAAATCATGGATGACTATCATGCTTTTCACTTTGATGGAAAGCAACATGTGTAAAACAGCCATCCTGGTGTATTGAGAATGAGGGACAATGTTAACTAAGGAGAGAAACCATGTTAAAAGTAGTTTCATTTCTCACTGACTTTTTTCTTTAACTTTATGTTTATTTTTCACTTGTGTTGGCGCCCCCTGCTGGATGTGTAGAGAATGTATGTCAAAGAGTTTTTAGCCTCAGGTCTCTGCCCTTACATCTGGGTCAGACAGCAATCAGGGGTTCTAGGAGTGTCGCTGAAACTTTGGGGGAAGTGACACATCAAATACCAGGAAGGAATAGGTAGAGAAAGAGAAAAGTTAACACACGTGTGTTACTGCTGTTGGTTTTTAAGACAGAAGTGATTTTAAAAATGTTCTTCCTGATGCTCATGCTTAATGTGGATCTTTAGCATGTCAAAGTTTGTGAATCCCTTTAGTTAAGGGTTGAGAAGAATACTCCTGAACACATTGTCAGTATGTGTACAAACAGCTGTCAGATTTTCAGGACATCATGCGGACCAGCTGGCTGGTAAAAAGCTCAATGATTTTCCAGGGTTTCATTATTCAGCCGTGGGTCTACACTGATCAGCAGATTTGTGTCACATGCTGCCCCCTACAGGCTGTCACAGGACATACACTGTCAGTCACAGAGTGTGTTTAATAAAGAGCAGCAGTTCTCCACTGGTCTTTCTTCAGGAGCCACCATAACATTCTTCATGAAAAATAATACCTAATTCTGGACTGTTTAAAACAACTTGAATGAAAAATGTTGCACTATATCCACTTTTTTCAGTCTCTAGAGAGTACATCCACATCTATACCGGCTCTCCTGGGATGGCTAAGGGAACAAAAGGTAATACGAGTACACTAGTGTGTTGCTTTGTGATGCATTAATGTCAATACTGCTAATGAATGAGGAAAAAGTTCACTCTACATGCTGAATCATGTAGTTGTCTTAACTGGTTGTGATTGTAAGAGCAGTTCTTCTTTGGCTGTTGTTTTCATAATGATCCTGACCTGCTGCAGCAGAGGCATAACGAGACACAGTGCAAAATACCAAACAAGCATTTTCAAGTGGAACCAAATATGAAAGATGGTGTTATTAATCTATGTTCATGACACAGGGCGGTTATCTTTTGCAGGATGAAGTATTTCCTCTTCTACAGGCACCATCAAGCCACAGACACTCATTCACTACCCGAAGACGCTGAAAAACACAGAAGCACTGCTAAAGAGCAAACACAGTAGAATGCTGGTTAAAGACTGATGCATAGGTCGTAGATGAATTTAAATAATGTTAAAGGTTAAGTTCTTCATCTCAAATCTTACTTGCAGTGTTAATTTTGTCAACTAAATACAACTAAGAATGTCAGTTGACAACCTTTTTCTTCATGAGGAAGACTAGACTAAGATTTGCTAAATAAGATAACTTTGGTGATAAAAAAAATGTGACAAAAGGGAGTTTTTTTTTTCAAGTAGGTTAAAATGACACTAAAATATTCAGTTTTTGTTGGACATAAGCAATATTTCTCCTCTGCATGTATAAGGTTTGTCAGCATTTTTTGTCAGAATATTTTAAATTAATAAAGGTACTGAAAGTGAATCAATATGTGCATTTTGCAGTTGTATTAATTTTATTATCTAGATGATTAAATTAGTTTAAAGAAGATAAATATCTGACTCAAACTAAAGACTAAAATATAAGGACTTTGTATGACCAAAACTGGAATTAAATGTGTTTGAGTTTATGTGGACTAAAGCTTTAAAGAGTGAAAATGGCCACAATGTGACTTTAAGGCATTTTAATGCAAGGACTAAGACTAAATTTAGCAGAATGAGCACTGCTTACTTGAGCAAAAACACCAAATGCAATGAATTTTTATTTACTCTAAGAATAAAACGCAGACATACTCTTTATGCTCTCCCCTATAATCTTTAAAAGCTTTATATTATCAAGGAGGGGAGGTTACTTAGAAACAAAACAACAATTATTCACTTATAGTTTGCATTAATTGCATTGCATTAATAATTGTATGTAGGATAATTGTCTCAGAATGATCAAAGTGTAGATGTGGGCATAAAATGAAAATATTTAAGTTGTACTCTTGTACAGTACTAAAGTAAAAATTGGAGACATTGGACTTGTCAGTCTGCCATTGAACAACATATGAGGGAAAATTATGAAGACATCATGCTAGCTCTTGGTGATTAAGATATTTCATTCAGCAGAGACTTAATACAGGTTTAACAATGATTTATTTTACAAGTTTGGAAATGTTTGGCAATGTTTAAAATTGTGAAATGTATTTAGCGAATATGCTACATCATGATGCTCCCTGGGTTAGTTAAGCATGCTTTAACTTTCCCAGGAGCACATGGCTAGAAACCCCCCATAAGGATAGAGACATTTCTGACAGTGAATACAATGAAATTAGTTGAACAGCAATTAATACGTAGTAGCATGAATCTGTATATAAGGGTGCAACAAGCTTTATGCTATAAATGAGGAGGCTGGGATGGAGGAGGTTAAGCTTTCCAGCAGCATCAGCATTAATGCAAGCAGGGATCAGTGAGAAGAACTTCATATTGAAATGGATCACTGTGTTGAGAGAAAGAGCTGTGATTGGCTGTTGATAAATGGGATCTGCTGGCTGTCATCTGATCACTGCTGGGCCTTTGACTACCACGTCCTGCATAAACTAACACTGAGCTTCATTTTATGGAAATTTTTTTTTTATGTAGTGGAATTCAGTAAGTTTAACTGTCATAAATTCTAAATTAAGACTTGATGATGATGAGCTCATGAAAGAAAAACAGTATCTTAAAATATTAGATATTATGTAAGACCAGTTAAACAGTGTTTATGATGAAGAAAATTACCTTTTGAATTCTTGGTCACCACTCCTTTTGAATTACTGCATAAATGCAGCGTGGCATGGAGGCGATCTGTGGCACTGCTGAGGTGTTAGGGAGCACAGGTTTCTCTGATAGCAGCCTTCCGCTTGTCTGGACTGTTGAGTCCGGTGCCTCTCATCTTCCTCTTTACATTTCCCAGAGAAACTCCATGAGGTTCTGGTCAGGCAGGTGGGCAGGTACCCAGTCCTGCTGGAAAAGGAAATCAGCTACGCCATAAAGCTTCTCAGCAGATGGAAGCATGAAGAGGTCCAAAATCTCCTGGTCGACGGCTGTTGACTCGATAAAAACACAGTGAAACAACACAAGCATTTCATCTGGAAATCGAGGTCCCACAGTCTGGAGGGAAGAGGTACAGGATTCAAGATGCTTGAGGTCCAGTGTTTTGTTTCAACAGTCAGTGATGGTTTGAGTTGCCATGCCATCTGCTGTTGGTCCACTGTGCTTTGTCAAGTCCAGAGTAAACGCAGCCGAAGGTCAGAATATGAGTTAATGCATTTTTCTAACATTATTACATGTCAGAGTTTGGATTTTTATGAGCTGTGAGTTATAATCATCAACATTAAAACTAAAAAGTTTCTAAATATTTCACACTATGTGTAATAAATCTAAATAATGTGAAAGTCTCTCTTTTTGAATCAAATAACATGAAATTGAGATTGCAGGATGAGTTTTTACTTGTGCAGGAATTGTTCTTAAGATTATTGAAAAATACAAGAAAGAACTTTTTTTTGAAAGGAAGGAAAGACAGCCGGATACTCAGCAAACATGTCAGTCAAATCTTCTTTGTCCTCTTCCTTTTCCTATCAGGAAACCTCTTTTAATCTATGAAAGAAAACCAAACTTTGCACACTTGTCTTGAGATTATTTTACTTTACTGTCTTCGTGGGTAAATACTCTGATCTTGGGGCAACAGCTTTTTTTCCACAACATGTCTCCTGTGTTCTCCACAGCTTTGCATCTTGTACTGGACCATGGCAAAAATAAGCAAATAGATATTCTGATATTTCAAGCTGGCTGGGATCATGAAGAACTTCCTCAAAATATCTAATAATAATTACCCATCTCTTCAAACAGGTTTTGCTTGTTTGGCATCAAAATGTTCTGTAGAAAACTGTGATGACTGGCCATTTATGAAAATATTGTTTATACATTAAGAGAAGAAAAAAAAAAAACATTTGTCTCTGTTTCTACTGGTAGCATCTTCTACGTGTTGTCAAAATTAAGACAAAAAATGTAATGTTTATATGCTGAGGCAGTTGGAAAAGGTTTGAAACTGGGTCTCAGACAGCTTAGCATGATTTCAGCCTTTTTTCCAGCCTGATTTCACTGCAGATTTAGTAAGTTTAAATCTGAAGATCTAGGCATGGGCAGCAGTTATCCCACTTGTTTGAGTCTTCATTGTAATAGATTCTGGTTCCTTTCTTGATCGCCTTCTTTAGGGTACTAAACATGATCATAATATCCGGTTGAAAGCATATCTCTAGGTTCAGGACCGTGCAGATGCAGAATTAACATGCTGTCCCCAGGCTGGCTTTGTGCTGAGTAGATTAGACTATGACCTCCATGTTTAAGGATCTTTTTTTGCATTGATTTGCCAATTCAGGTTGTTTGGCAAAATGGAAATACTTGATGAATTAACTTAACAAAGCAATGCCATAAACTCCTATACGAAGTAAAAAAAAAAAAAGAAATTTACTAATTTTCAACAGGGAAGTCTTGCTTTATCCCAGCTGTTTTGTCTTTAAGGTTTCACTAATAGTCAGTTTCCACAGCTTCACAGAGCCTAAATTCCATCCACATGCTGTCATTGTTGACATGTTTGGGTCCTCCTGTGTTCTACCTGCAGTGGAAAGCTGACAACAGACAGAAGCTGCTTTGACCCACATACTCTTTTTTGTAGTAAAAATTTCAAGCCACAGAGTTCTCTTGACTAGCTTGTCCCTCACAGTGTGAAGTTTGACCTGGCTGAGAAGACGTGATGTAAAAGGATGCGGCAACAATCCAAGTTTTAGTGTAAGTCCAACACAGTAACTACATTTATGGCCTCTCTATCACTGCTATGAAACATTTTGCAAGCAGAAAAGAGCATGACACAGCTTCAGTACATGCATGACAATCGCACTGCTGGGTGATTAAAACCATAATCAATTCAAAATCATTGCTTGCTTGTGGGGACTTTCTCTGAATATTTTCTGCTGCATTCTCAATTTTACTTGGGGGTTGACAGTATGAACTCTGGTTAAATCGGCTACACACCAGCAGCTTGATTCACCAGAAACGTCTAAGTTATGTCTTAAAGGGGACATATTTTACCCCATGTTACTCTTTGTCAGTCACAGAACCTGTCCTCAGGTCACAGCAGTTAAAGTCAGATTTTGAAATTATGTATATCAGTTATACAAACTAAAGAATATCACCAGCCTCTTCCTTTCATATTTTCTGAAGGCCATGTAGAAACTGAGTCCTGTCAAATTCCACCAAGGCCACACAGGTGTTAAAGACTTTATATTCTCCTTCAAAGTAGAAAGAATCAATATCTAAACATCAAATATAATAGAAATAAGGCTCAGAAAAATCCTACTCTGCACCCCCCCTCCTGCCCAAAAAACAAAACACACACTCCAAAATATACAAATATGTCCTCAAAAATTTGCCAAAAGCCAATCCCCCCAACATTCCAAGCAAATTACTCAAATGTCATGTTTACATGCAGGGTCTCAGGAGGATATTTGGTTGTAGATTTTGTGTGAGCTGTTAGCCATCATCATCAAGATTGAAACAAAAAAGCGTCTTGAAATATTTCACTTTGTAAGAGACAGATTGAGAACATCGAAATCTAGGAAAAAAATCATGAGAAAACACTTAATTCAAAGGCATTTAGGGTAAGAATAACATCTATCCATCCACCAATCAACCAAACATGAATTTGGTCTGTGGGATGAAGCCAGAATACCTGGAGAGAACCAGAAGCACCTGTCCGATCAGGATTCAAACTGGGAAGTAAGAATAACACCTATAGACTTATTTAATTTTGTTAGTGAAACAGTTGAAAGTTGTTGATTTATGACAGCAGGGTATCTGTTTTTCTTTTGTATGGGTTACACATTTCTTCTTCTAATTATTTTCACACATTTATTAGATACAGATGGGGGGCAGATGGTGGTGGTTGTGGGTGGCTGGGGGATGATACTGATCTAGACGATTGTTCATCATCTCTTAGTTACCCACTTCCAATAATTTAGTGAAGTAAAACATTTTCAGATTAATCTTAAGACCATGGAAGAAAATACCAGGACCACATTCTCAGTTCAACTAACACAGAATTGTATTTTATTTAAAAGTATCGTCATAGAAGTGCACAGCACTGACTGAAATCCTCTGTGTACAGAAGAACAACAATTTCTCTGAAAATTAACTGACGGACACACAGTTGAGGAAAATTCTTTTCTTCTGTCACAAATGGCACTCAAACATCAAACAAACAAAAAGAAACAAAACCAAAAGTTGGAGGTACAGAACACCTGCTAACTGTGCTCTCTTATCTCAACCACAGATGCAAGTTTCCATCCGTCACCACCTTCACTCAGAGTGACAATCTTCATCAAGGCTACAGGCACGACGTATTTAAACATTCAACATATCTGAGGTGTGTGGGCTCAAATAAATACATGACTTTTGGTCTGTAGTTAAATTATACTGTAACACTAGACGGTACAGAGGTGCAAACTCTGCCTCTAGTCACCTCACAATGACATTCATCCCTGATATCTCAAACTAAACTAAACTCCTGATGCAGCCTCTCCACAGCACAGCGTGCATATTGCACATGGAGTAGGCTCAAAGTGCTCTACTAATCTCATGAAGTCTTTTCTTTCAAATTAAAAACACACCTTTTCCATTTATATGCTTCTACTTTCAAGAGAAATGTAATCTTTTAACCCCACAAAAACGACTACTCCCTGAACATCATCTGTCAAAGCAGGGAGCAGCACAGGTGTAGTGCATGCTCACTTGGTACGCCCTGCCGGGAACATTGGATTTTGGATCCAGTGAGGTAGTGATAGGTTGGGCGGTGCCAAGATGGGGGCCATTAGGGGCCTGCAGGCCACTGGTGGAGTGGCTGAGGTAGGTGGTTGGCCTGTGGTTGGGAGCCAGGCTGGGCTGAGGGGCCTGCTGGGGATACTGCATGGTGGGTCGCTGCAGGTACGGGGCTACAGTGGCCGTTTGAACTGAACTGTGGAACGCCGTCTGTCCCTGCTGCTGCTGGGCGGGCTGCATGCACTTCTGCTTGTTGGCCTCTTTGACGTCACTGTCATGAGCACTGGAAGAATATGAAGACAGAGTTCAGACACTTGAAAATACTCAATAGTGTAAGGCAGGCTGCACAATAAATGCCAAATTCATTGTTATCGTATGATGAGCATGTCTGAATTTATTGCAGTAAATTCAAAGAAAACAATCAATGAAATCACACTCTACGTGTATGTTCTACCTACTGAATAGAGTATGAAGGCCTTTTTATACCATTTTGATGCAGTCACTTTTAATACTTGAGCGAGCCATTTGAAACCCTTAGATATACTTTTTGGTAAAAATCAATCAATCAAAAAAAAAAAATCGATTTATGATGGATTCACTGGAAAAATGGTGCAAAAAGATATGGCTAAAGCTAACACAGATTATTCTGTATCACTTATTCTGTTCATTAACTTTATATTATTATAGCGACACTGAATATTACAAAATCACATTGTTCATAAATAGCAGTACTTAATAGACTTAAAAAAAAAACTCTGATTGAATTATTCAAATGTCAATTTCCCGTATCAAAGTCTATATAACTCACAGCAATGACACAGAATAACTTCCTTTTTTCAAACCCCAACTAACAATATACCATATGAAAAAGAGAGAGCAATCCCTTCTCCTATCTGCAGTTGCAATAAGAATCATTAAACCCCCATTGCAAATCAGGGCTGTCAGCTTTTTGCATTAACAAATCAAACAAAAGGAATCAAATTAGTTCAACACAACAAATGCTGAAGTGGTTCCATAAATTCAACTGGAATGCAACTAATTACGGCTTCTACAGTCTCAAAATTATTCAACCCCTGATCAGAATTCCTGCTCAGCTCAGCTCAAATATGCAAAACCAGTGTTGTTTCAAGCACACCTGGAGCAACTAATCACAGGCTTCATTAGTTGCACCAGGTGTGCTTTAGCTTGTATAAGAAATATCTGAACTGCGAGGGCTTTGAGTGTCACATCTAATCTCGTGTCAGAAATACGGCAAAGGCAAAAGAATAGCCCAAAAATTTAAGAGAAAAGATCACTGCCCTTCACAGACAAGGAAAATGAGACAAAAGGATAGCAAAGGCACTGATTGTTCCTAGAGACACCGTTAGAAGCATGGTTCCAAGTTCAAAGTTACAGGAACAGGGGTTCCACTACCTGGGTGGGGCAGAAAAAGGAAGCTACCAATGGCTACAACCAGACAGCTGAGATGGCAGGTTGTGAGAAACCCTCGAGTTACTGCGAAAGACTTCCCGCAAAACTCTGGCGCAACCAGAACTGCCAGAACTCCTAGATATACACCACTACTGACCAAAAAGCACAATAAAATAAGTCTCCAATGTGCTAAAATCATGAAAATAAGCCACAGAGGTTTTGGGTTCTGTTCTGTGGAGCAATGAAAGCACGATGGATAAACGATATGTCTGGAGGAAGAACAGTGATGCATACACTGAAAAGAATACTGTGCCCACAGTTAAGCATGGTGGTGGCTCAGTGTTGCTCTGGGGCTGCTTTGCATCTTCTGGCATTGGAAACCTGCAGTGTGTGGAAGGCAAGATGGATTCACTGGAGTTTCAGGAAATCCTAAGAGGAAATGTCACGCTGTCTGTGAGGAAACTAAAGCCTGGGCGTCACTGGACCTTCCAACAGGACAACAATACGAAGCATACCTCAAATTCCACCAAAGCTTGGTTGCCATAGAAGTCATTAAGATTCTACAAAGGAAATCACAGTTGCCTGACTTGAACCCCAGAGAAAATCTCTGGTGGGATTTGAAGAAGGCGGTTGGAGCGTGCAGACCCAAGAATATTACTGAACTGGAGGCCATTGCACATGAAGAATGGGCAAAGAGTCCTCAGAGGCTGGTGTCTAGCTATGCATCTCGTTTGCAGCAGGCCATAGAAACAAAAGGGGGATCTACTAAGGACTAAAGATGCTTGCAATGAAAGGGTTGAATCATTTTGGACTGGACAGGTTGAATTTGGGGAAACCACTGTCATCATTAGTTGTGTTGACCTAGTTCAATTGCTTTTGATTTGTTCATTGCAAACAGCTGACAGTCTGTAAATGTTCACAGTAAACCTGATTAGCAATACGGGTTGAATAATTTTGATGCAACAGTAGTTCAGCCCTAATGTAAAGTGAGCAACATGGCAACAACTAATCACAGATTTTACCGTTTTGTTTTAGTGGTGTAGAACAATAACCTGACATGCCAGATGGATTTGTTTCACACATCCAACAGGGAAACCTTCAGTTCTAAGTGTTTGGGAAAGGGCAGAGGCATTGAATAAAAACTTGGAGTGTGATTGGATGAAAGTTCTGTCTGTCACATCTTTATGGGACAATCAGAGCAACAAGACACGTGACGTAGCTGCGACCGAGGTGCGTGTGCACAGCTACAGAGGAATGACTCGAACCATGGCGACTATAGACATGTAAGTACTCGACTTTTGTCGTTTTTGAAAAGAAAACAACTCACTGCTGTTCTTTGTTCTTCTTTCAACAAAGAAATGTTGTGAAGTTCTGATAAAACTGGTGCTTTAGCAGCATTCATGCTAAGTTCTTCCGCCATAATTGCACCCGCCTCTTGTCGTTGCTTGCTTATGTCACGACTCCGCAGCACTTGAAAGTACTGTCCCTCATTGCTGATTGGTCCTGTCACTTTCTAACCGGGCCCAAATGGTTCAGATGGGAGCTTAGCAAGATGGATTTGACAGTGAGAAACAAGGAAAGGGGCGTATTCATCTGTTTTGCAAGGTTAGAAGAATGAGAGGTTCAACACAGAATGATGTAACAGATTCTGTTCGTTGACAACCAGAGTCTAGTATTTTTGATCTCGACTTGATGCGCCATCCTATGAGCAAGTTGGAAAATAACAAAGGAACTTTCAAACCACACACCACAGGATAATCTGGCAAGATAATCTTTAGAACCATCTGATAATCAGGACTTTGCCAGCTTCAGTTAGAAGGAGGAAATCCCACCGATAATCTGCAGTTATCTTGTAGTGAGAACCAGGCTTTAGGAAGCCAGAATTTTTTGTTTTGTCAAAATATTCAGAAAAGTCTGTTTGACATGGCTGCTTTTAAACCAAAGGCAATATAAAAAAGATTCTTTAGGTATAGTCTTAGACTGTGGCCTTACCCTTGGATTTCATTCATTTTATGCAATAGATTGAGTTTGATTTAGAGAAATCTAAAAGTTATTTCCCCATTTCATGGCACAAAAACCTGATTACAACCACAGTACTTTTTTATTCTGCTGAATTCATGTGTGAAGCGACAGTTTTTGGATGGAAAAAAAATCAATTAGCTGATAAATATGGCTTTATTTTTCTAGAAACACTTACTCCTTCAGTGCAGCAGCAATGTGTTTTTCTGTTTATTGCAAAAGCGGTTAAATATTCTTTATCACTTTAATCTAACAAAATGAAACAACCACTTCATATTTTCTGTGGTGAAAGCATCAAATCCAGAGCTTCAAACAGAAAACCTGAATTAACAGAGTTCATAACCAGCTCTGTGGTATCCAACATCTCTAGCAGGAGCTTTAAGTATTGTTGGGCTCATTTAACCAAAGAAAGCCTTGCTATGATGAATCACTTCATGGTACATCCTCACCACTGGGATCTTGGGGTGTGTGGTATGGAAAAAATATATCACATTATTTTCTTATGGCCGGATCATGATCTCAATTTTCTCACTTTTTTTTCATTCCATTTTTAAGACAAATTTGTCTGTTAATGACCAGAAAAAAACAACCATTTTCTCTGTATAAGTTTATACAAATAATGTGTTTAGAAGTCAGATTTTTTCTTATTCTTTTGCAACAACCTGTAGGTCTATGCATTAAATATTTTAACTCCTTTAAGCCTGAAAACACAAAAAATAGAACAAAAATTGTCATTTTTGGTGGGGCTTTTAAATAACTCAGGGGAATAATGAAAGGCAAAACAATGTCGGCTATAATAGTTAAAACAGCATCTGCCTGTCTCTTTCCTCTGCTGACCCTGGTGTCGATCTTTTCCTTGTTTGAACCTCAGCAGATGGTTTAGGATGCCGTCTTTTTAGCTCAGCAAAAAAGGGTCAGAAACTTTGTGCAGATTGTGCAAATATTTTTTTGCACACTGTTTAGAAAACCACGACACAGCTACGAATAAAATGGTTAGAAATCTTCTTAGGGACTAAGTCTTAAGTTTTGCTTTCATTTCCAGCCATAAATCAGCGCTGCATCGGTAAGCAGAAGGGCAGAGGTGAGGGGGAAAAGAGCTAAAAGTAAAAGAGATGATTCTATGATTAAAAACAGCTTTAGCAGAATGCTGATACATTAAATTTCTTCACAATCCGAGATCGCCCTATGGCGTACCCCTGACTGGGTCCTTATTTATCAACAGTGCATAAACACATTGCATGGGAATGTTCTTAAGCACTCTTTACGTACTAGTTTGCAGAATGTTATTCAGCTATTAATACTATCATGTAGGGAGGCGTGTAAATAAAGCATTGGGAATGTAAGTGCACATTAATTAGTCATATTAGTCCCTCATGTTCCTTTAACAAAAAACACCAAATTAGTTTAACTTGAAACAGACACAGCCTGTATGCTGTGGTGCATTTTTTCACTGAGCTTATTATCAAACCTCTCCCTGATTTCTGATGCTGCTTTCTCTTCTGACCCAACAGAATTTACAGCATTTGTCACCTCATACCAAGCAGCAAGTTTCCTCTTTTCAGAAACTCCCACACCAAGTGAAGAAAACAATTATTTGGTCCACTAACTGTAAGAGTTTCTAGAGTTTTTCCATTATCCATCATTTCCTGCATTTTTATCTTTCTTAGTATGCATTTTCACTAACCCCAAAGATTTAGAGAGAAATACACACATGAGCAGCTTTTCGACACACGGGCCCAGGTTTTCCCATGTGTAGCCTGTCAGACGCTGCAGTCGAGGAGGCCATGTGGGGGTCAGGTAGAGGATGCGGCGGGAGGTTGCCACACAAGCAGCAGCCACCAAAGAGGGGGCGAAACGCAAAAACATATGATCTGAGGGGATTAAAAAAAACAACAGGAAGGGACAATAAGTAACAAAAACTCACAGGAAACAGACTTCACTGGTGAATAACAAAGTGTTCTGACCAAAATAAAACTTGTTTAGGCTCTTTGAACACCTAAAAAGATAAAACAGTATAAACGAAGACGTAAAGATGCAACAAAAGAAAGGCAACTAAACTCTGTCAAGGACATTTTTCCTTTCTTAACAGATTTCTCAGTTCATGTTCTCCTTTTCAGGGTTGTGTGACACTAGAATAAAAACTTTGCTTGAATTTTTACAACCTTGTAATTTAACTAATATCTTGCTCTTTTCTATGATTGTCGGGACCTGGCTGAAATGCTTAGTTTCCCCTATAGGTCTGTGTACAAGTATAAGCCATAAATCAGTCATATAAATGCTGTTTACCTTGCAAAGAAACCTCCAGAAAGTAGTCAACATATTTAGCCATGTAAAGCTTCGTCTTCTCTATACAGGACATAGGCCAGCCGTCATGCAGGTCTCCTTCATGGACAGCGATAGACATATAGTACTCTATGAAGTGAGCGGCTGTAGGGAGGTACAAGTTCCACTGGAAGGTCTCCAGCAGGAGCAGCTCCATGTGAAGTAAACCCTGTTTGGTCAGGACCAGGTTCATGGAGCTCATGCATCCAAGGCTGTTCAAGGTCTCCAGTTTAGGCACCCGATCCTCCCTTTCTTCAAATTTACCTGCAGAGAAAAACATTTAAGATAAGACTAGGTGACCCTGGTGAAGGCTCCAAAAATAAGTTGTGTAATAAATTTGTTTTCTAAACTACAAATGTTGTAGCCATCTGATTTCTTCATGACTTTTTCAAATTCACAAGTTGTGTTATAGTGCACATGCAAGACTGGGGCCAATGGTGTCTTAACCTTCCAGGCAAGGTGAAGCAGTGTATATCACTGATTGGTGTCAAAAAGCACAATTTGTTGTAACTTTTGCTTTTCAGGTTAAGGAATATTTAGTTGGACTTTTCTTTCAAAACACATTAAAATGCAGGAGACAAAGGGGAGGATGACTTGCTCTTCAATGTGGTTAAAGTGGAGGAATTACAGAACAACCTTATGTGCTCTAGGAAAACAGAAAAATTATGAACAATATAAAACATAAAGCTGGACACCGGAAGCATGAAAAATAAGGAAGGATATACTTTAAAAGCATTTTTTCTTATAAAGACTTATAATGAGATATAGGTCTTTCAATGAAGAAAGACCTATATCTTGAATTAAAATATATATTTTAATTTTTTATAAATTAAAATTAAAAACTGAAATATCTCATTTACTTAAGTATTCAAAAGCTTTGCAACAACACTGTAAATTTAGCTCAGGCTCCTCACGTTTTCCAGTCTTAACTGTGATGTTTCTGTTTTAAGCCATGTGAGGATTTGACATTTATCTAACTAATTGAAGAGGGTTTTTTGTCCTTGATTCAAGTCCACCTGTCCTCAACTGGACATGATTTAGAAAGGCTGAATGAATGAATGAATGAATGAACGAAGTAAAAAAACACTCAGAGCGCAGACCACCACCATTAGCCCTCTCTCCCAATAGTGAAGAATCCTTGAAAAACATTCCTTGATCCAGACAGTGAGCCGGATTACTCCCAAAATCTAATTCACCAGTTACTCCTTCCTCGGTGGGGTGGAAACACGGTGAGGCAAAGCATTGGCTTCGCTACATGTGGACTGTCATGGCGGAAGCACCCATGGTCTCACTGGACAACTGAAAGTCAAAGGGTGAATATTCCTCTGTTCCTCCCAGCGTTGTGAGTATTCTCGCTTAATTCACTGTCTTTCTCTCTGTTACGCTCCACCTCGTCTCCTCAACCGGGCGTGCGTCTTTGAAACTCTAAAAACTCCAAAACTTTGAATAGAAACACACCCAAAATGCTGCTGGGATTGAAGTTACTCATGTCCGCCATCTCCTGGTGTAAAGTGGTAACAGCACAGACCTCCACCATTAGCCCTATCTCCCAGTAGTAAAGAATCCTTTAAAAAATTCCTGGATCCAGACAATGATCCGGATCGATCCCAAAATCTAATCCGTTCTTCCTTATGCCATTTCTGACATTTCCTGAAAATTTCATGAAAATCCGTCCATGACTTTTTGAGTTATGTTGCTAACAAACGAACAAACGAACCAACCCACCCGATCACATAACCTCCTTGGCGCAGGTAAAGAAAGAAAGAAAGAAAGAAAGAAAGAAAGAAAGAAAGAAAGAAAGAAAGAAAGAAAGAAAGAAAGAAAGAAAGAAAGAAAAATTTATTTTGGTTCACTTGCAACAAATAAAAAGTTGCAAGTGTTGCAAGGCGAAGGATCTGGGGAAGGCACTGAAGGTTCCATAGGGCGCAGTTGTCTCCATTATTCTCTAGAAGAAGAAGTATGGCACAACCAGGACTATTCTAAGAGCTGGTCATCCAGCCAAACCAAGCAACCAGAGGAGATGAGCCTTAGTAAGAGAGGTGACCAAGAACCTGATGGTCACTCTGACAGTGCTTTCAGACAGACACGGTTCTGGCTCTGGTTCCGTTCTAGAGTCTCACAACCTTGGTGCTTTCTGGCAGAGCAGCCCACGTTCACAACAGTTTAAGCAGAACCAAAGTGGAAAGACATGATGGATATGTATCACCACTTTTGCCCGAGTCTTTCATATGGTCCCGGTATTCCTCTTCCTGTTTCTTGAGTTAATTAATTATTTGCTCTGGTGTTCAAGTGAACCCCACCTTCGCCATCACCTCTGCAAGTCTGGCATATAACTTGCCCCTCCTTGTACTACTCTCCATTTTTCTCCCCAGTGGACCACTTTTTCTCCATTTTATTGCTTGTCTTCACAAGCCAGAATTGAAACGCCCATTGGTGAAGTCACGTTCCCAAGAAAGAACCAACTAGTTTTGGTTCCTGCTGAGAACCAACTTTTTAGGTAGGGATACTATGTTTTTATTTTGTTTGAACACACAGGCTGGCTCAAAATTAGGTTCAGGAACCGGGATGGGCACTGAGCCCTGCTGGTCCTGTGTGGAGTTGGTACAAAGTTCCAGAAGGACAACCATCACTGCAGCCCTCCACCGTGGGCTTTGTGGCAGAGTGGCTAGATGGAAGACTCTCCTCAGGGCAAAACACATGAAAGCCAAGTAGGCTCTTATGTGTTTTGCACTAAGGCTGACCCTGATGAAGGCTACAAGCTAAAACACGTCAGTCTAATAATGTTGTTCTCTGAAACAGTGTTCTCAACATTTTCAGCCTGCAACCCCAAAATAAAAAAGTGCCAGAGACTGGGGACCCCCGCTTTACCTGAGTGCGGTTGAACACAGCTATGCACAATCAAGAATACCGTAGTTGTATGCAGACGAGGTTGCCCATAAGAGGTATTTGGGGGGGGGGGGGGGGGGGTCTGGGACCCATCCAAACTGCAGGCCCATGGAGGTCAGCAAAACCATGGTCTATTGTTAAGTTAAGCTGTGAAAAGCATATTTTATATTTGACCTGAATAATAACCACTCTTATCAAAGAAACAAATATATTTATTTATTCGTTTGTGTAGTAAATAGCCTTTAAATGAAAATAACTTCTGTTAAAAAAAATAATAATAAAAATTTAAGAACATTAATGAGTTAAAAGTGGTAAAAATGGGCACAAAAAGTGGTAAGGGGAATAAAAAGTGGCTAAAATGGCTTTGAAGTGCAAAAAAATCAGTGGAAATTAGGTGGACTGGGATGAGAAATTGATATAAACTGGCAAAAATGGGTTAACTGCGGTCAAAATGGGCAAAAAGGAGTGTAAAAAGTGGTTGATAAAGGCAACAATAGGCAGAAAGTGGCAAGAATTGGTTTAAAGGTGGCAAAAACAGGCAGAAAAAAGTGATGAAAAGGGTTTTAAATGGACAAACATGTTTTAAATGGCAAAAATTGGCTAAATTGGTGATAAAAAGTGATTAAAAAAGGATTAACATTTGGTCAAATATGTGTGACGTGGCCACAGTGTAATTAAAAAACTATTCTTAGTTTTTTAAGGCATCTGCAGACTCCTCTCAGTGTCTCATGACCCCCAACAGGGTCCCGACCCCAAGGTTGAAAACCACTGCTCTAAACTACAAGTGCTGCTGGAGCTTTCTGTTTCCCTCAAAATTTTCTTTATCCTCCACGCGCCTTGGAAGTTCGTAAGGTTGTGCTAGAAATACCAATGTCAGTTTCTTGACCTCATGGCTTTTTGCTCTGATATGCATTGTCAGCTGTTAGGCTTTCTATAGAGATGTCCAATCAATTTCATTTACCATAGGTGGACTCCAGTCAAGGTGTGGTAACATCTGAACACCTTCATTATTCAAAAAGCCTACAGACACATTGCAGGTTGGACAGTGTGCAGGAGTTTCCTTTGAATTGTTTGTTGAATTTGTTGATCTTAGGTGCACTTGTCTTAAGAATCAGATGTGCAAATGATTTTTTCCTTTATACCGGTTTGATTAAAATGCAGCTTTAATCCTAAATTTTAGTTGTTTGGCTGTCCTGGGAGTTTGAAGAGTGAGGGCCACACCATGCTTCCCTTCACTAGTAACAACACAGCTCAAACAGTGAAGATCAGGGAGACTTGGTCAGAGAAGTTAGGCCCTGAACCACCTGAAGCCAAGTAGGAAAAGAGACTAGAATACATCCTTGCTCTGCTCAGCTGATCTTGTTCAAGGTTGTACAAGGTCTGCACTACTCTAAAATCAGGTCAAAGAGACATCACTCCACTGTCTAACCACTATGTGACAGAGGACATTGTCTCATACTCCCTGGTTCTGTCCTTTACTTACTGGTTTCTGGTTTAAAAAAACCCTACTGGTGTTCCAGGGCCTATAAGACACTTCTTCAGGTAAGTGCTGGACTTACCATCTGTGGGAGGTCACAGCTGACTGAAAGTCTCCAAACCTCTACTCAACAATCACTGGTGCTGCAAATGACGGTCAGTAAGAGACTGATTTTAGGAATAAAGTTACACTTACTGGCCAGAAGGAGACATGAGAGTGAGACCATGTGGAGCTGCTGCACCGTGACGTCATAGCGGTCCATGAAGAGGTCCAGCAGATAGACGGCCAGGTGTCGGGCTGCAGGACACAGTCTGAAGCGGTTACTGACGATGGCTATGAGGTCTGCGAAATATCGTCTCAGGCTGAGCTGAGGGGACTGGCCTTTGTAGGAGGGCAGCTTGAGCTCCTAAGGGACAAAAAGGACTAGTCAATTAGTCTGAGTTTTATTCTGATAGAAAAATGTCTATACAATACATGTGGACAAATACAAAGTATGCAAGAGTAAATGCTGAACAGAAATGTGGAGCAGTGTATTTTTTCAATGCTGGAATCTTCATGCAGCATTTTGTAAGAAATCTGATGGGTGCACTTCAGCGCCCACTGAAGGTCTCTGAGAGAAACCATGTTGTTGTCAAACACACAGGTAAGTTCAGTTAAATGGTGAATACAACTGCAACTCTTTAATCTTCCACTGTCAAAATAACGGGATAACACTAACCTTGAGGTCATCTAGGTATTTGATGATCAGGAGTGTGATGTTGTTAATAGCATCATCTGTGCCATGGCACCTTAATAGCAAACTGAAAAGGATCTTAAAGCAAGCTGACCTCCGTTTTGAGCCATGTGAAGATTCTCCATTTATCTGACAAGCGTTTTTGTCCTTTAGACTTGGCAAGGAATCAGCCTGATCTGATTAAATCAATAATGGTCTAGCCTGAGGACCCACCATCCCTTTCTTAAAGAGAAACTGCAAACAAATTTCTGAAAATTTTCAACGACTCAAATTTATTCAATGAAAAATACCTTGGACCTAAGCTGGGACAAAACATGACTGATGAGAAATGATAAAACACACATGTAAGAATATGTAAACATTTTATTTTTCTTTATTTAGCCGTAATAAAGTGTACATTTAGATTGTTTTCTGTAGAATTAAAGAATTTAACATGTTATCATGGGATAACTAATAATGCTGTCCCATGATGCTGTGATAAAAGGGTAGAGATCCTGGGAAATAAGCCAAAATTGCTTCTTACCAAGACAAAATTGGAGCCAATAAAAAATATCAAGACGTTTTCTCCTGGGGCTTCCATGGATTCAAGATTTTGTCACATTTCCTTCTAGGAATATAGTTCATGATCTACTGAAAACATGACCCACTTTGGGGTTCCAACCCACCAGCTGAGAACCGCTGATGCAAATACTCTTAAACTGCATCATTGATTTTTCAGGCTATATAGAGAAACAATGAATGAATGAAAAGGACCAAAGGGTTTTCACATAGATTACAACATTTTTTTTTAAACTGCAGCAGCCATCACTCATCTTCTCGTGTCACTCACTTTGTATCGCAGCGCCTGGTAAATATCTGCAGCGAGTTGTCCTGTCCACCATTGGTCCTCCAGCTCCATTTAACACAGCGCTGTGGAGAAACCCTGCAGGACCACACATGAGGAAGAAGGTTAGAAAACTCCTACTGGATGCTAAAGCTGCTCTCCACATGGAAACACATTTCCACTCTTCCAGACTCGCAGCGGCTTCACCCAAATATTCACATTAGCTGATCACGAGTGGCTCACCTCGGTGCTGTTCACTCTATTCGTTGAAAATACGAAATGATAAATGTTTAAAAAGTTGCTTCATAAGCGTAGACTCACCCAATGAGCTCATGTAGTGAATGAAGTTTCACTGAAGTTTCCTTCACATCAGCCGGACATGCTCGCTGCTCTCACTCATTGTTGTAGTCAGTGAAGTTCTAAACTCAGCACGAGCTCAGCAAACGCAGCTGATGACTTTAGGGGTTGTGGGAGATATTCACTTTCAGATCGCGTCAACTTTGATCTCAAGTGAGGTCAGATTTACTCTTTACTGCAGACGACTTTGCGAAATACCACCAGTTATTGTATTTTCACTCATTAAAACATGGCATCAACTTGAAGAGTAATTTAAACAAGTGTCGGGACGTTTTTTTTTTCTCCTAGAGGGTATTTTAAAGTAAGATGCGCAGTTTCTGAGTTACACATGAACGCATCATATCTATGCCGGAGTTCGAAGGGCATACGGAAGGCAGCCAATCAGAAGTGAGTGAAACTGACCACTTCCAGTCACATTTTACGGTAGCAAAAATCTCCCGTCTCTCTGAAGAGACGAGATACTAATGAGGTATTTACGCCACAAAGAAACATAAAGATTGTGAAGGTTACGTAAATGTGTGCGATGAAAATGAATAACTACAGGATAGAAGGCCTAAAATGTTTGATGTGAAGTTTAATAAATGAGATAGTAACTTAAAGTCATGAGATTAAAAACCTAAATTGTGATAGGAAATCATATTTATGAGATAAAAAGGCAAAACTACGAGATATAAAGTTGAAATTATGAAAAAGTAAATATTTTAAAATAAGTCAAAATTGTGAGGTATGAAGTTGAAATTATGAGGTAGTTAATCCTTGTTTTAAAATAAGTCTGAATTATAAAATAGTGGAAATTATGAGATGGTAATTCACAACTAAAAGATTAAAAGTAGAAAATATTAAATATTAAGTCTAATTTATGAGATAATGGGCCGTAATCTTGAAGTAAAACGTCGAAGTTATTTTAAGTTATTTATCATATTCATGAGACAAATGTTATGATTTGAGCTTAAAAGACAAAATCATAAGATTAAAACCCTAAATTATTATATTCATGATTTAACACGAAAAGTCATATTTATGAGGAGAAGTGTCAAAATTGTCCAATAATTTCTATAAAGATGTTTTTAAAGACATTTTTTAAATTCACTATAAAAGTAGCTGGTTAGCAAGAGACACAAAGTTATGGAGAAGGTGTTGGATTAAGTAAGTGTGCATTTCTTCCCACTCCTTTTTGATATTTGATGTTTTTTTTTTTGTATTGCACTGTTTTCTTCTTCTTTTTTGTAAGTCCTCTGTTATTATTATTTCTATGAACATGTTGCACTGTCTTGCAAAAATATTCAAAAAATTCAAAATAACAAAAATTTCCAATTTCAATTTCATTTTTTTGTGTTTACTTCACGTTTACATTAACTTCTTTTATTGGCTGAACCAGCAAGTCTCTCAGAATTACAAGTTTTAAAAAATCTGCTGTTTTCTTAACAATTTTAATTTTCTTGTTAATTCAGACAATAAACAATATTTTTTTATTCTCTCCAGTGAATGAAATATTCTTCCTACTTTCATGTCATTTTATTGATAATTTGAGAAGTAAAAATTTAAAATAGGTATTTTTGCATAAACAGCACAGTTTGAGTAGAACATTAAAGAAAAGTAAGGAGCCTCAAACAGGTCACAGTGAGGTTGACTTAGCACCCTTGATATTCAAGAGCAAATGGACTAGTCCAGTGGTCCTGTTCATGCAGAGTTAGACTGACTGCATATTTAATATAATGACCTAGATAGTTGTGCATTTGGCCAGTGCAGGAGACTTTAGCTGGAATTATACAGGGATGATTACATTAATTTACGTTATGCTGAGTTGGACAGACAATGATTATATTAAAGCAACATCACACAAGACAGGGTAACGTTTTGAATAAAATCACTGTGGGGTTTTGATGTGCTGAAGATCATCTCAGCTGTGATGATGATAATCAGAAAAAAATCTCAACCGACTGTGTGATATTGCTTTTATGCAACGGTTATCCAAGAAGATACAAACAGCCAAGATATTACTTTTCAACTGCGCCCACTGCAGATCAGATTCACAACAGTTGTTATATTAAGACTTAACATTAATCCACCATGAGTACAACAGTAGGCAACATTTGGAAAACTAACAGTAGCAAGGAGAAACATCCTTATATCAGAAACATCAAACTCGAGTTTGATTATAATGAATGAATGAATAAATAAATAAATCTATATTTTTTTTAAAGTCCCTGTGGCTGGCCCCAACAACAAGGTCCAAGCCCCCCAGAAAGCCCCAAAATGTCTTTTTATCAAGCAAAATATTGTCAGGTAGATCCCTCTAGAAATATTTAAACAATTCATCAGCAGATCACTGTGTGGTACAAACAGTATGTACAAATAAATTATGTAATTTGAAGCAGAAGAGGGGAAATTACACCCCAGTGAGCATATTTAGTTTAATTTTCTAGGTTACTCTTAGCCTAGATACATGTTAACATATTAATATGTGGTTATTTTGAAAAATATGCTCCTCTAAGAGAAGATGAGTAACTTTGGGTATTTCAGTGCACCCTGTAATTCTCAGGCTCTGTTACCATAAAACATCAATCAAAAAAGCAGATGTTTCAAAATATTTTGTAAATAGTATATAATTGCTTTTAGCTAACGGGAAAGACCTCAAATTACCAAAACAGTCCCTGTGTTTGGAGAGGAGATAACGGGACAGACAGAAACAGAGAGACACAAAAAGTTTAATGTAAAAGATTTTAAAAATGCCAGTAATAATAGTAAAAAAACAGCTTAAACTGGACTGGACTCTCTCAATAAACTACACTCAGCACCCCAAAGTGAAGACAGAATTTTAGAAACTTTTGCAAATTCAATAAAAAGAAAAAATAGAAATACCACATTGACATAAGTATTCAGACCCTTAATTTAGCTCTGGTCCCTCCCATTTATCTGGATCTTTGCTGAGAAGCTTCTACATCTTGATTGGAGTCCACCTGTGGCAAATTAAGTTGATTCGACATGATTTGGAAAGGACAACCCTCTCTAGAAGGCCTCATAGCTGACAATTCATATCAAAGCAAAAAACCAAGACATGAAGTCAAAGGAACTGCCTGCAGAGTTCAGAGAGGATTGTTGTAAGGCACAAATCTGTGGAAGGCTACAAAAAGTTCTTCTGCACTGAAGGTCCCCAAGACGACAGTGGCCTCCATACGTCTCAAATGGAAGAAGTTTGGAAATATCAGGACTCTTCCATAAACTGGTTGCCAGGCAAAACTGAGCAACTGAGGAGAGGAGAGGTGACCAAGAACCCAATGGTCGCTCTGCCTGAGATCCAGAGATCCTGTGTGGAGATGGGACCAAGTTCCAGAAGGACAACCATCACTGCAGCCCTCCACTGATCTGGGCTTAGCGGTGGAGTGGCTACGCTTAGGTCTATCCTCAGTGTAAAACACATGAAGGCCTGCTTGGATTTTGCAAGAAAAGCACCTGAAGGACACTTAGACTGTGAGAAACAAGATTGTCTGGTCTAATGAAACCAAAATTGAACTTTTTGGCCTTTGTCTGGAGAAAACCAGGCACTGCTTATCGCCTGCCCGACACCATCCCAACAGTGAAGCATGGTGATGGCAGCATCATGCTGTGGGGGTGTTTTTCAGCAGCAGAGTCTGTGAGAGTAGTCAGGGTTGAGGGAAAGCTGAAATAGGAAAAGTACATAGATATTCACAATGAAAACATGTCCCACAATGCTCAGGACCTCAGACTGGGCTGAAGGTTCACCTTCCAACAAGATAATGACCCACACGGCCAAGGCCCAGTTCACATGGAAATGAAAACGCTATACTGCCGTTTTGTTTTGGAAAAGTTTTCCGTAAAGACAGAATCGTTTCAGGAAAGATCCGCGTAAAAACAAGACCACTGAAACGACTGTAAACGCTGTAGTACATATGCCAAGCCTGTAAGTGGCACTGTAACGCTGCCACGGAAATGCACCAAAGTAGAAGAAGAATATCACAAAAAAAAAAAAAACTAACAAAAACTTTCTTCTAGTTGCCCTTCTGGTTGTTCTCCGCATTGGATTTTCAAACATATGGTTAATGCATTTCGTGATGGTGGTAAAGGAGCATCAGATTTTGCTGTAAAAGCCATAACAAGCTCAGTAGCTTCTGCAGCACGAACACAACCCTGTAGTCAGCCTTAATTGTTTTGGTTGGACCCGTGCAGGCGCGTTAGAGGAGCTACAGGGCGTAGCGTAGCATGTGACGTAATTGTTTCAAGAAAGATGTGGCTAGCCGTCCACACGGAGACGAAACGGTATTCGTTTATGGATTTATGCACTCTGGGACCCGGTTTCAAAAAGTATCGTTTACAGTCATCCGAAACGCCGTTTCCGTGTGGATGAAACGCTGATCCGACAAAAAACTTTTGCGTATACACCTGAATTTGTTTCCGTGTGAACGGGGCCCAAGTCAACACAGTAGTGGCTTAGGGACCACTCTGTGGATGTCCGAGAGTGGCCCAGCCAGGGTCCTGACTTGAACTCTATGGATCATGTCTGGAGAGACCTGAAATGGCTGCCCATACCCATCGACAGTCCCCATCCAACTGTCCTGACTGAGCTTGAGAGGGTTTGCAAAGAATGGCTGAAAATCCCCCAATCAAGATATACAAAGCATTTTGCATTATATTAAGAGACATGAGGCTGTTACTGCTGTCAAAGTACCTTAGAAGTACTGAGTAAAGGGTCTGAATACTTACGTCAGTGTTATATTTGAGTTTTTTCTTTATAACAAATTTGCAAAAACTTCTAAAATTCCCAGTGGGTGGCACCGGATTAATAATGTAGCCTATTATTTACACAGTTTATGCATTCAAACCTCTTAAATATATTAAGATCTGAAATATGCACCATTTAATTTTGGGTCAATTGTGTAAAGGAGGATGCTTTTGCCTAGACTTGCTTAAACTTTGGATTACAATGGTAGGTTTATGTAACAAATGTTGAACCAAATACATTTTCCTTTCTTTTTCTCATTAATCTAAAGAACATTATTATAAGTCCTTTGGAGCACTATGTTAATCCAATGCTGTTGTAGTACAGAGCTCTTTAAGGGGTGTGAACATTGCATTCTTGGCATTTCTTCACAGAAGTGAAAATTTTAATAAAAGCTCCACAGTGGTTTCATTTAGTGGCCGTGTAACATAAAAGAGCAGTGAGGGACTGAAGCAGCATGCAGGGTGTAAATCTTAAGAGGATTGGTAATGCTAGCTGTTGAGGTTGCAGGAAGTCTTGTTCTTAATGGACTGACACCGTCTCCCACTGGAAGACAAATGGTCTCCTCAGTGGGGGGAGCTTGTTGCTGTCCTCTCGGTGCTTTTCTTCCCCCCAGTGTCATGCAGAGACTTGGTGGAAGACAGCTGTCAGCCACTGACCTAAGAACCACCCACAGCTGATCCTTCTCCACCCTGGAAGACAGACACACCAAAGAAAGAAGAGGGTGTATGCAGCATTGCTCATCTGAAGTACTCTGGCCAAGGCAAATTACTAAAGTACTACAAAAACTCTTAAAACATTGCCAGATCAAGATGGACATTTGCAGATATATTAGGGGAGGTACATTTACTCTTGCATGTATAAACCTCAGCAGACACAAACTGGACTAGGCATCCTGCATGCTCCAAAGTACAACAAACTTAAAAAAAAAAAAAATGACTGTTTTGGTGCTTATTCAATAGGACAGCTAAAGACAGACGGGAAACATGGGGAGAGAAAATGGAGGAAGACGAACCAAAATAGCTCCGGGATTGGGATGCCCTGCTATGCCTCGTCTTCAGTGTAAAAGGAGTTGCAATGGGATTCATTCCATTACTATACCAGCATCAGATTAAAGGGGCAGAACAGATTTCCGTGGTATATGTGGTGTCTGATGATGTGACCAATAACCAAGCAGAGTCAGATGAGTCTGCCGTTCAGTAACAGACTGGGGTCATAAAAAAGGCCCTGGCATTTGCAACAGACATAACAGGCTTTATTTTTCTAAACCAACATGAACCAAAGGCAAAATGTCCAACAAAGGAAAGTCCAAAAAATACCTTTTATTCTAATTAATTTAATTAAAGCTTTTTTAGGATGTGATGTGGAATCAAACTACTGGCCAGTGCCACGTCATCGACAGAGGCTACCCATTTTGACCTTGAGATCCTGTTCTTGTTGTTCCCATGTGGCTTTGTGGTAAATCCTCATACTCCACTCCTTGGCACTGCACCAGACAGGTAGGTGATAGAGATCGAAGTTATACAAGCTATGGACCTTTGGAGATCAAGAGTCCATCAAAAGATAACTTAAGAGATTGCCCCATCTCATAAAGCATTCAGATGGTAGCTACAAGATAAATGAGATCAACACACATCAGCACTAAATAAGCCGCTTACGGAGTATACCTTATGATATGGAAAAGGATTAGGGCCATCTTTGAAGGAGTAAATAATTTTGGGCAAATTGGAATATAGCTGAAAAAATGAGAATAAAGTTGAAATTTTGAGAATAAAGTTGAAATACAATTTCCAGATTGAAGTTGAAATGCCAAGTCAAAACTTACAGATCTTAGACACTGTTTTTATGTGCTAAAGAGAAAGAAGCTTTGTTTTCAAATCCAATAATGAGGTATGGTTTCACATGTTCATCGATATAAAGCATAAGACATTTTGGAGAGACAGTCAAGATACGTTTTCTGTTACTGTCTTAAATACTCATACATTAACAGGAGACATAACAGCACTCATCTCTTCCTCTTTCTCCCCATCTGTTCACCTGTAGAGATGCACAGGTGAGAGACGACAGTTTGCTGCAAATGACAAAATGTAAAAAAAAAGGCAAAAAGAAGAACACTTTGGCACATGTTGTCTTTGGGAAACTCTAGTTAACTTATTGTGTATCATACATAAAGAAAATGTCACCTGCAAAACAGGATGTAGGGCTACACAATGTAGTCTACATTACATTTTTGGCTGACCGCTGAGGTCAATCCTATGGCTTTGTCTGTATACTGACTGACTGGCTGACTGACTGACTGAGTGAACCTACTTCCAAAGCCCTACCATAACAGAGTTGCGTTTGCTTGTAATGAATGCTGGCAGTGATGGCTGCCTCCACTGTGTTAACTAGAGCCATACATACAGAGTTGTGCTATGGGCGGGGCTTACTTGTGCTGAAAGCCCTCTAATGGCTGCCTCCACTGCTGTAAATAATCAGATATAGCTTTAGCATCGCCTCTGTTTCACCAGAACTGGGCCACATTTCTGTATGACAAAGAATAAAAACAACTCTATAAGCTTTTCATGTTGGTAAAGATGTTTTTGACTCTTGCTGACCTGCTTTGGCATGACTATGTGATAGTTGAGGGGGAAAGGGTAACTTCTTGTGTAAATGCTTGTGTATGTTGGCTGCTTGTGGAGCAGTTAGCTCTGAATTGTCACAGCAGCATTTTTTCAAAACTTGACATTTCTTTATTAAAACAAGTGAAGACAGCAACACTAAAAGCTTTCTGTAACAAAAAGGGTGTTTAGCTCTTTTCCCAAACCGCTTCAGCGTGAGTGTGTGATAGTTAAAGGGGATGCTTGCATTTACAGCTGCTAGCCAAACATTAGCTCGGCCTTAGCCAGACCGTCACATTTCTTCATCACAGCGCTGAGAGCAACACGGAAAGCTTTCTGCGACAGAAATCGATGTTGTCGCTCTTCTGCCACCCCGCTTTGGCATGATTATGGGATAGTTAAAGGGAAAGGGTTTGTTGTTGTGTCCCAGCTAATGATCGCACTAGCAGGCCTGTCATTAGCTGGGACTGAGCTGCAGCAGGGCTTTTGTCTGAACCAGACAACGTGTCTAAATCCAAACAAGCGCACAGAGCAACACTGAAAGCTTTCTGTGACAGAACAAAATGTTCTCTCTCCACTCCTGGTCTGTTTCATCATGGCTTTTTGATCATGGTGGTGGGCTTGTCCTGTATTGTGAGGCGTTAGCTGTTAGCTTGGATTTCGCAGTAGGACCGCTGCAGTTAACTCGAACCTGGACTGCTGTTCTTGTTAAAACCAGAGCAGAGAGCCACACCAACAGCTTGTCTTATGCAGAGGAGAAGTTTTTGCCCTTTCCTTGTGATAGTCTCCTCTTCGTGCAGTATTAGCAAAGAATACAGAGAGCGTATTTCTCCATAAGTTCTCTACATGCAGCTCAGTCATTGTGTGTCTGTGTTTAACCAATCAGATGCTGTAGAAGAAAAGCAGGAGGGGAGGGGGGATAACGCTGCTCAGGGTTCATCTCCTCACAGACAGAAGGAGCCAGACAGAGAGAGAGGGCAACATGTAGCTTTTAACATTTCAGTAACCACTTACTATACCTTTGGCTAAAAAAACACACTACTAACAATCATGATAAATTCACTCTGACAGAGCACACATTTCAGTCAGGCACTTCAACACACATCCCAGACAGTTGCAGTCAGCCATATACTAGGTTTTAACCTAGTCTTCTTGGATAGAATTTAGAAATAAAAATCATGTTTTCATTGCTGCTGCCATGCAGTGCCTCCGTGCGTCTCTTCTGAAAAAATTTGTTTACATTGACATTGTTTATCCAGACACTGATCAATAAATGAGTGATCCATCTCCCTTCACTCTCCCATCACGTATCAGGGTTGAGTCTGTCACCTGTGCGTCCCTACAGATGATCAGATGGAGAGGAAGAAAGAGCTGCTACTTTTCCGTTCATGTGTGAGTATTTAAGACCGTAACAAACAACGTATCGTGACTGTCTCGACAAAATGCCTTACGCCAGATATCGATGAACATGTGAAATTATACCTCATTATTGGATTTAACAACAAAGACATTCTTTCTCTTTAACACATAAACACAGTGACTAAGATCCACAGTTTTTAATGGTAAGTTTGTTTTTTTCTAATCATTTCGACTTTGATCTCGACTTGCCCAAAATGATTTTCTTCTTCAAAGTGGCCCTAATCCTCTGCTGTCCTTTTGATGCAGCAAAATAGGGTGAGATGAAAAATAAATTGGATTTTTTTTTTTCAAACCACTTCATCAGCAGATGCCACTAAGAAAAAGTAGAGGAAATACACAAGCTAAAACCTTACAAGTGTTAGTAGCACTGATGTGTTGTGATGCAGCTTCCTCAGTTTGTATTGAGTTGGGGGCCTCAGCATGAGTTTTTAATGACTGCACCACAGTTTAACACTATTACATGGCAAGGAAGGCAAATAGAAAATTTGACATATTTACTACTGTTTCTCAGATTTCTGCCAACAAAAAAAGCATGTCATTGAAATAACAGAGCACCCTTAAAACAATAATAATCTTCCAAATCATTACAAGGTTATTGATTTCTTGGGTGAAGGTGCCTATGGAAAGGTGTTATTGTGCTGGGATTTCAAACCTCACAGTTAGAGGCTGCTAAAATCCCAACAGAGAAAGATGACACAGAACAAGAGCTGGACATACTGTGCCGTCAAATGTAGAATGAATGGGACTGCTACAATATCATCAAGTTATTAAACTGGTTCCCGCTGGAGTGTGGAAAGACACTGGTTTGTAGAGTGTAGGAGTAATACATATGGACAGAAAAAAAAAGCTACATAATGGTGGTGAGAGACGCCTGACCCTACCAAGTCAAGCTTTTAGACTTCAGCATAGAAGCACGGTTCACCAGTCACCTCCGCTTGGATCTCCAGAATTTATTTTGGGTCTGACATTGTCTGAAGCTATTGACATGTGGTCTCTGGGCTGCTTAATGTTCAGCCTGATCCCCCTTGATGGATTTTCATGGGCATATCATGATAGCACAGCAATTTTGATAATCATGTAATACCTGGGTATCCAACCTGATTATCTCCTTGACAATGGGACAGAGACTGAGCTGTTCTTCACTAAGACTGAGAGGGGCACCTGGAGAATCAGGACATCTGAGGAGCTCGACAGTGATGATCCTCCTTATGAAGTGGAGCCAGAGGGGGATTTTGGTCTGGATTACCCCAAAACAGAGCTTCAGTTTCCACACTCAATTTGTGTTTACGGTCTGATCTAGGCAGATTTACACATGTCCCGTGTTCCCTCCATTACTTGGTGGATTTAACTGAACTCTAGAAGATTTTCAGTGCCCTAGAAATTTTTAGTGTCCATCCCCTGACAAACTGACTTTCTTTGCAACGACGTTTTCTGAGTTGCTTGGAGTGTTCTTTTGTCTTCATGGTGTAATGGTTGCCAGGATCAACCTGATTAACCAGTGACTGGACCTTCCAGACAGTGGTGTCTTTCTACTACAATCATTTGAGACACCTTCACCGCACTCAGGTGATCCCCATTTCACAAACTGTGAGACTAGCACCAACTGGCTGGACCCTTCTTGATTTCTATCAGTCAGGTTAAAGGGGGTGAATATTAATGCAGTCACTTATTTCACATTATATATTTTTAATTTAAATGATATTACTTTGTAAGATCTGTTTTTACTTCGATATTAAAAAGTATTTTTTTGGGGCAATTTTTGGTCAAAAAGCCAAATTATATTGATCAAGAGTTATTTTTGAAACCAATTAAAGGGTAAACACCCAAGGGGGTGAATAGTTTTTATAAGTACAGCACAAAAAGTTAAATAAAAAAAAAAACAGCCATAAATTTTAACTTGCACCACCTTTTTATCATTTATTATTTCAGATGTACGGAACAGGTGTCATGGTTTAAATGGTATTAGGGTCAATGATGTGACGCGTGTTTTAAAGTAGCCGAAAGTTTGAATGATATCTAAAAGGAGTGAATATTATTAAGATTCATACTAATCCCTTTCACTTATGCCCCCTTTACTGCCCTAGTCTAAATTTTCAGGTTTCAATCAACTTTGAGAGAATAATCGGACAATTTAGGCAAAAATGTCAAAGTGGTGTAACTGAAAAAAATTGGTACAAAAAAAAATTCAACTTTTTTGAAAAAGGTGAAAATCCCAGCCAAACACTCTATAAACAAGTCTGGCATAATTTTACACCAGTACTGTTGAATATTAGATTAATGTCTTGAAAAATTGTTGTTTTGTGTATTTTTGATAGTTCGGGGAATCTTTGGAGTCCGGTTGACTTCCTAAAATGTCAACGTGGTGTAACCACCATTCAAGGGGCCATTTTGCTAATATTTTTCAAAAATACATTTTCAAAGGAAATGATGTCACAGAGATGAACATCTGATGGTCATAACTGGTACATCTCAAGGTTGGTATCTCTGATTAGAATCTGATATAATCTGACATTTCTAGGGCATGGTCAGGAATGTCAATGATCAGATGTCAAATGGTATGACCCAAGAAAAATGTCTATATTTCATGATCTTTGTAAAAAAACATTATTTACTTAAAATTACTCTTTGCCATCTTTATACCAAGACTACAAGCTTCCATATGTGGCTGTGATAATGCCTGTTAAATCAGATTTTAGAGTGAAATGTCAAATGGTGTAACTGGTTACACCATTTGACACCTATTACAAAATCCATATTTTATCAATAATCAGAACTTTGTGATGCTGATTAAAGATGTAATAAGAAGAAACTTGCTGTTTAGAACTATTTTCTAGAATTAATCACTGAATATTTTTTAAATAAGGGATTTATTCACAACTTTATGTGATTTCTGTTAGGCTAGGATAAAATGATTTTACTGAGTAACCTTTATGTCTGGGAAATGTTCAGTATTAACATTTCATTTTCTGAAGGAAACAAGAGGATATCTCTGACTGAAAGAAGCAGGGAGTAAGGCCCTGACTGTTGGTACACCAAACAGCAGTTTGGAGTACACAACCGTCTTAGAGTTTGGTTGTGGTCCTGGAGTGAGTCCAGCCTCTGGATCAGACAGTCCTACTGGAGGTGTTAACCCTCATGTGGGCAATGATGAAGAAGCTTTGTGGAGTGATATGGAGGAATGCTAATCTGAGTGGTGTTCTGCTGTTAGACTTCTCTCCTAGCTGTCTACTGCCCATACTAATGCTATGTTTGACAATACTAGTCCAGTGACTGCAAGTTTGTAGTTGTCTTATTAGATTTGCCCCTGTACGTCTTAGAGACTGAGGTAAAGGAGAGAGAAGGGCTGTCAGCTGATCACCACCAGTTGGATCAGATAGTGTAGTAGGCTGTCAGACAGACCTGCTAATCCTAAACAGGTTGTAAAATGAACTGAGAACTTCAGGTGGAGGTCCGTGCCGAGAAGAGTTTTCAACTCCAATCCATAAAAAGTTTGGTGCTACCTGGGGGAGGTTGGGGACATGGAGTCCTAGTGGTATTTAAAGCTTCCATATTGGGAGTGGTTGCATCAAGAAGACCATTAGTGCCTGTCATGATAGCAGCCTGAAAACCCACTGGTGGAGGTCATCAGGTTGAAGAGGGAGACCCTCTGGGCTTGGCCTACTCTGGGGTCTCTGAAAGCAGCAGACAGGATGTAATGGCTTGGGGGCCGTGGATTGGCAGTTGTAGAAACAAAAAGCCTGGTGTGTGATTAATTTCATTGGGAGAACTTTTAGGGTTCTCCAAGGATGTTCTGGAAAACTCATTGTCTGAGAGAATATGTTCATATACAACATAAACATGTTCTCAACAGGAGTGGAGAAGTGCTGGTCTGGACTGCTGACCCAAAGATCACTTTGAGGAACTCCTTAATCTACCTGGAGAAGTCCTACAGTCATGTCCCTCAAGGGATCATGTGGGGAGCACCATGGGAATATGAACCCTGGGGCTGTTGCTGTGAGCCATCCTGTCTCTCATAGTAGAAGTTATGGCTGTGTCCGAAATCCCTCCCCATTCACTATATAGTGCACTACCTATAGAGTAAAAACACCATTTTGTGGTGGGGTCCGAAGTCTGAGTGAGCATTGTTATTCACTACATAGTACATTCATTCTGTCCCACAATGCATTGTGAAAAGTAGTGAAAAGCCGATGGTCACTAGCCCAGCAAATATTAACCATCATGCATCGCGGACGCTGCTCTTAAATATGTCGGACAAATGAGAGGAGCACAGGAACACATATAAAAACTTTTTTTTTTTTAAATACTTTTTTGTTTGTTGGTTTTAAGCAAAGTATTTAATCTGTAAGAAAATGTTAAGGATATAAAATGAAGTAACTTTTTCCCCATGAGGATTATAAGACATGAGACCATCGTCTTCATGCAGAAGTTATAATACACACAAAAAATTGACTAAAGTCACACATTTTTGTCTATAAGTATTTATATTTTTGTGAAAATATGACACGTTCAGTATCAGTTTTCAGTGAAATTCTGTCTTTAATTTCGATCCTCAGCTGTTGTCATGGAAATCTACAAGCTGTTGTTGCTAAACATTTTAATGGTGAGACACCGATGACGTGATTGCCCGCGGCTCGAGTAGTGTCGGAAATTATCTTTGGGTTTGTAGTCGAGTCCACTAGTCTACTCTATGCTGCTCTCTATAGAGTGGATATGGAGTAGTGAATGAGTGAGTGGTTTTGGACACAGCCTGTCTACATCCTCGGTACAATGTCAGACACGTTCCTGGTGCATGAAGCCAATAAAAAGGTAAAAATAGTTTTTATAAGTACAGCACATGTCCCAGAAGTAAAATAATGACAGTGTTTTTTAGGCTTTAAGCCATACATGTACCTTTTTCTACACTTATTAGGGCCAGACCGCAGTGAGGACCCTAATGAAACTGAAGGACTTATCACAAGCATGGGCGCCATGCATGCCAAAAATTCTGAGGGGGCGGGGCTAAGTTAAGGTGGGGGTCCCTTTTTCCTTCTTGGAAAAAAGGGAAGAATTATGCAATTTTTGTGCAATTTAAAACATGCACTCCACATCATTAGAGGCATTAATTATTTCATACATTTAATTTATCCTGATATTTGTGTCTCCACAGATAGATGGTTATTGTTTTAAGAAAACCTGAATTAATAATGCAAAACCACTTCTGCTTATTTCTTCTTTTTCTAGTTTTCACTTATGAGAGCAACTCCACATAAATGACCAAAGTTTAACTAACTAACCACATCCACCTCTGATTGGTCTGAAACGGTTAAATAATGGAGGAAACAAAGCTTTCTAAAAGACCTTGTTATGGCTTTAGTGTTCAGCTGGACCTAGAAAGCAGGAGACTACTAGACAGTTAAAAAAAGGCGTTTTATTGCCTCAAAAAATGATCAGAATGGATCGCATAGTAACAAACACCAGAGGAAACTTTCACCTAAAAACACTTAGACTGGCATTGCCGAATAAGACAGAATTATCTAGCAGGATCATGGAGGGTGAACTGGTCTTTATAGAGAGGTGAGTGATTGGTGAGTGACATCAGGTGTGTCCCACTGCCCTCAGCCAGAAAGTAGGTCAGCCACGCCCCTGAGCCACAGCGTGCACTGCTGGGGAGAAACGGAGGAGACAGGAGAAAAACCAAAGCACAACAGAGACTTTCTAGAGCAGAACAAAATAATTCACAGTAAACGCAGACCATAACAGCCCTGCTGCAGGTAACAAAACAATGAACTTTAACAGTAATGAAGAACAGTTTTGAGGCAGTGACTTTTCAGATTCATGGGATGATACAAAATATAATAAACAAGACATTCAAAACACGTCATTCTGTTATGAGACATACTGCATGAGAATGCTCATAAAGGTATAGAGTATGAAGTCAAAGAGAGAATAGGCCTGAATATAAATATATACTTTATCTTTACTAAATAGTGAGTTAAAAAAAAAAAAAAACAAGTAATATTAGGATCGGTGGTAGTGGTGATTGAATGGGCATGACGCTACTGATTAAGGGCCTGAGCACTGACCTAACCTTGCAAAACAGATGGATTCGCAAGACTACTTGCCTGTCTGCTGAATCAATCATGAAAAGCTCCAATCTACAACGTTTGTTCAATCAGTGTAATTTGAAGAAAATGAGCCATTAACTATGGGTGGGTTTAGCTCTGCTGAAGGCTGATAGCAATGTCTGCCGCTGGTGCTGCAGTTAGCTTGGATGTTCCTAGAGTATATTGGCAGTTTGATCAGAACTGAACCACATTTTTGTATAAAACAAAGAGCCAAAAAAAAAAAAAAAAAACCCCAACACTGGAAGCTTTCCATGACAGAAAAGATGTTTTGGCTGTGCTCCAGGTCTGCTTCGGCATGGATTTGTGACAGTAATGGGTGGGGTTACCTGTGACTGCTGCAGGGGTAGCTATTACCTCAGATGTAGCTGTACTCTAGCAGGAGTTTTATCAGGACTGGACCACATTTCTTCATTAAAACAAGATTCAACAGCCACATTGAAAGCTTGTCTTGGCAGAGAAGACTTTGGCATGAATTTTATTCACTGAGAAGCTCCGCTGTTCAAACACTACGGCAGAGCTCATGGTAGTACTGAAGCTGTGCATGTCTACTACCTAATTTTGTTTAGCTGTGATTGACCCATAATGAATGTGACAGACAGATCATCCGGTCACCCTCTGAGAATAATTTGAGAAGTCCTGCCCTTCCCAAATTACTGTAAAATATATCCATGCAATGTTTATACTGCAAAAAAGAGTCTGTCTGGCGTGTCAGGTAAGAAGTAACTATGTATCCCATAATCCATTGCAGCTCCTTTTATTTGTTAAGTTAGTTTTCAAGCTTTCCAGCCATAGATATAACCTTTTTGTACTCCTGTTAGGGCACAAACCCCAACCTTAGAGTGAGAGGCAAATTGAATGAACATAAAATAACATGATAATGTTCAGTCCTGCCCTGACCACTTCTACATATTAATATTTTGCTTAGTCATACTGCCACCAAGTGTTAGTAGTACCTCATATACAAAGTGCAGTTGACCATTATTCCTAATTTAGCGACAGTCCTTGGAGGATTTATGTGGTCTTTCTATTAGCACACTGCACAGGTATCTAACACCCAACTGTTGCTACACACACATTCACCCGACATTCACCTGGGGGGGAGGACCTGTTCAGTGCTGCTTGCAGCCCTAGTTTCTAACTGTTACGCAGTGTTAATGCTCTAAAGACTTGCTGACACCTTCTCACAAACATACAGGAAGTTGTGGGATTTTGTTTGATAGTTGCTATCTTTCCTGCCTACTTTGTGTGCCTCTGCTCCACACTCCGTCACAGCCCCTTCACTAATACACTGTTTTCATCATAGGGCAGAAAACACCAACATTTTATTAAATCCTATTAGAATCTCAAAGACATGCATACATTTTGTCAGTGATAGAAACAGTGATGATGACTGATCTCCAGCAAACACTGCCGTACCGCTTAATTATGAGAGCTATGTTGATTAATGAGAGCAACAGTACAAGCAATAGAAATACTTTAAAAGGTGGTAAAACTTCTCAGACTTAGTGAGGATATATTTTTGCATTAGTGTGAGTTGAACCCCATATGATCTCAGCTTACCTGGGCACAGAGACAGACATCTGCGACAGAGCAGCTGAACAGATAAATCAACTTAACAGACATGCATGCGAATAAGAGCAGTGGCAGCTGTGTCTTTTAAAAAATACTGATCTATTTTGATTCAGAAAGGAAGCATAAATAAGCCTTTAAATGTGAGCTTCACAGACTACACAAACCCTGACACTCATTAAATGTCTTGAATGGTGTTTCACATGATTTTAACTTGTCTTGTTGAAGGTCATTCTGTTATTTTGACAAATCAAGGTGAAAGTACAAAAGCGTATTGACAGGAGAGAACAATTTGCACATAGAGAGCTTATGACTCACCTTGTTTTTTTTTTTGATTTTCTGCTGCACATCAGACATTCCTTTGTAGAACAAATCAGCTCTTCTGTGCCTTATCTTAGTTTTGGGAGACTCTGTTCCAAGAAGCACAAAGGTCATTGAGCCTGTACAAACATATTCACAAAATCTAATGACAAAACCAGCATCCTTTCATGCAAATCTGCTGAAAATTTCCAGATAATGTGGGGTCACATGGTCACATGGGCACAAGCAGACATTTCTGCGCACCAAACATACTCTGAATTTCTCCTGGCAGTCTACGAGGAAATCCATGTTTTCTGTTCACCTGTATGTGCATTTGTGCTCTTTTCTGGATATTTTGGATATGTTGACCTTCCTGTAATAATGGTAGGAATGAAAAAAGGTCATGACAGTGTCAGACTATGTCGCTTTGTCCATAGAGTGACCAGATCCCAACTCTCCAGATGTGGGACAAAGACTATGTTTGTGTGGGACAATATTGGATACCAATGCATCAAGGTAGTCTAATAAAACTTGGAAAAACCCCAGTTCTATTCTGCCCCATTGCTCATATCATTTTATGCTTTAATTCAGTAGCACATAATAGACTTTGCAAATAAAAATTTTACAAATATATTTGAAATATATATTTGTTAAATAATACAACTTTCCCCACGTGTGTTTGAAATTTGATTAGGTTTAAGCAGAAATATATCCAAAGACTGCCACAGCCTCTTTTCGCATAACTCGTATTTTGCAAATCTATGTCATTTCTAGTCGTATTCATCTCAATTACTCAGACAAGCTTCAGAAAAACTTTCTTTGGATTGCCTTGCACTAGTCTCAACCATGGAGGAATAGTTTTCAAGCTCTTATTATGTTATGTTTTCTGTCATGTTTTCCTCCTTTTCCTCCATGCTGTTTGTTGTTGATGGTGGGTGCACACTTAACCTACCACGGCCCAGTTTGATTGATCACACAGCCCACCCTGGCCCCTGACGACAGGCAGCCCTCGCTGCTTTCTCCACACAGCCATTTGATGAGTTCCAGATTTTCAAACACGCATTTGAAAACTGGAGCTTATCAATATCAATCACAATGCGGGACAGTGTCTTAATTAAATGTGTGAAAAATATTAAAAATGTGGGACTGTCCCATACAAAGTGGGACATCTGGTCACCCTATTTATCCACCATATCTTTGTTTTGTTTTGTTTTGTTTTGTTTTTTTTAAAGATTTATTTTTGGGCCTTTTCGTGCCCCCATCAGACAGAGGAGGTCAGTGGACTGACTCGGAAACAGGGAAGAGAGTGGGGAGAGACATGCGGCAAAGGGCCAGAGGCCGGACACAAATCTGGGCCGCCCGTGTACGTGGTGTACGCCCTAAACCACTTGACTATCTGCGCCCCATATCTTTCTTTTTACGTCACATCCTAAAACTATGACCACAACCTGTCCTGTTCGACATAGATAGTGACCTAATTTCAGGAGCAGAAAGTCATAAATTATCATGTCTGCAACCCCTGCCATCACTGATTCTGGCTTTTGAGATTTACACTGAAGAAAATGTGATGGTCTGTTTCCTTCTTAAAGCTCATTAATGCTCTTAGTTTGAAACGGATATGGACAGAACTTTTTATCCATACTCTGCATTAATTTTAACCGTATTTCCTGACTTCTCTTAACGCTGATGGAACCGTTACAATGCCACTGCCAATCGTTAGCAATGTAGCCTTAAGTTCAGCCAAAGCAGGAAAACACAATGAAGACAAATACCTTGCAAAGTGGCAGAACTTCTCAAATTTTGTGAGAAAATATTTCTGAATATTGTGTGACTTGATAGAAACGCCACACATACAGTACTGTCCACAATTCAGGCATTTTTGGGCCAAACCTTAAGGCTGAAGTATGGCATCTATGTGGCGAGTAAGCTGCCTGGGGTTAACATCAAGTGGGAAGAAAAAAAAAATCAAAAGTCCACACTTTAAGGGTCAAGTGGTAGATGTAGCGAGAAAGCACAGCCTGCTTGCTACCTGGTTGTCCTGTGGATATCCCAAGGGCCTATAATCACCAGTCTCCTGGTGTATCACCAGGGATGAAAAGGCCTGGACAAAACAGATGCCATCGAGCTTGACCTTGTCTGAAGAGCGACACGTGTGTGTTGACAAGTGTCGAGCTTGTGAACAAACTCTATTTAGGATTAACATTATTTATTAAGACAGACCTCTAATCCTTGGAAAGTTTACATGTGTGAACTCCTAAATAGGCGACTACAGAGCGCTCACCTGCTCTCACATTCTTTTCTCCACAAGGTGGTCACTTTCTACCAACCTTGCAAAGCAGATGGATTCGCACATTTCCGTGTTCCTTACTGGCAAATCCATCTTGCAAAGCTCCAATCTGAACCGTTTTGGCCCGGTTAGAGAGTGACAGGACCAATCAGCGTCGAGGGGCAGTACATTGTGGCGTGGCAGAGTCATGGCATATGCAAGCATGGACAAGAGGCCGGTGCAACTGTGGCGGAAGACGATAGCGTGGATGCTGCTAAAGCGCAAGTTTATCAGAACTTGATGACATTTCTTCATTAAAAGAAGAACGAAGAACAGCAGTGAGATGTTTTCTTTTAAAAAACGACAAAAGTTGTGTGCTGACATGTCTACAGTCGCTATGGTTTGCATTATGCAGTTCTTTATGGAGTTTAGCCTAGTCGGTAGGGGCGCAGGTGCAGCTTGTTAGCGGCTACGTCATGTGTTATGTTGCTCTGATAAAGATTTGACAGAAAGAACATTCACCCAATCACCCTCCCTCTGGGTTTTTAATTCAAAGGCTCAGCCCTTTCCCAAAGGCTTTGTATTGAATGTTTTCCAGATGGATGAATTCTCTTTTTCAGGGAAATGGCTGCACAGATTAATGTGTTGTATTGGAGGGAAGGAAATTAATCCATAGTCTGGGTTTAGTAGCCCTTGGTGTTAAGTTTAGCACGTGGTCCAGCCAGTAGTTTTGGGTCTCATGACTCATGTGTATGTTCAGGGGTGTAAGGGCTTAGTCACTTTTAAACAATGTTATGAAAAGCCTCAAAAGTTATCAAAAAAAAAAAGTAATCTGAAAATCAATTCTGAACTTGGCAGCCAGTTCACTGAGACTTAAATAGAGTCTGTGAAATCTTTGGCCAGTGTTTCTCAAGTGCTGAACTGCTGCATGCAGATCAAACTGATTGTTTGATAATCTGACCCAGAGCTAACCTTGCAAAGCAGATGGATCCACCCGTTTCCGTGTTTCTCACTGGTGAATCCATCTTGCAAAGCTCCTGTCTGAACAGTCTGGGCCTGGATAGAAAGTGACAGGACCAATCAGTGTCGAGGGCCAGTGCTTTCGGTAGTGGAGGAGTCATGATGTAAGCAAGCAGCAACAAGAGGCCGGTGCAATTATGGTGGAAGACATCAGCGTGGATGCTGATGAAGTGACAGTTTTATCAGAACTTGACAACATTTCTTTGTTAAAAGAAGAACAAAGAACAGCAGTGAGTTGTTTTCTTTTCAAAAATGACAAAGTTGTGTACTGACATGTCTACAGTCACCATGGTTCACGTTATGCAGTTCTCTATGGAGTTTACTCCTCGATAGGGGTGCATCTCGCTAGCATCCACGTCATGTGTTTTGTTTCTCTGATTGTCCCGTAAAGGTGTGACAGACAGAAGATTCGTCCAACCAAAGGCTCTGCCCTTTCCCAAACGCTATGTATTAAAGGTTTACCAGATATATATGTGTGAAACAAATCCATCTGTTGTGTCAGATTAACCTAGAGCCTAATACAGCCCAATCAATAACAAGCAAACAAATATTAGTCTCAGGGATTGGTGTAGAGTTGTCAATCATGGCAGCAGCGTTACAAAGACGAGACGCAGAGACAGACTGGGCCCACATAGTCAGATCTGCTACTCATCAGACATATGCAAGTTCCTTACAAATGTGGCACCATTTTATTTATCTATTTTTTTTTAAGATTTATTTTTGGCCTTTTTACCTTTATTTGATAGGACAGTGGATAGAGTCGGAAACAGGGAAGAGAGCGGGGAGAGACATGCTGGAAATAGTGCCACGGGCCGGATTCAAACCCGGGTTGCCTGCACACACGGCGTGCGCCCCAACCACCCGACCACTGGCGCGCCATGTGGCACCATTTTAAGAGAAATACAGTGGCTTTTCAACAGTATAACATCTATTGCCCAGAAGCATAGTTAAAACAAAGAAATAATCTACCAAACACAAATTTCCTTACTTTTTGTACTAAACATGGTTGTGTCTCTGCAGGAGCTGGCTACGATTTGAGAGCCAGTTTCCTTTTTCCCTTTTCTATTATTTAAAATAAATTTAAAAAGCCAAGATGGTACCAAATAAAGCTCTTATTACTGAGGTGAGTCAAATGATCCAGAACTCTACAAAGAGTTTTTTTAGCAATCAGCGAGTCTGGTTGCACATCGGCTGTGGTAACACAAGCAAGATCAGGGTTCACCATGAGCCTAATTAGACCACTGCGTGGAAACAGACCACACATGGATGTTGTTGGACACAGCTTGAGCTTTTAATCCGTGTTTGCTACCGCTTTTCCCCATGAGCTTTTTTGTTTATGCTCTTTTTTTGCCTTAGCGTGTAACTACTTTTGAGACTGGGACATAGCCCAAGATTGTCTTTTTATTTTTCCCAGTTTGAGCCGTAGGCACAGCCATAAAAATCACAAAATGTATACATTTTGATAGCACCTCTCTTTGCAGGAATCACTTCCTGCCCCCATCTGGACTTCTTTGCTATTATGTGACATCATCTGAAAACAGTGTGTAAGCTACTTAATACCTCTGTGTGCTTGGGTTCTTAATCCTCGTGTCATGTCTACAGGTTTTATTTAGTACAGTATTTTATATTTCATTCATCCTCATGTTTCTTATCTTGTGCTTCCCGTTTTATCTCGTGATTACTTGCCTTGTGTCTCTTCAGATTGTCACTTCCTGCCCACCCCTACCTGTCTCCCACGTCTGTGATTACCTCATGTGTTTCACCTGTGTGTAATTGCCTGCCTTCCCCCAGAGTATTTAAGGTCAACGCCCTGTGTTCACTAGCAAAATGGCACAATGGACTACGAAAGAGGCATGCAAATGTAAATATTTTCTGCATAGATTATAGAAAATACAACAGTTCTGTTTTTTCGTAAACTCAATCTTTAGCCACTGGAGATGGGAGTACAAGTAATATTGAACCACAATATATGTTAATATTAGAATAGAGCTAAATGTAACATATGTTCATAACTATACAGGAAATACCAATAGTATGTAATGTAAATTTTTTTTGTTGTATATATGATGCATATGTGTATATTGCAAATGTATTTATCTTTGTATGGAAACATGGACAATGTTACAAAATTAATTAATCATCTGTAGGGAAATTGTACTATAAAATATAGTTAAAGCAAATGTGTCTGTTTAATACATTTGTTCCCCAAATGTTGACTCTTTATGAAGCTTTCTGTTTCCTCACGGTTCAGGTAAAGGTAAACACAGTACAAAAACACTTCCGGTTTGTGCTTTCCAAAGTAAAAGTCCACTTTAGCATTTCTTCTGAGAAACTCCCTTTGTATGTACATAATGCTTTTATTTTGAAAAGCTCCCAGCACACTTCCACTATACACTGATTCCAGTCACTTGTAGGGAGTTTTATTGAGGTAAAACTTAGGAGGAATGACTGAGCTCTGACAGCAGGAAGACAAAACCAACACACAGCAAACTCGTGTCTGGTATGAAAGCTGTTCAGCTGCGAGCAGAAAAACCATCTGAAACAGCGGTTATTGCATAGGAACAGCGAGGAGCGCTGCAGAACTGTGACTTCACACTACCAGCATGGAACAAAACATGGTGGCCTCCTGGTAAGTTTAAAAGCTCAGATTACTCAAAATGCAGATATCTGGTGAGTTTTTTAGTTCAATATACATTTGAAAGATACAAATATCTACCCAACAAAATGAACTTGTTTGATCAAACAGGGTTCCTTTTAACCGTTTTATTTCCTAGAAACCCCACACAACAATCAGTGTCCACTCTTAAAACTCAAAATGTTAGGCTGTTAAACATGGCTTTACAATAAACAAGCCAATATATTTCTGTGTTTCATGAAACTATCCCGCTCAGCTGTCCTGTTGCCCCCCCCCCACAGGATTTCTGACCATAAATACTGAACATGTTTAATATTCAGGATCTAAGTCTTAAAGTCCTGCTTGTCTTTGTAGAGGAAAAGAGCTCTCAACAGACAGCTCACCACCAGATAATCTGCAAAGATAATCTTTAGAACCATCTGATAATTGGGCCTTTGCTGACCTTGGTTTGGAAGAGAATCAGGCTGAAAATCAGCACAATTGTAATGTAGTTCTGGTTTGTCATAGGTGTGCAGTATACAGAGGTGTGCAATACACTTAAAACAAAATCACATTCACAGCCTCTGAATACAAACTGAACCTGTGTGCAAGAATATTCACATGCATAAATCTTTCAGCATTACCTTTGGATCATCATCATTATCAACCATTTCTTCTGTGATAAACCGACCAACACGTTTGACTTTATTATAGACATTAACACTCTTTGGCAGTTTAAAAACAGGAAATGTCAGTTTGATCCTCTTTTGTGCAACAAAGCAACACAGCGATCTCACTGACCTTGTATTTGGTATTTTCAACACCACAAACAGAATATACAGGCAGCAGGTGCTGGAAACATGCAATACTCAAAACTAACCAGGTCATCTGCACACATCAGATGGCTCACTCATTCGTCACCGATCATGCACTGAGCATTGCAGACTTTTAAATGGCTGGAGAGATCATCAATACACAAATTAATATGGACTGGACTACAAATTCTCAGTTGTCTAACACCATTACTTACACCAAGCTGACACACTATACTTCAATTTGCCTGCAGCTTCCAGAAATAAAGAGCCTTAAGAGTGAGAAAACATTGAATTCATAGTTTTAGTAAACATTAAAATTGCATGAAAACTGCAATTTATCCACCATTTTAAGATATTACAACCTTCTTCTGGTACCCTCTGAGTCAAATGTAATTTCCTAAACTGTCTGTCTGGGTGGTTGGTTCATCACAGTTTAAAATATCCTTCATCTTTTCAGTGCCAATAAAAAGCATTCAGCCCCATTGGTTGATTTTACAAATCAGCTGTGGAATTTACAGAAACACTCTTCAATATCACAATAAAAACAGATTCCTACAAAGTAATTCCTACAAATCCATGAAGACAAAAGGACACTAAACAACTCGGAGAAAATGTTATTGGAAATTATGAGTCAGGGGATGGATTAAAAAAATACAAGGTGCTGAACATCTGCCAGAGTACAGTTAGATCCATCATCAAGAAATGTGAGGAATATGGCACATGCATAAATCTGCCTAGATCAGGCTGTCCTCACAAACTGAGTGACTGGGGCATCAGACTCCAAAAATTAAATGACCACTGTCCCAGAAGTCTAAGCTTGTCATTCACTATTACCAATATGGATTGACCTGAGGATAATCAGCCAGTTTAAAATCATCAGCCTTGAATTGAATGAAATTTGAGCTGCAAAGACCAGCTGCATATTTATTTAAAGCAGGACAGTGACTTGTGGAGTTCCAGATGAAGCTCAAGGTATTTCAGAGGAAGCTGGCTGGAGGGATGGATTGCATCATTTATTCCCTTAAGTGAATTTTTCTTGAAGGATGTTGGTGCATGGAGGCAAAGGGATGCCAGTTGTGGCCAATGTAGTTGTCATGTCTGCAGGGACCAACCTTTGCTCTAGGTAGTTATGGACCTCATATGCAATAGACTGTGGGTGCAGAAGTGTCTGGTTTGCTCTGGAAATATTGCAATTTTTGCATTTCCTGAAACATACTTTAGTCGCTGACCTGTTTTGGACGAAAACACATTTAAAGTAAAAAAAATATTCAATCTACTTTCTCTGATTCACAGTTATCACAAATGAAGGCTTAACAAAGTGAGAGCCAGGTCTCCCCAGGGGCTCCATATAATTTAATAGGGTTCATTGAATGGAAGTGAGACAGTCCATCATTCTAAATGTAGATCACATTAAATAACAGAAGTGTTAGTAGGCTGAAACAGGGGCAGCTCATTCTGCACAATTAACTTTTTACCACTTCCCAAATACTTTTAGCTGAAAGCTTTTTTCTAAGTCAGCAAAAATGATGAAAACAGCAATGAAAAGTAGTCCTTACCAAAACAGATTACCAAAAAAACACTGCACATTTCTGCATGCAACGTGCTAAACGCTTTAAACTAAGCACTCACTATTTCTGGATTCTAAAACTACTCTGCTGTAATCACAATGATGAAACTTTTAGTTTTAAGAATTAAGCAGAAAGCTCTCCCCTTTTACCCCCTTAAAGACGGCCTTGTCTGTGTTTATGACACAAACGTCAGGATTCTGATACATTCAATCTGGAAAATAAAGAGCAACATTGTTATACAAGGGCCAGCTTTTTTCATGACAGACAATGTAGAGGCCAGACTTGAAATTAAACTAAACTCAAATAAGGGCCTAATGAATATACACTACATTGCCAAAGTATTTGCTCACCTGCCTTAACTCGCATATCAACTGAAGTGACATCCCATTCTTAATGCATAGTGTTTAATAGGACGTCGACCACCCTTTGCAGCTATAACAACTTTAACTCCTCTGGGAAGACTTTCCACGAGGTTTAGGAGTGTGTTTATGGGAATTTTTGACCATTCTTCCAGAAGCGCATTTGTGAGGTCACACTGATGATGGACGAGAAGGCCTTGCTCTCAGTCTCTGCTCTAATTCATCCCAAAGGTGTTCTATCAAGTTGAGGTCAGGACTCTGTGCAGGCCAGTCAAGTTGATCCACACCAAACTCTCTCATCCATGTCTTTATGGACCTTGCTTTGTGCACTGGTGCACAGTCATGTTGGAACAGGAAGGGGCCATCCCCAAACTGTTCCCACAAAGTTGGGAGCGTGGACTCATCCAAAATCTCTTGGTATGCTGAAGCATTCAGAGTTCCTTTCACTGGAACTAAGGGGCCAAGCCCAGCTCCTGACAAACAACCCCACACCATAATCCCCCCTCCACCAAACTTTACACTTGGCACAATGCAGTCAGACAAATACCGTTACCCTGACAACTGCCGAACCCAGACTCGTCTATCAGATTGCCAGATGGAGAAGCGTGATTGGTCACTCCAGAGAACGCGTCTCCACTGCTCTAGAGTCCAGTGGCGGCGTGCTTTACACCACTGCATCCAATGTTCTGCATTGCACTTGGTGATGTATGGCTTGGATGCAGCTGCTCAGCCATGGAAACCCATGCCATGAAGCTTTCTACGCACTGTTCTTGAGCTAATCTGAAGGCCACATGAAGTTTGGAGGTCTGTAGCGATTGACTCTGTAGAAAGTTGGTGACCTCTGCAAACTAAGCACCTCAGCATCTGCTGACCCCACTCCATCATTTTATGCGGCCTACCACTTCGTGGCTGAGTTGTTTTCCCAATCACTTCCACGTTGTTATAATACCACTGACAGTTGACTGTGGAATATTTAGGAGTGAGGAAATTTCACCGCTGGACTTGTTGCACAGGTGGCATCCTATCACAGTACCATGCTGGAATTCACTGAGCTCCTGAGAGCGACCCATTCTTTCACAGATGTTTGTAGAAACAGTCTGCATGCCTAGGTGTTTGATTTTCTACACCTGTGGCCATGGAAGTGACTGGAACACCTGATTTCAGTTATTAAGATGGGTGAGTGAATGATTTTGGCAATATAGAGTATATTTGTTTTAATATTTAAATATCTAAATATGCATCCTTTATCTTTTAACCCTGAGATCCATCTCTATTGCCTATTCTGCAGCTAGCCACAAGGGGAGATTGAGATCATTTCATCACATGCAGTATTTTTGGGGTTGTCATGTTGTCCATTACTGAGTTTAATGCCAATATGCTGAGCCAGGATTGATTAAAAAAATGTGCAGAAAACAAGTGTTTTGATTTAATTCTCAGGCAGGAAAATCTCACTAGTCTGAAGCAGAAAGTTAACATGTAAAACAGCAGCTCTAATCAAGAATAGACTTAGAAGTGTGTGAGTTGATCATGCCAGCCTAGAGAAAGGTAATACCTCTGTGCCTCTTTTTGAGAAGTTCGTTTGGTTGGAGGTCTTTATTTTGATGTAAAAGAAAAAAGTTTTTAAAAAATGGCATGAGTAAAACAGCATGTGAAACAACTAAACAAAATGTTTAAAGAGAAACCAGTTTGTCCTCATTCTAGAAGTTGATGGGATACGGCATGTACACAATTAGTCATAAAAGAGGAGGATTTGTTTCCTTCACAGGTCCATGACTACTATTCTTCTCTGGACAACCAGTCCAGCAAGCTTAGCGTTATTTTTTTAGAGTAGGAGCTTGGATTCCAGTTTGCTTCAATATTAGTGCTTTGTAAAAAGGGTTAAACATGAAGTCATTCCTGATAAAACTGTCTTTTATTGAATTTGCTTTTGTGACTGTGAATTGAATAAAAAGATATCCTCAGAGGCTGTGGGGGACCTGATGTTGCCCCTAGTCTACCAGTTGATCACTGTGTGAGATGTAAACTACAAACATGGCGACAGTTGTAATGGTGATCATTCTGATCTCAAACTAACATTGCCAAATAATACAATCATTAACTCAAACCCACTAGCAGATCAACCCATAGTTGAACTGCAATTAAATCCACAGAACAGCTGTATTTATACTGAGATTAGATTACACACAGGTGGACTCTATTTACTAATTAGGTGACTTCTGAAGGCAATTGGTTTTACTGGATTGTATTCAAGGGTATCAGACTCCAGGTGGCTGAATGATTTTGCACACCACACTTTTCAGATTTTCATTTGTAAAAAAACTTTGAAAGCCTGGTATAATTTTCCTGCCACTTCACAATTATGTGCCACTTTGTGTTCATCTATCACGCAAAATCCCAATAAAATAAATTTATGTTTGTGGTTGTAACATGAAGAAATGTGGAAAAGTTCAAGGGGTATGAATACTCTTGCAAGCCACCGTACATCTGAGCTAACAGCCCCCACAGCAGCAGCCATTGGATACACCAGCAGACCTCACTTGAGTGATCGCTAAGCCATGCCGAAGCAGACGGCGAGGAGAGCGAAAACATCTTTTCCATCAGTGTGCCTCTTTTGTCTAGTTTTAATAAGGACATGTTGTCCAGTTCTGACAAAACAGCCGCTGTGGCTATGTCAAAGCCAATCCCTCCAGTAGCAGCCATTGTAAACAACTTCTCACAGTACAACTAACCACCACCCTGTAACAATCACAAACTCAAGCCAATGCAGGTCGGCAGAACAGCTAAAACATATTTTCCAGCATGAAAAGCATTGAATGTTTCTTTACTGAAATGTGGTCCAGTTCTGATAAAACTGCTGTGGCAGCCATTGCAATTGACTAGCACAACTAAACCTGGCCAATAACTACCACCTGGATCTCTTTAAATGACGCTGAAAAACTGCTGAGTCTGAAAAATTCATCTACTTTGCAGGATTAGCCATCTATGTGTGAGTCAATTTTTTTGCAAACAGTCTTTCTGGATGGTAGTGTTTCCCTAGGCTATCCACCTTTTTCCTAGCCCCCATGATTGCGTGAAATTTGGGCACAACTGATTACGGGACGCCAGGGCGTGTGTGTAAGCATGGGCGTGCGTGGCTCTGTTACACTTTTGTTTGAATTGCTCATTGCGGAACAGAGACGGGCATTCCTTTTTGCCTTTATTGTGGAATCTCTGTAAAAACGGCTTTTGACATTCCCCGTTATATGGAACTTGGCCTTCAGTTCAGGGATGGTACTAGGGTTCACTCCAAACAATATCGCAACTTGGTTTTGCGGAACACCAGCTTGAAGTTGCCCAACTGATGGGCCCTATCCAGATCAGTTAAACGTGGCATGCCGATTCTTGAAGCAGACATCTACTGACCACTGTAGCAGGGCCCATGCTTACAGGAGCTGCCAATCAGGCACCTGGTTGGCAGCACCTGGGGGTACCAGAAGCTCAAAACAAGAGTCAATGGCAACAGCAGCATAAGCTGGCACTGGCAGAGAAGATTTGGCACATTTTTCATGGGCGCAACCCACATACTCAGCTTTGCTGCTCATCCCACAAATGCATGATCCTTACAAATGTGGCATCATTTAAAAAGGTAATAAAGAGGCTTTCCAACGGTAAAAGATTTATTGCCAAGAAGCATTGTTACAACAAAAAAATAATGTACCAAACACAAATTACCTTACTTTTTTTTTTAAGTTTAGTTCCATTTTAGCACCGGAAGTTTCGCCCATATTCAGATTTATGCCACGTTCCATTTACCTCGGAAGTCAGAGCTGGGAATGACGTCACACCTGACTTGACGGCATTCCAGTAAACAAGTCGGAAAACCTGTTGTTGTTTTTGTTGCAACGTTTACCCTTGTTAGCTGTTGTTAGCTATACCAGTTGAAAACAACACATAACACATTATTTTACACATACAAACACCATAGTACCATGTCCACAGATAGACGTTGGACAGTACTACATATACCACTTAATTTCACAAAAACAAAACAGAAGTGCTAATAAATAATTTACGAGAGCTTTCCCTTCTGTTGATGCACGCTGCTGCCATCTTGGATTATGACGTGGTCAAGTCGGGGTTGGTGAGGATTGTCTGACTTTTTGAGTCGGAAATCCGACTTCAGGGGGCGTTCCAGATGAAATTTCCGACTGGGAAGTCAGACAGTACAACTGGAACGCAGCATTACAGTAGTGGCCTCAGGAATAAGGTGGATAAGTAAGTTTTTCAGAAGGATTATTTTTGCCAGGTAAGCCTTAAAACTAGAGAGGCCACAGGTTGAGTATCACTGGCCAAACCCTTATAGCCTAACTTCCTCCCTACACAGCAAGATAGAAATGGCATCTGCCATCTAAATGTGTGGACACATTACAAGAAATGGTCACCTAAAACAGGGGTTGGGTAAGCTTACCCACTGTATCATCTTACCTCACTCTCCCCTAACCCATTTCAACCCAAGCTTGCAACACAGGACCACAACTTGTCCAACAGCACATAGGTCAAGTCAAGCTTCGCTCACAGCAACTGGGGGATTTCTAACCACTCAACACTTACTAGCAGTGCCCCTTTTAGAGTTGTGAGTGCAAAAATGGCCCTAAAGTGCCTGAGTGCTGTAGTTTTGTAGCGGGCTATGCAGTCTTGATATCTGGGACAGACATAAGACACACTGAGTGACTATAGATAACAACATAATCTGACAACATGCATTCTCCATATCAACACGGTTTGAAGAGTTAATTTGACGAATGGAGCCTTCAGTTGGTTTTTGTATGCTGCAGACAGATTTATTAAAGCTTGCCTTACATATTATTTACCCCATTTTGCGGTCGCTTGACCCAAACATACCGAGGTGATAAATTAAACACAAAATTATGACCAGTTCAGTGTCTGTGAGTGTCTGTGTAGGCCCGGGACAGGACGCCTCTCTGTCGGAGGCTCCAGCAGGCTAAAGGCTAAAGCAGCTCAGAGGCTGTAATCCCCGTATGAGACCATCATGGCTGCCACTCGCTGAGCTGTCAAGCTCTCCACAAAAGAAAAGGTAAAAACCGACACAACTACGCTAATAACTACAGCTTTAGCATTAACGTTCATAACCCTGCAGATATATCCGTACTTATAACTCGACGTGAAGGTTTAAAACTAGTCTGGTCTAACTTTGCTGCCACGCTTTTTATTCTTCAAGTTATTTCGTCTTTGTAAGCTGCTGTCGCGTCAATTCAAATCACTCAAACGCTGTTTCAGAAAGCGTCCCAACAGTTAGCTCGGATGCTAACATTAAATAGCACCGTTTGTGTCTCCGTGTTAAAAACGGAGGGCCAACGGTCGCACTACGGGACGGTTTTATCGGTAACTTCATTATTCCCAAGGCGGTGGTGGTTGCTCGGTACAAAGGCAGGCTGTCTCATCACTTTGTTGTGGTCAAGTCAAAGTGTACAATGGCCGCAGCGTACACACAATAATCTGATGAAAAAAAAACTGCTGCTACATCTGCTTTATTTGCTATGCATTGAGTTGTTTCGGAGATTTTACGTTTGCACCTTCCGTGTAGTTGTGTATTTAACATGAAGTTGAGGGCAACTATGGTGTGAGCAGGTGAGCTTTAGAGCAGTTTCCTGCACCTGGGTGCTGATTACTGTCCATGTTTTCTGTCTGATCTTAGTGTGATGAATCAATATTTATGCAGAGAGATTTTGAACCCTAGCCAGCAACAGGTAGCAGAGCAGGTCTATGAATGCTGCATGCTCCTCTGCAGGTTTCACGAACCTATGCATGAACTGTTACTTCAAGTTAAACGTGTTCAAAACAAGCACATGCATATGAATGCATTTAACTGCACTATGTTCTGCACAATGTTTTACATAATCATTAGGAATATCACTATAGTATAATGATTATGATAAGATTGCAAGGTTAGGAAGGTTTTCAATATTTGTTTCCAGCAATAGTTTTACAGCAGTGGGTCTCAACTGGTGGGTCGGGACCCAAAAGAAGGTTGTGAAGCTGTTTACAATGGATCGTGAATGTGTGGCAGGAAATGAATTTGCCAAAAAAGTCTATGATGTATGGACGCTCTAAGTGATCATACAGTACAATACAACACAAGAACTTAATTTATCCCCAAAGGGAAATTCAATATACATCCATGTAAGTTACATCCAAGTACATCCATGACATACAAATTAAGGTCTTTTCCTCTAGGTTTAATTCCCTTTCCCACTACATAAAAAGATTTTTGTAATAGAATTTGAAAATTCCTCAAGAAAGTACCAAATACCCGTGCTGACTTGAAAATTTGCAGCTGTTTTTAATATCATATGTGTCAAAAGAAGTTGTTGGCTAATTTTTCTGCTTTTGTTTTTTGCATTTGGAAGCACAAATGAGATTCTGATGGAACTCAACCAGATCTGATGTTGATGTCTATGTTCTGACCCGTTGAGCTATCTGTGCATGCTTACAGCTCAGCTGCATAGCGAACATGTAAACCTTGTGATGTGATGTGTGCATGTAAATCAGAGACAAATCCAAGTTTTCTGAGAAGTGGTTGGAGGAGAAGCTGAGGTTCGGGCTGATAACTGTAAATATTTTGCATGATTTTGCAAATAAAAGGCAGCTTTGCAGTAAAGCTTTTCCCAAGTGTCATACTAGCAGTCTTTTAATGCTAGCACTGCATGCATCTCAATGAAAGCTTTATTTGCATACTACAGTAACAAACACTATCTGCAATTTCTTGACTATAATATCACATTTTTTCTTAGAATCTCTCAAAACATGCACATAACTGTGTCCCAGATGTATGCAGTAAGAAATCTTAAAATATATATTGACAGAGTCTTTAAAAAGGTCTTGTAAAGTATTCAATTTAATGTCAGATTTTCTGTACCCTACACCAAGAAGGCCCACTGCAGCTAGCTGAAATGCGGTCATATTGCCATCTACTGTTGAGGTGGACATGCTCCCATCAATAATTCAAAATTTGCTCTAAATGAAATATTTCTATAAGTTTTTGCACCAAAATATTGCCTTTATTTTTGTGCAAATAAGAGGGTGTAGGAGTTTTCAATACTATCAATCATAAAAAGTGTGGAGTTTGTATTGTTATGAAACTTGAGGTATGTAAAAGTATCAGAACATTGAAAGTCTGACCGCCCTTCTAGATAAAGATCTTATTAATGTGGTATTTTTACACCAACAAATTCCAATGTTACTTGAGTTTTAGGAGACTTCTTTTGATTTGTATTCAGGCCATATTAAACTGCTCTCAGTGAGTTTTACTCAAGGTTTTTGCATGGCTCTGTGAGTTATACACAAAATAGTTTGCACTTTAAATCTTACAATACACCAACGCATGTAAACTGGATTGTAAGGGGGAAATCCTTTTAATCTGCGTAGATGGACTATATTTGAATACAAGCATGCTATGTTTTGCATGCAAACATTGCCATACCAATGTTACTGTTAGACAGTCAAGTCTCATGAGGGACAAAATATTATCTCTGCAATGAATTTAGTATAACAGGAAGATTTTGCAGCTTAGTTGAACTAATTTCTCTTGTTTTGACTCAAGCCGTGAGTTTTTTTTCCAGTGTTTAATTTGCAGATTGGCAGGGGTTAAGAAGATAAATGCGGAGAGATTGATTGAACCTGCTGTCAAAATACTAGATGGGATTTTTTCCAATATGCAAATATTTCCAGATTTATTTTAGCTGAAACTGATATCAAAACTGATAAATACGTGTAATTGGGACCTAAAATTTCAGGCTTTAAAACACACTTTGAAGTTTAAAGACAAAAATAGACCAAAGAAAAATCTTTTAGACGTAGGTCTGTTGGTCCTGCCTCAAACTCGTACACAGAAATATTTACAAAACTGATATCATGCCAATAACGTCATACATTCTGACAAAATACCAATTTTTAAAACCTGCATTTGATACATAAAAATGAAGTCCTAGGCACCAGATACATGGAAAGCATGGGTTTTAATTATAAAAAGATCTTACACATTTGTAACATTTTTGTTCCTAAATTTTAGATGGATTTATTTCTCTCCAATACACCAATCTCAGGATGTAGATGTTTTTAATGGTTTTCTGTTTTTTTTTTAAAAATGTTGTTTATCACAATTGTATTTTTTACATTAGTGGTTCTCAAGTGGTCCAGCTTTGGGACCTGCCAAAAGTTCCATTATGAGAAATTGAGACCCAAATCTTTGATTTATTTTTAAATCAATTGGATTTATTTAAGAAAGATGATGCTGTTTGTATCCCAGATAGAAATGTGACAGAACAAAGAGACTAAAGAAAAAAGAAATATATAAATTATAAAGAATATCATTTCCTAAAATGTATTAGAGATTTTTGAAAGTTTTTAAGAAAGATCCCAGATGAAATTCAAAAGAATTTCAAGGAGCACTCCCAAAAATTCCTTTACATTTCCACTGAAAAATCCTGAAATATAACTGGACAGGACTGAAAACATTTCTGGGAAAAGACCTGATAATTTTCTTAATTTACAGGAAAAGTCCCAGAAATGAGTACCAAACCCTGCCCCCCCCCCCCCCAAGTGTTCTTTTAAATCTTAAAAAAAAACCATTATGGGTTTGGGTAAATTCATAATAAACATTACTGAATAATTCAGGGTCAGTCAGTCGTCAGTTGATGGAAAAATAATTCAAAGGACTCTGACAGATTCAGGCCCACTGAATCCAGCTCCACAACCCACATTTAAATCCTGACCTCCAGTTGAGAACCCGTGGTTTAGATCACTTCTAGATCTTCTAGATCTTCTACATTATTTGGTATCAGAAGGTATCAACAATTCATCCCCCTTATTTCACTAACTGATATAAAATGCTCATTTAAATTCATGCTGCAGTTTATTTCAACACACAAAGTCACAACAGCACAGTCTCAATACAAAGATCATGCAAGTAGCTTTATTTAACTGCACATCTGAAACGCTGTGATTAACTTCATTGACTTTGAAGCTGTGCCATTGCCATTTTTGTTAATTATTTGTGTTTTCTTTCACTGCCAGAAACCTGTAGAAGAATGGACTACAAACGGCGTGTCAACAAGAAGAATAGAGATTGGCACAAACGGCTCCACCTCAGGAAGACTGCCGTTCAGCCCCCGACTATGCAAAGTGAAGATAAGCATGGACCAAAGAAGATAGCAGGGGAGCGGGGGCAATGCACAGCATGGCCTTCATCAAAGAAGCCCCCCCAGGAAGCACAACAGAGGATGATCGACAGCGGAAAAACACTCAGGTTCATGTGCTCTCAGTGCGGGGACAATGTGGAATATGTTCCCAAGGACTTGGTGAGACACTTTGAGGAGAAACACAGAGGGAGCCCCCCGATGTTTCCCTGCCATACGTGTGCTTTTAGCACACATGAGTTCTCCTACCTTCAGGTTCATCTGCTAAGCCACAAGGACACTTTTTCTAGCTGCATCATTTGTAATGACAATGTTCAACGTACATGGTCTGAGTTTAGCGCTCATCTGACTCTGTGTCACTGCCAAAATGGCAAATATTCATGTGAAACATGTCACAAGTTCTCAACAGGCGACGTTGGAGTGTTTTTAGAGCACATATATGCACACAGTTTGGGCCTGGAAGGAGCTGATGGAGATCTGTTGCTGCACAAGAATAAACCTTTGAGTTGTCACCACTGTGGCTACGAGGCATCTCACAAATGGTTGATTACAAAGCACATCAAAGTCTGCCAAAACGGTAATCAGAGGAGTAGGAAGAAAGAGGAGGAGAAGGAGGTTCATTCCATAGCAATGAAACCAAATGACCCCCCAATCCCAAAAATGAAGCCTAGACTTACGAGAAGTGCAGTTAGAGAAATGTGCTGGCTGACAGAGGACTGCCTCGCTCTGCCGGGGAAAGAATTCCTCGATAAATACTGCCATCTGTCAGATCCTCAAACGACGCTGGAGGAGACTCAGCAGTTTCTCATGAAATCTGTCGCTGGGGAAAGCGGTGACCAGAGATGGACCAAGGCCCTTAAAAATGTTTTATCGAACGTCCCGCAGGACATGAATCTTCACCCAAAGTCAGAGAACGGGATCATGTCGAACGCGGCAGATCTCACCGTCCTAACAGTCAAAAACAAAATCACAGTCGCCCAGAATGGCGCTAAATACGCCAAAAGGTTAAAACTAGTATCACCAGCTGAATCTGTTCCACCTGAAAGTGCCGGAGACGATACTCACTGTGTTGTCAACCAAAATGGATGTCAGTCGGATTTAAACGATGGCACACCTGAAACCAAACAAGATATTAAAGATGTTTCATTGCCCACCCTGAACGAGACATCCAAGTGTGCACAAATGGAAGAAAATAGGGAGAACCAGGAAGTAAAAACTGATCAGAACCAAGTGGAACATGTTAAGAAACAAGAGGAGCCTATGCATGAAGAAAATGGGAACAATATTTCTAATAAGAGTGTAGAGCAGACATCCATTCATAAAGTTGTACCAAAAAATAAGAGACAAAAAGGTGGACATAGAAGAAAGTGTAAAAAAATGGATGAAAGATCAGCAGCATTGGCCTTGAAGATCGTGCTAAAGAAGAATCCAGTGAAAGAGAAGCAGTGGGTATCTCAGAGCTCCCTGTCTCCATCAGGACGCGGTCTGACGGATCCTGGACTGCAGATCCCTCATGCGTCATCAGGAGAGACAATAACTACGCCATTAGAAGTGCAACAGAAGAAATTGACCAAAGCTCTTCAGACTAACCTGCACGACCTGTCTAAAGCTGTCATTTCAACCTCAAAGCCAGAAGAAAAGGTGACCCCGGGATGTGCTGGAATGCCAACGAAGTCTAAAAATATGGACAAAAATATACAGATGGAGCTCGATGGCCTGCAGCATCAAGTAATGAAAGATGACGCAGGGAAGCCAATGGAAACAGAGGTAGACAGGAGCAGTTCAGCTGGCAGGACGGCTGCAGATTCGTGCCCTGAGAGCGTCCAAATGTCCAGCGGTGACACGGACGACAGTGTGTCAGGTGATAAGACAAGTTCAGCCGCTGATGGAGTGACTTCTCAAAGCAGCTCCAACAAGTCCTCCTCTGAATCCCAGCCTGCCATTACACCACATGGTAAGACTGCAAATTATAGGCTCCACATACACATAATGGTAAAGGACTTATCATGCAATGGCATTTTCTTGACATCAGGGCAGGGCAGTGTGGCTAAAATATGATCTGGATATAATCTTGTGTATCTTGATATTGATCATATAGTCCAAACTATGGCCTTTGGGCCACCTCAAGCTGAAAGTTAATTTTTAATTGACCTGCAATAAATTCTAAAATGAAACTGAAATGCAGCCTGCATTTTAACTTAAAGCTGCCTGACTGTTTGAACCTCTTAGTTTCAACACTAGGCTGCTGCATTAATCTTGCGACCATTTTTACAAGAAAAATTGTTGACGTTTCTTTTCATGACTTATGTGAGATGCCAGTGAACATGATAAATATATTGACAGCAGAAATAACAATCTCAATTCATAATGTCCATATGAATAAACACTAAAAGGATCGAGGCAGCAAATACCTGCTTGAATAGCACTTTTTTTGCTTTGCTATCTGAACCTTCTCAACATTTCATTTATAAAGGATTGTGTGCTAATCATCTTCAAGCACCAACACTCTATGAAGTCTGGCAGCTTCGTAAAGTTTGCTCCTATTTTGTATTTGAATGCAGAGATAAGCCAACAGTGTAGTAGACAGAGCATTGTTCTCATCCTGAGTAGGGATGGATACAGTGGTAGCCAGGGTCAACCTGAAATCTGATTGGCTATCACAAAATCCGTAACAGTGATTGGCTATTTGCCTAATAAGCCATTAATGGAAAGCTGTTAATGTGCTGCTCCTCCCTTTAATTACAAAGCATGTCTTGATCTATACCTGGATGGGTTTCACTTAAACACTAAAGGTGAAGTATTTCAACATGGCCAAGAGCATGTAATTCTCTTCAGCTGGATGTTGATGTGCAATATATTTAAGTGGCCTTTGCTCTTGAATAATAATAATAATGAAAACCAAAATCAGTTCCACCCTGGCCTAATAATCTACAGTTGCACAGTGTCAACATGAACAAGTACAATGGCATGAAAAAGAACTACCCATTTGTAGGGAAAAATATGAGCCTGAAATAATTAAAACTATAACTTCCCATTTATACTAATTATTTTGAATAAATAATCTTGCGGTCATTTAGCATGTGATAATCTTTTACTGAGAATTTGGCCTGACAGTTTTTAAAATTCCCCATCGCTATCACCTTCGTTGATAGAAACAATATTGTCCTACTCTACCTCTCACTGGAAAATAAAATGATATACACTATATGGACAAAAGTATTCTGCCACCTGGCCATTACATAAATAAGAACTGTAATGACATTTTATTTAAATACATACACCTTTATATGAAGTTGGCTCCTGCAGCTATTAGCTACAGCCTGAGTGTTTTGTGGTAATTTCTGCCTGTTCATTATGTAGAGCATTTCTGAGGGCAGGCACTGATGTTGGATGAGAAGGCCTGGATTGCAATCTCTGTTCCAGTTCAACACCAAGTTGCACAATAGGTTAAAGTCAGGGTTCTGTGCTGGCCAGTCAAGTTCTTCCATACTGAACTCATCAAACCATGTTGTTAAAGTCCTTGCTTTGTGTTCTGAGGTACAGTCATGTTGAATTAAAAGAGGGCCTTCCCCAAATTGTTGCTGCAAAGTTGGAAGCACAGCATTGTCCAAAAAAATCATGGTGTCCTGAAGCATTAAGATTGCCCTTCCCCAGAGATAAAGGGCCTAGCCCAAACCCTGAAAAACCAGCCCCATATCATAATTACACCTCCACAAAACTTCACAGTTAGCAGTAGAGATGTTCCAGTACCATTTTTTCCTTCCTGATACCAATTCCGATACCTAGTACTGATCCGATACTGGGGGGAACTTTCTGGACTGACTGTGCAGACTAGCAAATTATTTTAGACCTTTATTTGACTCAGAACACAGCCTAACAAAAATAATCATAATGTACAGCATCTGGAAACACATTCAATGCACCATGTGCCTTAGTTGTTGACCCTGGGCTGTGATTTTACGTGGTCTGCTTTGTGACTGAGGCACTGTTGTTCCTAAATGCTTCCAGTTTCTGTTAATATCACTTACAGTTGACTGTGGATTATCCAGCAGGAATGACATTTCACAAACTATATTATTGCAATTGTGGCATCCATCACAGCACCACCCTTGAAGCCAATGAGCTCTTCAGAATGACCCATTTTGTATCACAAATAGAGACTGCATGACTAGGTGCTTTTTATACACCTGTGGTAACAGGTCTGAATTCAGTAGTTAACAGGTGTGGCCATATACTTTTGTCAATTTAAGTTAATGTATTTTTAAAAAAACTAGTCATATTCCCTAGCCCAAGTTCATCTCCTTTTTTGTTCTAAAGAAATTAAACTCATATGTGCACTGATTAAAACAGTTAAATATTCAAAATTAGAGGAACTTTTTTTCCATGAGCAAACACAAGAATGCAGCTGGGGCTGTGACCGGGGCAATGTTATCAGACTTTTCAGTACTCTGATACTTTTAAACACCTGATGTTTTATAACGATACAGTCTCCATTATTTTAATGCAGATGATTTGAAGTGTTTTAAATGTAAAGATTAAATCTGCATGGATATATTTCACATTGATCTAGGTGGGCTCCCATTGAAAGCGTTTGGGAAGGGCAGGACTTTTCAAAAAATTCTCGGAAGGTGATTGGAGGAACGCTCTGTCAGTCACATTCTTGACAGGCTAACAATAGCGACAAGACAACAGGCTGGCAGGCTACTGCTGCCATACATGTTTAAATGCGGAGCTTCTCTGTGAATAAAATTGATGCTAAGGCCAGTCGGGAGATGTGCATTAACATCTTCTCTGCCAAGATAAGCTTTCGGTCTGGCTCTGTGCTCTTCTTTTTTAAAGAAAGTGGTCCAGTTCTGACCGCCTTGTTCTCCTCAACTGACTCTGGTTGTTCTGAACAGCGTTCGGGTCGGCACCAACATTGTGGATTGGAGCTTTTCAAGGTGGATTTGCCTGTTGACAGGCAAATGTCAGTCTGGCTTATCCATCTTCTTTGCAAGGTTACAGCGCCCTGCTTGAATTGCTCAAATATTTGACATGCAACCAAAGTATTTATGGAATTTAGACAGTATGCATGAGTTTATTTAAAAATGTGAAAACATCTTACACAGTTTTGCAGCTCAAGACTATCGGTTTTTGTTTCAGTTTTCTTTTTTTGCCTGATTTTCAGTATTCTTGAATTGTAGTTTAAAAATCTGGTATCATGACTGGAGTTGCAGAGCTACAGTTCAGTCTAATGTGACATTAGAATTCCTTTACACATTCTGTCTTTGCTAATATAAACATGGAGTCAGATTATCCACAGAAGTCTCCTTTCTGTTATCAGACCCTGTTATTAACAGTGGTAAAAAAACATAGTACAATGCACTTTCATGCTATAAATGAGTGTTTCATCCCTGCTCTGCTTGTAGATTATTAAGAGCTGAGAGCAGAGCTGCTGTTAACAGATTAGTCCAGTAATATCTGTTTTAGAAGTCAGTGTGAAAGCCTGTAAAACTAAGGAAGCAAGATTGGTGTTTTGGTTCAGTAAGTGATCAGACACTGGTGGCCTTCAGCTAAGTGTAGCCATGGCTGTGTTTGTTGTTTAGGCTAATTCTTTGCTAATACACATATGATAAGCCTATTTTGACATTATAATAAAAATAAACACATTGTAGGCATTTGTGGAAACAGCTCTTTCAACAGCTTCACTACTGATGTCATATAAATGCAGTCAACTGAATGTGACCAGTTAACACAGCCACTCATTTAACAGAACACTGGGGCTGTATTGTCTGTTTGAGAAAGATATTAGAGAAACAGTGCAATTATCATTAAGGGTGTGTTTTGTATACTAGTCATTAGCTCAACTAATGTTTCTGTAGATTCATAGTGACCCCCCTTAAATGCAACCGTATTTGCAGTTTACATCCCACATATCAGGTAGTCGTATACAGCCTTAACTCTCTCCTGTGCTCTTTATTGGTTTCCTATGCAAATGCAAGGTTAAACAGCAAATAAATTCAAAGCATAACAGTACTCTTCAGCAGACGCCCAAGAGAAAATGAGTAAAATGATCAGAGTTGCTTAAATAAGACAGCATGACTGGGGTTGTCTCTATAGTACCTCTGCAAAATCTAGTTCCAAAGGCTTCACATTGGTTTGTTTCACTGTAGCCAGGGACAGTCATAGGGTTTGAAACATCCTCCTCTCAGCCAGAACTTCAGTCTAGTTCCTTGATAAACAACTCTGCATCCTTTTTAGATAACTAAGTCCTATAACAGGTTGTTTGCAGTCATGTGACCTGAATGACTTGCAAAGGTCAGATGGGGGTAAGAAATGAAGAATGCTAGTTAGGAATCAATGGGAATTGGGAGAAGTTGGTACATTAAAGCTCTAGATAGACCTGCAATACCTTCATACATTAGCTAGGATCCTTTCACCTTACAAAGAAAGATTTTCTCCCTTATGAGTTAACTGATTTGCCCAGCCTAGAGGTGGTTGATATCACAAATGACTTAGTCCAACTACAGCCAAATGAAGGGAGACGAGAGTCTTGAGTAGTCTTGGACTGAGCCAAGAGGCTTGCTATGCCTCTTTAACAGCTTTTGAGCTTTGTTTTGTCATGCTTAATAGCGACACATCATCAACCAAAAAAAACCTTTGTGGAGAGAGTGACTGAATAATGTGTCGTTCACAAACTAAACAGCCCTTTTATGTGAACCCAAGGACCTGGCTCCTATTTTGGAGCTGGCTTCTTTCTTTCCATTTTTCTTGCTGTTATTTAAAAAGCTAAACTGGCACCAATTAAAGAGCTGTGTGGGAGCCAAAAGGCCAGCTTTTATTACTGAGCTGAGCCAAATGATCTGGATCTTTTAAAAGAGACCATCACAACAAGCAAGACTGGATGAGCATCAACTGTGGAAACATTGGCAAGATCAGGGTTTACCGCAACAAATTGTGGCAAACTCTACTGAACCAAACCAGGCCGCCAGGTGGAAATAGACCTTATCCAATCCTCCAGGCTTCAAATGCAGGTTTTAAATCTATGTTTGCCGTTGTTTCTCAATTATCTTTTTCAACTTTTTGTCTTGATGTATCCCTACTTTCAAGACTCAAAAGAAGCTCAAGATTGTTTTTTCTCTCAATTTTAGCAGGTGTCACATCCATAAACAGCACAAAACCTTTGAATTTGAAGGCACTCTCTTTGTCAAAATCACTTCTTGACCCCATATTTGGAGTTCTTTGCTGTCATGTGACTTTATCTGCAAACAACCCATTCTAATTTAATAATATTAAACATGTTTAAACGAAAGCCCCAACCTTGTTAAAAACACCAATGTGATTCTCCTTCTAATGATTTTGTATAAAAACTGTGTGTGACACAACATGATCAAGGCTATTGATCCATCTGTTGTGTTGTAAGAAAATAGGACTGTCTAAAGCAGCTGGATGAAGGGTTTGTGCATCTGAAGTGTTTTTTATAATCATGAACCTTTATTGTGTTTTTAATCGAGTGTTTTCTCTCCTTGTCTTGCAGGTGAGATAAACTCTGTGGAATGTGGCCATTCTCTCTCTTCAGAGCAGACTGTTGACGTAGCGACAGACAGAGTTGCGCCTGCAGACCCTAGCCCAGCTTTCCTTACTTCACCTGAGTCCCCCCCTGACTCTCAAAACCAGTGGCAGCCAGCCCCAAAAAGCCTGGAGAGGACCCTGAAGCTTGTCGCCTTAAGTCCCTCTCAGCTGGTGAAGCGTCCAGCTGGAGACCAGCCTGTCGTGGTTTTAAACCACCCAGACGCCGACATCCCTGAGGTGGCCAGGATCATGGAGGTCATCAACCGTTACAGAGGGGAGGTACAGAAGGTCATTCTGTCTCGGAGGACGGTGAACGCTCTCTCAGGCGTGAACGCAGACTGCCAACCTGAACCCACGGAGTTCAGTAAAAACTCTGTACAGGAGAGGTTTTTGTTAAAAATGAAATTTCGCAGGTTGAGCAGGAAAAAGTACGAGGTGGTGGGCGCCGAGTCTCCCAGCAGAGACACTGTGACAAAGTTGAGCTGCTGGTTCTGCGGCAGGGTGTTTGTATGTCAGGACACGTGGATGGTCCATCGACAGCGACACTTGATGGAGTGGAAACAGCCAAACTGTGAAGACTCTTAAACGTCGCACACACTGGATTAAAAAGTCTGGAAAATTTGCAATATAAGAAAACATTAACGGAAACCCTGATCGGCAGTCTTCTCAGTTTTTTAAAGTCTTAATCCTGATTGGTTTGGAGGAGAATCAGATGACTTTCACATTCTCAGGGTCAACATTTTTCTGTTGTCTCTCCCTCTGTTTGAGTAGCGTCATACAAACTTTTTTTAGATTAAAGATCATGTGTAAAAGGACGTGCTGTTTATAATTTAGTTCTTTGTAATGTTTATATTTTGTCAATGCAATAGCTTTATTTAAGGTGATTTAAGTACACTGTCGTAAGGAAACTTTTATAGACACTGTAATATGTATATTTGCCATACCATCTATGAATCAGTCAATGTACGGGTAGGCTCTACAGTGTGGTAGCTATCATATTTATGTTTGTGGAATGGGACACAGAGACCCACGAGTTACTCAGAAAAACCAAAACTGTGTGTTTATAAAGAAAAAACAGAGACAATAAGCTGTTCTATTCAACATTTATTTATGACTCTTAGTTTAGCCTTTGTATGCTTTCTTTGTGCATTATTCAGGCCCTCAGAAGAATCAGCATAACCTTTTTTAAAACTTCAAATTATGTCCAAATATAGTATTATTCACTAAACAACCTGTGTTTGTGATGTCAATGAAGTACAAGCAGAATAATTTCTTTTTTAATCTGGATGCAAGCGGCCTAAAGATGATTAGATCATGTTTTTCTTCCTCTCTTTTGACTTGAAACGATGATCTTATCTTTTGTAATTGCACTATTAAAGGAGGGTTAATATTTCCTGTTACCTCACCTTATCAGGCCGAAGCCTTCGACAATCTCAGCCAGAGTCCTGCTGCGGCTCAAACTTTTCCTCCCTCAGTGTTCCCAACGCTGGGGCCGGTGGCTCCTACGTGCATGTCAGAGGACAGATGCACCTGTCCTGTATACTGTTCCTTTGTATATAAACCTTTTTAAATTCAGATAGATTTATAATTGTACATAGTCCAGATAGAGGTACTGTAAAATACAAACGGATAATTTCACCAAGTGCCTAGGAATTCTTGTTATGCAACAAATGTGCATGGGTATGATAGCATTACATGTTGAGCAGAAAGTAAATGAACCAGTCTGTTTCTGACGGCATTTTGTGATGACTGAAGATGTGACTTGTACAACACAAGAGTTTTATTAAAACTTAATATACAACCTTCTTGTTTTGACTCTAAAAATCATTTGTTAAACTGCCCTCATCAGCAGCACTCTCATTTTCTTACATTTCGGCTCACAGCATTAAAAATAAACTCCTATGAACAAAAAGTTTGATATGACGGCTCTACTTGAGCTCTGCAGGGCCGAGTCCTGCACACAATCCTCAAGTTTAAATGAAGGAGGATGAACATCAGATGATCAGGAGTTTGTCAGTGATCACAGCAGGAGCTGCTCTGATAAAAAAGTCCAATCAGCGGGACGTTCGCTCATTCAGGGCTTCACAGGGTAGCTCAGTTTGGTGGCGTCCTTGCTGTTACTCTGACTGTCGATCAGCACCAGGGGATTCCTCTGATGATTCTCAATGATGTGGGTGACGCTGCTGAAATACTGTGAAAACAACAACAAAAAAAGATTGTTAGAATTAAAATGTAAAATATTTGCTAACACTTTATATAACTACTCACTTCCAGCATTAGTAAAGAAGTAGTAAATACTTAACATCTGGGAAACATTATTAACATATGCATCACTTTAAAAAGTTACAAATGCTTTAGTGATGCATTAGAAAACTATTTGCAACCTTATCTTGAGAGCCTGTGCCCTTCATAGATAGCACTTGTCTCTTAGCTCTGTGCTTTCTACTAACCTTTCTTAACCCAACCTGATATAATGCTTGGTATACCCAGATGTAAGGAATATGCACACTTTTTTCTTTGAGCATTTTAGTACATTAGTCTTGGACCCTAGCCCCCAACCTAGGGTCCAAGCCCCCGTAGCTATGGTGCAAAGCCTTGTCTGCTCTGAGGTTGTCAAGGTTAGATTTACATGTATTAACTATCCTAATAAAGCATTCACTGGTTAATTTGTACAAAAGTCTTTTGGTAAAAACAAGTGTGTGGGACTTTTCTGTTGGGCTTTTTTCAATGAATACAATTTAAAGCCCCATTTGCACAGGATTAGTATTACCTCTGGTAATTTGTAATAATCACACAAGACGTCTGTGTTTTTAATCTTGCGCGAATCATCCACATCTATAATTTGTGCAGTAAAACGTCTAGGGCAAATGATCAACCATATTTCAGCAGACAGAGGCCCAAAGTTGATACTTACCCTGTGTGAATCGACATCTATGTAATTAAGGGTGGCAATTATGTGTTTTTTATGGTCAGTGCAGCTTTTTCTGATTGAAAAAACATATTAGAGGCTGCGTAGAGTGTTTACCAAGTTTTGACACAAATGAGGTATTATTGTGCTTTTCTTTCAGTTGATTTCTCATGCTGACAAATGACAATTTAGCATTATCTATTTATTTATTTAAAGTCTACTATCCAATGAACGTGTCTTAATACACACAGTGCCTGATCTTGTATCAGTATTATTAAGCGGATCATTTCATGCGTTAAAAAATTTACCAAATGAAATGTGTCGCTCAAGCCTTTTCAGTAACTAGGCTACTAGGCTACAAACCCTGATCTAGGATGGTTGTTGATCATAATGATCCCAAACTAATAAGGGGCAGAAAAACATTGAACGCTTCCACTGCAGACAGCTTTCAATAGATGCAGAGATCTGTTCATAGATGTCTCACTCTCATGTGGATGGGATGTTAAAGTGCTCTTTTTTCATCCTCTTATGTCTGATCAGCTGTAGATTCACACAGGAGAGAATGGGACCTCAGTGCGTACTAGGAGAGCCAGGGGAGATTGTTTACCCATTTATTGATCGCCGACAGCTTGCTACAGATTTTAAAAATTAAAAAAAATAAAAAACATCTTGTTGGCCCATGTTATCTATCGGAAACTCTGGTGAACAGTATGTGTAGGATAGGCTGCAAGAAACGTCACCTGCAAAAGATGTGCACCACATTGCATTTTTGTTTGTAATTTAGAAATAAACATTTATAGTGTTTTCATTGCTGCTGCTGTGCAGATGCTCCATGTTCTCCTGCTGAAGTGTCACTAGTGAATGCACTGCAAAAAACATTGACGTCAGGGGAAATGCACAAATTATCAGAGGTCTACAGGCCATAGTAATCCTGTGTGAATACTACACGGTATGTGTAGGGGGGGCTCTCTATCAAAACAATAAAATGTTTAAGTAAAGATGCAGTGCTCAGCATGTTTACCTGTGTTTTAAAAAAGCCTTTCATACAGTGTATGTACTAAACAGTGAACAGACATTTTGGTCTCATTAAATACGTTCTCATAATGAGGGCGAAAAGCTGTTAAAAGTAGCCTTTCTGATTTGTTAGGCGAGCTACTTGTAAAGCATTCTTGGATAACTTGTAGCCAGGCAGGCTACTTTTAACAGTTTTTCTCCTTAGGACAAATTCATCCATGAAAACAAAACATTGGTTTGCTAATATGAAGTGCTGTTTTTAATGAACAGAGTCCTCAATTCAAAATAAGAAGTAAGCTGTGGAGGTGGGCAGAGCAGTGGGCCTGGTTTCTACTCAGCCTGGAAATTAATATGAGGAGTGGGTAGCCTATAATGTTTGTGTGTCTCATGTATGGAGGCTACAGTCAAGTCAGATTTATATATATGGTGCATTTCGTATGACAACCATTGACTCAGTGAGCTTTTAGACTAGGAGTACACAACATACATGAGAAAAACCTTATATAATAACAACACAAGATAAGAAGAAATGCAGAAAATTAGACTGAAACTCAATAAATAGGAGTAGAAATAGTTACTTGCACAGAAATAATATTGCTAAAAGTTCAAAATGCACTCCAGCCATTTCAGATTTGTGCAAAAACTACATTTCATAACCTTGTAAAGCAGATGGATTCACCAATTTCCATGTTTCTTACTGGCAAATCCATCTTGCAAAGCTCCCATCTGAACTGATTGGGCCCTATAAGAGAGTGACAGGACCAATCAGGAGTAAGAGGCACTACTTCCGTGCACGGCTGAGTCGTGATTTAAGCAAGAGGCCTGTGCAATCATGTCAGAGGAGATTAGCATGGATGCTGCTGTAGCCTCAGTTTTATCAAGACTTCATGACATTTCTTCGTTAAAAGAAGAACAAAGCCCAACTGGATGCGTCTTATTGTCACGTGTTTTGTTGCTCTGATTGGCCCATAAAGATGTGACAGACAGAGCGTTTATCCAATCGCCCTCCCTTTCCCAAACACCGTCTATGGGAGGTTTTTCCTGATGGGTGTGTGAAACATATCCATCTGGTGTGTCAGGTTAATATTCTTAAAGATGCGTTTAATAGATGCTAAGGTTGAAGCAAACAAATTTATTTGGTTAAGGATCCTAAAGATCTATAGTCTTCTAAGCTGGTGAGATGGGTTCAAATCTGACATCTGGCTCCTTGCCCATATGCCACTGTCCACCTCCCTGATTTCCAGCTCCACCCACTGTCCTGTCTCCCTAATAAAAGTATATAAAGCCAAAATCCTATAACAGTTACTTAAATCAGAGTTAGGCAAGAGTTACCAAGAGGGCCACATTATTTTATTTCCTTGTTAAATTTTATGCAGTACTCTCAGTTGGACGACTGATAGATCAAAACAAGCAGATACTGTATATAGCTTTGCTCTTCATTAATTATACCAACATTTAGATCTTTAAACTTTAATGAAAGTAGAAAATATTTATTCTAGTTTCATCTGCTCTCTTGCACAAGGCTGTTTGGCTGTTTGCCCCGCCCTTCTTTCTGTCTCCCTGCCTCTTCATCAGTATTTTGTTGGTCTCAGACGTTAATGTTTTTTCCATGTGAATCTCTTTTTATTAGACGCCAGTGCACAGGAGATGGAAAAAAAAGAAAAAAAAAAAACAAGCTTCTGAATAGCATCAGGAGAACATTTATACTTCACAGGGAAAAATGGCACATCAATAGACTTATTCAATATTTGGACGTCAGCATGTCTCTGCATGTGGGACTATGTTTGTGTTTGTTTTTACAAACACAGGCAGGGGAGGAGAAGAGATGGGGCAGTCTGTCTGGATAATTATCCCTGGTTTTGTGGATGGATTACAAAGCTACTGTGTAGACAGTTACATGAAGAGGGACATATGATGGTGGACTGATTAATTAAAACTAAAAACTTTGAATAAGCAGTTTTTGTTGCAATTAATCAGTTAAAATAAACATGTTATTTTGACAGCCCTACAAGTTTTACCTTCTATTTTATTTTTTGGCAAAAAACACAACATATACTGGTATTGAAAGATTATCATTGGAATATTTCTACTTTTCAAACTTTACATGCATTTGGTCTTTGTGCAGATTTTATGTTTCCCTCATCTAAAATTGTTTTGAGGGTTGCATTGAGTGAGGAAGCGGGCTTCACATGCCAGTTACCCATCTATACTTAGATCGACCACACACTAGATGATCTTCAAATCTTAATGATTTTGTAAAATGTGGGAGACCACAGAAATAAGGACAATTTTAAATGATTTTTTAATCGTATAATCTTCGTGTGCACTGTAGATGACTCAGCCAGACCATCAGACCACTGAAGACCACACACCTGCCAACCCGATGACCTCACATCATCATGTGACTAAAGGATAAGAATAAACATAAATGACTATCAATATACTTGACTTGACCCTCCAAAATAAGTTGTCCTATGAGTTTGTATATGTGCAGCAAAATACCTAAAACAAGGCAGAGAATATGAATGGAGTCCTGGCTTGATTGAAAGTAGAGTCGTTTTTATGTTCGTTTATAGTGGCAGTATGTAGTATTAGGTTTGTGATGCTGTCCGGTCTGCTCGCTCTCATTGGTTGTTGTTGATATTCAGTCCGAGGCATAACAACTCAGAACGTTTAATATTTATGATGTAGGGGCTGGGAGACTATGACGCAATTTTGAGCAGTAAAATAACCGTGTTGACACCACACCCTTGAGGATTATTCAGACAAATGATTGTTTGAGACGAGCCTCCACTCAAGATACACCCCCATGATTATCGGGGAAGACAAATCTAGCCTCAGATCAGGCTTACAATGATGTAGTGATGCCAGCCTGAAGATGTCCTACTACAGCCTAAACATGTCAATTTTCTTCAACTTTGATCGGTAAGTAAGGCCAGACACACACTGCATACAACAACTGTTGCCCAGGTTCTTCACCAGCCAAAGCTTAATAGGAGAGTGGCAAAGAGAAAGTCAATATTGAAGAAAACTCAGGTTAAATCTGGACTAGAGTTCACCAAAAGGCACGTGGGAGAACTTATGGGCAAGTTGATGAAAGTTCATTGGTCCAGTGAGATCAAAATGGTGCTTTTTGGTCATCAGACAAGACTCTGTGTTTGGTGGACACCAAACACTGCACATCACCACAAACACACCATCCTGACTGTGAAGCAAAGTGGTGACAAAGGTTATAATAGTTTTGGATTTTTCATTAGTTTCTATTTTTATTTCATTTTCACTCTCTGTGTTTGATTTCAGTCTAGCTTTTATTAGTTTTTACTACTAGTTTGTTAGTTTAGTTTTTATTTTGCAAAAATTCTTGGTTTTACTCTAGTTTTTATTAGTTTTAGTGTTAGTTTTATTTTTTTTATGGATAGATGAGTGAGCGTCATACATTTTTCAAAACCTATTGAAACAGGCTACTCTTCACTTATCATTTATCTATTCAATGATGATGTTTGAATACAACTCCACACATAGAACTACCACTTTATGAAGCCATAACCAATCAGATCAGGCAACTTTACACTCCCCAGACTTGTGTGTAGGTGCCAGTATGGTTGTGTCAAAGACTAAAACTAAGGATATTTTGTCTTCATTTTTGTTTTACTTTAGTCAGTTTTGTAAATGCACTATACAGTTTGAGTTAGTTTTTTAATTAGTTAGTTAGTTAGTTTTTTTTGTAAAGCTTAGTTTTTATTTAGTTTCAGTTATCTAAATTAACTTTTAAATTTTACTCTTAGTTATTTAGTTAGTTTTAGTTAACTATAACAACCTTGGTGGTGGCAGCATCATGCTGTAGGGATTCTTTTCAGCAGCCAGCCCTGGAAGACCTGTCAAGGTATAGTGTAAAATGAATTCAGCAAAATATAGGAAAATTCTGGAGGACAATCTTATACCGTCTGCAAGAGAACTATGGCTTGGGATGCTGTATTTATTATCCAGCAAGACAATGACCTGAAGTGTACAGCGGAAGCTACACTGTAATGGTTTAAAGACAACAAGGGGAATATTCTGGAGTGGCTGAGTCAAAGCCCAGACCTCGATCCAATAGAGAATTTACAGCTGGACTTATAAAGGGCTATTCACACTCAATCCCTGTGAAGCATGACAGAGCTTGGGCAGTTTTTTTTTTAAAGAACAATGGAGTAAAATTGTCCAGATGTGCAAGTCTGAGCCAAAGGTGACTCTACTAAATATTTACTTGAAGGGGGTGAATATTTATGAAGTCACTAACTTTACATTACACACATATTTTATTCAGTTGACATTACTTTGTAGAAAGTTGTTTTCACTTTGACATTAAAGAGATTTTTTTCTGGGTTTTTTTGTGTCAAAAAAGCCAAATTCTTCTTAGCATAATAGGTTTATAAAATCAATAAAAGTGTTAAACATCCAAGGGAGTGAATACTTTTTATAGGCACTGTAGTTTTTATAGGTTTAGCCTTCCCCGATGATTGTGGGGGCATATCCCCAGTGGAGCAAATGATCATTTGTCTGAATAATCCTTAAGTGTGTGGTTTCAACAAGACCATCTTACTGTTCCCAAATTCATCGTAGCCTCCCAGACCTCGATTTGTACCCACAACTAAGAGTAAGCAGACTTGGCAGCATCACCAGCTGAGTGATACGTACTTCCATGGCTCACACACATAAACGCAACTTTACCGTCATTCCATTCAGGATGTTTTCATATTCTTTTTCTTGTGTTATGTTTTTGCTGCAACTGTAACTCCAGGACAGCCTGTGGTGGAGGAACAGTCGGCCGAGGATATCAGTAGACGTCCATGTTTATTTTTATCCAGAAGTCAGTCGGACTGGGTCGTCTAGCTTGTGCATCCAGAGGATTATAAGATGAAAAATTTGTTTGAAATCGTCTTTATGTCTGTAGTCTCCCACATTTTTAAAACATTTAAGATTTGAAAATCGTCTAGTGTGTGGCCAGCATAAAACAAATCTTTTCATTCCTGCCACCTTGTTCACATTTGCATTAATATTTTATGCATAAAGAAAAGCATCATTATGCAAAATTACCCTCATAACACCCACGTCATAAAGCTTGGATTTTGGTGGGTAGATCTATGAAGCGCTGCAACAATTTGCATGTATAATCATCCATGTTTTGTACAGCAGACAACAAAACAAAGGGATGTTTGACTTTCACAAAGCAGCAGAGAAAACCTCCAGGGATGTTCCTTTTTCTAACTAATCTATTTTCTATTTTGTTTATGAACAATTCCTTAGTCTTTGTAGGATGATCAGCATGATGATGTGATGCTGTTTTACTGCTGTAGGTGGATTTAAAACCATTAGATGGTTTTCTTTGAGACTCCTGCAGCTAACCTGTTGACAGCCGTGTAATTTTCTAATAATTTCTAGTAATTACTATTTCTATTAATTTTTCAGTACACAAAATTATTAATACTAACAACTAACAGAAACAAGCAGGGATCCGTGTAAAGTACTTTAAAGAGATATTTTCTCACAAGAATGAAAACACTTTGAAAAAATAATTTTTAACACAATATGTCACTGCATCTACAGATGTAAGTTAAAACTCTGTCATGCAAATCAACTGCAGTATAATGACATTATTCAAAAGTGCCTCTGACTTCTCTGACCTTAAACTCATCTGAGATGGACTGGAGTATACTGTGAAGGTATGCTGTGGTCTGACAGGTTAATGTTTCAGTTATTTTGTAAAAAATTGTTGAGAGGAGAAGGATCTTCTGGATTGTTGTCAACAAAAAGCTAACAAGCCAGCCTCTGTGATGGTGGCAGGGTGTATTAGTGTCTATGGCATGGGTAACTTGTGCATTTGTCAAGGCTAATATAGGTTTTAGAGCAACACAAGCTTCCATTCAGATGCTGTCTTTTCAGTGACCGTCCTGCCTATTTCAGAGAGATGATGCCAAGCCACATCCTGCATGAGTTACAACAGCATGGCTCTGAAGAAAGAGAGTGAAAGATACTAGACTGGCCTGCATGTAGTCCAGAACTGTCTCCTATTAATAATGTACGGTGTGAGGTCATAATAGTTTTGGATTTTTCATTAGTTTTAATTTTCATTAAGTTTTTAGCTTTTGTTTTGACTTTCAGTTTATTATTTAATTAGTTTTTACTGCTTTTTTTTGTTTAGTTTTTATTTTGCAAAAATTCTTAGTATTAGTTTAGTTTTTATTAGTTATAGTGTTAGTTTTTTTTTTTTTTCGGCAAAGTGGGATACCTGTTAGGGTCGAGACCAAAAAGAGCTCTTAACTTTTCACTGTAGTTATTCAATTTTAATGTCTGTATACAAATCAAAACCTAAAATTACCACAGTGTTACGTTGTCTTCAATCAAATCAGGCGATTTTATTCTCTCTAGGCCTTGGTGTTCAATTCAGTCAATATTCTATTGGCAAAGACTAAAACTAAGGGGATTTTGTCCCTAATTCTACTTAGTTTTTTTTGTTTTGTAAGCACGGTGTAATATGGTAATATGGTTTTAGTTAGTTTTCATTTTATTTGTTAAGCTTCGTTTTTATTTTGTTTCAGTTAACTAAAATGATTTTAGAGTATTTTTTGTATTATTATTCATTATTATTATTATTATATATATATATTTTATTATATTCTAATATAATGAATGTAAATTAATAGATATACATTTTTATTTTACCCCTCCATCCCTCACGGTCCCTCATGTACTACTTGAATATCCCTCATCTGTCTTGTTATTTCTCACCAATAAAAAAATAAATAAAAATTAAAAATTAAATAAAATGATGTTTACATTTTAGTTAATTATAATAACCCTGGTATGGTGCATTATGAAGCACAAAATATGATGATTGAGGCGGTGCACTGCTGAGTGACTTCAGATGCTCATCGAGCAAAGATGGGAAATAATTACACTTTTAACGCTTCAAGCCTCAGTGTCTTCGGCCCTTCTATGCTTACACTGTTGTAAGAAGAAAAGGTGATGTAACAGTGGTAAACATGCCCCGTCCCAACTTTTTTGGAACATGTTGCAGATATCAATTTCAGAGTGTGTTTATATTTAACAAAAACAAAAAATGTTATTAGTTTGACCATTAAATGTCTGTTTTTGGTGCTGTATTCGATTAAATTTAGGCTGAACAAGATTTGCAAATCACTATACTTAGTTTTTATTCACATTTTCACAACATCCTAACTTTTTTGGAACCAGGGTTTGTATTTTAAACATCACTATGAGACCAAAGTTAAACTATCCGGTCATCTAGAGTCAACTTTTAAACAACATGGGCAGGAGATTTCCACTTATTCACGACAAACATAAGACACAAATGAGGTTCTTTCTACAAATAGTCTAGAAAATCATTCCTTAACCTCTGCTGACTCTACACTTTGTAATCACAGGCAACAGTTTGTAATCCAGTCAGACAATGGAGACACAAACCTCTTCTCCTTTCTTCTCCCGCCCCAGAGCGTACTGCTGACTCGCCAGTATGAATCTGATGGGGATGTTGTACACTCTGCTCTTGTAATAGACCACCAGTGTGTACGGCTGCTTTGCGTTCTGCCCTGAGCTCTTCCTCACCATGAACGCCCCGTCCTGAAACACAGAGACCAATCCCAGTAACAACCAGTAAAAGAATTATGGTGCACCTCTGTGGATAATAAAGAATAACACTCACTCTATTCGAGCGAATCAAGATGTCGTCAGCGGTCTTGCGGTCACATGTGTTGGCATACCAGGGCTTCCTCCACAGGTCTGCATCCTGGCATGAAGTACATGAAAATGAGCGGGAATTTAAACCAACACTGATTTTATTATTACAGAACAGAACCAGAAAACAAGAGCACACCTTGTCTTGCTCTGGTGACCATTCTTCAGCAGAATCACTCCCTCTGTCAGCTGCTTCTGGAGCAACAAACATGCAATAGTTTTAATAATGCAATTTATGTAGCAAAGTAGTAATTACATTCTACATTTCATATCTTTAAGTCAACTTTAAGACTCATGCAAGAGTTTACTTACTGGAGGAGATAACCTGTGGAAGAGGAATTCTGCAGGAGAGAGCACAAACAGAGAAGACCACAGTGAATGCACAGCAGAGATGACAGACAACAGAGGTTCCTAGTCTTTGTCCTTGGACCCCCTTGATGATGGTAGCAATATATGAAAAATTTGCAGTAACAGTTATGATTAATAGAAAACAGAACAATGTTAGCATTGGGAGCTTGGATGATAATGCAATACAGAGAACTATAATTAATACAGCAGTAAAGTAGTATTGCTCTAAGATTCAAATGATCTGTTGCAGTAATGATAATAGAAGTAAGGATGATGTTAATAGATGAAGCATTTGTAGATGGGCTGATCCACAGCAGCAAGCCTTGATGGAAGTAATGAGGGAAAAGACCAGCAGGAAGAAATACAGAAGAAAAATGAAGACAAGATGTGATATTTTGAGTTGTTGCTATAAGGTTGACATCAAAAGTGGCGTCTAATTCACTGGCTCAACACGGCGGTCCATTTATTATGATGTACTTCTCTCTAATTTCTGCTTGCATCACCGCTGATGCACCACATCTGCAGCTGGCAAGGTTTAACCTCCGCCACCCCAGCCTCCTCCTTTATAACATAAACCTTGTTGCATCCTCATATTCAGATTTTTGCTTTATGGAGTTTCTAGCAATGAGCTCCCAGTAAATTCAAAGCATGCTGCTTGACTAACCCAGGAAGCATCTTTGGAGCAGAGCCTTCTCCACCAAGTAAAACTGTATCCTTATTGTCATAAATAGTCTAGTCTAGTATGAGAGTGTTCCTGACTGAACAGAGATTATTGTTGATGCCATAAGAAATTTGTTGTGTGTTTCTGGAACAACCAGAAAGGAATTGAAGGTGCTACTGAGAAAGGCCTTCAGGCCTTCTCAAAGCCTAGACTGAGGTTTGCCAGACCAAGTAAAGGATGAACGGGATAAGAAAAATCCAGCAGTAAGCAGTAATGCAACATTTTTGGATTCCAGTAAGTCTGACCAGATCTCGACATGCAGTGTGGCCATTTCTCACATTAATCAGCTTAGTTATGACAATTTATGCTTGCTTTTTGCTTTTACAATTCTTGGTAAACAAAATAAACAAATTAAAATTCCTACAAAACAATCAGAAATAACTTATCATGGGAAATCAGGGTGAAATAAAAATGAATGGATACATTTGACATAAAAAGCTGGACTGTTGAACTTCTCACTTTGGCCGTTTCATGTCCAGTGTAAAAGTTTTGGGTGGAGGCTTCGGCTCAGTGTGCATCACAGGCATCGTTTGACCTGTGGAAATAAATACATGTGTCAACCAGGCTGTGCTGTTTAGTCAAGAGAGGTAGCAGTGATATGCTACAAATTTAAGTCATCGGGTATATATGGCATGTCTGTTATCAGACTATTATATAAAACTCACAAGACCAACTCAATATCTCCTCACTGTGGCATTTATTAGTGCTTCAGCACAGAAATTCAAATTTGAGTGAATGTAAAGGAGTGCATCTAAAAAGAAGGTTTAATGAATCTATGGAGTCTTGGATAATTTGTACATACTGTATGTAAACTGCTTTAATGTGTGACTTACTGGTAAATTCTCTGGGTTTTAAATCTGGTCTCTGCAAAAGAATAGGATTCAATGATTTTCAGCTCCACAATCAAACATTACATCACATCAATCATATCAGCTATAGCAGAAAATAAAACAACTGAAGTCATGATTGAGTTTGTTGTTGTTCCTACCGGCCGTATAGGTGGTTTCGGTGACCTCCAGAGAGAGAAAAAAACACATCAGCTATTACTTGACAAAACTTAAACACACTGGAGTAGATGAAAGTGAAACAGTGTTTGGTTTGGTGATGCTCACCCTCTTGGTACAGGTTTTGGAAGAATTTTAGGAGGACTTTCTGATGGTTTTTCACATGGACCTGAAAAAAAGAAGAAGAAACCAAATGAAGGTCAAAGTGAAATTTCTGAATTTCCAAGGTAGGCGAGATGGTTGAAGTTGGAGCTACTCCAACTTCAACCATCATAAAAGTAAATTCATAGCTAGAACAACACTGTTGTTATTAATGATGGACTATAAATGCATATATAAACATATTCATTTTCCATGCTGTATTTTATAATCAAATGATTTCATACAGTTTTTTGAGTCTGACCAGTATTACCAGTATTACCAGTATTACATGTACTGCATGTTTTTAAATTGTTTGAAGGAGAATTTCACAAGTTTACTCCTTTAACAAACAACTTCTGGATACTTAGTGGTAATTGTCCATTGTTAACTTTATACCTTATTATTACTGTGATGTATTCTGCTAAGTCTGTAAATTTCAGTATTTATAATAATGGCAAAGGAATAGAGTATTAGTTGGCTCATGACAGGGTTTGTTTGTGTATGACTCTGATGACTGTCTTTTGCAAAAAAAATATATATTTTTTGTTTTCCCAAACCTCCACACAGTACGCCATGAACAGGACCATAAGTGAGTAGAAGATGTACAAAGATTTCTGAAATCTTGAGCCTTATACTGAATTGCAATGGATTTTGACATTTTTGCTGTGACATAGTTTGTGTGCAAATATGAATTTAATTTAGTGTCAATCATTACACCTAAAAAAATCACACTCAGTTTCCATTTCAAATTAATGTGTTCCTATCTTACTGTCAAGGTGTGATGAAATTATGCATTTTGTTTTACCAAGGTGAAGTTACTCAACCCTGCTCAACCAAAGAGCCGAACTGTTGAAAAACTACCTTTGCAAGAGCCACTATCTAGTTGGTGAAAAGTGGCAAAAATGGGTTAAAGTGGAAACAAAAATAAGTTAAAGAGGGCAGAATGGTCTAAAAGCAGCAAAAAGGGTGAAAATAGGCAAAGTAGGCACACAATGTCAAAAACTGGGTGAAAAGGGACAAAAATGGGCAGAAAACGACAAAATTTGGGTAAGAAATTACACAAAAATGAGTTACAAAGTGGCAAAAATTTTCAACAAGTTGCTAAAATATGAGCAAAAATGAGTGAAAAGAGATAAAAATTGGCAAAAGCTAGCAAAAGGTGAGAAGATTGTCAAAAAGTAGCAAAGAGTGGCAAAAATTGGGAAAAAGGGGCATTTAGTGGCATAAGGCAGCTTAAATGAGTGAAGAATGGCAAAAATAGCAAAAAAACAGGATGAAAGAGTCAAAAACGGGATAAAAGTGGCAAAAAGAAGTGCCAGAAGTGGGCTTAAAGCATTAAAAATGAATTAAAAGTGGCAAAAAAATATACAAATAAGGGCAATGGAAATATACAGACAAATTTAAAAGTTGGCAATTAAGCCGACTGTGTAAGTGTGAGAAACAAACTATTAATGTGACTTGCAATGGATAATTTCTGAGGTCATAGTTTTCCTTTTTTAAGGTTTTCTGGGGGAAAATATTTCAAATTAAGACATAAAAGAACCACAAATCATCACAAAAGAGTCCCATGTTGCTCTAGAGCCACACGTTGAGTACCGCTGCTCTATGGCATCAAACCATTTTTTAAATCATGTGTAGTTCTTTCTCTGCTGTATCCAGAAGTTGTTTCAAAAACACACCAGTGCCTTTAAAACCAAAGGCTAGTATACAGTATGAACAATGAAGGTCCAAGTACTGAGCCTTGCAGCACCCCACATGTAACCTTCAAAAGGTCTGAATTTGAGCTATAAATGTGCACAGATTGATGCCTGTCCTCCAAATAGCTAGTTAGCCAATCACGAGCCAATCCTCTGATACCCTACCTTTGTAATTTAGATAATAATAGTTTGTGGTCAATGGTGTCAAATGCTTTCTATGAATCAAGAAATATCCCAATCATATATTCATTTCTCTCTGTAGTATTTATAATTTTTTTGATGAAATCTATTAGTGCAAGCAAAGTGGTGCTGTTTGCAGAGCATGTTATGTTAAGAATTAAGCCTCTTTACAAACCTAATTGAGAACTGTGATAATGGTGAGATAGGTCTATAATTTGAAAACATGTTTATTGGAAAAACTTCAGCTGTTTTCATTTTGGGAGGTTTCTCAGCCATGAGGGAACGATTACAGATAAAAGTTAGTGGCACAATCAATAATTTTCTTAATCAAGGACATATCAAAACCATGTCAGTCTGTATATTTTTTAAATTTTAGATTTGTGCACAATATCAATTATTTCTTTCTCATCAGTTGTTTGAATGAACATTGAGTGCATCTCAATAACTCTGCTATTGATGAATGATCTACTGTCATCTGCATTTGTCAACAGTAAGAGGTTACATTCCTTTAATACCTACATAAATATATTTAATGTTTCCATCCTTTAGATGGAACACACTAGATTATATTAATGTCATCTGCATTGTAGATTAAAGCTGGATTTAGGCTCTTGCTTTCACAATAAGGAAATAATGAGTGCATTAAGCTGGATATTTTCAGCAGCAGATAAATCTGTTACTGCCAGGCAAGTAGGACTCTAGCCAGGACTTAAGAGAACTATAACACTGTAAGGTGCACAGAGGAGAGACAGAATTTGAGGATGTTTCAATATATTTTTGATTTCTTAGTTCTTAGTTTTGCTTAATGCTGTTATTGATGTTATACTTGGATTTATTCCATTTTTAATGCATTTTTGCCATCTTTCTGAGGCTCTTAATGCAACCAATGCCTATTTTTAAATAGCTAAAGAACTTTGAATCGCTTTGTGTATGAGTGCTGCTCTGTGAATAAACTTGCTTTGCCGACTAACTTCCTTGTGACCAACAAGTCATTTCCTAAGGTGATCTAAAGCCATGGTTCTCGACTGGTCTGTCCACAGGACCCACCACCTCCTCAATAAGAAATCACAACTAAAATTTCTGATCATATTCCATCACATAAATGTTCGGTTTGGACCTTTGATGCAACGATACGTGACTGAAAAAACAGGCATGCATACATTTTGTTTTACTCCATTTTTCAGGATGGGGTGTACATTTCAGTAATATTCCAGTGATTTTAAAGAATTACTGCATTATTGTGAAAAACAGCTGTCATCCCAAGACAAGGGGATTCCTAAATTTGCTCACTGTCATAAGAAAACAATAACATAAAATTTATAGATGATTGTCTGCTAAGGGCTTCTTCACATTGCAGACTTTACCAAGATTTTTTTTTACAGGCACACATCCATGACCCACTGAAAACAGACTTTAAGGCCATAAAGCCAGATCCACCTGGAATGAGGCAAGGCCATAAACATAAACAGCAGTTGAAAGGGCTTTACAGAGCCAAAAACAAGGCATAAAATGTTGTCTTAGGACTCAAAGTTGCAAACGACTAAGTGCAGGGGCGGGGCAAAATAGCATTGATATAATACATGGGTTCAGATGGGGGTAAAACTGCTCCACCTTTGCTGCTTAAGGCAATAAACCTGACCTTTATGAATAAGTTTGCACTGAAGCTTATTTGCATAAGAAGGGAGCATTTTTTTTCAGAATCTTTGAATATTACCTCATTTACATGCTGCAAATGGGGCAGGCACACCCAGAGAGCTGTTTGCTTAGCAGACTATTTTGCACGTGGTTTCCTCAGTTCCCACTTTACACGTGCTCTGTGGATCAGATGCTGCCATTTTCTTTCATCTGCACAGATTTAGTGCATGCAAAAGCAGCACTATTCTTTTGTGGATCTGACCAATAGGGGGTTTACACATGAATGAAAGAGAGATAATTAATGTTTTTGCTTTTAGTTACCATTATCTGGGTCACAAACTTCATATTCATCTTCTTCTGTGGGCTCCTGAACCTGAAAATTACCACAAGACTGTTTAACTCTGATATCAGTAAAACTCTTCTTAAATTGTTACACCTCTGAATACTCACAGTCTGAGGAGATTTAACAAGAATTCTGGAGAGGGAAAACATGATCTATTAGTGTGATAACAGGAAGGCAATGTAATGACTTTAAATCAGAGAGAGTGAGTTATTTAGGCCTCTGGTCTGTCTTACCTGGGGCCTGGCTTCGGCGCCAATGAAGGTGAGATTTTTGAGGGTGGTGGACACAATCTGTCAACAAAAGATAAACAACAGGCTTAAGTTCAGATCCTAAAACAATTTTCTCTGTAAAACACGACTAAACCCAAGTGAAGGCGGTCTCAGACTGACCTGTTTGCTGGACGACGTAATGAGCTCTCCTGTAGAGACAGACATAAAGTGAATTTAACACATAAAGAGGATAACTAAGAATGCTTGGAAATGTTTTCATGTGAACAGTTTACCTCTTGTTCAGGGATGCTGACACCTGCAAAATAACCAAATGTATATTTGGATCAAGAATAAAAACTGGCATTTTTATAGAAAACAGAGGAAAAAATCTGCAGTATGCAAAACGCACTTTACTTTTTAGTATTATGACTAATTTCATTTTTTATCTCTCACTGTAATACAATATCTATAAAGCCTACCAATACCAACCTCACAGAAAAGAAAAAGAAAGAATAAAAGGACAGCGTGTATAGCTTCGACCACAGAAGTGCAAACATCACTGAAACTCATACTTTTCCAGAGGAGCTTTAAAGGTTGAGAAAAAAGGACTGTCAAACGTGTGCTGATGTGCATCATAGAGGTTTTTGTGCTTACCGGGTCTTGACGAACTTTTTGATAAATGTGAAGGGATTGCGGGACGTTCTCTGCCTGTCCTGCTCCCACTATGCAACGTGGAATCTGAAACACATAGAAGCATGGAGGTGATTTTCCTTTTATTTAAATGTCCTGGCAGCAGTAGTAGTCATATTTTTTATGTTATTGGGAGGCTGACTGACATAAGATAGACATATCAATGGATTCATTCACAGATTTTCTAAAAAGAAGATTTTTCTAAAAATGTTATTTGGAAAGGAAGTCATATGATGAACTGCATTTGGTCCTTTCTGTGGAATATTAGTGGTCAGAACAGAAATATTCCTGCTCAAACCCTTACTTTATCTAAACCTTTATAGCTTAAATTGATATGTCAGGTGTGCTGGGTAGAAGGCACCAAGTGTGGTAGAGTTGGAGGGGTGTTTTTATGGCAAACAGAAGGAAATGTCTTGTTTTAAATTAAATGTGAACATGTAACTTACCTGTGATATTGTGTATGATGATATGAATTTGTTTGGAAAATGTTTATTCATTTTGCAGTCATTTATTGTGTTTAGTAGAGTTAATTGATTTCAACTTAGTCCTTTGACATTGGTACCTTCCCCTCACTCCTATATAAGAGGAGGCTGAGGCCTTGGTGTCAGAGCTGTTAGGTTGTGAGAGCCGTTTAAAGTGAACAAAGTGTGTGCAGAGCTGCAACAGAGCATTGTATAGAGCTCAGTCTTCTTTTGTTTTCACATTTTTTCCCCTTTTTCAAGTTTTTAGCATTATTTTTCTCCAGGCCTGCACTGTAAATACCACTGCACATTTTTCACTGTAAATAAATTCACTTGGACTGCATTTTTTGGAACCTTTGACTCCTTTTTTGAGCCTAACCCACTAGGCCATCCTTACACAGTCTGCTTATTTAAATGATGAAAAGTAGTCATTGTACTGTTTGATATCATGGTGTGTACCACACTAAACATGGACCATAGAAAGCCAAGGAGACAGCTGTCTCTGGAGATTTGAAAGAAAATTATAGACAAGCATGTTAAAAGAAATCTATAGGACTATCTCCAAACAGCTTGATGTTCCTGTGACTACAGTTACATGTTATTCAGAGGTTTAATGTCCACTGAACTGTATATAAATTTCAGTATTTTTATTTATTATTACTTTTGTCAGTTTCAATTGATTTCAGTGACCACTCTGGGTTTTTCTTTCTTTAACAGAAAGGTGCCAACAATTTTGTCCATATATGTGTATTCCTAACCTTGCAAAGCAGATGGATATGCCAATTTTTGTGTTTCTCACTGGCGAATCCATCTTGCAAAGCTCCCGTCTGAACCGTTTGGGCCTGGTTAGAAAGTGACAGGACCAATCAGCGTCGAGGGGCAGTGCTTTCAGGTGTGGCGGAGACGTGACGTAAGCAAGCAGCAACAAGAGACATTACAGCGGAAGACATCAGAATGGATGCTGCTAAAGCGCCAGTTTTATCAGAGCTTGACAACATTTCTTTGTTAAAAGAAGAACAAAGAACAGCAGTGAGTTGTTTCATTTTCATAAACGACAAAAGTCGTGTGCTGACATGTCTGTCACTATGGTTCGCGTTGTGCAGTTCTGTATGGAGTTAAATCCTTCGGTAGGGGTGCACCTCAGTAGAGGCTATGTCACATGTTTTGTTGCTCTGATTGGCCTGTAAAGATATGACACACAGAACGTTCATCCAATCACCCTCAGAGGTTTTTTCAAAGGCTCTGCGCTTTCCCAAACGCCGTCTATTAGTGGTTTACCATAAGGATGTGTGAAACATATCCATCTGGCATGCCAGATTATATATTCCCTAGAGTATCCTTTTTCGTCAGGTTCACCTAAGTCCCAGTTCAGCTGTTAATACGACTTACCCAGAGGCTTCAGTTTAGATATCATCTGTATGAGCTCTCATATCAAAGACAAAATTAAATACACCCTACAGATATGTCTAGAAATAAGTACCAATGTTTTTTGGCTCATTACAAACCCCAAAAGAATGCTCATTCATCTGTTTCTCATGAGTTTAAGCTTAACAGCGAATATTAAGTTGCACAGAGACTTCACTCTAGTTTTCTTCAGGGGAACTGGTCTCATAAATAAAATGATTTCTTGTGATTTACTTGTAATTAATGGAAATTAAATTTGCTGTAGTCACATTAAGATGCAGATTTGTATAAAGTATATAGCAAAGCTTTGTCAGGTCTCTCCTTAATTGTAGGAGAAGACAACTTTCAAAATGTCTGTTGAATGGAGTTCAGGTTGGGCCAGTGTCCAGTGGTTTCTCCAAAGGATTCTGGTCTTAAGAGAAATACTATCTGGTAACCTTTAAATGTAGAGCAGAAGTATTCTGGGAGAGGGGTGAAACCTGAGCTGTTGATGTAACTCATGCTATAAGAAGTCTTCACCTGGGGTTACATGCTGTTTATATATTGATGTCTTCAATAAAGCCCATACAAAATGTTCTGATGGTCTCAGATCATTAATTATCTCCTTAGTCAATCAGTCACCTGGCATCCTAAACAAGTTTTTACAAGTGATATACTGTAATTGTTAGCTACACTATTACGCCCATATTTGAAGGCCTTTGCACACTGGGTCCAATTATTTCGTCGTTCATTTTTCGCATGTTAAAAATAAAATCGAGCTCATGTTTTAATCAAGTGTGCACAGTGACGCCAAAATTTTCGTCCCCCATGTATTTCTTTGGAGCAGTCTTGGTTTAATGCAAAATTTCGCATCAGTTCCAGTCATGGGTGACTGATGATTCAAATCAGGGCCCGCTGCATCCTCCTCGCTTACTCACACCCGCCAGCCCCCGCACTGAAACCTCACTTCAGATAACAAAGATTGCTAATTTATTATGTGGATATAAACCATGGAAATATAACAGATAGATAGGTGATTGATGGTTCAGATCAGCGCCTGTAACTTCATTCTCTTATGCTCTCTCACCCCCGCCCAACCCCTACTCTCTCTCACTCTCTCGCACAGAAACCTCGCTGCAAACTCCGTAGTTTGCCCGTGTATTATGTGAATATCAGCCATGAAACTATGACAGAAAAGGCATAAGTTGTAACCTACTCACAGGTCATAACAGAGATTGAATTATAAAGTTGCTCTTCATTTCTCCAACTTGGATCAGCGCTATGATACATGAGCGTGTGCTGTGTGAAGCTCTCTGTCAGGATGGATCCAGCGGGATTTTAAAGGAGTGACAGAGCCACAGGCTCGCAGTATGAAATTATTTGCTGCATTCTACGAATTTTCACAGTGAAGGCCAATAAAAATGCATCGGGCCAGTGTGCAAGGTCTGAGTGTGTGATATGTTGTGGATCCGAAAAAAAAAAAAACGCATCTGAAAATAACGGACCCCGTCTGTAAAGACCTGACAAGAACTAAACTACCATCAGCTTTTCTCAGGAGATTGTGGCTCAGTAGACGGAGTCAGCTGCCTTGCAACTGTAAGGTCATGTGTTCGATCCTTGGCTCTTACAGTCACATGTAAATGTGTTTACACAGTGATGCTGGATGTGTGTCAATAACATTAGCTAATACTGATGACTGCTTAACTTTATGTGCTCAGAAAAAGTATTTGCCTACTTCCTGATTTCTTTTGTTTTTGCACATTTGTCACATTTAAATGTTTCAGATCATTGAACATTTTTTTTTCCACAAAGATAACCTGAGTAAATACAAAATCCAGTTTCTAAATTGTGATTTAATTTGATAGGGGAAAGAGCAATGTAAGTCTACCTGGCACTATGTGAAAAACCAACTCTTCCCGTAGCTTAATAACTGGTTGTACCAGTCTTGTTGGCAACAGCTGCTAGCAAGCTTCTGTGAAAACTGGCAATAAGTCTTTCACATCACTAAGGAGAATATTGTCCCACTCCTCTTTGTAGAATAATTTTCATTCAGCCACAGTGGAGGGGTTTCAAGCATGAACAGCCTGTTTAAGGTCATGTCACAACATCTCAATCAGACATAATTCCAGGCTTTGAATAGGCCACCCCAAAAGCTAGTTTTGTTTTTTTCAGCCATTCAGAGGTGGACTTGCTGGTGTGTTTTGGATCATTCTTCTTTAGGCTGTGTTAGTTTTATGCCAGATGTAACGGGATGCACACCTTCAAAAAAGGTTCAACTTTTGTCTTGTCAGTCCACAGAATATTTTCCCAAAAGTCTTGTGGATCATCATGATGTTTTTGAGCAAATGTGAGACGCACCTTTGTGTTCTTGTGTTTTGGCCTTGGAACTCTCCCATGGATGCCATTTTTTCTCAGTCTCTTTCTGATTGGTGAATCATGAACACTGACCGTAACTGAGTGAAGTGAGGCCTGCAGGTCTTGAGATGTTGTTTTGGGTTCTTTTGTGACCTCCTGGATGAGTTGCTGATGCGCTCTTGGAGTAGTTTTGGTAGGCAAGCCACTGTTTCCAAATTTTCTCCATTTGTGGATAACGGTTCTCAGTGTGGTTCACTGGAGTCGCAAAGCCTTGTAAATGTCTGTGTAACCCTTTCCAGACTGGTAGATGTCGATGACTTTGTTTCTGGTTTTGTTCTTGAAATTCTTTAGATGGCGCCATGATGATGGTCGCTTTTTTTAGATCTCTAAGCCTGCTTCAGTTTGTCAGACAGGCTCTATTTAAGGGATTTCTTATGACCTCAAGTCTCGTAAACACAGTATTTCAAGAATGCATTAAGGGGTTTCTGCCAAATTTGGCACAAATCTTCACATGGACTTGAGGGTGAACTGACGAGATTATGGATGTCAAAGGTCACTGTGATCTTACATAGTGTGAGGTCTTAGTGACCTTGTACCATATTGTAGCAGCTTAGGAGCTATACTTTCTTGACCAACCACTACATTCACCATCAGGCAATTGTTCACCGTGTGGAGACATACAACCACCAGGTCTAAGTTCTGCTTACACTGTGTGAAGGATTTTATTATGGAGTCAGTACATGCTCTGGTGGCCTTATCATGATAAGACAGCATTTCTAGATTTTTTTTCTGTATTTTATTTTGTTTTTTTGTAATTTCACAGATCAAGAAATGTATACACAAATGCTAAAGTATTATTAACTTGGCTTTACTACTCAACAATGATACTGGTCTTTTGCTGACTTTGCATCTTACTTGATTGTTGATTGTCTTCAGGTTCTACGTAGTTATTCTCATCACCACTGGTGTCTGGAGTGACATATTCATCCTACAAGACAACAAACAACACATGTTAAAGTGTCTTCATCAGCTCTTCAGGAAGTATTTACCAATATTAAGGAAGTGATGAAATCCTTTAAGCCTCAATATTTGTCAGTATCATGTGGCAGCACAGAGTCCTACAGTATGGCGGGGTTTATATACTACATGAAGTTATGTTACTTTACTTCATCGCTCCCCACAGGTGAGGGTTCAGGTAGCAGTGGTTTGGAGGCTTTGCCTGGGTGGGGGAGCTTCCTGAGCGGCCGCTCAGGTCGGTTACGGCAGCTGTCTGGAAAAGAGAAGCAGAAGCAGAAACAGGACATCAGTATTTGCATGAAGCAGCACTCTAAATGCCTGTGTGACTTCACCTCAGAGTACTGAATGGAAGAAATGAAGTAATGCAACTTCAACAGGAAGAGAGAGGACAGCAAAGGAGAAGCTGTTCAAGAAATAGAAACTGTGGCTGAAAAGGAAATCTGTTCATTTTGAACTCCAGTATTAGGATTATAAATGACAGGAAAAAGCAGCCATACTAAATTAGTTTGAATAGCAGATGTGTGAGTCTTCATACCGATATACTCCCCCCTTGGGAAGGAAACAGACGAGGTTGTGGGTAACTCTCTGAGGCTGGGAGGAGGCTCATAGCTTTGATCGTGGTCCTCTCGAGGATCCAAATACATGTCATTATCCTGGGAACAACATTCATATTAAATGTTTCAAAGCCCTTTTTAGTTCTAATGACTTCTGGTTCACTTTTTTGCCACTTACATAATCAGGTTCGGACGGCAGATCGTCACAATCCCAGCCATCGTCAGCTGCAAACACAGAAATTTTCAGCCACTTAATACGAAGATGGAAAAATTAGTGTGAGACGGTTAAGGAAAATTTTTAAAGTTTGAGTTTTCAAAGAAAAAACACCCAGGACATGCAGGTGTCAGAGTATCAGTTTCTAAATTAGGCAAAGAGGAACTTGTGAAGCAAAATCTCCTCACCTCTTTGAGTTACATATTTTCCCTACAAGTGAAATAATCAGTCTGCATGATGCAACTTCAAAAAATGTCGCTGCTCAAACAAAGCATGCCTCTGTTACCATAAGTACCATTTTAGTGCTTATGACTTTACCTTGACAACTAGGACATGTTTTTGTATATCTACCTATGGGGTAAACTACATACTCTTTTAATAATAATAATACATTTTATTTAAAGAGCACTTTTCAAGAACTCAAAGACACTGTACAAAAAAAAAAAGCCCAAACATGAAGCAGTCTGGAAAAAAGTATAAGATAAAGATGCACAGATACAATACCAGTATTGGGTATCGATGTTGATACCAAGCCTGAGAACTTGTACTTTTAAAACATAGCAGAAACTGTACTCTGTATCAAGGCACTTAAGGCATTATAATACCCTTTTATTGTGTGAGTATGTAGTTAAAGTTGGAGCTACACTATATGGACAAAAGCATTTGGCCACACCTGTTAATTCTTGAATTCAGGTGTTTCAGTCAGACCTGTTGCCACAGGTGTTTAAGATCAAATCAAACACCTATCCATGCAGTCTCTACAAAAACTTGTGATACAAAATGGGTCACTCTGAAGAGCTCAGTGACTTCAAGCATGGTACTGTGATGGATGCCACCTTTGCATTAGGATAGTCTGAGAAATTTCATCCCTGCTGGATCTTCCACAGTCAGCTGTTAGTGATATCATTAGAAAGTGGAAGAAGGAACAACAGCAACTCAGCCGTAAAGCGGAAGACCACATAAAATCACAGAGCGAGGTTAATGACTGCTAAGGTGCATTTGTGTGTAAAAGTTACCAACACTCTGCTGATTCCTTGGCTGAAGTGTCCTGACCTTCCACTGCCATTAGTGTAAGCACAAAAACTGTGCAGTGGGAACTTCATGGAATGGGTTTCCATGGAGTGACAAAATCTACTTCTCTGTTTGGCAGTCAGATGGGAACGTCTGGGTTTGACAGATGCCTGGAGAACGTTGTCTGACTGCATTGAACCAACTGTGGAGTTTGGTGGAGGAGGGATAATGGTACGGGGCTGTTTTTTCAGGGTTTGGACTAGGCCCCTTATTTCCAGGAAAGGCCAATCTTAGTGCTTCAGCATACCAAGACATTTTGGACAATGCTATGCTTCCAACTCTGTAGCAGCAGTTTGGGGAAGGCCCTTTTTTATTCCAACATGACTATACCCCAGTGCACAAAGCAAGGACTATACAGACACGCTTTGATGAGTTGAGTCCTGGCCTCAACCTAATTGAGCACCTTTGGGATGAACTGGAATGGAGATTGTGAGCCAGGCCCTCTAACCCAACATCAGTACCTGACCTCATAAATGCTCTACAGAATGAATGGGCACAAATTCCATTATTAACTCTCCAAAATATTGTAAGAGACTTCCAAGAAGAGTGGAGGCTGCCCAGCTCCATATTATAGCACATGTTTTTGAATACAATGCCTTTACAGTCCATTTTCAGGTAAACTTTGGTCCATATAGTATATGTCTACAGTTTGTTGATAAAAATAGAGGAGAATGAAAACTATGCATTGATAAATTCTCAAGAGGATGGATGAAGAACATCTATGAAAATTAAAACAAACTTTCAGAATGATTTAAAAACAGTTATGGTAATATTAAGTGCTCATACTAGTAACAGATACTGGTGAGCACTTATATCTTAGTACCTGTACTCATTGATCTGGTTAAATGCGTAACTGGTGCATCCCTGGTATAAGGCACTGGTTTTTACAGGGAGGAGGAAGGGGTTCGACTTTCACTGAAGTTATCTTTTTTGGACAAAGATGTGGAGTCAAAAATCCATGATATTTATCCAAGTATAAGGCAATTACTCAGTTGATATTCAAATGTATAGGGGATGGCTGAATGTCAATGTTGGCTTCAATCTTATGATTGCTAATCAAAAATGTATTTTAGCAAATACATTTTTTTTCTTCTGAATTTTTAGCATCCGTTGTCTTTAGAGTGATTAAATAAACTAAGTGTTTCAGGATGTCAGAAAAGATCAACCCTACAAAAACCTCCCTTGAAATGTTATGGATTTTTAAAAGTACTTTATGTTGTTGGACCTTTGGCTTGAAAAAACTCCCCTGTGCTTCATTTACAGCTCTGGTCTGTGCAGTAAAAACACATCAAGTTCCTCCAAATATTCCTAGTCTCTTAATGTGACTGCCAAAGAGCGAATTTTATTCTGAGGGGTGCCACCATGGAGGAAATGTGCTCAATTTGGCTGACTCACAGTGAGAATCACTCATGTTCTTACAGTCTTAACAGTCAGCATGGATAGTATATTGTATTTCACAGGCTTGAACAGAGATGTGAGCTCTCTCAGAACATCAAAATTTTGCTTCCACTCCACTTTACATCAAATGTGTCAGTGGTTTAGGATTTATGCAGATGAGTATTTGATAATGAGACAGTTCTTACCTCTGTAGTCTCTCTCAGGGACTTTTGGGACTGGTTTATTCTTAAGTCTGTCATAAACAGAGAGATAAAGTCATCAGCAGCTGCAGTGAAAGACTGAAAGATGATTTTTATTTCTTGTTTAGTTTCTTTGATTAACATTCACTACATGCAAATAGAGCACAACATACTACATTTACCATCAATCATTTAAAAGCCCAGGATTTCATTGACTTGAATGGACAGTAGGTTATCACTCACTACTGCAACACACACTAAATGTCAACATTAATGATGAATATGACGAAGCAAATGTTGATAAGTTTAGTTGAGTACTGTCCTGAGTTTTCACGATAGCAGAATTTTTCCTTAAAATGATATTGGTAAAATTCAAACAAGATTGATAAGCTATGTGTTCAATGCCATGGCAACAAAAGAAGACCACCTTGGCACCCAAAACTGGTGAATTTAGTTATTTCTGATTTCCACTGACAGTAACTGGACACATACTCAAATTAGACACTGCTTATAGAGTGAAAAGACAAAACGAATCAGATAACCCTAGAAATAATGTCTACCGCAAACAAAATATTTCCTCTTTGTCATTGATAATCTTTGGAGGTGTATGCAGTGATTCTGCTCTCTGTCTGTCTGTAATAGTTTTTTTCTTTCCTTCATTTTTCTGGCTCTTTTTATGGACGTTTTATGGCTCTGTGTGTTTGCGTAATCATGTGAAGCTCACAATGAACAGCCTGTAGGTCTGGACAAAGAGAAAACTTTTAGGGACCAGGAGACATCTATGTTTTTATCATACACTGTCTTTTTGTGACAGACACTATCATTGCTGCTTGCATCTTACTGAGACACTTAAGAGACTTAATGAAGAATATTTGCCAGCCAGTAAAGAAAACGGTCACAGGTGTAGTCTGCGTCTAGAGGTGGAGCAACACAGAAAATCGTCAGCATCAAACATAGTTCTGAACCTTCCTGCACATTTGTGCAGAGGTGTTGACATGTTTCTAAGAAAATGTGCTTTAACTCCATATAACCTCTTTGATTGTAACCACAGACCCACCCTCATTTGATCGCCCCACCTTTGTGCATTCTCTCTCCACTCTCTGCAGATTTGGCTTAAAAACATGACCAAAACCAGTTTTTTATAGTACTCTTGGCACTATTGAAGTATCACAAATTTGACAGCTTTAGTGCATACATTTTAGGGGTGGGTACAAATATTGATTAATCGATGCATCACAATACTTCCTTCCCCCAATTCAATATCGATTCAGCAAATCCTCTGAATCGATTCACCTCCTGGCCAGTGGGGGTCGCTGTGCGTGTGATTGGCATTGTATGGACGAAGGCCACACTCGACCAAACAACAACTAACCATAACCATGTTATGTGAGGTTTTTCACAATTTCCAAGAGGGCAGAAATATAATTTAAGTGTACATACACTTTACTTTTTCAGTGTTTATACAGAACTGTCTGTTTTTTTACTTTTGTACTCCTTATGCACAAGTAAGTTATTATTGTGCAAATTTTTATTTTCAGATGTTTTATTGCTCAAAAATGTGAGTTGACTTACCAAATATGTTCACATGGGCATGAAAATAATTATAAAAAAATTGGCAACAGGTTATTTGTGTATTTCTACTTCTTACCGAATCAACATTGAAGCATTTAAATCAATATTGCATTGAATCAATATCGAATCGCAACCTAAAGAATCGAAATCGAATTGAATCATGAGGTTCTTAACAATACCCAGCCCTAATACATTATCTCAAATATTTCTAGCAGTTTCAAAGCCAGATAACATTTATAATGTTTATAGATGTAATGTGATGTGTCCTTTCATGGCAGCTAGAGACAAGACACAACATGTCTACTATTGCCAAACACTGGATGTTATGTTGAAGACTCCTACACAGTGAAAGGGGAACTATCACTGGAGGCTGCCCTTCTGTTGTTTTATCTCTTTTACAGTATGATTAGCTGCTTGTGATAGGCAATGATTATTCTCCCCCCTTAATGTGCAACTCCATCCTCATTCCCATAACCCCAGTATGGTATTTCCCCACGAGACACCCCCAAGTCAGTTAGAAACACATTACTCAGCCCTGCACTACCATTCAGCCTACAATGCTTTGCAAGTAACTCACTGCACAAAACAGAAGGACATAGCAGTTTAAACAGCTTTTTTTGCCTCCTTATGTGAAATCCAACCATTAATCAAAAACAGTGGTTTATTCTTTAGTACATACAATGCATGGAGTCTGCACTTTAAAAAAGGTGCTGTTATTGTTTTTGATTAAGAACTTTCTGGAGACTGAACTGTGCTCTGAAGTCTATTAAGTCATCTCGCCTTTATTTAGGATAAGCATCAATAGCAGACAGGCTTTGAGTTATTATTATTATCTTTAAAAAATATACTTGCTGGGCTTTTTATGCCTTTATTCATGGAGGAACCCCTAGGCCATTGTGACACAGGCCTTTATGTTTTCAAACAAAACTTGTTTGAATGAAAGATGGGAGAGAGTATAAAATTGTTTATTTTAAAAAATATTTTACTGTGATCAAAATCAGGATATAGAGAGAGGGGATTTATGCAAATAGCTCCGGTGCAAGGCTTTTTGAAAATCATCTAAAAGAAAAGTAGTGCCTGCACACTTACTCCATGCCACACACACAAAAAAATTGTAAACATTTAGATCACACTTTGATCTTCATCCGATTTGATGAAGATCAAAGTGTGATCCTAACACTGTCTAATAAAACACACTGATCTTCATCAGATTTCATCAAGATCAAAGTGTGATCCAAACATTTGTCAGATCTGATAAAGATCAAAGTGGGATTAGAATATTGCCTAATTAAACATTTTAGACAATGTTTTGATCTTTCTCAGGTTTAATGAAGATCAAAGTGGGATTGAAATGTCTAATTGAACATTTTTGTGGTATGGCGTAAGTGCAGAGGTGTTACTTTTCTTTTTTTCAAAATCAGGTTTAAGTCACTAATGTGATCTTGCTTTGTAAAACAGTCCATCTCTGAAAACCTGCTGCACTTTGTGGATGGGGGATAGAAAGGTTTTGGTTTTACAATTTGAACTTTATTTATTTATTTTTTTACACACAAATTATTTCAACACTAAATGCATTGGACTTCCAAGACCTGCTTTTATTTGTAAAATCATGTAGAAACACTCAGCTTGAGGAAGGAACTGGGCCTTTAAAGGAACCCTGCATGTAAAAACATGGTGACTTTATTAGACTAACAACAATCAGTTGCAGACTTGGTAATACTGAGATCCAAGGCAAACACAGGCATAGCGGCCCTCCACATCCACTGTTCTCCCCTTTTTAAATTAGTATCTATCAAAGTAAGATCTACTTGTAACTTTTTATTTTATTCAGTATTCACACAGCAATGATGACTGGGGCTGTATTTTAAAAATGCTCTCACTATACAACCTATAAAAATGTAATTTTCTGTATTTCTTTTGACCTTATAGTCTAATATAAATGATCTGTAATTTCTTTTAGCAATCTTCTAGTGCTTTCACTATTTTGTTTTTAACAATGTTAAATGTTACATAGTCATGGTTCTGATATTTTACTTAAGAAATATAACGGATCCATTGCCACATGCCTGATCATATTCTAGTTAAAATTTCATGCAATGCAAACTAAAAATGACCATTTTAGTACAGAAATTCAGCCGGATTTGTGTCCATTTGTAGACTCTAAATGGACATCCTGTAAACAAACGAGCAACATAAATGATACGTTTGCATGTTTATTTCAGTAAAAAAATGACTACTTACTCAGAGAAAAAGAATCGTAGTTTCATTTTTTAACTCTTTTTTTCTTTTTAGTCATGATTTACCAACTAAGACCTCTTAGTGCTTAACTTAAAAGTGTCCAGCAATGCTCAGCCACAGGATCATGTTGGTGTTTATGTTGTTTTTAAAGAGTTTGTGACACACAGAAAAGGTGGACTTTCTTAAATACACCGCTGACAAACAGAATGTCACGTCGAAGAACTGTTTTTGTAGTGTCTTTTATTCATGATTCTTCAAGTTTGTGTAGTTTTGGAACTAAGTGAAGCTGTTAGTTCGGTTTATTGGACCCTTACCTTCATCTGGATCCCAGGATTAACAGGGTCGTACTGATTTTCTGACTTCTTTGACAGAGAAGGCAGGCAGCAGTGATTTTATTTCTTTTTCTGGTTTTCCCTCACGCTAAAGGAGCTGTATCTGCAGTGTGTCTGTGAGCTGTTACTGCTGGACTTTGTAAGAGTCTTTAGATGTTCCTCTTTCTGATAGTCTTTAACATGACAAGGTTTACTTAACATTTCGCACTTTTAATGAGTGTGTTACTTGAAAATTCAAACTGTCAGAATATGGCTGGTTCAAGAGAAAGGGTTGAAAATGTTTTCCTCAGGCAGTAGCCGACCTTTGCCTATAATGGTGACCTCCACCACTGACAGCAATGTCTTTTACATGTATGTTGTAAAAACGAGACTTAATTTCTGCATTTTACATGTCATATATTAAGTATCTTAAATATTTTTATGCTGACCAAAAACCCACTAGATTTCTACATTTTTGGAACAAAATCCACGTGTAGGCTGCCGTTGTTTTGCAATGCACTCTGGGTAGTGATGTCAAATGGTTGTGCTGTTCTTCCTTAGAAGTGTCATCCTTAAACCTTTTAAACCTGGGTATAGTTTTAGAGAAGAGGACAAAAAGGAAGAAGTCACTGCAGTCTTGGTCAAGATAAATTCAACAGAAAGATGTGGGAAGAACAGCGCAACCATTTGACATCACTACCCAGAGTGCATTGCAAAACAATGTCAGCCTACACGTGGATTCTGTTCTAAAAATGTAGAAATCTAGTGGGTTGTTGGTCAACGTAAAAATATATGACACTTATGTTAAGCAAATAAGGCTGTTATATATCAAAATGTAGGGTTCCCTTTGTGACCTTAAACTTAATGGGCATTTACAACTGCATTGTAACGCCCAAAAATATGCTTCAAAATTGTTATAACCTGGCTATGATTGCTACTATCTATTGAGAAGGACTTTATTCTAGTCTTGAGCCCTGTGAATTACTAAAACCACTCCTGGTTAAAAGCCTTATAAAAAGCAAATCTTAACATGCAAATACAGTATGTGTTTGGATAAATGTGTCATTCTAGTATCAATTCTTAAGCAGACTCAATTTAGGAAAGGAAAGTGAGAGAGGTGCCATGCCATCTGTTTGTTATTTTTGGTTCGTGGCTCTGTCTCTTACTCCAACAGTTGTGAAAGAGGAATTGACGTTCGCCACTGATGCATGTTTGACACCACAGAGAGCTTTAGACTCACAGCCTTCTCACTACCTGACAAAAAAACATGTTTTATTTTTAGAAATAAGTCCAGCATTATTTACAGCACTGACCTTCGTAGTTTGTTCAGCAAACTGCCGTCATTTTTCTTGATGTCTTGTACAATTTTCTGAAGCTGCCTGCAAAACACAGAAATGCTCAATCAGAAGTATGTCCTAAAAATCAATCAGGCTTTCATTACTTTTCTGAAAAGGTTAACTTCTTACTTTTCATGTAGTATATACAAGGAGCAATCTATTTATACATGAATAGATTTATCTACAGTCACATATTGTTGCTGCTTTGATAAGATGTTGGATATTATGAAACGTTTTGGCAGTTAGAAAAAGTAAGAAGCTGTGGTTTTGGTTGGTTAAAAGCAACAGACTATAACAAAAAATATAGACATTAAGGCATCACAGCGTAGTGGTAAAAATGTCCGTATACCATTGTCCAGTTGGAAACAACAATCAGATAGAACGTCTTACCTAATCTTGGCTGTAGCAGGAGCAGCCAGTCTCCCTAATGTTTCCATATTCATGTTTAATCCAATAGTTTCTCTGTTTTTAACTTCATTCCTCTGGAGTCTGTGCTGTGTGGTCGTTCACAGAAATATTAATGACAAAGAACTTTGACTACAAGTCTACAAATCATGTCTTTGTCACAGGGGAGGGAGTTCAGCTATAAAAAAATCACTTCCCTTTTCCACTCCCTCAAAAACAGATTTCAGTGAGCATGCTCTAACAAATAACTTACATCACATCACTTCAATTCCCCCTTCATTTTCAACACGGATAACTGAGCACTCAGGAGGAGGCTTTTTATTTCACCCAGCCACACAGCCTTGGATATCGTCAAATCATCTGCAAAGTGTTACACCAAGCTTTAGAAGTTGTAGAACTGGTTGCTAAATGGTGTGCCTTAAGGCATGTCCAAGTATGCTGTGGGAATTTATACATTTCTATTATTGCTACAACTCGTAACAAATAAAGATACCGAAACATGCAACGGAAGCAATTTTAATGGATATAAATATGTCTTAAGTTTTTATTTGATCTTAGGTGTGCCTTGGGCAAAAACGTTTTAACACCACTGGATTCAAATCCTAATTATAGAAGATTGAAGTCCTTAGTTAAGGCAAATGAAATCGTACATTTTTGACATCAGTTCAGTATATAACAAGATTAAACTCCCGATTTTAGGATATTAAAGTTGTAAATTATAATAAACACATTGTACATTTTTTGTGACTAAAGATTTTTCAAAAGAGACATTGTGAATCTATGATAATAAAGTTTTAACTTTAAGAGATTAAGTTGCTCATAATGCAAATAATTATTAATTTAAATCATTATTTTACAAAGGCCAACAGTTATGAGATGAAAGCCAGGCACAAGAATAACTTATTCAGTTATGAGACTAAACTCAAACTTTTGTCTGATTAATGTCATAAATTAAAAAATAAATAAATAAATAAGTGGCCCTTTTATACATATAAGTTTTTTTTTTAAAGATTAAAGTTAAAAAAAAAAAAAACAATCCAAAAATGTAGTTGTAAATTTATGCAGATAAAGATGTAATTTTATCTGCAAACTCCAGAAACTGGTCTCCTCCCTTCCAAGACGTTTACAGACTATTGTTGAAATAAGAGGGGATGCCACACAATTGTAAACATTGCCCTGTCCTTACTTTTTTGAGATGTGTTGCTGCTTTCATACTGATATGTTATTTATTTGCTGTTGTGATTAAATATGGGTTTATGAGAAATGCAAATCATTAGTATAAAATAATGATAAAAATAAAATGGTACAAATATGATAGAGTTAGAAACGTAAATGTGTAATGCACAATAAAAATGCAGATTAAAAACATTCAGCATGTTTTAAGTTACTTCATGATCACATGTTTCCTGCTTGAGTGCAAAGATCTGTGCTTTGGGCATCCTTTGACCCTCTTTCTCATGCTGTAAATTCCATGTGTGCATTTGCTTCTCTTTAGTATGAGAGACCGTTGCTCTGTGAGCTCTGGGAAAATGCATGGCTGAGTGCAGTACAAACTTTTTGCTATTGAGCGGCTTGGTCATGCGCTGAGACACTAATGTCATGTGGTGCAACCACAGACTGTAGAAGATAGTGGATGAAACCTGAGTGAGGTCAGCCATGTGGTTACTGAAGGACACTTTTAAGTACAATCTACATATTGAAGTAGCTGTTTCAAACTAAGTTTAGAGCAGCCTTTTCCACTCAAAGTACGTGCTACAGCTCACTTTGAAACCTGGAAACTTTCTGGGGCCCACCAAACCCCTCGAACAACTGTGACAAGACCAAGGTCATTATAGTAAAACTAACTAAATAACTAAAACTAAAATTCAAAAATCCAAACTAACTATAACTGTATAGTGGGTTTATAAAACTAACTAAAATAAAATACAAATAGAGACAAAATATCCTTAGTTTTAGTCTTTGACACAACCATACTGACTGGCACCTACACCCAAGTCTGGGGAGTGTAAAATTGCCTGATTTGATTGGTTATGACATCACAAAGTGGTGGTTTTATGTCTGGAGTTGAATTCAAACATCATCTTGAGATAAATAAAATGATATGTGAAAAGTAGCCTTTTTGAATATGTTTGTAAAAATGTATGATTTTCACTCAGCCCTGACATGAACCCCCAAAAACCTAAAACTTACACTAAAACAAATTAAAACAAATTAAAATGAGGCATTTTTTGTGAAATAAAAACTAAAAGGGGCACTTTGTCAAAAAATGTTCACTTATAAGGTATGAAAAAGGCACTTTGTCAAATATTGTCCAATAAGAAGGCACTAAAAATGCATTTTATTGAATTTTGTCAACCTAAACTGAACTAAAAATTGCGCTTTATCAAATTTTGTCTGCTTAAAAAAAGGCAAATTATCAAAATTTTCCACAAAAAGAAACTAAAAAAGGCACTTGGTTAAAATAAAATTCCACTTAAAAGGTATGAAAAGGGCACTTTATCAAATTTTGTCCACTTAAATGTCATTAAATATGCACTTTAGCATAATGTTTCCACTTAAAAAGCATGAGAAATGTACTCTATAACATTTTGTCCACTTTAAAGGCACTAAAAAGTGGTCCTTACTGGGGTCCATAGAGTCTAATTTTCTGGCTGTGTTTGTCAGTTCTGAGACTTTTTTGTTTCTTGAAAATGACCTGTCATGGCCTGCCTGCAGTCTCTCTGGGGCCCACCAGGAGGCTTCTGCCCACACATTGGGAAACAATGCTTAAGATCAACCTGCTCACATGGAGGTAGAGTTGAGGCAGATCTTAAGCCTCCTTAATAAAAAGCTGCATTGGGCTGGCTAACAGCTAAATCAATCATGACCCTGGAAAATCATAAATCAGTATCCTTATTTCAACCAAAACTGGTGCTATAAAGATAATTATTGATTATTTCTGCTCTAAAGTGTATGCCTATAAAGACTTAAATTATTCTGACCAAAATCCCTCTTTTGGACCAGGCTATGTTAAGTTTTGCTGTAAAAATCAACACTTTAACATAGGTGTGTTTGTGCCTCAGGTGCTTCTGCAGCCAGCCTCTAGTGGACACTCAAGGAACTACAGAGTTTTGCGATTTCACATTGGTTTCATTTTTGACCACAGAAGTTACAGCTTGAGTGTCACAGACTGTGTGACTGATGAATCAGCGCAGAGATTTGACTAACATAATCAGTTTTAAAGGTTGGTTTCCATAGACTTTAAGATACGTGTGGGAATCAATACTTATGCAGTCAGCTGTTGTTTATTCTTAGTTAAAAACAGATAATTTCCTCAGTTAAATTCAGTTACTCAACCAGCAAAGATGACCCCTAGTTTATTTGATCCACAAGATAATACTAATAATTATAATGTGAGTCAGATAAACTGAAAAGTTAGTGATCTGTCGTGCTGCTTTTTAATATTATTTCAACACTTTTGGAAATAAAGGTTAAACACTCTAGGCTACTGGGAATCCTCATTGTTGAAGAGCAGCCTTCCCCTCCAAGCTCATTGTGTCAGTTTATGTTAGATTCATGTTACTTCTTTTAAACTGAAAAAAGGTCAATAACGTGTCATGGAAAGTACCGTGTTGTACTTCTGAGGTTTTTTTTTTTCTAAATATAATCAGATATGGTGGGATGAGCTACTGCTCACTGTGTGGGTGTGGTCTACTTTCATGAGAAAAAAAAGAGCAGAAAATGAGAAGGAACCTCTGACAGTGTGTTAACAGACAGTTTTTAAGGAAGCAGCAATGATTCATGGTAAGATAGAAAGCCATTAGTCAGCCTTTATTCAACATTATTTCTGGAGGTTCGTGTAACAAAGAGAAACCGTTAGCTTTTATGTGGAGAGTACATTAAGGTAGTTCAGTTTATATACAGTGTGTTGATTTATTTTTTTTAAGACTTCAGTTGACAAAATTTTGCAAAACTGTGTTAGAAACCTGAGAATTCCCTACATTTTACAGCAGAAACATCCAAACCAGGTTTATAAGGTTTATGATCAACTGTATAAACACAGGAGCACTGTAAGGCAAGTATGGAGGCCCAGGAGGGACAAAACCCATCTGACAGTGTTAAGTAGTAGATCATTTTTAGATATAGCTGTGAGATTTCTGCACTAATAAACTAAAACATTTTCTGAGCCAGTTTGATTAGTATGGTTGTTTTACATAAAAGCAGGTATGGTGTCTTTTAAATGTAATTAATTGATTAATTCTTAATTTCCTGGATAAGCGTTTGATTGGTAGGGGATTTTTTTATTCCCATTTATCCACAAGCGTCTGAGTCTCAGACTGCCCTTCTTCTTTATAGAAATTACAGTTCTGTAAAAGTTATGACATTGCATAAAATGTAAACAAAATAACAAAATAAATGGTCTTAAAAATCATTTTCAACCTATATTCAGTGAAGTAGGACACAAGACGAGATATTTAATATTCAAACTGACGGATTTCTTTTTAATGTACACACATTCTGAATGTGGTGCCTGCACCACAAAGCACATTTTGGGAGCAAGTTTTGCACTATGTTGTATTACCTTTCCTTCTAACAAAACTCTGTTAGCATACAGACTGTAGACACTAATTGCTGCAACACTGAAAGTGCAATTCTTTCCCTTTCTTGCTTGATGTACACCTAAAATTGCATGAGAGTGCATGGTCTCAATTATTGTGTTTTTCACATTTCATAAGTTTCACTTCTAAGTCTTATAAGTCCATAAGTCTTTTCTTACAAACATGCAAAAACCAACTATCCAACCAACTAGTGAAAAAGATTTTTGAAAAGAGGATCAATTTGACTACTGAATGTTGCATATTTTGCTGTGTTCAGTTCAATATCACTCTCTCTTTCCCTCTCTAATTCACACACAGAAACACATTCATGCAAACACATGGGGATACAAAACAGGAACTTCCTTCAGAACAACAACATGCCGACACATGTGCAGCTGCAGAAAGACACTGACAATAACACGTATCATCCAGCTGTAGATCTACACGCACACATTAGTCAGCCACATGCATAGCTGTGAACACAAGCACACACTTTACACAAATATGGTTCAACATTTTATTTAAGGGAAGCATTTTAATGGGAATTGTTATGCTTTTTTATACAGGCCCTACTGTGAACTGTCACTGGGGGTTCAGAAAACAAACGAAGAAAAAGAGCACTGTCCTTTTAAAACACCAAGAAATCTGCTCAGAGTTTGTGTAATCAGATTAGCTGAGACAGAAAACTTGTATGATTGAGGTATAAAGTAAATAAAAGTGTGACTCACGGTTGGTGGATGAGGCTGAACTTGCTCATGTCGTTTTCAGACAGGTTCTGTGAAAACAGATGAGAAGCTCATAAACACACAACGACAAAGACAAATGAGCTCACAGATAAGGGGGATTCTTTATAACTGAGGTGAGTGTATTCGTCTGTCACTTTCACTGAAAACAGGGATTTAAGCTGACGTTGTCTTCTAAAGACAAGGCCTTTGAATTATTAATGAGTAAGTGGTAGTCCATCCATCCATTATCTTTACCACTCATCACATTCAGGATCACTACAGCAAGAGCTACTGCAGATATTAACAATATATGCTGGGATTCCAAGTTTAACATATTTTCATCAGATGAAACTTAAATGTTGTTGATATCTGTAACTGAACTACAACTGTCCTGATAATATAAATGAGCCTGTTTTCACATGAAATTATCACATTTTAACTTTTTAATCTGTACTGCTGATCTGTTGCTACACACTCCTGGTGGGTGGTAGCAGGGCTGCCCATAAGGGGGGATAAAGGCAGAGCTTTCTGGGACCCTGCCGAACTAAGGGGCCCATGTAAGTCAGCAAACTCAAGGTCAATTGTAAAGCTGTGACATTTTTAAAAATTTTTTAATCTTAATTATAGCCACTCTTATCAAATCAACAAATTTAATTTGATTTATTAGAGTGTAGTACAGTATAGCATTTTCAAAATGTAAACCCTTTTCCTTGAAACAGAAATACCTTTTAAATGGTGATGTAAACAATGTGGATGGGCACACTGAACTAAATTCAATTCAATTCAATTCAACTTCAATTCAACACACGCACACCCCCCCCCCCCCCCCCCCACCCCCACACACACACACACACACACACATACAGTGCAGGTCATATGTACTACATAGAGTACACAGGCAAAATGCTAATATATTGTACTTTATCTTACAGTCAAAGGCATGAGAGAAAAGCAGTGTTTTCAGACCGCTCTTAAATGAACTTAAAGTGTCTAACAACCTCAGGCCAACTGGCAGCTTATTGCATAGAACAGCACCATAGTGGCTAAATGCAGCTTCACCTGATTTGTATTTTACTTTAGGCACATTTAGAGGGCCCATACCCGAAGATCTGAGGGACCTGGTGGGGTGATAGTGAGTGAGCATGTCAGAAATGTACCGGGGTGCCATACCATTCAGTGATTTATAAACAAGAAGAAGCACTTTAAAATCAATTCTGTATTGGACGGGAAGCCAGTGAAGATTTTTCAGAATGGGTGTGATGTGTTCTGTTTTCTTTGTTCCTGTTAGAATGCGGGCTGCAGCGTTTTGGATGAGTTAAAGGCGATTTATTGTCTTTTTTGGAAGTCCAGCATAGAGAGAGTTACAGTAATCTAATCTGTTGGATATGAATGCATGGACCAGTTTTCCCGAATCACACTGAGACATGACAGAAATGTGTGTGTGGAAATGTTTTTTAAATGGTAGAAGGCTGTTTTGGTGATGGCAGTTATATGTTGTTGAAAGTTTAAATCTGCATCAATGAGGACTCAGAGATTTCTGACGTGCTCACTGTACTTGAAAGGAAATGAAGATGAAAGCGAAATGAATTCTTGGCTCTGTTTTTGTGGACCAACTAGCAGGATTTTTGTTTGATCTGTGTTAACGTGAAGAAAATTCTGTGACATCCAGTGGTTTATTTCATCGATGCGTTTAACCAAGTGATTTATGGGATTTATGGGAGTGAGACATAAAGCTGTGTATCATCGGCATATGAATGGTATGAGACATTGTGTTTCTGAATAAGTGAACCAAGTGGGAGCATGTAAAGGCTGAACAGCAGAGGACCCAGAACTGATCCTTGTGGCACCCCACAGTCCAGACTATAATTTACAGATGTGAAATTGCCGAGTGAAACTGAGAATGTTCTTTCCTGTAAATATGATTTAAACCAGTGAATGAGGGATCTGAGAGGCCTATGGAAGTTTCAAGTCTATGGAGTAGGATGTTATGATCAACTGTATCAAAGGCGGAGCTTAAATCTAATAAGACTAAAATGGAGAGTTTGTTTGAATCGTTGTTGAGTTTTAAATCGTTGATAACCTTGACCAGTGCCGTTTCTGTGCTGAGATTGACTCTGAATCCTGATTGGTAGATATCAAACAGATTTTTACGGGTGAGGTAATTGTGTAGTTGATGGTAGACGACTTTTTCTATGACTTTTTCTATAAGTGATTAAAAAAGCAATGTGAGACTTGAGACAATGATGATGTGCACAAAGGCAGGATGCCATAAAATAAAATGAAGTAGAAGAAACTTAGACAACCTGAAAAGAATGGAATTATTGTACAAGGGACTAAAACTAGGCAAAAATTGGTTTAAATAGGCAAAAAGGACAACTATGGGTGAAAAGAAGCAAAAATAAGTTACAGAAATAGGTGAAGAGTGGCAAAAGGGGGCAAAAAGTGGTCAATACATCGCTAAAATTGGTGATAAAGTGGTCAAAATGGGCTTCAAGTGGCAAAAAAGTGACAAATGTGAGTGAAAAGAAAAGATATAGGAAAAAAGATTTTGCATAAATTTAGTAAAAGGTGGCAAAGAAGTGGCTAAAAAGGACAAAAAGCAACAAGAATGTGACTAAACAAATTGCAAATATATGGGCAAAAGAGGCAAAATGACAAAAATGGGCAAAAATAGGATAAATGTGCTAAGAAAAAATCCAGAAAGGGGCAAAAAAAAAAAAAAAAAGGCAAAAGTTGCAAAAAGAAAAATGAACAAAAAGCACAAGTGGCAAATATGTGAAAAAATAGCTGAAAGGGGCTAAAATAAGGTCAAAAAGCAGCAAGAAGATGTTGCAGAAAGTAAACGAACAGTGGCAAAAATGTGTCAAAAGGGGCAAAAAATTGCATATTTGGGCAAATAGGGGCAGAAAAAGTGGTGACAAAAGGGCACACACACAGGGTAAGTGTGAAAGAAATCACAATAAATGAGCAAAAATTGGCAAAACAGGCAATAAAAGGATTAAAACTGGCAAAAAGAAGTGGCAAGATTAGATGGAAAAAATATGAAATGGGTTAAAAAGCAGCACAGAAAAATTATTTTAACATCAGAAGTCAATAATATTTTGACACTTTACAGCTCCAATGGAAGGAACTGTTAGCAAGGATGCTAGCTGTTAGCAAGGATGCTAGTGCCAATGCTACTGATGACATGCACGTCATCAATATATCACAACTGGGGACGGTCCATTCCTTTGACTTTTCAGGGGTGTAGCTGACGATGACTGGGTGACAGTTATGCACCTTAACATGAAAAACTCACATTAGTGTTTCTCATCTAGGGTATCTGACCCACAAAACATAAACTGAACCAACCCAGTCCCATGACGTTAGGTTAAGATTAAGGTTAAGGTTAAATGTTTCTCATCATGTGGTTTAATCCACTGCACTTCTGTAATCAAACAAAGATTTATGAATAATTTCAACACTGATTCATCAAAGAAACACAAATGAGGATTTCTGTGAAAATGAACACCGTGAACCATATGGCAATGTTTCTGCATTTTCTACAAGAGTCATGTGCCCTTCAGGGGGCACTTTGAAAAGTTTTATGCAAGACGCTGTGAAAATATCTTGTTATAGGAATAACTGCACCATGATAAAATGTCAGAATCAGCTAAATATGCAAGAATGCTCAGAGACATGATCAAAAGTATCAAACATGCAATGCTGTGGCAGATTTCCATGAGGTAGATAGCAGTTTACATTAATTAGTGCAAATGTGAATCTGAGGTGAGATGTTTTACCACAGTAAGTTTTCCTACAGTATTTAAGTAACAGTTAAAGAGGCAGTACAGAATATTTTTACATTAAACAGGTCTAAGGTTCTTGTGAGATGAAGGTTTTATTTTCTGACTCTCTGTGACTGTTAAACGTTCTTCAGAGTGACAGCCTGGGGGATGAAACTCTTGCTGTTTTGGTGTGATACTGATCCTTGTTTTATATTCCAGAGTGACAGCAGTACATTTCTGTAATAACTGTGTGTAATGTGTGTGTCTGAACAAACTCCAAGTGAAACTGCAGGTCTGCTGAAACTGTTTTCAAAACCAAAGATGATGACTTACCTGTCTACAGCAAAGAAAAAGAAAATATATATCTTGGTGAATCATCTTCAAACCAGCCCTGCACTGTAACTTTTACTCATATATTAATACTTTATATTTCGTCCCCATGCTGTCCCATCAGCACCATGTACAGACAGCCTACTTAATAAAACTAAAAAAGCCAGGGTTACACTTTTTCTGCCCGAGACCTGTTTGAGAAGTTTGTGCTCTTTCTGGGACCCCATCCACACAGAGACGTTTGTTGTATCAGTGCAAGTCAAGTCATATTAGTGTGAAAATTAAAAATATTTGTCAGTTAAGGCCCAGTTAAGGCTGACTATTGAGCTGGAAGCTTTTTACAAGAGGCAGCTATTTTTTTTATGCCTTATCTCTAAGTTTTGAGAAGATTTAGGTTTAGGCTACCCCCTTCCTGTGAAGATAACGACAGGCTTCATTTGACAGAAGAAAAAGGAACTTGAACAAAGCAGCTTAACTAAATTGTCAATTTTGGATTTTAAAGCTTTCATTAAAGAGCATAAAACACCAGTAGAGCACCAGATCTACTGGTTTGTTAAAGGAAAATTAATGTAGTCATTTGTAGGCATTTAATGCCACCAGTTGGCAGCCCAGTCTAAACTGGTCTTTTTGGTCCTGACCCTAAGTTTAGGAAAGGCTGGTCTTTTAAGGACCAACAAAGACAGCTACAAGTGAAGGATCAAACAAAGGCCCTAACTCTTTTATTCCCAAAACATCAAACCAACTGTTAGCAGAAAATCCAGAGCAAAGACCTTTCAGACTGAATAGAAGGGAGAGTTATGTAACCCAGAGCACATAAACAACATACGACACAATCACTACGGTCACTGAAGCTGACAGTTTTTAACACAGTCAGAGAGTTAGAGCACTATAAGATACAGCGTGATATGTTGCACTAAAGAGCACCATTATGCCTCAACACGGGTGTTTGACTGAAGTTTTTCACCAACATTTTTTTACAATGTCATTTAGTAGACACTTTTATCCAGAGCAACATAGATTTTAGGCCTTGTGTTTCTGGTGTTAGGGGCCTTGACCAACAGCCCAAACTGTATGCTCAGCATCAGGGGCGTAGCACAGAGGGGGAAAAGGGTACTGATTACCCGGGCCCACAGTAGGGAGGGGCCCTTGAGAAGCCTGCAATGAAAAGTGTGTTTTGATTTATTTTTTCTTGATAATTAGTGTCATTATTGAATCAAAAGCGACTAAAAAAATCGGTCAACAGACTGAAATTTGTGTCAAAGAGAGTAAAATACAGTACTGGGGGGCCTGCTCCTTCTTTAAAAATGTCCAAATGGTGTAGTCCAAGGCTGAAAAATAATGAGAGTAAAATTAGTTTAACTATAGTAAAAGTAATGCTCATAAATGGGGAAATCATGGTTAAAAATGCATTAAAATGCATAAATATATGTAAAAAGGATGCAACATTTGTTGCTTGGCTAGCTGACAAAGGGGGGCCCTGTGTGATATTCTTTCCCAACATCTCTAGCTACGCCCCTGTTCATTTTGCCTTTAAACCCCTAATCTCCTGCAACAAGGTCAGCAATGTAAACCACTGAGCTATACATCCCAAAACATTTTGTTAGCATATTAGCATAGCTAGTTAAAACAGCTCCTCAGCTGTCCACTCTCAGTCATGTTCGGAAAATTTATCTGTAATTTTAGCAGATTTTTCACCCAAAGCCAACGTAGACTTCTTCGTTTTTTCTCTGCTCATCTGTTTAATGTAGAGTACCCTAAATCATGTTCTTTTTGTCCAGCATTACCATGTGAACATTAGATTACATTTCTGCCCTCACTTGATGTTTTCATCTCAGGGATCACAGAGAAAATACTCTTTTTAAAACATAAATGTTGACCAAATCTCAAATGCTTTTAGCCTCATCAATCAACTTTTAAAACAAAAACACCAATGAGAAAATCTATATTGATAGCCTCTTAATGCCTTGGTTGAGGAGCCACTCTGAATGATCAAAACGGCCCATAATCCGGGGATCTTCTGGCATTTGCCTGAATTTCGGATGGCCAGTCTGTCACTGATGGCTACACACCTGATCTTTATCAAGCAATTCTATATCTATCACTAAGGATGCTGCTGGGATTGTTATACCCTGTCTGAACCCTGATTGATAGGAGAAATAGTACTATTTCTGGCTAAGTAAGAGTACTGCTGATAGTGAGTCTAAAACTGTTGAAAGACAGGAAAGGCTGGTATTCTTTATCTGTCATGAGGCTTTTAATTTTTACATGACACTCCTTGAATTTGCCTTGCTGCTCAAATGTGCTCTATAAATACATTTACTTTGCCTTGAAAGGTAGAACTAGTGATGCATCATCACTACAACCCTGCAGAATAAAAGTTAAGGTGTGTCGACATGCAGAGACAGCTCCACTTATTCATAGCCCTGCATCTCCTTTTATCTGACAGCAGATGGCAGCATCTCACTGAAAGCCACCTCAGCAGCACAGTTTTGTTTTTTCTAATGTGACCCCCATGTTGTCTCTGAACTAGAGAAAAGAAAAATAATTCACTCTATGAGTTTATGCACGGTAGCTGCAGGGTCAGAAAAGGTCAGCAACATTACATACATGCTTTTATTAATATCTACCGGAGCTGAGGAGTTGCAGAAAGTCCTCTGGGAAGCAGCTCAGAAATCGCTCAAGGACAGGAAATTACAAACAAATACTTCACTGACATCCTGTGTGTAACTGTGACTATTTTTTCTGTTGTATTTAACATCTGCTTTGCAGGAAGGCAGATGTGATTTGTAAATGAAAGGAAATGATTACCATAAAATATGCAACAAATCCCATTAAATTATGTATCCCCCTTCTCATTTATTATTCATGGCTTCGGGTCATTTGTGGCTTTGTCTCTTTGCTATTTTACATTTTTTATACCTAACCTAATGAACATCCGCAGCAGTGAATGTTTGTAAAAATGTGGATTTGTGTAGCAGGTGTCGGCTGAAGAAAGAGAGAAATGGTTTGTGATAAGAGGTTAATGTTTGAAGCACAAGTCTGATATGTCTGCTTCATTCAGATATGAATTATGAATGTTGGGCCCTGCAGAGTCTGCTGGGATTAAGCCTACACTTCATTATTGAGGAGTTGTAGCTGTTGATGACACAGATATAGTACAGTTGGGTTTGTTTTAGTACAGTTTAGAAGTATTTGGTACAGTAAATCAGAATCTTTGTGAGCCACTATCTGTCCTGCTTGACATGATAGGAATTCTTTTGGGGGGTTCCTTTATTAAAGAACAGGATAATGTGCCTCTGTTCAGTAGTAACAGCATGCCCCAATTCATGTTCAAGCATCAGCGACAAGAACAGCTTGACAACACTGATACTTATTGTAGCATCCTGTATCAGAAGAGAGTAGTGCAAGGTTTTTAGTACATCACCCTGTTCTTATTTACTGTCTGTAGCTTATATTAAGATTGGTGAGGAACAAGGAATCAGGGAGATGGTAAAGCACCAGGAGTGTTGCACAGAAATATTTCCAGATTTTTCCCACTTTTCTCATTCAGCAGAGTTTCTTAGCTTGTTTACAAAGTGGAGATAGTTGTACATAGTAATAATACCCATGCATGATTGAAATCTGTTGAACTCTTGCTTGTGTCATCATTGAGGCAAAAAATAGGTAGGCTCACCAATACAAAGTTTGTCTGCATGAAAATGAAATCACACCATTTACAAGGGGAAAACATAATCTCACATAATCAGTGCAATCTGCTGGCTCTGCTGCACTGCAGAGCAATTCACTCCCTCACTACTCAGTCAGAGCCCTGCGCTTCTGTCCAGCTTCTATTTTTTGGCGCTGGCTGCTATCAAACGGTGTCAATCCACAAAGAGCAGATCGACCCAAACAGCCAGAAAGACGTGCAAAGTACAATGCTTAATCATAAATCATCACTATATCAACATTACATCTCATCCTGCAGCACTAGCAAAAGGTCACTGGGAGGTCAGTGGGTCACAGAGCTACAACGACACACTGACAAGGAAAAGTTAACTTAAAGTAACACAATTTTTCATGAAACCACACTTACCTTCTGGTAAGCATAAATCTTTAACTTCATAATGTACTCACACATGGCGGAAGCAATAAAATCATGGAATCATATCAAAAGGAATGGCAAATCACTCCAAAAAGGCAAAATAATCTGCTGTTGATACTATTACTGCATGATCTCTGCCCCCTTCTCTGGAGCTGATGAGGGCTGCACTACACTGTGCAGTGCTGGCACAGATCGTTCCAGTGTGCGTGGTCACATGCCTTCTGTCTGAGCAAAACCATTGCCCTGCCATGCACGGTGCAGCCAGAGTATGTGGAAATTCCAGGTATGAGCTAGTCTTTCAGATCCAATAATGGCTCTACATTGGGTACCACTTAGCCTTTTTATGTCCCCAAACAACAATACAAGTAAAGTGGTAAATCGGGTCTCAATGGGAGTTGACTCCTGTCTTTCACATGTGAGATCCAGCTCTTTGAATTGGCTTGTTTGCTAATGAAACATCACTATGGCTTATAACTTGTCATGAATTGAGCTGACATTTCTATCTAACTAGTATCCCACTATTTGCAAAACAGTTGTGTCACATATAACAATCATATGTATTGCACATTTCCTTAGAAAGCATATTTGCCCCACAAATTCTACATACCTGTACTCCTCTGCAGCAATGAGTGCACTTTTCTTAGTCCATGGTGTCTTCTACCTCTGTCACCTTCTGACTGGCTGATTGTCTATGGCTTTTGCCACCAGCTGTGATGTAATATTTTTATAGTGATGAGATTTACTAGTGCTTTGTGCTATATTTTGAAACTGGCAGGATGCTTTGTGCATATTTGTTTCTGTTTGGGTCAATCTGCTTTACATGGATTGATGCATTTTGGCTGTGGCCTTTGCTGAAAACAGACCTGGTGCATACAATATGTGGAGCGAGCAGGGCTGGGCCAGAGCGTTTGCTGTGGAATTGCAACGATCAACTGGAAAGGGAGCAATTTGCTACACCAAGCACTTTATGTGCAGATCCCTGCACAGATGGAGTATGTGAATTTGAGGGTGAGTCAAAATTAGGAGGAAAAGCTGTTAAGCTTTGTAAAAAACATGGCACAACTGTGTGCATCAATTATTACCACTATTGCATGGGCAGTGAAGAATCTTTGGACCAATCAACAGACTGCAGTGAGTCTCGCTCCATTCTTTAAGGTCAGCCACACAAACCACATCTATGCACTCCATGTTCATACAGTGTTGGCAAAGCCTGCAAAGTGGCCATCAGTATTAAGTAACCCCAATCATACACATTCACATCACACTGAAGCAGCAATGGGAGCAACATGGGGACAAGTGACTTGCCAAGGACACATCGATGTGTGACAGCAGGAGCTGGAGAACAATTATTGACCTTCTGGTTGAGAGGGGTGGCTGTGGCTACCAACTGAGCCACAGCCATCCATTGATAGGAACATGACCCCAAAAGTAGGGAGGGAGGGAAACCTAACTGAACTGAACTAGACAACTTGGTGTAAACAGAGCTGATAATATGAATACAGGAGCCTCAGTGAGACATAAAGCTGCCTCCCTCCAGGAATGAACAGGTAAAGCAGCGCGAGCCCCCTGAACAGAGCATGAGGATTGTAAGTCACATGGTGTGATTGCTTAATATGAGAGGTTTTACCTCCTTCAAAGACCTGAACCTGAGCCTCACAGATACACATGCGATCATCCCACTGGCTTACAGGAGGAAAAAAATATGCATAAAGTCGGTATAAAATCAGACTTAGCCTTTTGACACAGAATAAAATATCAAATAGTCCGCCCCTGTGGATACAGCGAGGCTCTGCTCTCACTTTGAATTATTTATAGGAGTGTCTGTGTGCTTGTTCATCTGAGACACAACAGCTCTACAAGATGGAGAGTGTCTATTGTACCACAGAGCAGAGACCTCACTCAATCACAGCTCAGTCTTTTACACCCTTCTTTTAAGATACTGTGAAATTAGCATGAATAAACTCTCCTCCTTTGTCTCCTGGGTTAAATCTCTTTCTTCTTCTTGCTTGTGATGATGGGACCTGTGTTAGAAGCAGTGGGTACACATGCATAACAGATTTTATCAGTGCTGAAAAAATATTTAACTTCTTTAATTTTGTGTGAAACCATGAAGCTACAAGGTGTTCTGTGATGCCAAACTTACAGCCATCCCAGAGACATCAGATTAAACCATAACGGGACTGTCCAAGGAGAAGGAGGAAGGGCACGCTATGAAGAGTTCAGTGATCCAAGTAAAGCAGGGCAAAAGAGCTGGAATACCACACTATTCTCTGAGGCCAAATCAATATCCTTACCAATATGAAACCTATTTAAAAAGGACTCATTTCTGCCACTGAGTAACTTTTTTGTGTATTTGTTCTTTTGTTTTCAGTGTTCAATTTTGGGCATTTTACGCCTTCATTCATAGAAGAGGACAGTGGAAAGAGTCAACAAAAGGGACCAGTGGGTCAGAAGAGATGGGCTAGACCCGAACAGAGGTGCACCTCAACCACTAGATCATCTGTGACTCGGGCACAAAAAATTAAAAATTGCTGACATCCTGTTGATTTGGCGATATCACTCCGAGAGGCTTTTTGTAGGTCCTGGCATGAAGCTGAATATGTATTGCAAATTTGAAATTTCCAGGTGGACCCGTACCACAGAACACCTATGAGAACTACTGTCACAAGAATCTGTGAACTGTGTGACAGCTAAAAAGGCAACTAAAGTGGAGCAGCTGACCCGAGCTACATTTCGTACCTGATGTGTTTGTCTGCTGGGCTTGTTTGCAGTTTATAAATATCCATATAGTCCATTTTATATCATGAGTAATGGATTGGAGGTGTTAATCCTTAAAGGACCCCTGGAAATAAATATGTTGCAAAATGAAGTGGCAAAACTAGTTCACAAGAGAGCCGAAAAGTTGCAAAATGGGTGAAAAATGGCCAAAAAAGGTTGGTAAAAATGGGTCAGAATTGGCAATATGGGCCAAAAAAAGTTCAAATGTGTCAGAAAAAGTGGCAAAAATGGGCAAAAAAAGGTCAAATGTGATAAAATAAAAATTGTCAGGTTGGTTTGAAAGTTGCAGAAAAGTGGCAAAAATGGGTGGGAAAAGTAATGAAACAGGATTAAAAAAATCAGAAATAAATAATGTTGCATTCTAATAAAGTTTATTTCAGTGTAGCTTTTATAGACAAGAACAATGAGGAGAAAATAATGATAATGTAGATCATGTTGAGATGATTCCAAAAGATGTGACGAGAAGAATAAATATCCAGAATGTTTTGCACAAAAATGGCAGCCTCCATGGGGAACTATTTTCAAAGTTCCTCTAGTATGTAGAAATCTAGGTTGTCTTTATATAACATACGGTAAAATCTGGTGTATTAGCCACACTTCTAGGCCTTCAAAATCAATCATGTATAAAAACACTGAGGTTGAATCTGTCCTGTTTTTCAGGCTGCAGCTTTTATTCCTGCAGACGTCAGAAACGACCTACATGTTAAACACTTTGAGCAGAGCGACCAAAGATTTAAGGACAAAGAGCACAGATTTGACCTCTCCTTAGAGTTCCCACAGTGTATAATCTCAGTTTCAGCCAAAAAAATGCCTAAGATTGACGCTTTCACTTTTGGTCTGTGTGAGTGTATGTGAAAGGCACACAGCATTTGAAGGAATGATGTATGAAACTGTGGTAAATGTTTCACTTTGAAAACAAGCTTCAATTCCTGACACAGAGAACGTCTTCACAGCTCCCTAAAATTACCTGGTTCTTTCAGAGCAGCTGTGCAGCAGCTGTCTCATGAGGTGAGAGACTTTCCACATGTTCACAAATGTGCACTAAATGTTACAAAACCACAACTGTGACACGCTAATTCTTTTTCTCTCCTCTAAGACAAGAAACTGTTTCCTGTGTCAGTCATTAAAATCACATTTTCAGAGGCTACAGCTGGACTGTGATAGAGCCTGATCTCTTTATGTTACCACAGCCTTCTTTGTAGAGCACATTTCATCAGTGTACATGTTTGATATCCACTACAAAGTCATGTCATATGTATATGAGCGCATTGGCTGTCTCTCCTGTTGATTGGTCTTTGTTTTTAGTCTCTGTGTCGATCAGCAAAATAACACTGTCACACAGCCGGCGTGACACAGATAGACGCTGACGGCTCTTTTGATCTGCTTCATATCTTTTTTAAACCCGTCGACCTGTCTGAGTGAGCATGGCATCAGGAAGACAGAGATTACCTTTATCTCTGCGGCGCTGGCTGTCATTTACATCCAGGCTGTAACATACAGAGAGAATTACCTCCTCAGTCAGTGGTCATTCATACTGGTGACCTACTCATACTGACATTACAGCAGAAAACGCTGGGACAATTCTCAATTTTGCAATTGTTTAGATAATTTTTCAAGCATGAATTACTTTGTTGGCTGCTTGTCTGTCTCTATAAGTCAGCCCTGTGACTGACTGACAAACAGTCAAGGGTTTACCCTAGCCTAGCCTCGCATCAAGATGGACTGGCCAGATTCCATGTCTGTCATCAAGCAGATCCATCTAGCAAAGCTTCAAGCTGAAATGCTGTCTGTGGTAAAGGAATTACTGAACCAATCAGTGTCACTGGAGGAGAAGGAAGCAGAAGCTATGGTGAGACGTGACTGCAGGTCTGTAACCAGTGGTGGCCCATGAAGAGATAGCGAGGACACAGCTGTTGGGACACTTTAATCAGAACTGGAAAACTTTTTCTTTTTTTCATTTTAACAAAGAGCAAAAACAAACCAAAAGCTTTTCTTGGTGGAAAAGATATGTAGTTTTTCTGTTCTCTTTACAGTCTTCAACAAAAGTTTAATTTACCGACTGGCTCCACTGATACCTGATATGCCAGGTCGACTGTTTCTTTTATCCATTGCATGGGATGTATTTCACCTTCATCTGGGAAAGCTCCCAAAGTGTTTGGGAAGGGCAGGACTTTTCAAAAAAATCCTTGGAAGGTGATGGGATGACCATTCAATATGTGTACACATCTGCTTATGGAACAAATAGATGGTCAGATTACTGCTGATGGTCACCAGAAAAGCAATTTTTAGATGGGCCAACATGATTTTGGCTTGGTCTCCTAATATCCAAAGGTTGGCAGGTTTCCAAGAAAGGTCATTACAGTTAACTACAATTAACTAAATAACTAAAACTAAAATTCAAAAATCAATTTAGTTAACTGAAACTAAATAAAAACTTAACTTTACCAAAAAAACAAAAAATAAGTAAAACTGTATAGTGGGCTTACAAAACTAGCTAAAATGTAAAAAAACTGAGAAAAAATATCCTTAATTTTAGTCGTTGACACAACCATACTGACTGGCACCTTCACACAAGTCTATGGGATAAAATTACCTGAGCTGATTGGTTAAGGCTTCACACAGTGGAAGTTTAATGTCTGGAGTTGTATTTAAACATCATCTTTAAATAAATAACATGATAAGTGAAGAGGCGGTAGTCGCCAGTAGTCAAGTGGTTAAGGCGCATGCCATATACGTAGGCGACCCGGGTTCGAATCCGGCCCGTGGCACTATTTCCTGCATGTCTCTCCCCGCTCTCTCCCCTGTTTATGACTCTATCCACTGTCCTATCAAATAAAGGCAAAAAGGCCAAAAAAAAAAAAAAAAAAAAAACCTGCCAGCACATAAACTCTACTTGTCACTTCTAAATCCCACCACTATTTGAAGAAGGTTGGTGGAGGTTTCTACTTAAGCGCACACATTTAAAGCAGAACTCTGCTATTCTTTATAAATACAGTGTGGATCTATGCTGCATACTTCCTAGTTCCTCTTTACATGTGAACTTTGTGACCTTTGCTCCATCTACTGTATAACCATGTATGAATATTCAAAGTGAGCCAAAGGCGAGGCTGAGCAGCAGCAGCACCCTGACTGGATGACTTTCAGAGCTCAGAGTCCAGGCCCTCTCTGCCCTCACATACATGCTGCTGGTTACTGATGAGTCAAACCGAACTCTTCATCAACTATTGTTCTTCTTTTTCTGCTGCATGTCAGGCACAGCGATGGCACTGAGGTCATGCTGCTGCCCTACAGAGAAACATTTAGGATCTCTGTTTCAGTACAAATCCATACTGACATGTCCTTGCAGTTCCACTGCAGAGACACTTTGAATTCGTCCCATTTTGTGTTTTAAAAATCCACATTTTTGCAGACTTTTGGTGGATTTCTGGACAGATGGCAGCTATGAAACAATCAGATGCTGTTTGCTCATACTGCGACAGACATTTTGGTTTAACTAAATAATGCCAAACACAGTCGGTGATTTATTTCTAGAAATGAAGAGTGTTTATTTTTTTCCTCTAATAACAGAACCCTCACTTTTCCTTTTTTCCCTTCTGTTTCCACATTTTTAAGGCTCCTCATTTTGGACAAAAGTATTTGGCCACACCTGTTAATTTTTAATTTCTGGTGTTTTAATCAGGTGTGTAAAATCAAGCAACTAGCAATGGAGTCTTCATGTGCAAACTTTTGTGATACAAAATGGGTCATTATGAAGAGCTCACTGACTTTATGCGTGGTACTGTGATGGATGCCACTTTTGCAAAAAGACAGTTAGTGCTGGATATCTAGCAGGGATAAATCCACAGTCATCTGTAAGTGATATTATTAGAAACTGGAAGCGTTTAAAAACAACAGCAACTCAGCCATGAAGCAGAAGATCACGTAAAAAACACCGACACTGGACTGCGGAGAGGTGGAAACGTGTTCTGTGGAGTGACGGCTCAGTCTTTGTTGGGATTGAGATTGGCTGAATCTGAGTTTGATGGATGTGAGGAGTGTTACCTGCCTGACTGCACTGTGCCAATTGTGAAGTTTGGTGGAGGAGGGATAATGGTATGGGGCTGTTTTTTAGGGTTGGGGTGAGGCTGCTTATCTCCAGTGAAGGGCAATCTTAATGCTTTCAGCATACCAGGACATTTTGGACAATCCTATGCTTCCAACTTTACAGCAACAGTTTGGGGAAGGCCCATTTCTATTCAACATGACTGCCCCAGTGCACAAAGCAAGGACTATAAAGACATGGTTTGATCCTTTTGGTGTTGAAGAACTTGACTGGCCCACACAAAGCCCTGGCCTCAACCTCATCGAGCACCTTTGGGATGAACTGGAACAGAGATTGAGAGCCAGGCCTTCTCGTCCAACATCATGCCTGACCTCGTAAATGCTCTACAGAGTGAATGAGCACAAATTCCCACAAAACACTTCAAAATGTTGTAGAAAGCCTTCCAAGAAGAGCAGAGGCTGTTAAAGCTGCAAAAGAGGTACAAACTCCATATCAAAGTACATGTATTTTAATACAATGCAGTACAGTCCCTGTTGGCATAATGGTCAGACGGACAAATGTTTGTGTCCATAGAGTGTATGAGCCAGAGTTACAGTTGTCTTAAAATGGTCTTGTAAGGGAAGTGACTTTTCTGAGGCAGTGTAAATAAAGACGAGGAACTGAGGGGTAAAATGAACAACTTCCTATAAAAAAGCAGCCTCTACTGAATGTCATGTTAAAAATGTTTCAGGGCTATAGGTGTCAAAATACACAGCAGATCTGTGAGTGTGTTGATTGCAGATGAAATACTCAGATTTATTTAATACCCACTAATACAACCCCAATTCCAAAAACGCTGGGGCGCCATATAGAATATAAATTAAAACAAAATGCAATGATTCTTCATTTATCAAATGTTAAAACTGAGACATTTTAGTGAAAGGTCTGGCCTTCAGGCTGGCCAGTTCAGCACCCCAGACTCTACTGAGGTCATGCTGTTGTGAAGGATGCAGTATGCAGTCTACCCTGAAAGAGATGTCTGGGTGGGAGCATATGTTACTCTAAAACCTCAACACACATTTTTGGCTTTAAAGGTGTCTTTCCAGATGTGTAAGCTGACCACGCCTTAGGCCCTAATGCAACCCCTACCATCAGAGATGCTTTTGAGCTGCGTTCTGATAACAAGCTGGATGGTCCCTCTCCTCTTTTGTCTTCAAGACACAGCATTTGTGGTTTCCAAAAACAATTTCAAATTTTGATTCATCTGACCACAGAGCAGTTTTCCACTTTGCCTTAGTCCATTTTGAGTGAGCATCAGCCCTGAGAAGACAGCAGCATTTCTGGAACATGCCCACATATGGCTTCTTCTTTGCATGATACAGCTTTAACTTGCATTTGTAGACGGCACGATGAGCTGTGTTGACGGACAATGATTTCTGGGAGTGTTCCCACACAATAATTTTTAGTACAGGATCATGCTTGTTTTTAATGCAGTGCCACCTGAGGGCCCAAAGATCAGGAACACCCAATACTGACCTTTGGCCTTGTCCTTTTGTGCACAGAGATGTCTCCAGATTCTCTGAATCTTTTGATGATATTATGAACTGTATCCATCCATCTTCATCTGCTTATCTGGAGCCGGGTCACGGGGTAACAGGCTAAGCAAGTCCACCCAGACGTCCCTTTCCCCAGCAACACTTTCCAACTCCTGCTGGGGGATCCAGAGGTGTTCCCAGACCATACAGGATATGTAATCCCTCCAACGAGTTCTAGGTCTTCCCTGAGGTCACATCCCAGCCCGACGTGCCCTGTACACCTCCATGGGAAGGTGACCAGGAGGCATCCTGATCAGATGCCTGAACAGCGGCTCTACTCCTAGTTCCCTCCGGATGTCTGTGCTCCTTACCCTCTCTCTGAGGCTGAGTCCAGCCACCCTGATTACCCTGATTATCAACTGTAGATGGTGGGAATTTCAGAGTCTTCATAACTTTATGTTATGCATTTTTTCCTGAAATTTTTCCACAATGTTAGATGCAGTTTTTCACTGATTTTTGAAACTGTGCTGATCTTTATTTCTGAGTGACTTTCTAAAAAGCTCCATTTATATCCACAGTCACATTACTGACATTAATCTAAATAGCTGAAAAATGCTCCTCATGCTGTCAGCCTTATGTTGCCCCGTCCCTACTTTTTTGAGATGTGTTGCTGTCAGCACTTTCAAATTGAGGTAATATTTTTAAAGAAATGATAAAATGTCTCACTTTCTACATCAAATGTGTTGCTTTTTGTTCTATTGAGAGTTAAATTTCAGTTTGTAACATTTGCAAATCACTGCATTTGTTTTTATTCATATTTTGCATGCATCCCAACTTTTTTGGAATTGAGGTTGTAGTTAAAGTGCCTCATTCACCGATATACTCTTCAGATTAAATGTCTCTAAATTTTCTTGAGAAAGTTCACAGTTATTTGTGTGATTAAAACCATGTCTTTTTAGCAGGAAGCTCATGCCCACTAAAGGATGTGTATCTGTTATTTTGATTTCCTCCTGTATTTTCCTTGAGCACTTACCCCACCACAGACCGATGCTCCAGAAAAACCTCGCCTAAATGAATCAAATCCATCCTCTATGTGTTATTAATGTCTGTGCAGTATTTCACATCAATTCAGGCAATAGTTGTTGAGATTTTCCACTTTGTACAAAGTTTGTGGGCTGACAGACTCCGCCATAGATCTGTGCCGCTGGCCAGGCAGAAAATCAAATACAGCAAACAACAAAAGTCCATATAACTCAGCGCAGAAATTGATAGTGTATGAGTGGGAATGTTTGCTCGACTCTGCAGCCTTGAAGCTCGCTCAATTGAAGGTGTGTGAAGCCAGGCATGGTGAAATATTCCAGTTCAATAGCAGCCTGGGTTTACCTGACCTTAATAGAGCCCTGGTGTGTCTGCTGGATGTCTAGCTTCAGGATCTTTAAGTCAATACACACAGGCTGAATGTTTATGTATTTTCAGCTCTGTGCTGATAACTCTCACATCAAAGCCTCAGCGCTGAAGCATTAATCATTTTGACTGATAAAAATCCACAGTGAAATCTTTCCATGATGTAATATCCCGTCTGAATGAATCAGCTCAGGGTCAGTAAATAATGAAGAGATAAGACTGTTCTCATTTGTAAGTTAAGAAAGACGTTTTTAAGTGGCGACTTTAGGAAACATCATGAATAAATGCTACTACAGGCTTTTATGGGCTAAAGGTAACACTGAGGTGATATCAGGATCCTTAAAATAATAAATATGACGGCGACATGATGCCATTCTTCAGTGAAATCACTGCCTCTTTCCTCCTCTTCTGACTGAAGCAGATTTAATGATACTTATTTAAATAAGTAGGCCTTTATTAGCACACAGTCTCACTTCACAGGACTGACTCTCTCATACTGAAACATGAGTTCTCACCTGCTCTCACTGTGTCAGAGCACTGACCCTGGAAAAGCCCTCACAGTCATACAATGGGAACAAACTCAAAGGAGAAGTTGCAGCTATTTACTCACGCCTATATGAGGAAATTCATAGGCGGAAGCGCTATGGGAAGTGATAAAAACTGATGTGTGAGTTTACACAAGTCATGTTTCACATCATGTAAACTTTATTTTAATTCAACTTTGGAAATTTGCAATATAAGAAGTCTATTTTTAAATCAAGCTAAGGAAATAGCACTACTTAAGGTCAGTTTCTGTAATGTAGGGACCTTCATTTTTAAGCAACATGCTGTCTTAATGACTATTAGCTTTCATAAAGTAGAGGATTTAAATGGACTGAGCCAGCAGCTGTTAAACAGACTCTAATGATAGCAACATGGATGCCTGTGGATCTGACCAAGAAGTGTCCAAAAAAGAGTGCCAGTGACAGGCTTAGAGTTTTATTCTAAATGTCTGATGACATTACAAAAAGTACCAAAGCCTTAAAGGCTCATGTTGCTCTCTTTATGTACATTTATGTTTAAAGCGAAGCAGCTGTCACCACCCACATCAGTGTAACTTGGTTTTTATCAGACTATGGTGGGGGACTCTGAGCTGACAGGGGGCATGCTCCCAGAGGAGATAGATGTATATATTCTAAAGTTAAATGCATCAGTCTAGTACACTTTGAGAGCAAAATTAAGAGTCAAAATCAATAATCTGCATATATCAGATCACATTACCAAACCTGCTGAAATTACTGCTGTCCTACATACAGTGCTTATAAAAAGTATTCACCCCCTTGGATGTTTGACCCTTTTATTGATTTATTTAATCAGTCATGGTTAATATAATTCAGCCTCTTTGATAAAAAAAAAAAAATCCAAAATCCCTCTTTAATGTCAAAGTGAAATGAGATTTCCAAAAAGTAATGTCAATTAAATAAAAATATGTATATGCAGTCACTTATTTTAAGTAATGTAAAATAAATGTCTACATCAAAATAACTTCCTAAATGCTATTATGCTTGTACGTGTGGCTGCTGTAACTTTGTGCTGCGGCCTGTCTAGGCCAGGACACTCCTGAAAAAGAAATTTTAATCTCAGTGAGGTTTTCCTGGTTTAATAAAAGTTAAATAAGAAATCAAATAAATAAAATGAATATTCATCCCCTTTAAAGTGACTGACCTAATTCAACAGGGGCCGAGCCAATTCCTGTTAGAAGTCTCACATTTGGTGAAATGGGGATCACCTGAGTGCAGTGAATGTGTCTCAAGTGACTGCAGTATAGAGACACTTGTGTCTGGAAGGTCCAGTAACTGGTTGATCAATATTCCTGGCTACCATTACACCATCAAGACAAAAGAACACTCCAGACAATTCAGAGAAAAGGTTAAGTTCAGTTAAATCCATCATCATGAAATAGAAGGAGTACGGCACGTGTAAATCTGCCTAGATCAGACCATCCTTACAAACTGAGTGAGTATGCAAGAAGGAGACTAGTGAGAGAGGACACCAAGACACCTATGACTACTCTGAAGGAGTTACAAGCTTCAGCAGCTGAGATGGGACAAACTCTGCAGACAACAACTGTTGGCCGGGTTCTTCACCAGTCTTCCACTTGACTCTATGGTCCAGAAGAGTTCTTTTATCTGATGAGACCAAAATGGTGCTTTTTGGCCATCAGACAAAGACGCTTTGTTTGGCAGACACCCAACACTGTAAATCCCCACAAACACACCATCCCACTGTGAAGCACAGTGATGGCAAATGGTGATTTTGTGGTGATGTGCAGTGTTGGGTGTCTGCCAAACAAAGCGTCCTGATGACCAAAAATGCCCAAAAGCAGCATTTTGGTCCCATTAGACCAAAGGACTTTCTTCCACTTAGCCATGGAGTCTCCCACACAGTTAACCAGTTTGTGAGGACGGTCTGATCTAGGTAGATTTACACATGTGCCATATTCCTTCAATTTCTTGGATTTAACTGAACTCAGTGCCTTGACATTTTTTGTATCCAACCCCTGACTTATACTTTTAAATAACATTTTCTCTGAGTTGCTTGGAGTGTTCTTTTGTCTTGATGGTGTAATGGTACCCAGGAATACTGATTAACCAGTGACTGGACCTTCCAAACTTGGGTGTTTTTATACAACAGTCACTTAAGACACCCTCACATTTCACTAATTATGATACTGCTAGCACCAATTAGCTGGACCTCTGTTGAATTAGGTCAGCCACTTTGAAGTGGGTGACAATTTATGCAGTCACTTATTTATTTTACGTTACAAAATAGCAGCCCAGCAATCAAGTTGCACCTGATGTATGAAAGCTAGTCTTCTGAGTGAGCCACCTGCTTCAAATCTGACCTGTGGCTCTTGTCCTGCATGTCAATCCTAACTTTCTCACTCTGATTTCCTGTGCTATCCTCTGACTTCTTGTCTCCATATAACAACAAAGAGCTCAAAAATAAAACGTGGGGTTTAAAGATGCAAATGTCACAGCTGTTTTAGAAATGTTATAATAATTGCTTGGGAAGATTTGTCCATTTGGAAGTGCTTAAAAAGAACTGGACACAACTCAGATTTGATCCTGAATGGGATAAACTGAGGAGATGCTGCAGAATAAGTATTTTTCCTGGAAGATCTAGGTGCAAAAGTAAAAATGAGAAGGATTGACTCACCAGAAGTCTCTGTCCGTTAATCCTCAGCCTGTTTACAGTGACAGCACAGTCTTGCATTTTGTTCTAAGGGCAGTTAATGAACATTAATTTAGTCCTCTGGTACAAACACAAGCAATCTTTAATTCAAATCCATAGTACCTGCCTTCTGTCTTGTCATGATACTTTAATTTTAGGAGAAGAGCAGTCAAACATGAGATTTAACATGATCCACATAAACTACTAACCTTAAAAATGAAAATATAGGTCATTGACTCACTAAAAAGGACTTTTTCTTGCACTCACCTTGCACATGAAAAGTGCGACCTGCGCCTGTTCCCACCCCTCACACTCCTCTCTGGTCGGCAGGTTCATTTTTTCTGTCTGTGGGGATCCTCGGAGCAGGAGCGAGCTCTTAGAAGTACAGTAATAGACTGACCCGTCACGCACTGCGGCCCTGACACAGCAGACCGCTTCAGGAGAGAGAAGTGCACTCTGGGAGGTCACCTCATTAAAACCAACACTTATTCTCCTCCATCCATAAGTAATGTGGTAATAAATGGCATTTTCAAAAAGTCTAAACTCGTCCCCAAGATGTCACTGCCGGGATCCACTAAAGGGAAGCTGGGACTTCCTCAATGTCACTCTATTTAAAAGAGTTATGAAACCAACGTGTCAAAACAGAGGGAGGTTTGAGTTTGAACTCCCAGCATACACACTTCACTTACAGTCAGAGAGAAAGTCTAAATTATTCATTGATTAATTTTTGTTTCATGTCATATTATTTAAGACGCTAAGACTCTAAAAGAAGGTGGAAATGAAAGTTTTGTGTCCGTTTGGGTTTGGTAACATTCAGCCAGACAGGAAATTGTCTGTTTTTTGTTGACTAACGTCTCTGATGCAAGACAGTCTGTGATCAGGCATGCCAGATAAGAAAGAGCCAAAAAATGATGTAAAACCTCAAACAGATTTGACTTTTTCTGCTTTATTGGGTCCTACATACAGTGCTTTTGCAAGGTCTTCAGGGACCCCTCAAAGGGGATCACAGACCCCAAAGGTGAAGACATAAAGGGACCTCTTATTCAATCCAGTCTTTCACAACAAAGGTTATGTTAAGACCAATACTGAGGCATAGCTGTACTCTTTTTTACTTTATTTTTTAGTTTAGTTTTATATTGGTTTTTCAGGGTTCATGCATGGTGGGACTCACGGATAGTTCTCAGATGCCTGCAGCCTGCATCACTTCCCATCCAGAGTTCCCTTCCTTACTGAACGCCAGTGTTTTACAGATCTTCTTCAACTTTCTGAAGATAAATTGGAGAAACTGACCCCCACTAGAAGAGCTGAATGTCATTAAAGTAAGTTTATGGTTGTTGTTTTATTCTTCTAATGGCTGATACTAGACAAGCTACAATCCGCACAATATGCTTACTTCATAAAACAATTTGCGGCTCTTGATGGGATGAAATAAAAAGTGTTGGATAAGTTACTTGTTTTCTCTGACTAAGCAGAGATACACTAAAGAGGAAGAATACGTTGCCAAAGCCTGCATTGCAAACTAGTGCTAAACATGGAGGCTCTCTGGGTGACTAAACGCTTCAAGACCTTTCTACATAGCGTACAATTGAGTCAGCATTTTTTTCTGTTTTTTTTTTTTTACCTTACACCCATTAAAATACAATGCGAAACTGTACACATCTGTTGTATAGGCCAACATCTCCCCGTATGATGGAGCAACTCTCACCAAAGTCACTGCAGGCAAATGCCACTACTTGAAAAATACCAAAATATCCCTTGAAAGACCAAACATGTAAGAGTGAAACAACATCTATTATCACTGTTACACTGTTTGGTGCTCAAACTGTGGAATGGAGAGTCTCTGCACTCTCTCAGCTTTGGGTACTGACATTTGAAACGTGAATCTAACTCATCACAAATAAAAGACTGTAGGTTCAGATCACTTTTGCCTTGGGTTTACTGTAAACCCCCCCCCCCCAAAAAAAACAACAAACAAACAAAAAAAAAGGTCCTATAAATGATTTAATTCACTCCATTTATTCACATTTTCTTTTAGAAATATACTTTAAATATTCCCAAAATTCACTGTGGCTTCAGGAAAAGGATTAGTGACTTATAAATGTGCTTTTTTCTAGTTATTTTCCTGACTGGATAATGTGTGCTTCTGAAGTTTGCACATGATAAATCCTGTCATGACTCAGCAGCAAACTAAAACCTCCCAGAATGAAGAATATAACTTTAAAACAGTGCCACACACTCAATGAGGAAGTTCATCCAATAAAACAAAAGGAAACCATTACTTCTTTTTACTGCTCTTTGTTTTATTAGCGCGTTATTTCTTCAGCTCAGCCGTTCACTTTGTGAGGAATCACTGTGAACCTGAAATACTGATGATACAAAACAGCAACTCTTCTGTGAGGAAACCAGATAATAAAAGTTTCCTTCAGGCTGTTTTTCTCCTTTTTTATACTCCATTGGTTATTGATTCTGAAATATTTAAGAGTAGCAGCACTGAGCAGGATCTGACTCTATGTAGAACAAAAAACAACACTGATCCATCTGTCCACCAGTCTGTCCATCCATTTAGATTTAGCTTTAATTCTATGATTTCCTGTTTGCAGCATATATAAAACTCCACCAAAAGGATCTGTGACATCAGATGGAAGCTCTCATCCTTAGACTTGTCATGTCTTTAAGGAAAAGAGCTGCCAACAAGAACATTTAATAATCTGCCTGTATACCAGGGAATCACTTTTACGTTTTTGTGATAATACAAGGAAAAAGAGAAATAGAGCAGTGAACTAATCGAAAGGCTAATTGCAGTCGGCTCCATAAAGAATATGACACAGGGCCCCTGTTAGCCAGCTAGCCAAGCAACACGTTATGTCACTTTCAAGGATATCTTTTCATTTTAATGTCCTTTGAACCATAATTTCCCCATTTATTATATATATATATATATATATATATATATATATATATATATATATATATATTTTAAATATGGTTCTTTAAATTTACTTGCAGTAGTTCAGAGATCAGGAGATTTTTAAGGGAGGAGCAAGGGCCCACAGTATTGTGCTTTTATTTAGTCACTTTTATTCAATAATAACACTAATTACTTTGAAAACAAAATCAAAACACACTTTCATTGCAGGCTTCTCAAGGGCCCCTCCCTATTGTGGGCCTGGATAATCAGTACCCCCCCCCCCCCCGTGCTACGCCCATGTACAGTCCTCATTACAACAAAAAAGTAAATCTGATTTTAAACCTTTTTAAGGGATGTTGAAACACCTCTGAATGTAATCTCAGCACCTCTAATAAAATATCAAAGTCAATGCCCAAACAGATTTTTAAAACATCTGAGAGGGACTAAATAAATACATATTTTTTTTCTCCCTATTATTTTTGAATGAAGCATGAATTGCACGGTTCACTTAATTTAAAAAACAAGAACTGGCTGTTGGGCTCAGTCAAAACATGCTGACAAATGACAGGCACTACTCTAAGTGACTGGATTGACTTATTCAAACTCAGAAGTCTTAATAAAGTTCAGTCAATCCTTGACGAACCAGACGTCCACGCTTTAAGAAGTTCATGCTGCTCCCTTCCGGATGCAGTTATGTCCTTTCATTATGTGAGACAGAAAGAAAAATCCCTTTATCCTGCCTGCCATTAGCCTTTCGATTAGTTCAAGGTAAAATTTGTCAACAACGTTTGTATTTTAATGCCATTGCTATCATTTCCTATGTGTCTGAATGTTTCTTAAGCGTCTAAATGTTTCTAATGTGTCTGAATGTTTCTTAAGTGTCTAAATGTTTCTTATGTGTCTGAATGTTTCTTTTGTGTCTGAATGTTTCTTATGTGTCTGAATGTTTCTTATGTGTCTGAATGTTTCTTATGTGTCTGATTGTTTCTTATGTGTGTGAATGTTTTGTAATGTGTCTGAATGTTTCTTATGTGTCTGAATGTTTCTTATGTGTTTGAATGTTTCTTATGTGTCTGAATGTCTCTTATGTGTCTGAATTTTTTTTAATGTGTCTGAATGTTTCTTATGTGTCTGAATGTTTCTTCTGTGTCTGAATGTTTTTTAATGTGTCTGAATGTTTCTTCTGTGTCTGAATGTTTCTTATGTGTCTGAATGTTTCTAATGTGTCTGAATGTTTCTTATGTGTGTGAATGTTTCTTATGTGTGTGAATGTTTCTTATGTGTCTGAATGTCTCTTATGTGTCTGAATGTTTTTTAATGTGTCTGAATGTTTCTTATGTGTCTGAATGTTTCTTATGTGTCTGATTGTTTCTTATGTGTCTGAATGTTTTTTAATGTGTCTGAATGTTTCCTATGTCTGAATGTTTCTTACGTGTCTGAATGTCTCTTATGTGTCTGAATGTTGTTTAATGTGTCTGAATGTTTCTCATGTGTCTGAATGTTTCTTATGTGTCTGAATGTTTCTTATGTGTCTGAATGTTTCTTATGTGTCTGATTGTTTCTTATGTGTGTGAATGTTTTTTAATGTGTGTGAATGTTTCTTATGTGTCTGAATGTTTCTTATGTGTTTGAATGTTTCTTATGTGTCTGAATGTCTCTTATGTGTCTGAATTTCTTTTAATGCGTCTGAATGTTTCTTATGTTTCTGAATGTTTCTTATGTGTGTGAATGTTTCTTATGTGTCTGAATGTTTTTTAATGTGTCTGAATGTTTCATCTGTGTCTGAATGTTTCTTATGTGTCTGAATGTTTCTAATGTGTCTGAATGTTTCTTATGTGTGTGAATGTTTCTTATGTGTGTGAATGTTTATGTGTCTGAATGTCTCTTATGTGTGTGAATGTTTTTTAATGTGTCTGAATGTTTCTTATGTGTCTGAATGTTTCTTATGTGTCTGATTGCTTCTTATGTGTCTGAATGTTTTTTTAATGTGTCTGAATGTTTCCTATGTGTCTGAATGTTTCTTATGTGTCTGAATGTCTCTTATGTGTCTGAATGTTGTTTAATGTGTCTGAATGTTTCTCATGTGTCTGAATGTTTCTTTTGTGTCTGAATGTTTCTTATGTGTCTGAATGTTTCTTATGTGTCTGAATATTTTTTAATGTGTCTGAATGTTTCTTATGTGTATGAATGTTTCTTCTGTGTCTAAATGTTTCTTATGTCTCTAAATGTGTTTTAATGTGTCTTAATGTTTCTTATGTGTCTGAATGTTTCTTATGTCTCTGAATGTTTTTTAATGTGTCTGAATGTTTCTTATGTGTCTGAATGTTTCTTATGTGTCTGAATGTTTTTTAATGTGTCTGAATGTTTCTTATGTGTCTGAATGTTTCTTCTGTGTCTAAATGTTTCTTATGTCTCTAAATGTGTTTTAATGTGTCTTAATGTTTCTTATGTGTCTGAATGTTTCTTATGTCTCTGAATGTTTTTTAATGTGTCTGAATGTTTCTTATGTGTCTGAATGTTTCTTATGTGTCTGAATGTTTCTTATGTCTCTGAATGTTTTTTAATGTGTCTGAATGTTTCTTATGTGTCTAAATGTTTCTTATGTGTCTGAATGTTTCTTATGTGTCTGAATGTTTCTTATGTGTCTGAATGTTTTTTAATGTGTCTGAATGTTTCTTATGTGTCTGAATGTTTCTTAAGTGTCTGAATGTTTCTTATGTGTCTGAATGTTTCTTATGTGTCTGAAGGTTTTTAATGTGTCTGAATGTTTCTTATGTGTCTGAATGTTTTTTAATGTGTCTGAATGTTTCTTATGTGTCTGAATGTTTCCTATGTCTCTGAATGTTTTTTAATGTGTCTTAATGTTTCTTATGTGTCTGAATGTTTCTTATGTCTCTGAATGTTTTTTAATGTGTCTTAATGTTTCTTATGTGTCTGAATGTTTCTTATGTCTCTGAATGTTTTTTAATGTGTCTGAATGTTTCTTATGTTTCTAAATGTTTCTTATGTGTCTGAATGTTTCTTATGTGTCTGAATGTTTCTTATGTGTCTGAAGGTTTCTTATGTCTCTGAATGTTTTTTTAATGTGTCTAAATGTTTCTTAAGTGTCTGAATGTTTCTTATGTGTCTGAATGTTTATGTGTCTAAATGTATTTTAATGTGTCTGAATGTTTCTTATATGTGTCTGAATGTTTCTTATGTGTCTAAATGTTTCTTATGTGTCTGAATGTTTCTTATGTGTCGGAATGTTTCTTATGTGTGTCTGAATGTTTCTTATGTGTCTGAATGTTTCCTATGTCTCTGAATGTTTTTTAATGTGTCTTAATGTCTCTTATGTGTCTGAATGTTTCTTAAGTCTCTGAATGTTTTTTAATGTGTCTGAATGTTTCTTATGTGTCTGAATGTTTCTTTTGTGTCTGAATGTTTTTTAATGTGTCTGAATGTTTCTTATGTGTCTGAATGTTTCTTATGTGTCTGAATGTTTCTTGTCTCTGAATGTTTTTTATGTGTCTGAATGTTTCTTATGTGTCTGAATGTTTCTTATGTTTCTAAATGTTTCTTATGTGTCTGAATGTTTCTTATGTGTATGAATGTTTCTTATGTGTATGAATGTTTCTTATATGTCTGAATGTTTCTTATGTGTATGAATGTTTATGTGTCTGAATGTTTCTTATGTGTCTGAATGTTTCTTATGTCTCTGAATGATTTTTAATGTGTCTGAATGTTTCTTATGTTACTAAATGTTTCTTATGTGTGTGAATGTTTCTTATGTTTCTGAATGTTTCTTATGTCTCTGAATGTTTCTTATGTGTATGAATGTTTCTTATGTGTCTGAATGTATCTTATGTGTAAGAATGTTTATGTGTCTGAATGTTTCTTATGTCTCTGAATGTCTCTTATGTGTCTGAATGTTTCTTATGTTTCTAAATGTTTCTTATGTGTCTGAATGTTTCTTATGTGTATGAATGTTTCTTATGTGTCTGAATGTTTCTTCTGTGTATGAATGTTTCTTATGTGTCTGAATGTTTCTTATGTGTATGAATGTTTATGTGTCTGAATGTTTCTTATGTGTCTGAATGTTTTTTAATGTGTCTAAATGTTTCTTATTTGTCTGAATGTTTCTTATGTGTATGAATGTTTCTTATGTGTCTGAATGTTTCTTATGTTTCTGAATGTTTTTTAATGTGTCTGAATGTTTCTGAATGTTTCTTATGTCTCTGAATGTTTGTTAATGTGTCTGAATGTTTCTTATGTGTCTGAATGTTTCTTATGTGTCTGAATGTTTCTTATGTCTCTGAATGTTTTTTAATGTGTCTGAATGTTTCTTATGTGTCTGAATGTTTCTTATGTGTCTGAATGTTTCTTGTCTCTGAATGTTTTTTATGTGTCTGAATGTTTCTTATGTGTCTGAATGTTTCTTATGTCTCTGAATGTTTTTTAATGTGTCTGAATGTTTCCTATGTTTCTGAATGTTTCTTATGTGTGTGAATGTTTCTTATGTGTCTGAATGTTTTTTATGTGTCTGAATGTTTCTTATGTGTCTGAATGTTTCTTATGTGTCTAAATGTTTCTTATGTGTCTGAATGTTTCTTATGTGTCTGAATGTTTCTTATGTGTCTGAACGTTTATTTTATTCCTATGCTGTGAGGAATTTTTTGTATGATACTGCTGGCTATGAAGGAAATTGCCCCTCGGGGATAATAAAGTTATCCTTGACCCTTGATATAAAATATATTGTTATAAAAATATTAGCATCAAAATATGAAAAAAAAGTTAAACCTTCTATTACATAAGACAGAATGATATAATTGCATATCATTACAGAATAACAAGCTAAATATGCAGAATAACATTACTGTATTATAACAACTCCTTCTCCAGATGCATCAATGTGTTGATCACTTTATAGTACACAGCTGGTAAATAAAACTGACCATGTTTTCTTTCAAAACTACAGGTTCCAGTCTGTTTCTCAGTTTCCTCACACATCACAAAACATTTTTTGGTTGAATAATTTATAATTGTGATTTTTCTATCAACGTGAATGTAGAGAGAACGTAGCCTATTTTATCAGATTAATTTAGATGAGTAAAAATAAAAAATGATCTGTATTAGATCTGGTTGAACAAAAACAAAAAGCTGAGGTACAGGTTAAAGGAAAAGTACTAAAACAGCAAAAAAGAAAAAAAAAACAACGGTCATTTTTTGTTTTTAACACTTTTTATTTGTATGAAATTTGTAGAACCCTCTGACAGATGTAAAGGGTGGCCAATAGCACTTATTTATGAAATAATCATGAACAATAGAGACACAAAGTTTTGGCCTAATGCCAGTGACATGCAGGAGACTGTTCTAGTTTTGGTGAGTGTACTAAAGACTTCAAAGATGCCTCCATTTCACAAAATCCTTAAAATCTGAGCAACCCTCAAGTTTCCTCTGAATCTGACTATTTTAACTCCCAATTTCCACATACTCTGCCTGCAAAGCAATCTGCATGCTGAGAGCTTTGCAAAGCAAATCACTCCTTCTAGTCAGTCTTTGTAAGTCAACAGCTCGCCCTCTGAGCCGTTGCCAGCGTGTGCAAGAAGAACCACTCCACTGGAGATAGGCTGCTGCCTAAAAGCTTAAATGCATTTCAAGACGATCGACCCAAACAGGAGGAAAAGCATGCAAAGTGTCCAGTCAACATCATAAATACAACATAATGCAAAGACACCCATTGTTATCTTATAACTTTATCAATATTGTGTCTCAAACTGTAGAATGAGCCAAAGGTCATCGCTCAGTCAGTGGGTCACAGATGTTATATGACACCATTGACAAAGAAACTGTGGAAAACAACATAATTTTACATGACACTATGCATCCTTTTGTAGAAAACAAAACATTTTAACTTCCTAATGTACTCACCCTGTGTAGAGGCAGAAATATCGCATCATATTATATCAAAGTGAAGAGCAAATCAACAACAGAAAGGCAAAATAATCAGTTGTTCACATTATTACTGCATGATCTCTTGAATCCAGCTGTTTAGGGCGGTGCTCTGCTGTGCATCACTCCCATTGAGTCGGAGTGGAGCAAACTATCACATGCCTAAACCAGGCATGAGTGGAGTATGTGGAATTTGGGGGTGTTACTCAAACATGGGTACCCCTACACATCTATTCTATTCAATTACTGCTCCTTTCTTTTTGATCCACTCAGCTTTCTCTTTTACAAGCAGAAACTTCATCATTAAATTTATGCTCATCTGCTGCCATCTCCTTCAGACATTACAATCCATCTGCCTCCAAACAAAACGAGGAGTACAAGATTTTTACTGCTGGATGTCTTGATGTATTATGGCAGACACTTTTCTACAAAACCAAACCGACACATTTATAATATTTGGACATGCTGGGAGTAAAATAAACATCTGAAGGATTCTGGCACAATCACACTTGCTGTCACTCTGTACAATGAGTCTAAACAATTATCGGATGTTTTTATCATGCATCCGCGGAGCTGCTGAAGAAAGTAGGATGACAAATTGGGTTCATTGCTCTCTCAGTGATTGCTGCTGGCGCTGTAAGAGCCATTTGTCTTTGAGATGTTAGAAAATCATCGGCCTGGGCGTGGATGGGGGCCAGCAGCCTCGTACACAGCTGAGTGATTGGTCGGGGTAAACAGTCAAACAATTAGTCCCGTCTGCCCCGTGACACCCGTTAACCCTCAGATCAGTGCGCTAATGAGAGCGCTGTAATGAAACGTGTCTCTGTGACGGAGGAAAGGTGTGCTTATTAAAGTGAAGAAATGAACACAGGCTTTGGTGATTAAATGGAGAATCAAGGCCTGTAATGATTCACTTGAATCAACAAATCATTGCTGTTTGGTCCGCTGAAGCAGAGGCATTATTGTAGATAATTACAGCGCGGTGACATTTAAACCCTTTTTTCACACTGTTGACTGCAGCAGCAGAGGAATCAAAACAACACCCGGCTCATGCTGTAATTACCTCAGAGCAGAGAAAAGGGAGGGAAGCAGATAAACACATTTTAGCTCACTTCTTTATTAAATGTTCCTCATCATTAATGCCTTCATATACAGTACCTGTGTGTGTGAAAGGCCCTGTAAGAGCTGCTGGGATCCCAAGGGAAATGCCCACGGAGGCTCTGCTTTTAGGCGGTAAGCTAATTAAAGCAGCTCAGCAGATGGTGCAGACTGGCTCCGGACATAATGAGACGGCGAGCGACGAGACGAACCGGACAGGGCAGGACAGCTGTGAGGGGTTTGTGTGGTGACCAGACTTCAGGCATCTCCCAGGAGTCAAACTTCATTTCAGACAGGAGAGAGGACTTACAACTGCAGGAAAACTTTTCTTTTCAACACTTTCTGATTAGTTTGTCCACAATAACAAATGACCATTAACACATGAAACAACTGGATAAATAGACATAAATTTAGGACATAAAACACACAGATAAAGACAGGATGGAAATACTGCCTGGCATGAAAATGCCTCCTAGGAGGCCTGGAGGGGTCAAGGTCCTGTGGTAAGGTGATTTGCAGTGGTGGGTAGAGTACACAGTCACAGTACTCAAGTAAAAGTACTGTTACTTAACAATAATAATTACTCAAGTAGAAGTAAAAGTACTCATAAAAATAAGTATTTGGGTAAGAGTAAAACAGTACTTTATTAAAAGACTACTCAAGTAGTGAGTAACTTTATTCTGTGCAATTCATTAAAACGTATTGCATTACAACATATTATTCAGGGGTAGTAATGTAAACTGCACATTGTCATAAAGTAGCATAACTTGCCAAAAGTAAAAGAAACACAAAACTTAATAAAGCAGCAGTCAAGTTATGTTTGTTAATCACAATTATGGGATAAAATTTTGATAAAAATGGAAAAAAAACAGACTCTTTCTCTCATAATAGCTACCTTATTTCTACATAATGATTTTAATCTCACATACATGAATTTTTACCTTGCAGTTATTACTTTTTAATCACATTGTATTTATTTTATCATGTGTGAATGATTTTTAACTCATATTTATGAAATGAATCTTCTGCACTGGCCTCTTTTCGGACTTTTTGCCCTTTTTTATTTGATTGTAACTTTATTGCTCTAATTTAAGAATTTTTATCCTGATTATCACTCAACAAATTTGGCAAGCCAAACTGAAACTTATTCAAACCAAAGACAACTTTGGCCCCCTAGCCCCATGTTATAACCATGTTAAGTATAATCAGAGATATGCCACACACACGATAATAGTATCACCTACGACGTAACGTTAAATGCTGTGTAAAATTACATATGTGGCAGAGCTGCAGAGGTGGTTGGAGACATGACGTCATTTATCACTGACACAACTGTGTCTTTGCAGTCTGCAAGTTAAAACAGAGATTTGAACTTGCACGTTTAGCTAACTAGCAGTGCAGTTGTTAGCTTTCTTACCATAACGTGCTTTCTTAGATTTTTTCGTGCTGTTTTTGGAGCTTGAGATTTCCACCATTACAGGTAGACACAGTAGGCAGCACATAATGCAGCTGTTGTTCCTCATCGTTTAAAAGGCAGAGAGTCTTAATGTTGGGCCAGAGATGAACACACTCCTCTGAAGGAGACGCAGGTATTACATCTTCAGCCATTATCTCCAGCTGTTGATGGTTAAGGGGGAGGGGTCACTCCTCCGTTTACTCTGTGGTGCTGAGGATTTTACCTTACGCTGCTGTGAGAGCTCAGCTGAGTGTAAAAAAATACTTCATGAAAATAAATTATAGACAAGTAAAAGTAGCGACCAGTGTGTTTCCAAATGTAACAGAGTAGGAGTAAAAAGTACTCTGCTCAAAAACTACTCTCAGAAGTAGGATTTTTCAAAAAAAACTGCTCAAGTACATGTAATGAAGTAAATGTAACGTGTTACTACCCACCCCTCGTGATTTGTAGAAATCTAGAAGCTAAGACATAATCCCGACACCCAGTATGAGTACCTTCTCAACCAACACCCACTGACCTTGACCTGGCAGGAGAGTGTGCAACACAACAAGAAGGTTCCTGGCCCCCCCCCCAGTCAGGGCCTTTCTGTGCAGAGTTTGCATGTTCTCCCCGTGCATGCATGGGTTTCCTCTCTGGGTTCCCGGCTTCCTCCCACCCCCAAAGACATCCCTGTTAGGTTGATTGGTGACTCTAAATTGGCTGTAGGTGTGAATGTGAGAGTGCCTGGTTGTCTGTCTCTATATGTCAGCCCCGTGATTGACTGGCAACCAGTCCAGGGTGTACCCCACCTCTCGCCCAACGACAGCTGGGATAGGCTCCAGCCCACCCCCGCGAAATTGCATAAGCAGGTGTAGAAAATGGATGGATGGATAATTCATAACTCTTCTTATCAGGATTTATTGCCAACTAGGATTAATAATAACGAAACATTCTACTTTTTTATATCTGGACCCCGCTCTTCCTGTACAATGCAACGTTTTCTAGCTTTGCATGGGCTTTCGCCAACATAACTCTGGCTTCTGTGGGCTGTAGCGAATGCTAAAACGACTAAAAATATGCTGTCTTTATTCAGTCCAGTCCTCCTCTCATTAATGGCTTATCCGAGGCAGCTTCGGCTAATTAGCCGGGACAACCCGAGCATGAACAACCAGCTACGTTATCAGCTAGCTTCGTTATCAGCTCCGAGCGGTCCATGCTGTTCTGTATGATGTGATTCTGTGTTGACTACAATCCAACTTTATCTGAGGATTGGTCATTGGTAGATTTATCGAAGTCCACTACAACTCTGCTCGGCATAGGCCTCTCTCTCTCTGCTGCTGCGTTGGTGTTTCAGGTATACAGGTCCCTGTGTTTCAGCTTCGGTGACTAACTCAAAATCCCTCCATGATGATATTAATCCTTTGGTTAACCAGGAAAACCTCCTTTAGATTCAAATTCTGCTTTCTGAGAATGATCTGGTCAAACTTTCCCTGCATAGTCTCCAGCAGTGCTAGGCACTTGGTTTGACGTCATCGCGTCATCTTGCATACATGCACAACATAATTAGCCATGTGCTTGCTGTCTGAGGAGATAAACAACCCCAGCACCGAAATAAGAAAAAGTAATGCAATCTTCTAAAGGCCCTCAGTCAGTGAACATTTATCATTACCTCCTTTTGCTTTCTCCCATCTGTACTGAGCATATCACATTCATTTAATACTAATTTATTTGTGGCAATGTAATTCAAAAATAAAATTAAAGGACCAAAATAAGAGATACATATTTTTATCTGGCCACATAAGATTAGACAAACAAATTATTAAAATGATTTTAATAGCTTAAACATTTAGTATTTATGACATTCCCCCTGAGAATTCATATTTGGTCCAATTAACACTTAAATTTTTTGCATATAATCACTCATATTTATATTTAATCAACTGGCTTTTTAAAATTTATTTTCTCTTTTCTTATTCACCGGCACCTTCAGGTCAAGCCTGGAGGCACGGCAGCTCAACAGTCGGCTGTTGCAGAATCCTTCGCAAAGTGTGTCAGTTATGCTCCTACCTCCAAACAAGCTCAGGATTTGAACAGCTGTGGCGTATTTCATTACCAAGGATATGATGCCAGATCAGATTGTGGAAAATCCTGGATTCCTACATCTCATGAAAAAGGCTGTACCACAATACAAAGTACCCACAAGAAACGTCTTCTCAACCAACAAACTTCCAGTCATGTACAAGGAGGTCAGAGACAGTGTGGAGGAACGGCTGTCAGAGGGTGAGGGGTTTGGTGCAACCACTGACCTATGGACCAGCACCGATGGCACAGGTGGGCCCTTCATGAGCTTCACTGTCCACTTCATATCCACTGACTGGAAACTCAAGTCTCACTGTCTAGAGACTGTTTATTTTCCAGAAGACCACACTGCAGAACATACATCAGAGATGATGGGGAACATGCTCTCGGACTGGAAAATAAACAAAGAATGTCTGTCTGGAATCACAACAGTCAATGCCAGTAACATGAAGAAGACCTTCGAAGAATTTCCCTGTTTGGTTTTCTTGTTTTGGTCATAATTTGAATTTAGCCATTTCCAAAGTCTTCGAGATGCCAAGGGTGGAATCTGCTACCCGAGCATGCAGGCATTTGGTACAGGGATTTTCTCGAAGCTGGAAAAGGAAACGTGAGCTTCAAAAGAAGCACGCTGAACCGAACATCCCAGAGCACTCATTGATACATGATGAGGTCACAAGATGGGGATCCACATTTGAAATGATGTCAAGGTTCTTGGAGCATGTTACGGCCGCCGCCGTATTCTGGGGATTTTTACCTTTCCCTCTTTGAGTGTGTGTGTATGCGTGTGTGTGTGAGTGTTCTTGTTTGAGTGCCACTGCAGCTCTCAGGTTGCCGCTGCTGCAAGAGCCTGATTCGGTGATTCAGTCCACCTGTGCTGGGGAGGCCTGATTGGCACGGAGGTCCTACAGCCTAATCAACCAATCAGAAGGGAGTGTGCAGAGGATATAAGAAGCCGGCAGACCAGAAGACAGAAGCAAGCTGTAGCCAGCCATGCTCGTGTGCCTCTGTGTTAGTTGACACTGTGGTTAAACTCCTGTATTTCTGTAAATTTGTTGAGGCACTAGATATTGTGAAGTTGTAGCCAAATTAGTTGTTAGTTTTGCATTTGTTATTGGGTGCTGGTATTGTAATTTATTTTGGATTAGAGCAATTAGGTTTGTGTTTCTTTTCTTTGCTAAAAACTCAAGTAGTTTCAAAAACTCTAGGTTACAGTCTCTTTTTGTTCTCCTTTTTACCACCTTTGGTACAGCACTAATTCAAACCTTAGTTGCCTCACCCTTGTTCATTTGTTAAACCAAACCTTACTTTTGTTTATAAATGACTTTATTTAACCTTTAACATCTGGTTTTTATGTTACTTCCCTTTCCCCAAACGAGCTGGTTGTAACAGAGCAGCAGCAGGCCATCTGGGGATCGCTAGCAGCAGACAGATCCTCCTGGCATCTGATGCCCAAGGACAATGCTATCACTGTCCTGGAGGAGGTAAGCCAGCTGCTTCATCCTCTCCATGACTTCACTGACATCCTGGCATCAGAGACACAGGTCACACTCTCCTCCCTGAAACCAGTCTTGGAACACATCAACACTGAGATACTAGAGGAACAAGCAGAAGACAGCAATCTCATGAAACAAATGAAGAAGGTAATCAGGGGAGACCTGCTACAGCACCTGAGATATACAGGCCAAATGAAAAATGTGCTGAACATATGCAGTTTTGTCGACCCGCGGTTCAAAGGGAGCTTTGTTGAAAATCTGGATGACACCGTCAAAGCATGTAGAGATGAAGCCTTGGCACTTGCACAGCACACATCAGAACCTCCAGCTGCCACTGAACAGGGTACCTCCTCCACCACCACCACATCCACCACCATCACCACCACCAAAAGGAAGGAGAAGAGCCTGTCTGGGTTATTACAGTACATAACGACTGCAAAGAAGAACAGATCAGCTGACGCAGAAAGTGTAATGTAACACTTTAAGACAAAGTTGATTCAGAGTGTAAATTGTACTTGTCCCTCCCTACTGTCAGTGCTGATGATGACCCATTGGCTTGGTGGAGGGCACATGTGCAAGAAATGCCAATGCTTTCAAAAGTGGCCAGAAAATACCCCTGCTTCCCTGCCACAAGTGTACCTTCAGAGAGAGTGTTCAGCACAAGTGGCCATATCCTTTCTCCTCAGCGATCAAGACTCAACACTGAGCATGTGAACACGCTGACATTCTTGCACTTTAACCTCAACTGAAAAGACTCAAAGCAAGCCTGCAGTTTGCAACTGTAGCCTTTTACCCCTCGTTTTGTTTCAAAAGGAAATACATAGCTAGCTTGTATTTAGTTTCAGTTATTTATTTTCACTGTGTTCACACAATTGTTTTTATGTTAAAGGGGCAGCTAAGCTGCTAATGGGCAGCTGTAAGCCAAAAATTAGCTAGAAGTCTTTTCCGTGTGTTTTCTCTTCACAGGTTCAGAAGACAAGTTAAAATATATTTGTATGTACATATATTTTGTTACGAGGGCATCCAAAGACAGTAATAAATTAAAACTCAAGACCTCTAAGGAGTGTTCATGTGATTTTACTTACTCATGGTAGTGTGAAATTAATTAATGCAAAAATAATCTTGATAATCGTAAAATCAGAATTATTTCTCTGACAATAATCACACCTAGAAAATCTGTAATCCTGACATCCCTAATGGGGAGCAACCATGCTCCATCAACACAATCCTGCCTTATGTGAAATTTTGAAAGATTGTTTTGCGGCTACTCTCAGATGGTAACATCTATTATGGATCAGAATAACTCAACAGATGTAACATTAAACAATACGAGATACAAATGGAACTAAGCCATGGTGAAGCTGTAGACCTAAATACATAAATAAAGAAGGAGGTAGTGCAGCTTTTTTTCTCAGCTTTGGTAAAACTGTAGGAGGTGAGGGTAAAAACTTAGGATAAATATACTTGAGTAAAGCACAGATATTTAAAGACTGTTTCAATTCAGACTCACAGTATTTGTATTAGTTTACTTTCTGTCTTTTGCCAGAACTGCACTAAAACTTTAAGCAGTTTTTTCAGGAGTGACTTGTTTACTTCCTCCAGTCATTTGTTTTCAGAACAACATCTACTGGAAACGAGTAACTTAATGCCAGCAGGGTGTTTTTATCTCCTCTCCTCTATCTGCCATCATTTGAAGTTGGCAGGTGTCTTTTTTTGGTAAACACCAAAATCCTCAGCACCTGTTGCCAGAAGCTTCTCCTATGTGCCAACTTGAACCATCCCTGCTCTAACCGTCACGCTGTCGGCCCGTCAAGAGAATAAACACAAAAACACCGAGAGGGAGACGAGCGTGCCTTCACCAAAAAGGGTGTTTTTTTTTCCTTTCCTGGGTGGAAGTTAACAACAAGTTCAAGTAATTCCTAGAGGTGCAGAAACACTCTGGTTATAGCTCACCCCGTAAAAAGATGTTCCTCTCTCCTGTTGTGCCTCGAGTCAGAAAAAGGTCGAGAGCAGCAGAAGTGTGCGTCCCCAGGCGTGAGGAGGTGAAGTTTGAGGATGTCAGACTGTACCTGGTGGAGAGGAAAATGGGCCGCAGCAGGAGAAGCTTTCTGACCCAGCTGGCCCGGTCTAAAGGCTTTATTGTGGAAGACGTCCTCAGGTTGGAAAAAAGCTGGTCTTTTTTATTGTTCAGTGACTGAGTGGGTTTAAAAGCTCCTTTTATAAATGTGCAGCTGAAGAGGAAACATGAATGTAGAGATGACAGAGCTGCAGGGAAACTGTGAGAATGGTTTGACCTTGGGGTCAACTGTAAGACCTTATAGCTAGCTTAGGCTGGTCTGAGCAGGTTTTATGTCTAACAGTCTAATGAACATCAGTGTCTTTCAATCCATCAGTCAGTTTTTAATGTGCTTAGAGTCCAGTGATAACAAATATACTCTGAAGACACTTTACTGAAAGAGAAAGTAAATACCATATTCTTTCTTTTATAGATTTCAGACATGAAATGTTGAAAAAATATAACTATATTTGAAAAAATATAGTTTTGAAAATAAATTTTCCATAACATGTCGTTCATACAATGCAGAATATTTCTATGGTTTAAATGAACTTTGAAAGAAATAAAGTAGACTAGTCTTGAGGAGAAGACTCCCTTCTGAGTTTAACCCTCTGAGCCCTATGCTATTTTTCAATGATTCAGTCTCTCCTGGACTTATTGCCTTAAAAAGATGCACAGGGTGATGATACAGCTGTGGCATAACCCTTACTCTGGGTGGTGGTCTACTAAATTTGTTAAGCACTGTACATATCAGTCCCTAACTATGGGTGTCCTTGGCTTTTGATAAGTAACTTAAGTTATCACTAACCATCCATCCATACATTTTCTATACTGCTTATCCCGTTTGGGGTCATGAGGGGCTTGAGCCTATCCCAGCTGTCATTGGGTGAGAGGCGGGGTACACCCTGGACTGGTCGCCAGTCATTCACAGGGCTGACACACAGAGACAGACAACCATGCATGCTCACGCTCACACCTGCGGCCTATTTAAAGTCACAAATCAACCTAAGCATGTCTTTGGTGGTGAGGTGAAGCCGGAGTACGAGGAGAGAACCCACGCAGAGAACATGCACACTCAGCAAAGGAAGGCCCTGACCAGGAAGTGAACCAGGAAGCTTCTTGCTGTGAGGCAACAACGCAACCCTTATCACAAACCAGTATTCTCAAAAACCAACAGTCATTAACTTTTTGCAATACCAACAGATCTAGGTTTAGGAGGCTATGATGTTTAGAAAACTCAAAATCACGAGTTTGTCTAGGTTATAAATCTACAAATAATAGAAACTCTGTATTTATTTATAAAACATTGTCTCCACTCTAGCAGTGCTCCAGGAGTACATTACTGAGCTTTTCACAATAAAGGCCTCCAGGGCAGAGGCTGATATTTTGGCTGGTTATTCAGGAGGTGCTGCGCTCTTACTCAGATTGTATTAGCAGGGTTTGAATTCTTCTTTTTCAGGTAAAACAATTGACTTTGGATAAACCTGGTGTACATTAATGTTGCCCCAGCTCCTGCATAGATGTCAGTGGCACATTGGCGACACATAGTGGGGAGGACACAAACTTTCTTTTTCTCCCCTCCATAGTGGCCACTGCACATGATCCAGATGTGTGGTGAAGTTTTGCTTTAGAGATTAAAAAGGCTGATTTTTTTTTATAGTTTGAATTTTTAAAGTCATTTCTCTTTGCAGAGTCAGGGACAAATGAAGAACGCCAATTTGAGTTGGCGAAAGTGAATTCAATAAATGAAGTTAGCTGTTTTGAAAATAATTTTTTGAATTGGTGTCTACGTTAAAAAAACATTAGACAACATAAAAAAAGGTACCAGAACTTTATCAGGCAAGCTGTTTCCCTGTTTGCCCGATGAAGGTCTAGTACCAAAATGTGGCAAAATTTCATTTTTAAAATTAATGCTGGGGCTGGAAGGCAGGTCAGCGGTTAGTGCTGATGCCTCACAGCAAGAAAGTCCCTGATTCACATTCTGGTCAGGGTCTTTCTGTGTGGAGTTTGCATGTTCTCCCCGTGCATGTATGGGTTCTCTCATGATTCTCCGGCTTCCTCCCACCACCAAAAACATGCTCATTAGGCTCATTAGGTTAACTGATCACTCTAAAATGGCCGTAGGTGTGAATGTGAGCGTGCCTGGTTGTCTGTCTCTATATGTCAGCCCTGTGACTGACTGGCGACCAGTCCAGGGTGTACCCCGCCTCTCGACCATTGACAGCTGGGATAGGCTCCAAAAAACCAAATGTGTCTCATTAGCTAATGTCTTTGTGCCCTCACACTACGACTTTTTTAAAACCCCTTTGACCGCTTTGATTACATGTAGGAATTAAACTCAGTGCATACTGACTGGTGCGTCTCATTCGACTGAAAGATAGCTTGACGGGCAGAGACTACCTATCTGTCACCAGAAGGCTTAAATAGTTTAAATAGATGTTTAGCTGAATGGGGAAATAGATGCAGAGCAACATCCTATGATTATGATGGCGTAGGTGAGAGTTGTACAACACTGTTATAAGTACCGTCCCCACTTTGATTTGTTCATCTGTAGTCTGTTACAAATGAGTTAAAAGGTTGCTAGGCAGGTCTCCTACCTTGCCTCCATAGGACCCACCTCTGAATCTGGATTCTCAGATCCTTCTTCTGTAGGAAGGATCCTGGACTGAAACTCCCTATTCACTTTATATTGCACTACATTGTGAGTAGGTGTGAGCAAGCATTTTTATGCATTATACAGTGCACTCATGATCTCCCACAATGCATTGTTAAATGTTGTGAAACCCATGGTCATTAGTCCAGCAACATTTACCATCATGCATTGGGGTTCAAAGCTAAACGAAAGAAGAAGAAAGTGACAGTTGACAGCTCTCGCACACGACTGATGGATGAGAGAAGTACAGGACCACAGAGCAGTTTATTTTTTAGGCTTTAAAAAGATAAATAAATAAAGTACTAAGGATTCTTTTCCCCTCTGATGACGACGGATGTGAGACCATCATCTTCATGCACAAACAAATTATAACGCATGAAAATATGTGAAATTTTTTGGCCACAAAAGTCACAAAACTTTTTATCTGTCAATACTTTTATCGTGAAATTCTAGTCATGGATACCTTTGAGCAATTTGTCCTATATGTTTTAATTGTGAGTCAGCGATGACGTTGTTGTCCATGGCTGGAATAGAGTCTGAAATCATTTTGGCAGTTAAGTCCACTATTAGGTTGTCTCCACTGAGTGGTCCGGCTCAGTTCGGTGCGGTACAGCACACTTTTTTTGGCTTTTCCATAGAGAAAGGGTCCCAAAAAACCGACCTGTACCATCCCACTTTTCGGCACCCTGCTGTAGGGGTGCCAATCTTACCTGACCGTACCAAAAAGGTGGAGCTACACACACAACAATAGGGGCTGCACTGACGTCACGTCAGCGCACGACTCAGCTGCTCGCCTCCAGGCTTCAAACACGGAAGTCTGCTGTGAGAAGTGGGTGAAAACAGGAGAAAAATGGACCAATATCTGCCTAAAAGGGAAATATTTGGACTCGACAGAGATCCAAACTGTTTACTATGGATATTGGTATCTGGCTACAAATCGTTTCCTGATGTTTATCTGGATGATTTTAAGAACACAAAGCAGAACCTGAAGGCTCACATCAGCCTGATCCATCCGCGATGGATGAGAAACTAAATTAATGCTGAAGTTTTGTGAATATGAAGCCTTAGAACAGTTCATTCTCATCAGTAACTAGTTATTAATCTACTTCTTACATTAGGTAACCTGTGAAAACATCGCTCTGTGGTTACTGAACAGGCTCGTAAAACTTCAGGCTGCACACTATTTTAAAACGAGATCAGCGCACCCCGGATTTCTGACTTAATCTAGCTTGATTTAAACACCAGCTGAACTTTTACTTTATTTTCAATGTGGTGAATTCTCACAGTACAGCTCTAAACTTTCATATTTTGTCATATAAACTGTTCTAGACTAGATATTTTCACATATTAACGTAGCGTTAGGACTCAAACCGTCTCTGTACACGTATTCCATCAGAGGATCTTTACTGACAGCTGTTAACATCGTTAAGATGTAGTTATTTTTTTAAAAAGCATTTTCAGCTGAAATAAAGCTGTTTACTGCTTATTCCTGACTGATTTCTGTCACTCATCCTTTCTATAACTCTGCAGCTGGAACAGCTGACTCGCGCTGTCTGTGACTTCACATGCATGCTTTTACAGCCCCGCCCACCAAGTGAGAGCACGGGTGTCTGTGGAAACGCAAACTATTTTGGGGTTTTGCGTACCAAACCATTCCAAACCGAACAGAATCAAACCGGACCCCCTGATGGAAACACGGCTTATGTAGTCCACTAAATGTAGTCCACTAAATGTAGTCCACTAAATGTAGTCCACTAAATGCAGTTCACTAGAGTGCATAGAGAGCAGGGAATGAGTGAGTGGCTTCAGACACAGCCAGTATGTGTGTCTCTTCTACATGCACAACTTGCTCCTCTTTTTACCCAGCCTCCTCTCTGATTGCAGATTACTTTCAGGTGTTCTGCAACCAGAGAGAGGAAGGAGATAAGAGAGCCAGAGAGAGAACAGGGCCACACATAACAGTCAAGCACAAGCTGCATGATCTAATACTGGCAATAAATCATTTTACTTTTAGAATTTGATATATATCTATCAAGTCAGCCGTGATTGGCTCACAGGCTAAAGTTTGGACCCTTGATTTCAAGTAAAATCTTAAAAGTTACAGATCACATTGATAAACTAAAAGGTACTTCTCTGATGAGTCTTTGTATCTTTCTCTTTAAAGTGCCTGTTTAGACAAAGTTAAAGCCTAATCAGCTAATTCTTACTCCCTATTGTCTCATGAATCCTTAATTAAGAAAGGTTAGGGCTTCCTTTCTGTCTGTGCTACACCTGAGTGGATTTCCCCCCTGAATTATAACTCACAGCTCCTACATAAATACATTTAGCAAGAGGAAGAAATGAGCTAACCCAGCGACATGGAGCTGGCAGTGGCAAAACTAAGAACACTTCAAGAAAGGTAACAGAGCAAACACAAACTTTTTAATGAGTTTGGCTAAAGTTTGTTAAGTCTCACTTAAGGAGAGACTCTTTTTTACAGCTTGCGAGCTTGTTCCTCACTATGATGAATCATCTATTGTGCTGTAATTACAGAAGCAGCATGCCTTCTTCTTTTTCTGTGCCTCTAATTGAAAGTATCTTTTTAAACCCAAACTGTGCACAAAGCAGAGGGCCTCTGTCTGACACCCACTGTGCTTCTTTACTGATACTTTAATGTAACATCCACAACTAAAGTCAGCTTTGTTTTAAGGCCCGGGCAGCTCAAAGTCTGATTACTGTGAGCAAGTGTCTGCAAGAGTCGGAATCACAGTAAGAATATTCAGCAAAGGCATTTTTCTCCAATTTATGCTCCCTTACAGTTAAAATTGCTTCAAGTTAGCTTAATATTTAGGTCAATAAAAGTTCCTCCTGGGTTGAGAGGAAGCAGCATTTGTGTGAGTTTGTGTGTTTAGATTTGCAGAGTCTACGCGTGCACAGCAGCCGTGCACCAGCTTGGCCATGGCAGCATTCCCAGAAACACAGCTTGAGCGCTCCTACAGTTACACCCCGCTTGATACAATTGTTTGAAACCAACGACAGGAAGTAGAGCGTGCACGCCTCAAACTGACATTAATTCTACAAGCCGACAAAACTGATATCAGCTGCAGCTCGATAACAGAGCCTCCCAGCGCTCCACAAGTTGCTCGTGGTCAGAAACAGTGTGCATTCCTGCGTGCAGAGAGGAGCAAGCTCTCATACCCTCTGACACGCTGACACATCGCTCCGCTCTCGTCCTTATTTCCAGTCTGATGCTCATGAACACAAATCCATGTATTGACAGGTCTGTCCTGGCTGATTGATGAGCTGTAATACATACTCGTTCAGGAAAATGTCAGATATTTGACTGATGTGGCTCGTTCAGGATCCATCCAGCAGAGTCTCACCCACAGTTAACTGCCCTCCCTGAGCTCATGCTGCACCGCTCTGAGAGCTGAGGGATCATTTATGAATTACTGTTTAAAGTCAAACTGTACCAACCAAACTGAGCCTAACTGCACTCACTGTGTCAGTCAAAGCCAAGTCTGGGGGTGGGATGTTCACTATGTTAAGTATTCTGGTTCCATTTGTAGTACATTTACAGTCTGAGCCAGCCCTTCCCATTGGAAGCCTTCATAGAACCATGACATTAAAGTCTTCAACACCAAATTCTATTTCATAAATAGAGAATTTTAATGACAGTTCTCAATCAGGCTTGCACATCTGGACACTGCAATTTTACTCCATTTTTCTTTGCAAAACTACTCAAGCTCTTTTTTTGGATCCATCTCCTAACTTATACTTCTTAATAACCCTTTCTCTGAGTTGCTTGGAGTGTTCTTTTGTCTTGATGGTGTAATGGTAGCCAGGAATACTGATTAACCAGTTACTGGACCTTCCAGACACAGGTGTCTTTATACTACAGTTACTTAAGACACATTCACTGCACAGGTGATCCCCATTTCTCTAATTGTGAGAATACTAGCACCAAGTGGGTGGACTCCTATTGAATTATGTCAGTCACCTTAAAGGGGGTGAAAATTTATGCATTCACTTATTTTACATGACATATATGTATTTATTTGCCATTACGTTGTAGAAATCTGTTTTCACTTTGACATTAAAAAGAATTTTTTCTTGTCAAAAAAGCCAAATAATATTAACCATGATTTAATTTTAGAATCAATAAAAAGGGTAAAATATCCTAGGGGTGAATCATTTATATATATATTTTCATTTCCAATATCTGTTCGTTTAAATAAACTTTATGACAGCACAAACTTTTCTTAGTAATGTTACGTCTCTTGAGGCGGTGATAAATTCACAAACTTAAGGAGCGAGCAGCAATGAAAATTTTTAATGGAGCTTCACATTTTAATTCAACACCAGTTAAACTGTGACACCAGTTCTGTACATCAGACCTTTGGCGCTGGCAGCACTTATTCTTAATTAAAAAACAATGTAGTCCAGCATTCTGAGCGCTAAACACCCTGGCAGAAAAACACCTGCAGCATCAGCTGATTTTGCTTGGTTGAAAACTGTCCAACTTTTGAAACAAGCTCATCAATGTCACTTGCCAATTAAAGTTAAGAAGGGGCGGGGCTTCTGACAATCGCAGAAGAGACACCAACCTGCCCTGTTTTTTTAAAGGTAGTTTTGTTAGTTTCTGTATCAGCACTATAAAAGTCGGCTATGGACGCAGGCTCTAAATAATGAGAGGGTTACATGCATGTTAAATCTTCTGGCTCTTTGGTTTGTTCTGTAACTTTCAAAAAATATCATCATGTAATCATTTCTATACGAATTTAAAGGTTATTTCATTTTTTGAAATTATAATTGTGATTATTATTTATTGCAAACGGGCTCTGATGGCCCACCTGCAGTACCTTCAGGGCCTACTACTGGGTACTACTGGGCCCCAGCCCACGTTTAGGAGGCACTGGTCTAGCTGGTTTGACCTATCATGTACTGACAGGATTAGTATTCTGGTATGTTTACTAAAGGATGAACTTTAACCCTTTAACCCTTGTGATAGCTTTGTAATTTTAATTTTTTTTATTGTTTAATCTTCTATGTATTCCTCAAATAGGTTGTCTTTGACATGAGGCCATTTGGATTTGTATCTAATTGTTATATTTTTTAGGTAATTGCATTTTTTGTATCAGTACCACAATGACCCCAAGCATTTTCTATGGAATTTCAAAGGTTAACCCTTGATTACCTTTGACTTTTATCAACTGTGACTGTCAGGTATACATTTACTGTCGAGCCACACATTTAATTCCATAAAACCATGATTTTCAAAGGTTAAAAAAAAAAAAATCAGAATCAAGGTTTATCATGGTCAAAATATTGGATCAAATTTGAAATCATGAGTTTAAAAATGTAAGATAAACTTTTAAATCATGAGTCTAGTAGGTAAAATATAGGATTAAAAGTGAAAGTAAGGTTTTAAAGGTCAAAATATGACTTAATATTTAAAATTGAGACTCTGTAAGCTTAAAATATGACGTAAAAACTTCAAACTATGAGTTAAAAAAGTCCAAATTTGAGATAAATTCAAAATCATTAATTAAAAAGGCCAAAAAATGACTCAATATTTTAACTTGTGAAATAAAAAAGGTTAATATATGAAATAAAAAGCCAAAATCATGAATTTATGCCCTGAACATATTTTTTTTCCACATTCCTGACTTTTTTATATAATTATTTTTACTTTTTCTACATTTTATGACAAGGATATTTTAAATAATCAAGGCTAAGTTTATGTTTTTATACCCGAGGAAATCTGTAGACCTTACACGGGGCCAGGTAGAACTGGACCAGGCCTTGAGTTTGAGAGCTCTGTTCTAGTGTCAGCCTCTATAATGACATTTATGGACCTTGTCCTGATCAGTGAAAAAAGATTTAGTTATCAATAACATGCATCATCGGTGGTTAAACAGTTTGAAATACCTCTTAACAGCTCAAGTGCTTTCATCACATCTCATCATTTCCTGTAGTTTATGAAAATGATTAAATAATGCAGTATCAAACCAAATCTTTGTCAATGGCAGTCTTTTTATTATTACTAATCATTCTGGTGTTGGGATCATTTTTGGATGTTTACCTTTTTTTTTTACCTTTCTCAAATCTGTTTTGTGATAAAATGTTAATAAAAGTGATAAATTAACATGTCAAACATGAAATATTTCTTTTGTTGACCAAATATAATAAAAATAATCATCTTTAACCAAAATGAAAGACATTTCTTAAGTTTACAGCATAAAATGCAATCATTCTAATTGGGGTTATTTTTGACCCCACTCATGGAAGAGTGTAGGTATTAGTAGGTCATGCATCTAAGGGTTAACAATACTGACACACCAGTTCACACTGATGATATTCTTGTAATGACTGAATTGTCTGTAAACAGATATCTGCATAAAAATAAGGCCAATCCATCATAGTTGAATAATTTTGAACTTGAGCCACTGATCTGCTTCACACTGTCTCTCTCTCTACCTGAAACCCAACAGAAAAGACTGAAATAAACTCCATTTAAAAAACCATCCAGTTTAAAGTTGTTTTTTTGACCTCTCTCAATAAGAAACCTAACAGTGCAGGTCTTTTTACAATTGTGATTTACTTTTTATTCCTGCAAACTTCATTTGCCTTCATTGCTAGACAATAATATTAAGAGTAATTTCTCTTTCGGGCTTATACTAATGGAGGAAGCATCTGTATCTTGTGTACGGTCTACTGCATACTCATCAGATAAACAGATTTCTCCAGGGTAGTGATGTTCCTAGGAAAATAATTTCACAACTCACTAAACAAAACTTATTACTGGTTTAACTGACTAGTCTAACAAAAAATACCAATAAAACAGTCAGAGTTGAGTACCATGGGTAGATCTGTGTTGACAGCTACTCACTGCTTTGGTTTTATGTGAGTAGGGGTATACTGGTTCACTGAGGTCCCAGTTTGGTTGGTACCTGTCTAGGTCGAGGTCTCCTTTATTTTTTAGTTTTAACTGACAGTAGTGCAGCTTAAAAAAATCTTCCACTTTGTATTATTTAGATGCCCATGTAACAGCTGGTACAGCCTGTGGTGTGTTTCACATGAGACAGAAAAAGGGAAATCAAAAAAGTGACGCAAAATAAAAAAGTAACACAGAAATGAAAAATCTCCTGATTTGAAATTCTAAAGTAAATAAAACATAAAATGAAAATACAGTATGATTGATGAAGAGTATGGTGACACTGTCACAGAGTTGTCAGTAAATAGCATGTGCAGTTGTTACTTGTGCAAAATGTGTTGTGTATGTCAGTGAAGGAGCCCAGACTGGCTCATGTAAACACAGAGCACCCAGATAGACGCTTGTAGCCAGAGTTCTTTACCTCTGTGTATCTGCCCTTAAAAGATGTTAAAATCAGAAATGTCTTCAACTCTCTCTGCTTTAAAAAACAGTGCAGAAAAGTGAAGGAGAGGATTAGAAGCAGGCGAGTCTTGTTGCTCTGCTGGTCTTGCTACTAAACTTCAAACTGTTTAATTCTGGGACTTAAAAAAAAAAAAACATGCCACAAATAGTCTAGGATCATCTAATATGTGATTTCAGTTTTAAAATGTATATGCTTCCTATTTAATGCACATGACCTCTTGCTGCCCACCTGCAGAACCTTGAGGGCCCACACTTTGGGAAACACTAGTCCATGGTGTAGCATTAGAGGATTCATTACAAAGTCAGACATACATCCACTTCTACTGAGCTTGTAGAGCACAGCTTTTACCTGCCTTCATATCAGTGCACTTGCTAACCTTTTATGTAGTTTGAACTTTTAAAAGGTTTCTTAAAGATAAAACCTTCTTGGTATATAATCTCATGGCCGTCCCTTCAACGTGTTGTTTATCTGCGATGTGACATGTTGGTTGATTAGGCGTGGAGGCAGCTCCTCTCCAGTGGGTTTGATAATAGTCTAATGTAATTTGATTATGATTTGAATTTATGATGATTAATTTACTACCACTACACTTACCATGTATGTGTCAGTGAAGATGTCTTCTGGGAGAAGCTGTCAGACATTGCCATGCTGTGAAAATCTGCTCTGGACATCCTCCACGTTTGATCCGCCTGTTGGCGCTCGGGAAGAGGGGGGCCGCTGACATGAGCAAGGATAGAGAGACAACTCCAGAGGGTTCTCCATATCAAAGCCCATTGACTTTATCCTGTCCTTGTGTCTGGGCGCTGTCCCACTGATTCTGGAAAGTACAAGCTGCTGCTGCTCATTTGCATGTCAATCTGCCGTTTTACATTCTGTGCAGCTATGCATAAAATAAAGATCCAAATTCAGAGACGGGATTATATCTTTGCAAATGTGGCGAGAGCTGGAAGGGCTTTGTGATTTTACAGGGAAAAAAGACCCACAAGCCAAATTTCTCTCGCTGTGGTTCGACGACTGTTTAGCGTGTCTGAATTTGAGCTTTTGGAGATAATAGCTGTGTCCTGAGGTACCACGAATGTGTCTGCTGGAGAGGCTTTCAGTGCTAGGAAGGATTTTATTTTAAACATGGACCCTCGGTGGCCGGAGTGGTATGCCAAGCAGATTAGTCTCGCCCGTGATTTGGCCAATTAGGCCTCAGCCTGGGCTCAGCCGGGATGTCTCTTAAAGAGTCTTTCCACCAGTTTACCCACGCCAGGAGAGAGGAAGAGGAGGAGCGTGCTGAGGGTAATTAGGCACGGCTGGGCGCCCTGATTGGGTATGGTAGTTAGACTCTGTGGCAGGAAGCGGAGGGGAGGAGGCCTTGATAAAAAGTGTGCTGAGAGAGTCTCGGTGGAGCAGCAGGAGGCACTGGTTGAATGAGTTCAGCTCTCAGACAGAGGAGGGAGGCTCTGAGGGTCTGTGCTGATTGTTGTTCACACTGTGTTGATCCCCAAACAGCTCGAGGAAGACCATGGTGCAGAGATCTGAGCTGCATTTCTAAAGAGTCACTCTCTAACCTCCTCTCCAAAGGCTGAGACGGGGATGCTGGAGTTATTTCTGTTCAATGAAGCATTGAAGGAAATCTTTCCATCAGACAAGTCGATGTATCCTGTGAGCCACTTTAATCCATATACATAGTGTCAAAGTTTTCGTCTGTTGGTTGACACCGACCACGTCTCTAACAAACACTTCTTATAAAGATTTATACAGCAACATCACTCATTTCTTATTCCTGATAACGTTTTTATCTGTGGAAGTCTATTGGGGTCATCAAGGCCTTCTCTGAAGGCTCCAATATTTTTTTTCTATATTTTTTATGGCTGTCAAGAGTAATTGCATTAATCGTGATAAATCTGAGTCTTTAATTAGTACATTGTTTTTTTAATTGCATGCATTATTGTCCCTTTCAGCACACATTCATTAAGCCATGTTAGAGTTTCCCTGCAGTGATAAGTGCACCACTGTTCCTTTATGTCTCATCTACCTTTGAGAAACTCAGGCAGCTCAGCTGACAAGTCAGAGGTCACCTGTACCCTGTGATATCTGTGATATCTGTACATAAAAACCTCCATTTGATGCTGCCTCTGCTGCTTTTAGCTGTGAATAAGCTAAAGATCTGCTGTGTCTTTGCTGCAGGCTTGGCTTATTGCCAGAACTTGATATATACACAATATGGACAAAAGTATTTGGTCACATTGTAACACTTAACCTTTTTCATGTCAGCATTAAACAAACACAAGAGGGATCGTTTCTAAAGAAAATAGAAAACCTTTAAATGTAATGAATATTTTATAAGGAAATAAATAAGTCTGAATAATTAAAATCAGTAAAGCTCCCCAGAGGACGTAATGAATTTAAAGCGTCTCAAATTTAATGTAACCTTGCAAAGCAGATGGATAAGTCTGTTTCTGTGTTTCTCACTGGCGAATCCATCTTCCAAAGCTCCCGTCTGAGCCGTTTGGGCTGGGTTAGAAAGTGACAGGACCAATCAGCGACGAGGGGCAGTAATTTTGGGCGCAGCGGAGTCGTGACGTATGCAAGCAACAGCAAGAGACTGGTGCAGTTATGGCAGAAGACATTAGCATGGGCGCTGCTAAGCGTAACCCGCAATTTCCACACAGGACGAAAGCGACGTGCACCGTAGCGCCGCGGGTTTGCTCAGACTGACCTCGCCCACTGGAAGTGAGTCTAGAGTGCTGCACTGCGCCATGGCGCACAGCCCTGATCAGTAGGAAGAGATCAGGGAAGAACTGCGAGTTCACGCAGGAATAGTATGTCAACAGCGGACAATTTTACCTTTTGGGCTTATGACATCATGAGCCCACATGAAACCAAGCCAAGAAAGAGGTGAAAAACTTTCTAACAGTCTAAATCCAAAATTCAGTCACATGTAGATCTATGTGTTTCTACATGTTTACAGCAACCTTATTCCAACATACAGTATCTAGTGTGTAAAGACAAAAACTTTACAGGGACTTTAAAGAGGGACATTAGTAGCAGCTCAGCTACCAGCCTCCAGAGATACCCTGGACCTGCTGATGAGTGTAGGGAAAAACCCAAAACTCCTTCGGTGACTCTAAATGGATCGTAGGTGTTAACTGTCAGTGTGCCTGGTTGTTTGTCTCTCTGTGCTAGTCCTGTGATTGACTAGCGACCAGTGACAGCCCCCCGCAACCCCAATGGGATAAGCTGTGTAGATAATGGATGGATGGCTGATTGAAATGTCCCTCACACAAGCCCCACAAGGGCCCCAGTGCCTGTGGCGCAGTTGTAGACTGTGAGTTTTAAAAACCAAGAGGGCTGGTGGCTAATGTCAGGACTGACATCAAAGCTGATTTGCTCCAGAGAGAATACCCAGGAGGAGTTTTCAAGATTAGAAAGAAATATGTGAAAGGGGAAGACCAAGACCTAATCTGGATGAGCTCATGCAAGTGTGGCATGTCACTATGATCATTATGGCGTCCTAACAGAAAGTGAAAAAATAAACTCCATGCTTGCTGGAATAACAGATGGATATTGTTTACATGGGACTGGAGAGTCTTATCTACAAATTTAAACAAGATTGTTGTTGGCAGCACACAGATTTGATGCTATGAGAAAAGCTCTACAACTCAATTGCTAACCTCTAAAATGCTTCCTTTTCCAGTTGGTGTCATACTTATGGAAAATAATACATGAGATGTTGCAGATTGTTTTTGTTTTTCTTTGTCAAACAGGAGATGCTCTTGATTCAGCATAATTATTATGATTATAATTATCAATATCGATGAAAAAAAATATGAATCAGGAGGGAAAAACAATCAAAAAGGGGCCAAAATCAATTACAGAATTAAGAGTCAAATGATAATGTTATCGTTATTTAACACATATTGGTATTTGAATAACTATAAGATGTCAACTGGCCAATTATTACAGAGTGGACAAACAACTTCTGTGTACATATATGATATAAATTATTTAACAAAGCAGCATCAATCAGACTCAAATCGGGCTTAAAATCTTGTAGTGTGTGGCAGGTCTGACTAGAACAAAGGAGACAATATGGCAGAGAGAAACTTTAGCTCGCAGCTACAAACTCAGAATATAACTTCCCCACACAGAAACCCAGTGGCCGACTGAATATACAGCAGTCACAACAGTATCTGTGTAGGTGAAGGCACTGCACTGGATAAATGGACACAGCAAAGTAAATCAACAACACACAAGCAGAGACAATAAGACAACAAATCCAGCTTTCAAAGAATGCACATGAAACACTTCCTACAGCTGTTTCTGCCCGGATCGAAGCCTCTTTCTTGTGGTCATAGTGTGTGATTGGTGTCTGAGGACAGAGGTCAATCTATTATCATGCCATCCACTGTTCCAGCAAGTTGAAAGTCCTGTGGCTTCAGGATTCAGCTTTAGGGTCAGGGCTTGTATCATCCTTCTGAGGTGGGGTAAGAGTTGTGTGTTCTTCTTGGGAAACCGGTGAACTTTCTGCAGCACTCTTGTCCAGATGGCGTTGAAGGAAGGGGAAGAAAACTTTATGGCTGATGGCTGACCGTGCCAAACTCTAAGGTGAATGAGAGCACAAAGCAGTGGAATGCAGCCAGTCTGCTGCTTTGTGTGGGCGGTGGTGTGGCTAACGAGGAAGGGTCAGAGGGTCTTTCATTACCTGTGAACCCCCTACAGTTTCCTCGGGTCATTCTCCTATCAGAGAGGAGAATGTGTCTTCTATGTAGGTACTGCAAAGGCTCCCTGGATGCTGAGTGTCTTAGTCCCCAGTTAGCAGGTCCTTTTGGGCCTTACATGGGATATTTGTGGGCTACATGGGTCTGATGTGGGTTTGTCTGTGGGTTCCATGGTGGCCCCACCTGTGATTGCTCATGTAAACTGTGAGTGTGGATCAGCCCATATAGATCCCATATAGACCACATCTCTAGAGAGGATCCTACTTGTAGTAAACATGGGCAAATGCAAGGACCTCTAGATGGGGCCTGTATGGGTCTTTTATGGGCTGATCCACATTTTCAGTTCATATGGGCACCACGTGGGGCCACCATGGAACCCAGGGACAAACCCACATGGGACCCATAATGTGGCCTGCGTATAATCCGTATGGGGTCCACATGGACCTGCTGGCTGGGTTTTGTGGCCTATTGTCCAAAATTTTCCTCCAAAACTACAAAAGCAGGCCTCTGCAATGTTTGCTTGGCTTGAGTGTTTTCTCACATGGCTAAATTTCCAACACTATGCAAGATGTTAATGTAACATGTTTAAATGGTAGTACAACTCAAAATGAATACCAATACTGACAATTGAAACATATTTGACAAAATTAATATTGCAGTATTTTTTTAAAACACCTAAGCCAAATCTTTTTCCTTTATTTCCCAGTTGCCCTAATCCTCTGCAGTATGAGAGGGCTCTAATACCAGAATTGTAACTGTATAGATTCCCTGCATGCATGAGAGTAAATGTTCACACTTCTTTTTTAGGTCCGTCAGGATCAAATGACACCTAGAACCAAACCGTCTGATCATTTTCTTTCTCCGTCTACAGCGACGTGGTCACTCACGTGGTGTCAGAGGATGTTCACACTTCGTCCCTGTGGATGTGGCTGAAGAAGTGTGACCTGAAAAATCTCTCTGACATGAACGTGTTGGATATCAGCTGGTTCACTGACAGCATGAGAGAGGGCAGACCTGCAGCTGTGGAGAATAGGCACCTCATCCAGGTTTGTTACAACTATGTGGTTGAACATCCATGTAATGGCACAAATAGGAAGCACAACATACAGAAAGCTGACACAAAAGGAATTTTAAAGCAGAATAACTCAAAACTTTATTTTTTGGAATAGACATTGGGAAATACACTGGTTATAAATAAATTACCTCTTGTGAGGAACTTCTGGCTTGGGTTGTTTTTGACTTCTCTTTGCTGATCTTGTCCTGTTCATGCATAAGTAATTTTCTCTGAAATTAAATCTCATTCTGTTTTCCTTCAGTGGTCAAACGTGTCTCCAGCTTTGAATCTTTGTGAGTGTTATGCACACTGAATAATGGCAATGTGGTTCCATAAGAAAAGTAGGTCTTTATTTAAATCCTTGGTAACTGCAAACATAACACAAAGACAGTCTTGTTTGAGAACCTAATCCACCTGTCTAATGAAATACAACTGAGCTTACTTCCTGCTAAACCTAAGTTTACAGTTACATGTAACTCGAGCAGTGGTGTGCACAGATAGACACTAGGTGGTGCTATAGCACCTGCCCATTGCCCTCTGGACCAAGCAAGTGCCCTTTCAAATTTTTTTTTATTTTTGTTATTTTTTAACTGTGTAATGTATGTGGCCCATGTTGACATACATGATCATCTATAAATGCTTGACGATTAAAAGCATGTGATAAAAATCCCCCCCCCCCCATCCTCCTCCGCACCTCTCTTCACGCAGCGCAGCGTGGACACAAACAGAGGCGCGTCTTTGCAGCAGCAGTGCAAACTTGGAGCCCACACTCACCCCCTCCCCTGCCCCACCAGTCAGGTAACACAAAAATGAATCAAGTGTATTGTTTGCCCGCTAAGCCTCAGTTGCCAAGCTGTAACCTGCATTTATTTGTCTCTGTTGTGAAGTAGCCTGTCTCATACAGCACCAAACACAGCTGAGCATAAATTAGCCGACTGCTCACCTGCTTAACAAGCGACGCTAGCCCAAATCAATAATAGATGCAACGTGATGACCACCACACAACTATGTCGGCAGAGTTTGTCACTGGTACAGCATGTGAATCTATCAGTATACTTAAGCTGAATATTTACTGCTAAATGACAAACAGGCAATTCCTAATTGCCTGCAGAAAAAGCAGCCTTCTGCCTTGTTGTAATGTCACCAGGCAGTCTTATTCATACTTCTGGTCTTTTTTATTTACTAATTGCAGCATTACATTAGCATGATGCCTAGAAAGGAGAGGATAAAAAAGGAGAAGTAAAGGGAGCAACAGCAGGAAGCAGCTCTCTGCTTTCCTAGGTAAAGGCATCCACCAGCAGCAAGGAGGAAGAGGAAGATGACAGGTCAGAGTCAAGACCAGAGTCATGTTAACTGTTTAGGGCCTTTTAACCCCTTAACTCCTGTTGTTGCATATTTGATACATACTTTTATGATACCTCTATCTAATCAATATGCTCAATAAATTACTCAATAAAACACCCCAATACAATCTGAAAAATGATAAACATGCCCTCAAGTGGATTATCAGTTACCAAAAACACCTAATGAATGAAATGAGATACTAAAAATATATTTGTTAAATTTTATGGAAATTTGGATTTTTTTTTCAAATTTTAGTAGAAAGTTAAATGAACATTTCAGTTCCAAAAAATTAGAATTTTCTGGCTATTGTTTGTGTTTCAGGCTTCAAGGGGTTAAAGTTCAGATTTTAAAGTTGATCTGTTCCTCTAATTTTATTTAAATATCTTAAAAGCTGTCCGCATCTTATTTTAACTACACAAAGTGGCTTGGTAGTATTAAATCAGGCATGAAGCTATATTAGCTAATTATATTATTTTGTACCAACCATAAGGTGTTTCCATATTCAGGACTTGCAGTAATCTTGTGTTTACCTTAATAGGCTACTATTTAAACTTAAAAATAGGCTATTATTAAAACTGTTATTATTCTATAGGCAGCTACAGCAGGGAAGCAGCTCTGTGCTGTCCTGCAATAGGCCATCTACCAGCATGGATGATCAAAATGAGGGAGAACAAGAAAGGCATGAGCAAGAACCAGCTCTATGTGAAAGAGATGACACAACTGCGAAGATAGCTGATATACAATATCCAACAGATCCTTCACATGTTGACACACTTCATATCAAGTGCCATGACAGCTACATTTTAATGTGCTGCAGGATAGGCCCCTGTCAACCACATATGCCTTACCCAAAAAATGCTGAGGGGCAGCCATTCCAGAAACATTGGTTTTTCTGGGAATGTGTGGCTGGAATACTCACCCACTGCTAATTCAATCCCCTGTTTTAGTTGTCAGCTTTTCCTCTCTGAAAAAAAGTATAAAAACAGGACAGCGTGGACAACTGATGGTATAAGAAAGTGGAACACTGCTCTTGAAAAAATCAAGCAACACTCAATCACAGAGATGCACATGACAAGCATGGTAAGATGGACCAATTTCCAAAAAAAGGCCCTCCAGTCTGCATTTGATGTTTCAGATGTAAAGGGGGTGGAAGATAGAGAGCAAGAGAGGCAGACAAATAGAGAAATCCTGACAAGATTAATTGGTCTTGCAGTATATCTAGCACGTCAGGGACAAGCATTCTGAAGTCATGATGGGAGCGAGTCCAGTATCAACCGTGGAAACTTCCTTGAACTGGTGGATGTGTTCTCCCGCTATGACAGTGTGCTGAATATACATATGGAAACAGTTGCCAAAGTTAAAGCCACCAAGACAAGGCCCCAGGTGTCACTGCTTTCTAATAGAAGCCAAAATGACATAATTGCTGCACTGGGTACTTACATCAGGAGGGAAATACAAAGTGAAATAAAAGAGGCTGAAATGTTTTCCATTCTCCTTGATGAAACCTCTGATGTTTCACACAAAGAACAAGTGTCATTTGTAGTGCGATATTTTCATCATATGCAAATAAAGGAGAGATTCATTGAGGTGTGCAATGTTGATACAACTACAGGCCAGGAGCTGGAGAATACTGTGTTCTCGCTTCTGCAGAAGAACGGCCTAGAGCTGAAGAATATGTATGGCCAAGGTTATGATGGAGCAGCCAATATGAGTGGGATGTATGAAGGTCTTCAAGCCAAAATACATGCACACAATGAGAAGGCCCTCTATGTGCACTGCAGAGCACACTGTCTCAGTCTGGTCCTAGTGGAAGTGTCGAAGTCCAAAAAGCATTTTATGACATTTTTCAACCTTGTGGAGAAATTGTATGCCTTTTGCACAGGCTCCCCAAAGCGCCATGCTGCCTTGGTGAAATCGCAGGAGTCTCTGAATCCTGGACAGCGTGTTATGGAGCTCCAGCATCTGTCAGATACTGGATGGGCTTGCAGGGAGAAAACACTGAAGGCCCTTCGGAGAAATCTGAAAGCTATTGTGAAGCTCCTTGATGACATCAGTGACAGCGACCCACCTAACCTGGCCCGAGGTGATGCTCAGATGTACAGAAATGCCATCAATTTCATGTTTATTCTCTGCCTGGAAATCACCACCCCGGTGTTCGAAGTCACTGCTGTGGCATCAGATTCTCTGCAGGAAGAACGCTTGGACCACTCCACTGCCTACAAGGTCATTGATGGTGTGCTTCACACATTGCAAACCATGAGGTCTGAGGAGAAGTTTGAGGAAATATTTGGATGTGCATCAGAGGAGGCAGAGAGTCTCAACATTCCAGTAGCTACTGTAGTGCCTGGTCAGGAGAGGAAACAGAAAGTGCCAGTGAGTTTCCAACACAGCCCTACAGTGTCTCGAGTAGGTGCTCAGTTTGAGTCTGTGGAGGCATACTTCAGGAGTAGTGTGTATATCACCTTTCTGGACACTATGACTGAGGAGCTAAACAGGAGATTCAAGGGGGACAACACTGGAAGTTCCACTGCCAGAATCATTCAGTCCTTCCACCCCTTAACTGTACATGCCAACTGGGTAAGCACGCCAAACGCAGAAGCCAAGGAAGCTGTCCACATTCTCTGTGATTTCTATGGAGAAGACGAGGACCAGCTGAAGACAACTAAAGGTCTTCCACTCCAGCTTTCCTGCAAAAGACCTCAAAGAAATCTTTGTCATACTGAGGGAAAACAGTGGCCAGCTCATCTCTCCTGCCTTTGTAAGGATGATACAAATCTATGCCACATTGCCAGTGACAACTGCTTCTGTGGAGAGATCATTTTCAAAGCTGAAAATTATCCACAAACTAAGAAGTCTGTGTGGAGAAGAACGGCTCTCTGACCTTCTCCTGCTTGCCGTAGAGAAAGACATCCAGATAAATCATAGTGAGGTCATCAAAATCTTTAAAGACATGGCACCGAGGAGGATGCTGCTTTAGAGAATGGAAATGCTCACTCTTCATTCCTCACTTCCAAATGGCACTTTGTTTCGCATTTGTATGCTCTCATCGTTCTACTTTCTCCATATCTTCCTACTTTGCTCGTCTTCCTACGCGTTCTGTTTGTCCTCTCTCTCGTCTTCCCTTCTCCCTCCCCTTGTAATCCCCAGTATTAACATACTGACATAAATAAATATGCAGTTACATTCAACATGTGCCTGAAATTTCTTTTTTCTGTTTTGTTTTGTTTTTTAATCTCACACTGCTATAATAAGGCAGCCGGCAGTTCCACATGCCGCACACAGTGCCCTTATTTTTCCCAGAGCACCTGCCCCCCAAAATGTCTGTGCACGCCACTGAACGTGAGAAACAGTATACCTCAGCTAAATGTCTCCAAACTGAACAAAGTGCAAATACCGGACATGAACTGTACAGCTTATTCTTGACAAAATACGTTTCTGTTAACCAGTAATGCATGTGACATCTTGCAAACATCGTACCTATTAACAACCTTAACAGTCATGTCAGTTAACAAATACTAAACACAGCTAGCATGCTACACATGCTAACATTAGCTTCGGAGGCTGGTGCTAGTTCGCATCCTTGTTTCATGACAAAAACAACAGTTCTAACATGCAAACTTACTTCCCACATACAGATAAACTTAATCTAAATGTTTATGGGGCTTGTGCACTTCTCCTTCACCTGCAAACATAACAGAAAGACAGTCTTGTTTGAGAACCGGTGTCTAGTGCTTCTTCACAGACTGTCTAACGCAATACAACTGAGCTTCCTTCCTGCTAAGCCAGGAGAGCAGCGTCAGTTGGTCACAAAACAGCAAGACTACTGACACCTACTGGCCAAAACAAATATTGCCCCTCAGGCATGTTAAGCCTAATCAGGTCAGTTTATCTTGTTTTAAATGACAAAGAACATCCAAATAGTTGATATTTTATCAGAACATTTATGGGGGGGGGGGGGCAATATATTAACAGGAAATGATAAACAACAATCCTGGGCACTGTCCTACTGATGCAAATAACCAGGGTGCCACATGAGGAACAAAGCTATCTTTCTGTGTTGTCAACCCATCAGCAACACTTATGAGGTTAGATTAAATAAGTTAAGAAATAAGTCACCGTAGACAGCCATTTTTGTGATAACTTTGCTCATTTTCAATACAAAACAAGTGTAGTTGTTTCCTTCTCAGCAACCTGAGCACAAATGTCCTCTGCATCAGCTGTTTTTGTCTTTTACAGCACTCATGATTGAAAAACAGCTTTTTGAACAACATTATGCTTCCCCTTCCCTGACCCCCCCATTGGAGATGGGACTTGATGTCATCATTTATAGGGGGTGACATCTCCAGGTCTTCAACTGCTGACAGGATTCCCTTTGCCAAGGGGTTTCCTTGAATAAAGGAAAATACTGAGCTCTTGAAAATAGACCCTTCAGATACAACCAAGAGCATCAAAACACAACTTCAATAACCTAGCAATGACAAACAGTGGCAAGAGGCACTCTGAAACTGAGGTTCAGGGTGCTGCCAGCACTATAACCTCTGTCCATGGACATAGACCCTAACTCTTCTTGCCTATGGTCTTGTTTGGTTTTGTATATCTTGTGAGGCAACACTATTAAATCAGGCTGTTCTTGTTCAGTAAAAACTGAAAGTTATTCGTCTTCCTTCTGGAGTGTTTTTGCAGCGCTTCCCCTCTAGTCTATCAGAACAGTTCCACGGCCGGTGCTCCAGGCCGGCAGCGGTGCGTCCGTGGAGTGCCACTCTGCTCCGCTTCATTCGAGATATACTGCAAATCTATTTTCAGTGGTGGCCACTGCCAAACCCTGTTAATTCCTGTTGATCTGAAAGCTCCTAACAGGAAGTCACAAGCGTTGAATATCTGGTTCTTTCAAAATACAACATAATGCACAGACTACTAACCGCGAGTCTTCGTTAAATCAACATTACGTCTCATCCTGCAGCCAGAGCAAAGAATCACTGAGAGGTCAGTGGGTCACAGAGCTACAGCGATGACATTGACAAGAAAAAGTTTACTTTGAGGACATTTAAGAAAAGAATTTTACATAAAACCCCAGATCCTTCAAGCAAACATTAAACTTTTAACTTCCTAATGTACTCACCCAATGCAACAATATCATGGACTTTTTGTCCAAAAATTGTCTGCTATTGACATATTATTCCTGCGTGAACACGCGGTTCTCCCATGATCTCCGCCCGCTGATCAGGGCTGTGCGCCGCGGTAAAGCGTTCTAAACACACTTCCAGTGGGCGAGGTCGCTCGCCGTTGGTCGGAGCAACCCTTGCTTAGGTGGGCGGTGCAGTTGTCCTATGTGGACATTGAGACTTAGTCTAGTCCTCTTCATGGAAAAAAAGGCTAACGACGTACATTTTTAGTCATAGTTGAGTCGACCAAATTAACACTGGTCCCGTAAGATTATTACAAATTACGAGAGGTCCTGAGGTAATTCTAATCCTGTAGGGCACAAGACTGAAACTTGTTTGTTTTTATGCAGGAATAAGTCCTGTCTGGCCATGAGAAACAGGAAACTATAGAGACTCTCTATGCACATGCTGCTTCTGTGTTGAAGCCATTGGATGCCATATATCTCACTACTCTTCTCTTTATTTCTGGTGATAGATGTCACACTAATTATTGTGACTTGTATCACTTTGTAGGCTGGCCCTCTCACCATATAACCAGATCTCAGTACAGACAGGACGGGCTGAATTGGGCAGGACTACTTTTAGTGTTGCTGCACCCATTATGGGGAATAATTGTCAATCTTATCTCTATTATCATAAGTCACCATATGAAGAGTTTGAGTCTGAATTAGATTGAAATGTAATTTATTAACCAAGGCATGGGTTTGCAAGTATGAAAATGTGTTTATGAATGTATCTGTAGCTTTTTTAACCATGTTTAGAACATCGTCGATTTACCATCCCTGTGGTGAAAGCATTCATCTGTCTCCTTTCTGAGCTTTTCTCCTCTTTTACTTTCATATCTATAGAGTCACCTGCAGTCAGGGAGCTCTTAAAAGGAGGACACATCAAACTACCCTCTGCCTCCGCTCATATTTCCACACTTCACCTTGCTGATAGCAACAGAAACATCCCCCGTATTACGTGGGAGTGTCAAATGAACCCATCAGCTGGACGCCAGGCCTCAGAGCAGCCCACTACCTGCACGGATACACACATATATTTCCTCTTGTGTATGAGCCGATGAGGGCTTTGCAGCATAGATCCACAATATAGAAATGTGGTGTCCCTCCCACAGTGGAGATGGAAAAGCACTCAGTTTGTGAAGCTCCATCGATGTTTCCCGCTAACAGCTGGTGACAGCGCTAGCAGTCACGCTGACTTCATGTCTCCAAAAAAAGCTTTGTCTTCTCGTGGCATTTTCTCCACATGGTTATGCGAGCGTGGCACAGGAGTGGCGTGCTTGTAGCATCATTAAGAGACGAGGCTAATGATGCCATGCTGACATTTATTGACCTGTCTCCCCAGGTAACTGCAGGCCCACTTCTCCGCTCTGAAGGAACGAGGTAACACGCGGTGGCATTTATGTGCGCGCCGCTTCCAGTAGATTGTTTTTATGAGTCATAAATCCATTTAAAGAGCTACCATGTAGGGATAAAATATTCCCCAAACAGGATATTTCCTGGGCACATTCGCTTGCGGCTCCTCTTGATGGTCTTGAAATGCAATGTGTTTTACCATTATAAATATTCTGCAGCAAGTAAGGGAGGAATCCAGAGCATTAAAGCTATTGAAATGTAGTGTTTGTGTTTATAATGTGCCATCACTTCCTGGCTTGCAGAGAAGCTGTTTGGCTTGTTTAAGCAGAGGGATGTAAGAATAGTCTGCATGAAAGGAATAAAAGTGATGTTCACATCTCTGAACATGTGTGCGCCTCGTTCCTCCGGGGAAGGACAGGTGCGTCTGAGGGGGGTGTTAGGGTGCAGGTGCGTGGGTGCAGGGGCAAGCAGTCGCCTCTAACAGGTGAAATCGAAGTAAACTCTGACCTGCTCAACAGCCTGAAGGGATTTCATGAACTCACCTGGGCGTGCATCCTGACATATGTGACAGACGTCAGCATGGGAGCAGAAACATGCCTGGAGAGTACAGAGGAAAGTGCAGGAGTGGGCAGGAGTCTTTAGATTTGTGTTGCCTTTTATCTGAACAGATGGTACATAGAAAGCTGCTGCTTGTTCATTCCACACATTAGCTTACAGTGTTTTCCTTTGGGGCTCCGGTGGCCTGGTCTATTTCTACTTTCTTCTTGTTATTGCTTTTGACTTTAACACTACATTCAATTTATAGCAATATCATGATAATAATACATGACAATTCTTTGTGTGAATGTTCCGACTTCATGCCACTCCTGAATGTCTCAGGGAACATAAATGTCTGGATTTGCATCTGCAGGCCCACAGCACACTATAAAAAATGCTGGCATTAATTTCTTAATGAATTTCTTCCTGTGGTTGTGGAAAAGATGTTAACTCTTTGGGTGCCAGAGTTTTTTCAAGAAAATATTCAAATTTGATATCAAGATTTCAAAAGGCTGTAGCTTGAAAGTGGTTAGAGATAAAGGCATACTGTAAATGAGAAAAATCTTCAGTATGACCCAAAGTTTGTGGTGAGAGTAAATTCACTCATCTAATTTGCATAATCTGACATCACCAGGCGGCCTCCACCACTATTGGCTGTGTGTTTTCTCCCACAGCTTCTAACATGGCTGCCCCTACCGCCCCGGTGTTTTTCATTCCCTACCTCCATCAATATTCGCAGTGTTTTAACCACCCTGATACCCCAACACGTCCCCTCCCACCCTGTCCACAGTGAGGCAAAGCCTCAGCCTCTGTATGTGGTGCTTGTGGAGTATCATGGCGCGCGGATGTGCTGTCGGTGCTCACAGAAGCATCGTCAATCTCACCCATGGTTTCACCGGATGACTGAACATCATGTCGGAGGGTGAATATTCCTTTATTCCTCCCTGCATCATGAGTGTTCTCGCTATGATTTGCTCTCTTTCTCTCCGTTACTCTCTGACTACAACCACTGCTTCCTCGTCTCCTCGACCAGGGGTGTGTCTTTCAAAACTCTCTCTCTCCAAATCTTTGAATAGAAACACAAACACAGATGCTGCTGGGATTGAAGTTACTCATGTCTGCCATCTCCTGGTGTAAAGTAGTAATGACATTAGGCACCATATTTGCAGCTAGAGCCTGTTTAATTCAGCAATGTTGTTTGTCGCAATTTTGTAACTTTGGCGCTTAAAAGGTTAATCTGTTTCAGAAGGGTTACATTATTGGCATGCACTGTACAAGCCTGTGTGGTCTGTGCTCTGATCTGGGGTTGCTGCAGTTGGTCAGGTCTAGGTTCAGCAACATTATGTGCCCAAAGAATGAGGTCAGCTGACTACCTGAATATACAGAATGACCAGGTTATCCCACCAATGGATTTTTTTCTTCCCTGATGGCACGGGCGTTTTCCAAGATGACAATGCCAGGATTCATCGGGCTCAAATTGTGAAAGAGTGGTTCAGGGAGCATGAGACATCATTCTCACACATGGATTAGCCACCACAGAGTCCAGACCTTAACTCTTGGGGAAGTGCTGGAGAAGACTTTGCACAGTGGCCAGACTCTCCCATCATCAATGCAAGATCTTAGTGAAAAAATTAATGCAACTCTGAATAAAAAAATGTGATGACATTGCAGAAGCTTATTGAAACAATGCCCCAGCATGATTACGATGCTGTAATCAAAGCTAAATGTGGTCCAACGAAATATTAGAGTTTGTGACTTATTTTTTAGATGGGCAGTATATAACTGTCTTTCAGCCTGTGTGATAACTAATATCATTCTGCTGATTTCATCATAGGATTCATTTATTTAACCAGCAGAGTTTACGAGCTGTTTTAAGGTTGATCTGAGCAGAAGATGAGGAGCAGTGAAAGCTAGTGAGTGCATGCCACTCCTGGAGTTTTGTCTTTCAAGCCAGCAGTGGAAGGCAGGCTCTGTGCTGTGTTACAGAGGAGAGCAGAGACGGGGATGTCTCATTTCCCTAGAAGTTGTTTTTCCCCAGAAATTGTTTGGCACACTTTTTAGATCTAAAATGAGGTAAACATAAGCCAGGATGCTATCACTAATGCTACATCAATAAATCACAACTGGGGAGGGTCCATTCTCTGGGGTTTTCAGGGGCCCAGCCAATTCTGTGGGAAGCCCTGGTTATGATTAATTCTGGTCAGAGGTGGAAAAAAGTACCAGGCTTCTTTTGATACCCAAGAGTCTTTCACAGTGAAATATGACCTGTCCTTAATGTGCAAAAACAACAAGAAAATATGGACCTGCAACCAGGTCATTATAATGTTTGACCTAAAGTACAATGCAACAGCTGTTTTGGGAAGAAATATGGGATCATTCTCTTGCCACGGGCATGTACTGAGCGTCAAGTGTTGTGAAAGCCAAACTACTGGTCATTTTCATGTTGTTGGCAGAAAGCTTGGACCTCCTTGTTGTGGTACAGTAATTTAAGTAAATGTATTTAGTTACTTTCCACGCCTGATACTGGTAACTGTTTCATCCCTACAGACTACTGAGGACTCATCAGATGAATAAAGTTACTCCAAGGAAATCCAAAATGGCAGCCATTCCATTGCAGACATTCATGCCACAAGAATGCCTGTATGTTGTTTAACCTCTGAGATTCTCATATACCACAAGAAGAGACAGAAGTTACTCAAGGTTAAATACTTTAAAACCATAGATACCCCTCTGATAGGCCTTTTTGCCGTTCTAATGATGCGACCCATGCCCTATAACCTTTACTGAAGCTTTTCTAGCCAGCCTTGAACTTGGGTGACTTTCCAGGGTATTTGATGATTAAATCTGCACCACTAACTCTGATACTGAATGTCTTTTTGGTGATTTTATTAAAGCAATTTTTTCCCTGCTGTTAGCTTACCATTAGCGTTTTACCATTAATGGGCTGTGACAACCAATGGCAGGCTGTTCTGTCATTATGCTTTGTGTAAGTCTGTACACTTACAGTAGAAACAGAAGGAGAGGGCCTGAAGAGCCTGAACTGCAGTGAAAAATAGACAGAGAGCCGGTGATGTGGCCCTCTGTGTCTCTGCAGGCAGGAACTGCTTTGAATAATGGCTCATAGTCAGCAAATTTAAAAAAGCACAAGGACGTTTTGCCACAGACTGATTAATTTTGTCCCTTTTTGGTCCTCAAGAGATGGGAGAACATGTTTGCAAAAAGAAGTCTTAACCATTCTTGTGTCTTAAATGCCAGATTGTCCTGAAAAAAGGATGTGAGCTTGACTGAGGTTTTACAAGCTTTTAAGACCAGGTGAGACAAAAATGTCAAAAAAATAACACTAGGAGGGTTAAGCTCCTCTGATTTTTTTTGTTTCTTTCGAAAACACAACTCCTTTTCTTCACCAGCAGCTGAAATATGCTTAGCTGCCTGCGTTGTGGCTTTTATGGTTCTATTTCTGTTGTTAAATCCATCAATAATGACTTAAAATATCCCGAGATCATCATCATTATCAGTGATGGTTTAAGCTCTCACTGAGATGGTTTTATCCCCCTGCTCCACATTAGTTGGATTTGAGCTGTTAAATAAAGGTGGAAGGACACAGGAGAGAAGGCCAGGAGGGGATACACGGCCTCTGAGATCAGTCTGAGAACTTCCAGAGTTACAGTCTGTATAATAACTGAGCCCAGATGGGGGAAACAAACCTCTGCACGCTGCTGCACAGACGTCTCTCCACGGACCCACAAACCCACATTGGATTAAACAAACTGCTGCTGAGGTGGAAAAATGATGGAGGAGCCTCTGTTGTACTCCATGAGGGAGTTTTTAAGACAGTTTTACTTTTGATTGGCAGAGAAATTGTGCCGTGAAATATATTCAAAGTAAGTTGTTTTTCTGGGAAAAGGAAAGACTTCTGGCAGAGAATAAATGATGAACATTTTTTTGACTCCCTGACTGATTGATTCAGCCCAGCAGTGTCAGAGGTAGCGGCTCCTTTCATTATCTGTTTGAGACACCCGTGTTGCTGCTTCAGCCCCAGTCAACACCGTGTGGTGACAGTCTCCATCTTCCTACCCCTCTCTGTATCATCCTCCCACCCAATCCACGGGTAATTTTATGGACACAATGTTCCCTTTTGTGATGTCTAATTGTCTGCAAGAATATTAATATTACATTGGTAATCCTTTTGACACATATATTACAAATGGGGAACCATTTCTTCGTGGAATGAAAAGGCAATTTACAGGAGGCAAATTGGATGATGGCAGGCAGATTTGTAATGCCATGGGTTAGGTGGCGTAATGGATTTGGATGCCACCAGACTGTGAGATGAGTGTCATTAGCCTGTTGCCCTGGAGACTCACGGTCATAAAAATAACTTCTCCAAGGCAAAACGCCACATTTTTATGTAATTCAATTTGAACTCTTGGCTCTGCGCTTGTCAGAAAAACAGCCTCACGCATGTGTACACATTTAGCCTGTCAACAGTTTTACAAGAGCTCAGAAATTAAGGCAATAACTGAATATTTATGTGTGTTGTTTTATACACAGGACACATCTCCAGAAGCTTCCACAACAACCGCAGCAGCCTCTGTTTCCCAGTACGCCTGCCAGAGACGGACAACCATGGAAAACAACAACAAGTCTTTCACAGTAAGCTTGTTTTGGTCTGTTCGTTCCTCTTCTCCTCGCTGCAGGCTGTCACTCTGTCTTTGGGATGTAAAACGCCCCTAATCAGTTCTGCTCTAATTGGATGGCCAGCTCGCTTCACTCACCGGCGCTCTGACACAACTCTCTCCAAAATACATTAACCTGCAAATGAGCAGCATCTGCAGCTGGAGGAGCAGCAGCTGACACGTCCATGATCCCTGGCACTGAGGGGCTGGCACGGACACGCCCTGAGGTGCTGAGCGCTATACGCCAAGATGGCCGGCAGACGTGACAGTCCTCACAAGCAATGATGGATTTGTCCCCCTGCCATCTGCTGGGCAGTGCTGGAGGGGGATTTAGAAGGGGAGGGGACTCTCAGGTTTATAATGAGGAGGTTTTTTGTCAGTAGAGCAGCTCAGGTGAGGAGGTAGCTGCAGAGACCTCAGAGTCCATCAGAAATCATCGTCTGATGGATGGCATCAGCTTCTGAAATTATGACCTACACACTTTATGGACACAAGTCTTCAGCTGCACATTGCATTCATATACATGTACTTTAATAAGGAGTTTGTCTCCCTTTTGCAGCTTTAACAACCTCCACTCTTCTATGAAGGCTTTCCCCAAGATTTGAGTGTTTTTGTGGGAATTTGAGCCATTCATTCTGTAGAGCATTATGAGGTCAAACACTGATGTTTGACCAGAAAGCCTGGCTCAAAATCTCCATTCCAGTTCATCCCAAAGGTTCTTGACTGGGTTGAGGTCAGAGCTCTGTGCGGAGCGGACAGCCATGCTAAAATAGTAAAGGGCCTTTCCCCAAACTTTTGCTACAAAGTTTGAAGCATAGCATAAAGCATTGCACTGTTGCTGCATGCTTAAGCATAAAGATTGCCTTTACTGGAGATTAGGGGCCTAGTCCAAACCCTGACAAACAGTTCCATACTATTATCCCTCCTCCACCAAACTTCACTGTCGGCACAATGCAGTCAGGCAGGTAGCATTCTCCTGGCATTCGTTCAGAGTCAGACCCATCTGACTGCCTAACAGAGAAGTGTGATTCATCACTCCACAGAATACGTTTCCACTACTCCACATCTGGCATTTAACTTGTTGATGTGAGGCTTGCATGCAGCTACTCGGCCTGCTGCACGGATTTTGTGCTTACATCAGTGTTAATTATGGCAGCTATTCTTAATTTTAGTCTTAGTTTTAGTGTTTCAATGAAAGGCATTTTAGTTTTAGTCACATTTTAGTCATTTCAATCCTTTTTAGTTTTAGTCTAGATTTAGTTGACAAAAACTCAAAACATTTTAGTCTAGTTTTAGTCCAAGTATTTATTTTCTTGTCCAAATTTGGCACTAAATCATGCTAGTGTGTTCTCTGCACTCTGCTAAACCTGGGGTCCCTGCTTTCTACATCTGAGAGGCAGAAGAGCTACAGATGCATTGTTTTTTGACAGATTTACCCACAGTGAAGAAATATCACGGATTTTGAATGTCCGATTTTTACATCTTAGTCTAATTTTAGTCATCTTGATGAAAACTAAACTTATTTTTTGTCAGTTTTAGTCATCACAGATGTATTTTTGTTAGTCTCAGTCTAGTCTTTGTCATAGAAAAAAAGGCTGTCGATGAACACTTTTAGTCATAGCTTTGGTAGACGAAATGAACACTGGCTTACATTAATGCCAGTGGCAGTTCAGAAATCCTCAGAAGTGGAATCAGCAGAGAATGGTGACATTTACATAACTGCGCCTTAGCAGTCGTAGATCCTGCTCTGTGGTTTTATTTGGTCGTCTGCTTCTTGGCTGAGTTGCTGTTGTTCCTAAATTCTTCCACTTTCTAATAATATCACTTACAGTTATCTTTGGAATGTCCAACAGGGATAAAAATTTCACTAACTGTCTTAGTGCAATGGCGGCATCCATCACAGCACACTTGAAGTCAGTGAGCTCTTCAGAACGACTCATTTTGTATCACCAGTGTTTGCAAATGGAGACTGCATGACTACGTCACAGGTCTGATTGAAACACCTGAATTCAATAATTGACAGGTGTGGCCAAATACTTTTGTCCATATAGTGTATCTTCTTTTGGAGACAAATTAAAAATTAATGGAATACTCTCAGTGAGGTCTGGTTTGTCAGTACCATGGATGAAGTCCAGCCTGTTTATTGTTGTCAACCAAGAGCGTATCCACCAGAGCTAGGACCACACGTGTTCTGGAAACATTAAAACCAGTTGACTTCTGAAGCTGAGTCTGTTATAGAGTCCGGTAATAAAGATTACAGCCTCAGGAACAAAAGGAGAAAACAGGAACAAGACAGCTCAGAAGACAATATCTGGTCAGTAAATACGCTGCATTCTTCTTGTTATTAGAGAAATAAATCAAACATACCCAATGTAAATTTATAGAGAAGTAGTAATTCCTGAACAGAGTGTGATATTAAACTCTCTTCAGCCATTACTTTACACAGTAAAAACTTCTAAGGAAGTTTATTTGTCTGACTCCTGTTGAAAAAATAGCTCATTACACTGATCTCAGGCCCCATTACACATGACAAACCCAGATTAATTTCTTAGCTCAAGATATCAAACACACAAAAATTAATTAGCTCTGGATCCTCCCATTTCTCTGGACCTCTGCTGATATTTCTACACCTTGATTGGAGCCGTGCAGCATAAATCAAATTGACTGGACATGATTTGGAAAAACACACACCTCTCTATAGAAGGCTTTACAGCTGGCAATGCATATCAGAGCAAAAACCAGGCATGAGGTCAAAGGAACCGCCTGCAGAGCTCAGAGACAAGCACAGATCTGTGGAACACTGCAAGAAAAACTTCTTCTGCACTGATAGTTCCCAAAGGCGCAGCGGCTCTCATAATGAAAGAAGTTTGGCACAACCAAACTGAGCAATCTGGGGAGAAGGGCCTTAGCCACTTTCAATTAAACCCAGACTATAGGAGGGTTGCTGTGATGGCTGTCCTGCTGGAATTTGTCCCATCTTTGCAGAGGATCTCTGGAGCTCAGTAGGCTTTCAGTCACCTCTCTGACTAAGGCTCTTCTCCCCCTGGATGCTCAGTTTGGCTGGGAGACCAGCTCCAAGAAGAGTCCTGGTTGTGCCTAACCTAAGAATAAGGAAGCCACTTTGCTCTTGGGAACCTTCAGTGCAGCAGAACATTTTTGCAGCCCTCCCCAGATCTGTGCTTTGCAAAAATCTCTGAGCTCTCTTATTACTACCTTGTAGAGGGGAGAGCATTTGTTTATGCTTGTGTTGATTTTATACAAATGTATACTGCCACCTACTGTCACGTCTACTTCAGCATTTTTACATTCATCATTTTATTTATAAAAGGTGTCAGTTCACAACAGAGGTGTGGACTCGAGTCATGTGACTTGGACTCGAGTCAGACTTGAGTCACAATTTTGATGACTTTGGACTTACCTTGACAATATCATCAAAGACTTGCAACTCGACTTGGACTTTGACATCAATGACTCGGGACTTAACCCAGACTTTAGTCCGATGACTTGAAAATACTTGAGTTTTCAGTGAGTGTGTTGAGTAAAATGTGCCCCCATTCAAAGTATTCAACTAACGCAGTGATACTCAACCCGAGGCTCTCGAGTCGCATGTGACATCTTTAGTGAGCAGTTGCTGCTCTTTAAAAACTTACTTTAAAAAATCCTCCTGAAATCCTCTATAAATATAAGTCCACACAAAGACAGACTTTAACTTCCAAATTCAAATGAAATCTTGTATATTATTACCACTGGATGTGCGCTGGACAGAGGAACGTGCGTAAAAGAGCGCAGAGGAAGTCCGCTGGTGGCGCGTCTTCATTAAGTTCATTCATAGAGGTGTGCTGTCTTGTGTTCAAGGTGAAGCTTCTAATGCCCTCGTTTTAACACATTTCTTCAGTCACTTCGTGCCAATGCTCTCCATACTCACATCTGATGATGACTTTTGCGATGCGCATGATCATCAACGAGCCAAACACACACGGATCACATTTTGAAATCATGTAAAATTGAGTAAAACTTGTCCAAACGTGGGTGTTTTATTTGATCTTAAACGTACCAATGATAAAAACTGTCAAAAGGGCAGAAACAGAAAAATGAAAACAACAAACTGTCCATTCACTAGGAGGCAGTCATTGTGTTCACATAACTTGAGGTCTTATAACTTCACACATAACAAATAACTCGAGGTTAAGAACTGGTTATAACACCTTAAACCTAATGCTGACCAGTCAAACATGTTCACTTACAAACACACACAAACCCTATATATCCACTCACACACCTATACATATACACACACTCACCACACAGACACACACACACACTCACATTAGATGAGTTAAAATGACTGTACAACATCTTCAGAAGTTCATTTGTTGTTGCACCGCCTAGCACTGATTATATCCTGAATGCTATGTCAGCACTCTTTTTCTGTGTGATTAAGTTCTGTCACACTGGTCTGATTTTATTAAAAAAATAAAACAATTCAAAATGCATTCATTGTATTTGGCAAATTAAATATATTGTTACGTTGTTAAAATGGCATTTTATTTGGTAAACAGTGCTTATGACTTGTAAGGACTCGGAAATTTTAAGCCTATGACTTCGGACTTGACACGACTTGACTTGTCTTTAGTTGGGACTTGACTTGGACTTGCACGTCTTTACTTGAGACTTGACTCGTGACTTGCAAAACAATGACTTTCTCCCACCTCTGGTTCACAAAGTGTCAGCAAAATGCAGAACTTTTTTGGAAGAAAAACAAAGTTTTCAGTGGATCATTTTCATGTTAAATGGCCTTAGGCTGCTGCTGTGACAATAAAGAACCTTTAATAAGATAAACAAAGAAGAAAACATGCAAAAACACATCAGGAAAGGTGTTCTCTTTCATTTTGTTCCATCTCAGAGGCTCAGTTGTTGCCACATTTGGCACCGAATGAAAACCTGGAGGTCTGAGATGTTTAATATCCCTGTGAAGTGACGAGCCAACCCTGATGTGTTTGTGTGGGAGTACACAGACCCACTGATGAGTTTCTGTAAGACCTATTAAGCACAGCTTAGCGAGGGCCTGTGAGGCGTCTGTTTTATAATGACTTTCTAGCTCCAGGTGATGCTAAACGTACATAATAGATGCACACACGTGTACTGAGACTCACCCACGCGTGCTCCAGTGCATGCATCTTCCACACGGACACACACGTACACAGGAGCTCACACATCTCACCTGAGGAAGGGCTGCTGTTCTCTTTCTTACCCCTGCCTGGTTTCTTTCCACAGCATTAACTCCATAATTAGCAATCCCACTCAATTTCCCTATCCCCATGATTAACTCATTATCCCCACATAAAGCCACATCAGACAGTCTTTCTGATTAGAGAAAGCTTGTTCTAAAAAGCCATAGGTAAGACATTCCCCTGAGGCAGATCAAATGCAATTACTTGAAATATTTGAATCCAATATAGATGGAAAATTAAGTGCCACGTTGCTCTTTGACTGTAAACTTAAGAATGATGTGCAACAGTAAATGGATGGACACGGGATGTGATCAACTGAACAGCAGCACTGCTAATGAGGAGCAAGGTATTGATCCTTGATAGTAAAGCTATCCTTGATCCGTCTCGCTGTCTGCTTGATTTCTAGGCACGATAATGATATAAGGAAGATACTTTAACGTGTTTGTGTATGCTTGTGCATGTTAAAGGGTTATGAGTTTATGTGCATGCATTTAGTGGTTCACATGATTCACCTCCGTTCATTTACCTTCTTCACTCCAGGAGAACTTGCACATGTTACTGGCCAATCTGAAAATAATGTTGCAGGATAGAGGTCAGAAGCTGATATTATCTGTCATGTTAGTTTGATGCCTGACTGATGAATCGATGAGATTTTTTTACTGGGCAGAGGAAGCATGTTTGTCTTTCAGATTTTCAGACTATCTGTAATAAAACACTGCTGATACTGTCTTTAGTTTGGGTCTGATGAGCATGCATGTCACAGTCCTGGTAAGAGTCCAGGTATAGATTCCTGCTCCTCCATCATTAATGCTGCCAATATCATGCTTGAAAAGTTCATTGTTACCCGTTAGAAAATCAGATGTCAGTTGACAGTGATGAGCAAATAAGGAGAAGCATGCCTACTGTATAGTGAACAAAAGTGGATTCAGCACCTTTTATTCTCCAGAACTGAAGCCAATGATTTAGTGTCTTCAATTTCCATTCTTTGTAGTGGCAGAGGTTGACTCCTCTGGCAATAAAAAGAAGCTTAAGGGCCTGAATAATGAATGAGTTGTGTGGCTTTTTCATGTGCTAAATCAACTCTGATTTAGAAAACATGCAAAGACTTAAATGCAGCTCTAATTGTACTGCAGAGCAAACAGCATCTGTGTGCACAAGTGTGCCAGAGGGACTCAGATTTACTTCCCTGAAATTCAAAATCATTATCTCCTGTGGTCTTTGTAAAAGGTGAGACCCAGTAAAGGTATGGCATTCACGTATTTGCGTTGTTGACGTCAGGGCAGGGTGTTAAACTAGAAGACAGTAGCTGGGTTTCCATTACAGATTTTCACAAAATAAAAGCAATACTTCTTAAATTTTGACTCAGTACAATTGCACTTTGAATGTGTTTCTATTGAAGCGAGTTTTGGGCATGAGCCTCTGAATTCTTGTAAAATCTCATCTCATGAGACTCCGCTGCAAGTAACTGGACACCCAAAACCTGGTGTGTGTTGGTACGGTTATGATCACATCTAGAGGGCTTGCCTTTACAATTTTGAACAAAGGATGAATGCAACGGATGATAGTTCAGAGGCAAAGTCCCTATGTCTGGCAAAGCCACATAAGGGTATAAGTATGATGTTAAGAAAAGTCCTGTCTCCTCTTCTGTCCACATGTACCAGGCCATGTTGTCTGGGAGTGAACTGGTCACGTGACACTGTATGTTATGTCCTGTGACTTGTAAATGCAGAGAAGTGTTTCATTGTAATTTTGCGATATATTTCTATATTGAAACGTCTGAAAAACCTCCTCATGAAAGCGTAAAAACTTTTTAGTGATATTTGAGAGGTTTTTCGAAATTCAGGTGTTTCCATTACCAGTTTTTTATTGCGTTATTTAGATTTTGCACATTTCTAAGGGTAATGGAAACACAGATAATGTAAGAAAATTTCTGACTAGCTAGTTTTGTTGAATTGTGGTGTGGGGGCATCTTAGATTTGTTGTTTATTGTGTCATACTGTAAGGCCTTCATGCTTATAATCGGGCCTGAGCTGTGACGTTGTGGTCGGACCAAACCCTGGCAGAATTTGTGTAGTCTGAGCTGGCCTTAAATAAATTCCTACTCATAAAGCAAAGACATTTTAACATCAGAAGGTTTATGGCCCTGATTTGAGTAGAAAATCAAAAGACAGACAGAGCTGACAGCAGTGACACCCAGCAAACAGGCAGCATGCAGGAGCAGTCAGTATCAGTACTATGAAGGCCCATGATTAGCTGTCATACAGCTGCCCTGACGCTTAAAACAGCCTCCTAACATCCCTGTAAGAGAGGTTTTATAATCAGTATATGTGCTGTAATGTGGAAACAATATGTAATTATTTTAGCACATCATGTTTTTCCATCTCACAGGACCCAAAGTCTGAGAACAGCTGCTTCAGAGAGCTCATTGAACAACCAGCCAAAATGCTTTTACTGTGAAATTCTACTTTACTTCTATGAAGCTACATACCTATGGAGCTTAGCTGGACGCTCAAATGTGCACATGTAATGGGTTTGGATTCAAACACAAATTCAAATATTCGTTTGTCTATTGGTGGCCTGGCAGATATGTAGATTATGGTTGCTCAGTTGGTTGACTTTTGAAATGGTTGGACTCAGTCATAACTTTAAGGTGATGTGCTAGAAATAAAAAGAAAATATATACATATAAACCAGCTTTGCAGGTAGTTTGTTGGGTTTACTAAGCAAGGTGGGGTAGCACCGATGGTACCTCAGTATAAAGGCAAAAGGCAGAGTTTCAGTCCTTGGTCCTCCTGGTCTTACTTTACTCTTAAGAGGCCCAGATGTTGACTGATGGCTGGAGGTGCTGGCTGGATGTCTTTGTGACAACTTCTCTCTGGTGCATCTTTGAGTATGGCTGGCAGGACTGTGTGTCTAATGCTGAAGTTGCTGAACAAAGTTTATCTCATCTCATCTCTTTCTGAATGCTCTGCATTTTAAATCCATCTGGAAAAGGACCTCTTGACAATGATCTCAGAGGGTGATTACATTAGGACATACTGGGCAGGTGCAGCTCCAGTAGCTGCTTTAGTCGCTAACTATTACTGGGGCTAGTTGGTGAAACAACCTCTTACCAAAACCTGCTGTGCAAAGAGCAAAAATATCCTCTACCAAAAAAAGCTTTTGGTTCAATTCTTTGCTCTGGTTTTAATAGAGAGATTTGGTCCAGTTTTGCTAGAACTGCCACTATGGCTACGTCTGAGCAAATCGTTCCTCCAGTAACTCTAACAAACACATGCTGAACTCTTGGGAAATCTGTCCAATCCATCAGTTTTGCAAGGATAGATGGGTAATGTAGTAAAAAAGAAGCAGCACCTAAAATATAGAAAAGTAATAGAATCGAGGGTTGGGTGACAAATTTAGCCCTATGGCCCAAAAACAAGCTCAACATTAGTCTTCTTTTTTTTGACTGGCTGTGAAGTCCTTAAATTGAACCATATTAGGAATGTCTCATCTTACAACATATAAAACATGTAATAGCCCTGTTTCTTTAGAAATATGTAATACTGCAAATGAAAATGAAAAGTAGAAGTTATATGCACATGATACTGAACTGAAAAAAAAAAAAGTAAGTAGACCTTTTCAGATCAATATATCAGAGCTGGATTCTGCTCTCTCACTCATTCTTGTCACATTATTGATCAATCTTCCCATCATCTGAAGCAGACATATTTAACTAACAGAGCCAATTACTCTGACAGTGATGTAATGGGCTGAAGCAGACACCCTGGAGGATTAAACTCTGTCTATACGTGCACTGCTGCGTTCTCAGAGCTCAGCCTGTTGTTTTCGAACTAGACTGCTTTGGACAGACTGAGGATGTGTCGAGGAAACATCCTGCATAGATGTCAGGAAGGAGGAGAGTAGAGGAGCGTCCAGGGCCAGCAGGGCATGTGGATGAGGGCGGGGGGAGGAGGTGATGCAGAGAGGTGTCAGGATCAGGAAGAGAGGATGAGCATCATCTCAGAAACAGCACCCCAGTGAGGTGTCAATCACACACCAGCAGCAAGCGGCCCTTCTTTCCACAGCCACGCACTATTGATTTATTCATCCCTGCTCCCTCTTTATCCCTCTGCCTCACACTCGTTCACTCCTCTATCTCTCCTTCCTGCTCTTCTGTTTGTTGAACATCCGTTCACCAGTGTCTACCCACTCTTACTGTGCTCCTCTCCCTCCTGTCTCGCTGTGACCAGGAAATCCTTACCGTCTTTGTGCAGAAACACACAATACAAACCCACACCCCCTCTTTTTTATCTGCGTAAGCTATGAGTGTGCTGCTGTCATAAGCTTGCCGTAATTCTGACGCACGCTAACACAAGAATTGACATTTGTGTCTTGGCTGATTGACGTGCAGCGCCTTTTCTCTGATGGCAACACATAAATACACACAACCAGACCAAGGTATGAAGCACAGGCACAGTGCAAGACGAAAGGAAAACGTAAGGGGGGTTAACATACTGAATATCCCTCCTCATAGCATAGAATATAGAAGGGCATGAGGAAGGAAGGAAAAAGCACTGAATCTTAAATGCATCAAATTCACATCACTAAATGTCAGTTACAGAGGTAATCACTGCACCACCATGCAGTCCCTATAACGCCCAATAACTACAAAATCTTTTAGAACTGCTTCAGTAGATAGCATCATCTGTTGCTAAGTACAGAAGCTGTAAGAGGGCATAGATCTGCAACATCAGCTCCCCAAAAGTTGGTATGCTGTGAAAAACAGAATGCAATAATTTACAAATCTCATCATGACCCATATTTTATTTCTATAGAACATAATCAACATAGCAGATGTTGAAACTGGCACATTTTACTATTTCATGAAAAATATATTTGCTCCTTTTGAATTTGATGGCAACAACACATCCCAAAAAAGTAGGGACAGGGCAACAGAAGGCTGGAAAAGTAAGTGGTACTAATGAAAATAGCTTGAGGAGCAGTTATGGAGGAAGAGATTAGCGTGGATGCTGCTTAAGCGCCAGTTTTATCAGAAGTTGACAAGATTTCTTCGTATAAAGAAGAACAAAGAACAGCAGTGAGTTGTTTTCTTTTCAAAAACTACAAAAGTCGAGTACTTACATGTCTACAGTCGCCATGTCTCATGTTATGCCTTAGTGGTTGCGCACACGCAGCTTGCTAGCGGCTACATCACATGTTTTGTTGCTCTGATTGGCCCGTAGAGATGTGGCAGACAGAGTGTTCACCCAATCACCCTCTGAGGACGTGTGAAACACATCCATCTGGCGTGTCAGGTTAGTAGTACGTCCTATTGGTTAAAAAAGTATTCCAGTGCTGAAGTCCGTGTTGAAATTGGCAGGCTAGACGCTAATTTGCACACTTAACAAGCTAATGCACATTGGTGTGATGATGCGTTCAAGTTGGCTGGGAAATTTTAGTGTTTAAAGAATGGGTATAAATATGTCAATATATCAATTAAAAAACCTTGCAAATCAAAAATATATTTATTTTTAAATTTTCTTAATAATTGAAGAACTTTTGGAAAGCAGTCACACCATTATTTATAATTTAAATGTATTTTATTCAGCCTATTTATTTAATACAATTTAATTTAAAACAGTTTAAAAAATAAATTTTATTTATTCGTTTCAATTACCGTACTGAAAACGTACCGAACCATGACTCCAAAACTGAGACACGTACTGAACCGAAATTTTTCTGTACCATTACACCCCTATTGTTCAGGTCAACAACCCAAAACAACGACAGATAATATCTAAAAAGTTCTCTGGATTAAGTATAAAGATACTGAATGCTCCAAAAATCTGCTGAGAGCATAACATGGTAAACTCAAGACCAACAAGGACAACAGATGGAGATACTGACCTTAATGTAACATTACTGAATAACACCATGATGTAGAGTCCAACTTTAGACTTCTATAAGTTACACTTCTATAATGTTCACAGAAACATTCCTTTACTTCAAGTGGACTCACAACAGGATGATACAAAAGACAGACTAAATACAGTTAAAAACTTACACTACAGATCACTGAGAGAAGTCAAGTCTCTGCTGAGAGCTGAGCAGTAAGGCGCAGACACATCTAAAGGTGTTTCACTGTTTGTTCAATGTCTGCTATTATTTATCTTTTTCTATTTTCAAATTAAAGAATGCCCAAATGTAAAATGAATGGTGACAGTAAGAAATGATGGTCAGCTTCTTTTTAAAACTCATGAACACACAAAGTATAAGAAGTCTCAGTGGAGAACATTTAAGGTGTAGTAAGAGGATTTAACCATCTCTTCATTCTTCAGATGACAGAAGAGCTAAAGATTTAATCTCAAACCATTATTTTCTGCATAAATAAAGGGGACCCACAGTCTAATAATGCTTTCAGCTCATATTATGATGCTCTACAGAGCTTCTTCACTGCTTCACTCTCAGGCTCACCTGTAACACCTCTGCTCCTCTGTCACGCACCAGCCTCTCCTGCTCTGTCCCCTGCTCCTCCTCCTCCTCCTCATGATGCAGCTGTATATTCACCAGCGTCAGACCCTCTCCTATAGGAACTGAAGAGTCTTTGACACTTTTGCAGCATCTTGATTGACTATTTTTTTTATTTGGCATTTATTTACGGTCCCAGTCGATCGTTTTAGCGCAGAAGTTTCCTTTCCCCCGAACACTTTCACTTTCAAGCAGGAGCTGAGGGGGGATGGGAGAGGGGGTAAACGGACCTTTAGGAGACGCAATCGGACCTGTCCACCATCAATATAAGGGGCAGCGCCGCTATGGAGCAGATACATAACAGAAATAAATAAATAAATGAATAAATCATACTAACCCCAGAGTGCGTCGACCCACTGGGGAATGCCCAGTATGCCTGATTGCCAGTCCATCCCTGCTTGCAGAGTTGTCTGAGCGTCTCCGTTGTAAACAATCCAGGATGGCTAGGGAGGCGGCTCTCTGAATTGGCGGTGTGCTTGGCCAGCGACTGGTATGGGCTACTTAAGACTCTACGAACTCCTGGTAACTCAGTTCATGTCGACAGTAAGAGCAAATAACTTCAGTCTTATCTGGCATGATCTGAATTCTGAACCTGCCATTCAGAAGTCTCTGTCCTTTCTGCTCACCTGTGCTGCATCACGACGGCGCCGCTTCCTGATCTGGCAAACTACAGGATGGGTTGAGGGTCACACAGAACGCGCATGCATTAATCGTGCGACAAATAAAAGTCAGTGGCGTTAAAAGTAACTTGAGTTAACGTGATATTAATGCGTTAACTTTGACAGCCCTAATTTCAATATATGGCCCTCAGTGGAAAAGGTTGGACACCCCTGGTTTCAGGAAATGCCTGATACAAGAACTCATTTTCACTTTTGAGGTGCTTTGTCCTACATGTGTTAGGCTAGACTGCAGCCTTAAATTACATTTCATGGCTGCTGGCTGTAACAATTCACAGGAGCAACTCCTCAACTTTCCATTTCAATTGGTCATTTAGAACCTAAAAAATATCTTTTTCTTTAATTGCCCTTATGAAATATCTGTTTCAAATGCAACATTTTCTCTATGTTTGAGAGGAGAGCCTGCTGCTTCTGGATCAGGCTTTCAAGGATCACAAAGGGATGAACTAGTCCACAAGTTATTAATCAGATGCCTGAAAGATGAAATCCATCTCCTAGCTGTTAATAGTGTTTGAACTCTTCTCGCAGGGTTTTGTGACCTCCTTTCTTAGTTTTATTTTTGCACTTGCAGCGAGGCAGGCTGCTGTGTTAACATGACTCATAGGCATGTTCGTGATTCCGTTGGTGGGGGGTAAATCGGCGTGCTATATCAACGTCCCCATGCATCCAGTCCCCCTACCACTGTTAGCTCCTCATTAATTAGAGGAAGGTACATACAGGGTGGGTTTTTGAGCCCAGGGTGCTGACTGCATGCAGATGCTGCACGACAGTGTGACAGACTGACTGTGTAGTGTGTGTCTCTGTGTGAGATCTAATTCCAGTTTTCTACAGGTGAGATATCTGTAATTGGATGTTCTGTTTCTGTGTGGTTTTGCAGAAGGAAATAATATAATTATGTTAATAACAGGAAAATATTAGCTTGAGCACTACATCATTATTTGTGGTAACTGACTTGATTGCCCTTGGTAGTTAAACCCGCAGTCAGTGCTATTTTTGGCCACATGGGGACAGCATAACAAGCTCTGAGCACAGCACTAAAGTAGTAGTTAATGACAGTCATAAGAGAAAATTTAGGAAAAAGCACTTACGTATTACCATTGAAGGCCTTCTCTTCATTTGGTTGTTAAATCCTCTGCCATGCCCCTTAAGGAGCCTAAGGATTCCCAAATAAAACAATGAACATTAGCATTGTTGGGAATCAGCTTACAATGACTTCTGCTTTTGTAGTTTGGAGGCTCATTTTCCTAGAGGCCTGTGCAGCACTTCACACCTAGGTGTGAAAAAGACACATCTCAAAGTCTGGAGGAAACCTGAGGAGAAACTACAGGGTTCTCATGACCTCCTCCTCTATGGCTCTCCATCGCCTGTGGTCTTACCATAGCCTGCACTGCAGTGAAAGTTTGGCACTGTCAGCAAAAGGCTGGTCGAGAACAAAGAGTATTCTCCCTTCCTTCAATGCCATCCAGACAGAAGAAAGCCCCCTGGTCCTCAGAAGGACATGTAACTCTTCTTCCACTGCCTGAAAGATGATATAAGCCCTTCTCTCGTCCTCAGGCTGATTCTCAATGCCACGAGACTTTTAACTTTCTGGAGACACACCCAACTATGGAACTGACATTGATTGATTAATATCTTTATTTTGAGCATGTAAATTACAGCGTAAAAATGATTGGACAGCAATGGTCTGACCTTTGCTCACTTTTGGAACCAGCTGGCCATCAGAATCTTATCACAAGTAAGAGGCTTTGATCCAGGTAGAACTAGCTGTAGGAAGCGTTATATGTGCATTTGTTGAAAGTTGCACTTGTTTTCTTACTGTCTCTGCTTATGTGTTGCTGATTTGGTTTGCTGTGTCCATTTATATCCAGTACAGTGCCATCATTTACACAAACACCAGTGTGACTGCCGTAGAATTAAAGTCAAAGTTTGTAGCTGCAAGCTAGAGTTTCTTTCTTTGCTACACGGCTTTACCTTTTGTTGTCTGTCCACCATCGTTCTAAGGATTTATTTTGATGTTTTGTTTGCCTTTATTTGTGAGCTAGGTCAGAGGATAGAGCAGAATTAGGGATGAGAGAAATGCAGTAGAAGAGCTACAGGTTGGTCTTGAAGTCAGGCTGCCTACACTGAAAAAACAGATTTTAACCCTTAGTAATTGTAATGTATAATTATTGAATTTGTTTCACTGATTTAAATGTGTGATTCAATCCTTCTTATATTTTTTTGACTAATTTCAGAATGTGCTGTCTCCATTTCAAATGAGTTGATTTTAATTGTGCAACAGTAACACAATAAAACTGTGTTCAAATAAGTTGGTGAAATGTGTTAAAATAATGTAAAAAAAGTTGTTTTAAACTAAAGTGATTTTAATTATGTAAAAGTAATCTTAAAAATGTGCTCAGGCTAGTTGATTTTAATTGTGTACCAGGAACATTAAAAAAAATGTGTTCAAATGAGGACCACACACTGCCCACATGGGACGCAACCTAACCAAGGATTTTTTTCAAGTGAGCCTTAAAAGAGCTGCAACTGGTCACTAAAGAGCCACATGTGGCTCGAGAGCCGCAGGTTGAGTATCTCTGCTCTTGTCTCTTTGTGCATTAAATGTGCATATCAGGCAAGTGAGATGCATTGTTTATGCAGGCAGTCTAAAAGCCCTGACTTGTTAACATGAAAACTGAAAATGAAAATCGAGCCAAGTCAGTGCCAAAAATGTGCATCTCATGCACCAGGTCAGAAACAGGCTTTAGACAATGAGCCTGAAACCGTAAAAATAGGGACCCAAATGTCTGAGAGCAAGTATCAAGCCGATTTCAAACCGAGTGCATGGCTACTGCATGGTGGTTATGATACAGCTCTATTTGTATTTTGACGTGAAGGTTATACAGTCAGGGCCTTCAGACTGCCTGTCCTAGCGCCATGTCTCTGACCCTTAATTTCAACATTCACCAGCTGTGCTGTGGTTTTGCTCAGATTGAAGGTGAGCAGCCTCACACACTGAAAGCTTGTGGTTATCCCCTCAAAAGTGAACTTTTCCTCATCAGTGGCACCGCTGTAGCCATGTGACCCACTGACCTCTTGATGACATTTTGTTTGATCTTCAGGATGAGATGTAATGTTGATAAAGTGAGGATTTCCGATCAGGAGTCCGTGCATTGTATTGCATTTTGAAGCTGACCAGATACTTTAAATCAGTGGTTTTCAAGTAGTGGGTCAGGACCCAAAAGTTGGTCGGAGCGATTTTTCAGGTGTGTCGCGAATGACTACCTGGAAAAAAGCTGTGGCAAAAAGTCAATTAGGTACCGAAGCCCTGAATGGAATACATCCATACTTTTATTCTATGTAGTTTTTCTGTGATGAAAAGTAAATTTCAGTCATTTTCTCCAGATTTCTACCTATTTTTCTTCTTTCTCAGGGTAAAAAAGCTGGTTTCCCGGGAAAATTCCTCGAGAAATTACCGTTTTTATACTGCCTTGGTTTGAACATGCTTGTTTCATTCTGTCCCCTTGTTAATAATGCATTGTTCCATAAAAGGTACAAAATATGACATTTCATTATATTTATTTGCAGTTGAAAATTTGGGTGACTCTCATAGAAGGTGGTAGTGGGTCCTGATGCCTAACCAGCTGAGAACCACTGCTTTAAATGATTTTCCAGCTATTTGGGTTGATCTGCTCTTTGTGGATTGATGGTTTGGCAGCAGCCGATGCTGAATAAAGACCAACAGGATATCTCCAATGGGTTGATTGGCACTTCTGGGATGTGCTGGAGCCAGACAGGAGCAATGGCAGTGGAACTGCTCCAATTGCCCAGAGAGGGAGAGATTTGCTGCACAGTGCAAATCTCAGGTAAATCGCAGCACAGCTTTTGTATGTTGAAATTGGAGGTTATACGAAAGTCACCTGTTTTTACAAGCCGTGCATGTCTCTTGGCCAGAATAGAAAATGAAAGGGAGAGCCAGATTTACCTTGTGCTGCAGATATGGTTACCCACATTGGTAGAAAATGTGGAAAAAGCCCAGATGAAGGCAACAAGTTAAAACATGTCAGTCCTATAAAGTTGTTCTCTGAATTGTTGCTGGAGCTCTCTGTTTCCACATCATCCTTAATTACACATCAGTTTTTGCTTTTCAAAGTAAAAGCCTGGTTTGGCATTTTGCTGGAGGAACCCACCTCATTTGTTCAGAGTATTTTCATTCTGAATTTTTGCTGGCTTGGTTATACAATGAATCAAGTCACTTGTGGGGAACTTTATTGAAGTAAAACTTATGAGAAAGGCAGGGCTGTGATCTCAGTAACACTCATTGATGTGGCCTTGCAAGTGCAGATCTGTGTTTTTCTTTTTTTTGAGGATTTGTGCAGTCTGAAGTTGAACTAATAAAGCATTTTAGGCTTCTTTAATCATTAGCATTCCCTTAATAATATCAAATTGTCATATTGGTTAGACAGTTGCGGAGCTAATGTGGTCTTTATTTGCCAGATCATCTAGCCTTAATCCAACCTTGTCTTCTTTTAATTAAGTAGAGACAAAAAAACACTCAAGCAGAAAACGTTATCCACATCCAGACAAGCTGCATGTAGCACACCCTAAACACCAGCCTGCTCTACAACCTCTCCAATTACAAGCTCGCTCCTCTGATTTGTCTCATGCTGTGAACAGCTCCGTGCTCTCTGTGCATGTGTGTGTTTGCTGGGATATAAAGAGTCGCTCCTCTCCATGTGCTGCAGTAAACGGGTCAGTGCGTCTCCTGGGTGAGCTGCACTAACAGTCTGCTGCTCACTGACCTGCGGCTGCACGTCTGCACAGGACTGCGGGGGGTACACTGACCTCGGATCACGGGTTGGCTGGAGGAGAGAAAACAGAGGCATAAAAAAAACAGAGTCCACTAAGAGATGCGGTCACACCGAGCTGCATCAGGTCCAGGTCTGCTGTAGTCCCTGCAGGCTCTTTTTTTTCCTGGTTCGTTCAGCTCGATGATATTCATAAATGTCTTCTTAGACTTTACTGATTTATGCATGATGTAAAGGGCAGAGTAGCAGCATACTGGAGCATAAAATGAAGAACTAAGCCAAATGTCACGAGTTATTAATCTCCCTATGCTATTCAAGGTTTCAGTGAAATTATTACACACTCTGTTGGCTGCTCTCATAAAGGTTCACTTAGCAATGTTTTGATTATTCATGTTGAATTAAATAAATCTCTGTAATATGAAGGGTCATGTGCAGGTGTCTGCCCCTGTGAAAATCAAACATTGTCTACCTGAGCTGCAGGTAGACCTGAAAAACGTTACATAAGTGCACTGCAAACCATACCTTTTTATGCTTGCCATCATCCTCTTCAGCATGTGAGCTCAGGGGCTTCAGGCAAGCCAACATTCTGGGTGGGCAAAGTTAGAGCAGCCAGGATATCTGTACAGGACGCAAGAACGGGATCAGGCTATAGGCCCCATCTCTACAGATCCAAGGTAGACGTCCACATGGGCAATCTAAGGTGGGCCCCCCATGGACCCCTGACAGCCTACATGCAAACCATATGGGACCCAAATGTAGCTGACTAGGGGGTCAAGGGAGTCTTAGAAAAAAAGTAACTGAAGCTGTTTTTTTTGCAGTTTGAAACTTTGAAAACTTAGCTCATGATGATGTCACCTATAAGCTTTGTATAATAGACCTCTCCTCAAAGCACTGGAGAGAGAGTTCTTCAGCTAGGTTAGCAGTCTGTCTATAATTTTATAATTCTAATATAAAGATTTCAGGTGAAATGAGTCAAAAATGGCTGGCATGATGTTCCCAAATTACAGTGGATGCTGTGTTTGAACCATTTGAAGTAGAAGCACACACAAGATGTCTTTAGAAAGGTGACATTCTGAAGTTTCTTCTGTTAGACTCACTGTATCAACTACTAATATTGAGTAATACAACAAAAAACAAAATCATTTTTATCCTGTCTGAATATTGTGAAACAGAGGCCTGTAGATGACTGCAGCTTAGAGGTGTTAGCTGGAAAACTGGACCAAAGCAGGAAGCCTTTTTCACCTGTTTTTATGAGGAGAGGTCCAGGTGTTTTCAAACTGGAGACTCCAGAAAGGATCGAGGTTGGCAGATTTTCTACAGACATTTTTACCCTGAAAAACTACACTGTTACAGCAAATACAATGTTCTACTGAGAAGAACAATAGCTTTTGAAAGGATGAAATGAAACAGCCCATACATCTTTACCAACATTATCCGGTGGAGATTTATCAGAGTGAGTATTTGAAATGTAAATGAAATCTGTTGCAGTTTTTTTTAATCACAGGAAAAAAAACAAGAATTATGTTTTTCTTGTCAATTATGATGCTACAAAGAAAAAAAAAAAGGTCCAGCAAAGCAGGTCAGACCAGGAAAGATCTGAATCACACACATATGTCCTTAACGTGCTGTTTCATCTGTGCAAGAAAAAGTGCTGTGTATATAGGAGAACTTGTGTTGATCAGGTTGACGAGGGAAAATTCATCTCATACCAAACGTATCTGATTTGGCATATAAAATGTCATTTCCCAGCAAAAAAATTGAGGCCAGTGGAAATGCTGAGTGACTACTATCCCTGCAAAACTACATGCAAACAGTGTCTGGTAAGAAGTTAATGTCAAGCCCTGGTTACAGTCATACCCAGCCTCCTCCACCACACCAGAATTACCCCACCTTCCGCATTTTCAACCTTTATAGCCTCTACATCTGGCTCTTGTGTTTGTTTTCATTCTAGAGGAAGGTATTTCTTTACAGAAGACGTTTAGAGACACCAGTGAAGGAAAAAAAATAATTATGGGCCAGTCGAGATTAGAGTCGAAATGACAAGAATAAAGTCAAAACTTGCTATTGCAAACAGCGGATGTTAGACACTGTGTTTATGTGCTAAAGAAAGAGAATGTCGGGAACGCTTTACTTGAAGTTTTATTCATAAGACTGACATTATGCTGCCATAATCATGACATGACACCTGTCATTAACATGAATAAGGCTTCATGAATGTTGCCATTAAGTGTCATTAAGTGTCATTTGCTAAATTATGACAGCTTTACTGCAAAGTTGACATTTTTTTCAGACGGCGTTGTCACGATAACTTGACATTTGCGGTCACCTGTGCGTCTCTATAGGTGATCAGATGAGGCGAGCGCTGTTATGTCCCTCCTACTAATGTTTGAGTATTTAAGACAAAAACAGACAACGTACTGACAAAATCATCTATCAGATATATCCAGGATTGATAAAAGGATTGTCTCTAAACATTGCACATATTTCCATTCTGACTCACAGATAAACTAAATATGTTCTGGAGGTGCACCGTCAAAGTTAAAACCACCTTACTGCTTCCCCTTGACCCACCACTATACATTCCCTGTCTGGCATTGTAAAGCCTTTTTGAAAAATCTTTTTAATTTTATTTTTTATTAGCTATCAAAATTTCCTCCGTGCTGAACAGTGTTTTTTATTCCAGGTTCCACTCTGGATCAGACAGTAAAGATAATTCAGCCCATTTGACCTAAGGTGTACAGCCAAACATCTGAACTATGTAGAATATTTCTTATGATCACAAAAACTGGATCTAGAAGATAAAATGAAGGCAGGGGGGTTCAGGTTTACCAAAACAGGTTCTCATAAAAATGACACAGAGATGGATGGTTGCTTATTCTTCCTTCAGGTTAAAAATAAAATTTGTGGCTTGGAAAATATTTTTTATTGGCTGCAGCATAGGGTTTAATAACTCACCAAATTCAGAGTTTTATGGGAGACAGAAAAAGCAACACAATTATCACATTTTCCTCATTTGAAGCAGCACATATCTCATATTGTGTGGGTTTTGGCAACAAGAATACTCTAAGGAGTTTGATACCGCAACAGTTCTGGAGCATTCTGCTTCTATGAAGCTGTTGTTTAGGTTAGATAAAGGCCTGCTAAGCATGCATTCTTTTCTTTGTCTGTTTTAATCGTCTGTGTTAATTTTTATGTGATCAAATAGCTGTAAATTCATGCAGCAGCTTGACTGAGAGGTACACTGTATGGACAAAAGTATCCGACCACCTGACCATTACACCAACAGAAACTGTAATGACATTTTGTTCAAATCCATATACTTTAATATGGAGTTATCCCTCCTTTTTCAACTATAACCACCTTGTTGGAAGGCTTTACACTAGATTCTGGGGGGTGACTCTATAGTAGTTTGTCCATATTCATTCTGAAGAGCATTTATGAGGTTTTTCCACACTGAACTAATCAAACCATGTCTTTATAGACCTTTATAGAGCTTTCTGCACTGGGCACTAACTGTGCAGAGAAGATTGCTTTGCTAGACAGTCATCAGGTAAATCCATCTCGCAAAGATCCACTCCACAACATTTGTGCAGAAACAAAAATGGTTCAAACCAATTCATGGGGTTAGGAGAACAATACAGTAGCTACGGGCAGGGTGAAGCTGTAGCCTACTGTGAGCTGGTAGCAATGACTGCTACCTGTGTGGCTGTTGGCTAGGATGTAGCTATATTACAGTGGCAGTTTATCAGAACTGGACCACATTTTTTTAATTAAAGGGAAAAGAACAGCACTGAAACCTTTTTATGACAGAAAAGATGCCGACCTGCTTCAAATAGGTTTGCAGCTGGGTGGGTTGGTGTGGTGGCATGTTGCAGCATGAATAGGTATATACAAAGGCTGCTGGTGCGATTAGCTGGGATGTAGCCACAGCCACAGTTTAATCAGAACCGGGCCACCTTTCTTCATAAAAACAAGAGAAAAGAGCCACACTGACACCTTCACGGAAAGGATGTTTTCATTTTTCTGCTGACCCACTTTAGCATGAGTGTGCAATCGTTACGGGGGGGTTGAGTTGTACTGTCAGCCGGTGTATATAACTGGTACCTCTACCTCTGTGATTAGCTTGTATTTAGCTTTAGAAAAGTCCCAAACTCTCACCGTTGTTGGGTCTGGTTATAATTCTGCTAAAATCATATATTAGTCAGCCTTTAGCTTAGTTTAGGTTAGTTGAGCTTAGCTCAGCTTAGCCTAGTTTATCTTAGCCTAGCTTAGCTTAGCTTAGTGTTGTTGACAGGGGCCATGGATAGCATGGCTGTGGAGCCAGAGTTAGCTGTAAAGCTAATGTGGTCCCTGAGCAGGAAGATGTAAAAGACATAAAAAACAAATGATTAAAAACAAACAAACAAACAAACAAACAAACAAACAACAGCATTACAACATACTGAAGAACATTTTTCAAATAACGGTCATTCTCCCTACCAGAGTTTGAAGAAGTGATCATGTGGTTAGCCTGAAGCAATGATCGTTTCTGTAATATTGGAGCTACAGCCGCTGATCTGGGTAGAATCTGAGCTCTGCTGTTCTGACTGACAACACCAACTGTTAAAAAAATGTCCTAAATTTAACTAAACAATCGTCTCTTGCTGTGATGCACTGTAAAACTGGACTGGTTAAAAAAAAGGCTAAAAATATGTGATTATAACAAAGGTTTTAAGTAGCTGAAATTTTTTTGTGTATGATTGAAGTTAAAATATATAATTTACATTTTAATCCCAGTTGAACTGATACAACTAAAAAACAGAGGCAAATGATTCTGTAAACATTTTGAGTAATACTTTTTGAAAAAAAAAACAGTATTTGTTTAGTAGCAAGTACTTTGCCATTTTAAGTTATATCAACTCAGTTTTACCATTCATTTAAGTTGGATTAGCTTTATTGTTAAAGTTAAACTACACTGTGCAAACTTTCACACTTTAAAATTCCTTTTAAATCCAAGTCCAAACAACATGTTTAAGTGTTTTTCGTAAAGCTTCATGATCTTAAACCGCTGAAATTTTCCTGTATTTCTATCCTTTACTCTAATATTTAACATTAATGCCACTCAAGGTAGTTCAACTTAAGTAGCTAAGTGACAACAGCTGAGAGGTGCACACTGAGCCAGGAAATCCATCATGTTCAGTATACCATCCATTTAAGATGGGACTTATCTGATAGAGTCGGTAACTTCACTCATGTTGCAAAAGTGTCTTAATGCCCAAAGGCATTGTGGGAAAACTATGCATATTAAGGCATGATTGTCAAATGATTTGAGTATTGTTATAAAAAATACTTCAAATGATGGAGTGCTGTTTACTTAAAACTAGTGCTGTCAAACCATTAAAATTTTTAATCAGATTAATCACGGGGTTGCTGTGGATTAATTTCGATTAGATATCATTGATTTTTAATCTATATAAATTGCGTTTCATTTTGCATAAGCAAACTGACTCAATCTCTGACAAACATATGCTTCGTGTTAATGTGGTGTTTTAAGCTGGAAGAGCTCCAGTGAAAAGAAAACTCCTTCCTTCAGAATGTGCATAATTCTGTCTTGTTTTGTTTTTTGTACTCAAATTTCCCTTCGAGAGGGCCAACGTGCTTTTTAGTGTCTTCCAACATGCAAAATGCATTCCAAAATGCATTGCCAGAGACGTTTCAGGGATTTTGAGTCATTCTGCGCTGTAGATGGGTTAATTGCGTTACAATTTTTAATCAGATTAATCATGATGATGGATTAATCTGCATTTATTTTGACAGCCCTACATAAAACTTAAAATGTGTCCTATCAGCTCAGAACAATAGAGCTGAAATAACTAATTTTGATGTTTAAAGCACATTAAATATTACTTCAATTGATCCTGTCGTGGTATTTTTAATTATTACTCAATAAACGACCCAGCTAGAGAGAGGAAAAGAGAGTGCATATGTGCTGAAGAGCACAGTGGGAGAGGAAAACAGAGAATACATTTAATATAAATATCTGTTCCTCAGTTTTCCAGTGAAGATGTTGAACAACACTGCAACTATAATCATTGTCACTGCCACTGTCATAAATACAATGTGCCTCTTTTTTGTTTTTCAGACACAGTAAAAGACTTTTCTAAAAGGACTGAAAAAAAACAAGAGCAGAGGCACGCTCTGCACCAGGCGAGTGCTTCTTGCAGAGAGATTTTAATCACATGACGGTGACACCATTTACTGCGGGGAAATTTTAGGAAGGTTTACCTGTTAAAAAAAAAGTTTGCCACCTAATCTTAACGTGCATTTAATTTGCTACACATATTGCGATACACCACTCAACACATTAAGGTTCTGCCGTTTTCAGACCAGATCTCATTGATATTTTTTTTCAGAGATTTCCACCCTCTTGCCTCCATTAAAAGTTCTCAGAAAAGTGCAGCTGTTAGAGATGATGAAGTTTTCACATTTTCAAACAAAGAGAAAAAAACACCTGCAGCTCTTCATTCTTCACTGCAGCAGAACACACTGTCTGCTCTGAAATGTTTTGTCACATCAGAATATTACCTGTTAGGCTAATGAATGCCTGCACTGATGATCCAGCTCTCCTGTGGTGATGTGTTTTCCTCCTCTCAGTTCCACATCAGCAGCTCATCACTTCAGCCGCAGCACAAACCGAGATGCAGTCCAGCTGAACGTGGTGCCAAATGTTCAGACAGCGCCAACATCACAAAGTGTGACAGGAAGTTGGTTTGAAGGTTTTTGTCTCTGGCACAAGCACGATCCATTTAAAATGTGGTTTGGCTTGTTTTGATGTTGTTTTCTAGATTACCTCCATGTATAAAAGAATGTTAGTGTTTGGACAGAACTTGATTTTTTTTTTTTTTTTTTTTTTTTTGTCCTTGTACCTGAATGGTACACGACGTTTCATTATTTATATCGCCTTAAATGACATGCACTCATCAACCACTTCATTAGGTACACTTGTTCAACTACTCATCAGGATATAAATATATCTAATCAGCCAGTCACTTGATAGCAACTAATCAGGCCCACCCACAGATCTGGTTGGGCCTCTGACAATCTCAGTGAAGTGCCCCCCCAATTCTGAATTACTGATATCAGTGTGTGCTGGAGGAGTAGCATTGCTGCTAGCTATCCTGGCTAACAGTTAGTTCAATTCTGAGCTGAAAGTGTGGCAAAATATTGTTGGGTTTGATGTCAAAGTTATTTGTTTTAACCACTTTTTCAGTCAATTTTAACCACTTTTTTGTGCCACTTTTCATCATTCTTGAGCACTTTTTACCCACTTAGCCTCTTTTACCCATTATTACCACTTTTTAACCCCTTTTCAACACTTTTTTCCTTCTGTTTTTGCCACTTTTGACCAATTTTTGCCTCTTTTTTTTTTTTTACCCATTTTTGCCACTTTAAACCAAGTTTGACACTTTTAACCATTTCAAGAATACCTGGATGCAGCCGAGGACCCCCACTTCACACCGGAGGTTGGAAAATAAATAGCTGCCGTATCTCATCTTCTAATTCCGGAAGTCACTTAAACTGAACGTCTTCTTTGTTGTTTTCTCTGTGTGTCGCCGCCATATTAATATATGCAAGTCCGCCACTTAAGGAAATACAAGTAGACGAAAAATATGCAAGTTTTCAGGTTAACAAGCACAGCAATAGCATTACATTTATTTTAATGAGTTGATTTATGATCCAAATTCCTGTATCACTGAGCACAGATATAATAAGCCACGGGAGATTGAGATGACTTGTGTAATCCTTGTCTGAACTGAAATGACTGGAGCTGCATTCTGATTTTTAGAGATTCCTCCTTGGGTCCAAAAACAGCTACTTCAGTTTTTTCTCTGTTTAACTGAAGAAACTTATGGCGCATCCACTCAGTAATTTGTTCCATGCATTTACCAAGTGCTTTTACGGGGCCATTGTCACCTGGGGACATTGAAATGTAAAACTGTGTGTCATCTGCATAGTTATGGTAATTTATTTTGTTGTTTTCAATGATTGAGCAAGTGGAAGCATGTAGATGTTAAACAGAAGAGGCCCCAGGATGGAGCCTTGGGGGACTCCACATGTAATTTTGGTCCGCTCAGATTTAAAGTTACCTATTGACACAAAATAATCCTTGTCCTTTACGTAGGATGCAAAACCAATCAAAAACTGTGACAGTCCCACCCAGGTTTCCACTCAAGTAATATAATATGGAGGACTGTGTTGAATGCAGCACTGAGGTCCAATAACACTAAGACACATCATTTTAGTGCACTTTTTACCCTCATTTTAACCCTCATCTATGCTCATGAGTTTTGGGTAGAGACCGAAAGAACGAGACTGCAAACAAAGCCAGTTGAAATGAGATTCCTCAGGGTAGCGGCTGGGCTCAGCCTTAGCGATAAGGTGAGGAGCTCGACATCCATGGAGGCTCACACTGAAAAGAGTCAGTTGAGGTGGTTAGAGCATCTCATCAGGATGCTTTCTGGCCACCTCACTTGTGGAGGTCTTCCAGGCACATCTATCTGGTGGAGACCTCAGGGCAGGCCCAGCTGGAAAACATCAGTGGGATAAGAGATATCTGGACTTGTTTCGTCTGCTGCCACCATGACCCGATCCACAATAAGTAGAAGAAAACAGATGGATGGATAAATGGATTGAAGGATGAATGGACAATTTCAACCAGATTAATAAGTTTACAAGCATTTTAAAGGTCTGGTTTTATTTGCACTTGCACAATATTTTAACTTTGAATCAACAACTTAAGGATGTAATATGCAGGATTCTGCTAAGTTGTGTACCTTGTGCATACTCTCTCGTCGCCTATTTCTTCTGTAAAACTGTCCACACCCTGTTTGAACACGCCGTTTCTGTGAAGGAAAGTCATGTCTGCCTCTCATGGGAGTCACTTGTGAACCAGTAGAAAATGACAGGGTCTTTTCTGTGTGGACCAGCCTCCAAAGTCTCAGTCCGGTCATCCATAAGGAAACCAACATGTACAGACAGAGAGCAGGGCTGTTTCCTGTACGGGTCACTGCATGTCTCACGTATGGACTCAGACCTCACACATCTTTGCTTTCTTGTATTCCTCTGTTCTTTCTCTGTTCAGATACTGCAATTTCATTATTCTTACTTTGCCTTACAGCTGTTGATACAGAGTTTCCCTTATTTTTCACATCATATGCTGTTCCTTACCCGCCCCTGCCTGTCTCTCCCTGTAGGATGCTTTTGAAGTGCTGGCAGAGAGCTATGAACTGAATGAGATTGAGGGTCCATGTCTGGCCTTCAGGAGAGCGGCATCCGTCCTGAAGAGTCTGCCGTGGGCGGTGCGGAGCCTGGGGGATGCTCGGGACCTGCCCTGCTTGGGGGAACACAGCAAGGCAGTGATTGAGGTGAGACCCAGAGTCTGAGCAAGGAGTTCACTCAGTGTGCTAATCCATGTGACACAAATATTGTCAACAAGAGCAACCATAAAAAAAGAAAAGAAAAAGACTGAGTTTGCGTGAAATCACTAAATTCTGAGATCTAGGATTGTTTGTCTTTCGTTGTTTGAATGAGAAATGCAAAGATAGAGTTCTAACAATAAGAATGTATTTCCAAACAATAAATAAAGTAACACAGTCAGCACATTTACATGCAGTTTAGTCTGCAAAATTTGAATTGCTGTGTTAGTCTGACTATGGCCAGATTTTTACAATGCATTTTAACATGATAGTCCAAAAGTATACTCATTTGAATTGGGGTCGACCAACTTACCTAGATAATAAGAGTAGAGATGGGTTCAGTCTTACATGTATACACCTCAATCACACCCCAAATGTCTGATTGACTCAAGACTGCTAGAATAACACAGAGCACTTCGATTGACGTTGCTAACCCACCTCCCCAATGACCTATGAACAGTCGCAAAGACAGTCATGACCACATCATTCTAACTGACACACACTTGTAGTGTTGCAAGTCTGTCAGACAAAACAACTTTTTTTTTTGCATAGTCTGAAATTATTCCATCGCAGAAGACATAAAAATCATGTAGCATGGTCCAGGCGTTATGGTGCGACATCACTGGGACTCTTTTATCATTCAGTGTCAGCCAGGAGCTGTGAGTAACTGACAGGATTGTTCTTCATCAATCAATCAGAATGACACAGAAGACTCTCATTTGACTGATTCCATTGCTTTGGACTTGCAAGTAAATGTTCATTCTACAAAGTAGCTGGTCTCTGCTCTGATTATCTTTGACCAAATCACAGCAGTACACAGAAATATCGCATCACTCCCTCCTGTAATTTTGCCACAAGATGGGCGCATTTTTGCCCAGCATGTTACAGTAAACCTTACATTCCCAAGTCTGTCATCAGGCAGATCCATCTTACAAACCTTCAAGCTGAAACGCTTGTTCTGGTCAGAGACTGATTGGACCAATCAGTGTCCTTTGAATAGAATAGAGTGGTAACTAGTTGTAATGCAAGCCTATCAATGATCCAGTGTAAGATTGGTTTGGATGCAGTGATTCATAGCTCTAACATGACATCACAAATCTATGTAAGCAGCCACTGGTGAACAAGAAAGGCTTCCTACTGCTGTACACCACAAAGCAGATGGCTGTCTTGGTTGCCACCTATGAGTGGCTTACTTGCTTTTACTTTACTTTTGCCTGACACCCCTACCGGGGTATAGGCCGCCGACAAGGGACCTCCAGAGTACTCAGTCACTGGCATTCTTGAACCTTTCTCTCCCAGGGCCTTTATCTCTGCGTTTCTATTACAGTAAGATGTTAGGAGTTGTTAGCCCCTCGCCCAACCCCCAACCTGAAGGACCAGATGCTGCTTTTCGTCTGGCCTCTACTCTAGAAACCTGCCCAGCATGCTTGAACCTACTGAGGGTATAAACCCTCTCCAGTATAGTCTTCAGAGGCAGGCAAGCAACCCAACCACGACAAGGTAGCAACACTAGGGGGTTGACCTATGAGTGGCAACCAAGTTTATTTTCTTTTTGATGAAAGGTAGTAGTTTTTCAACTGGATCCGAGAGCTGATGAGGAGACAAGCCAAGGTAATACATCCGAACACCATCAGAAAAAATAAACCCAGAGAAGGAAATAGAGGCTTAATGCTGCTAGACACCACAGTGAATCTTTAGTGAACAATACAGCAGCACTAAACAGACTTCTCCTAAACCTGTCAGCAAATATTGTGTCAACTTGATCAAAATATGACTAGGGATATGACAATGATAGTGATTCAATTAAGATTAACACTTTGTCTGATTGCATCAATAACTCATAAATCACCTAAATACAACCACACCACATGTAAAAAGCACAACATTAAAAACAGTATAACTTATGTTACAGTTTTTCATAATTACAAAGGCACATTCCTTAAACTCTTCCTCCCTCTTGTCTAAACATTAGACACAAATTCAAGTTTTCCAGGCTATTTTCACAAAACCTCTAAATCTGTGGTCAAAATCAAACAATCACATCCAAACTGCCCTAACTGGGCTCAGAATCAAAGCCTGTTTTCTCACAGCAGTCAAAAGTCAAACACCCCAGAGCAGTGGTTTAACACTATGGAGATAACAGAAAACACTGAGGTCAATGATCGCTCCAGAGGAATGGTTAGTTTTTAAGACAACCAAGTGGGTAGGGTTTATTATAACAGATTATACAATTACAAAAAAGTGAAATTTTACGATCTTTTGCCCACCTGAATAAATGAATACAAGAGAAGTCATCAATCAAAACACCCAGACCTTCATCAGGTTGCTTCATTATAGTAAACAACATTGAAGGTCTGAGTCCATAAATGTTGGGATGCTGTTGAAATTGCTAGAGCAGGCAACAGTGTGTAGGTCTTTGTTTTCTGTTTCTACCCCCTACAAGAAATGTTTACAACTCAGTCATAGTTTGCATATGGTTTAGCAGTGGATGATTTTTCCTCCAATGTAAGTCATTTTCATTCCTTAAAAAATAACTTTGTCTATCACTGTTACTTGAATTACATTGTGCCATTCTAGTGATGCTATCCAGGTCTTCATAGCTCTGATAGGATGTTTTCTAGTGACCCTGGAAATTAGCTGACTTCCCAGGGTCTTTGAAGATTAAATCCACACCAGCAACTTTGATATTGAACATCTGTTTATCCATTTACAATCCATTTTTCAATCGTTCCTGCAGTAGCCTGCTGCCATATTGTCTGTTTGAATCCCAGAATGCATTGGTTGTGACAACCAATGGCAGACTGCTCCATCATCCCGCCATGCTTTGCCACACAGTGCATGTGAGACTGCAGAGAAGAGCCTGAATGAGTCAGTAGACACAGAAAGACTGTGATTCGTCTCTCTTTATCACTGCAGCCAGAAGGTGCTTTAAATAATGACTCTAATTCCCAAAAGCACAAAAACTTTAATTTATAAATATTTAATTATTTTGAAGACTTTTTGTCATAGATTTTTATTCATTTTCTGGTCCCAAAGAGATGGTAGAACAAGTTTGTGCAAAAAAAAAAACAAAAAAAACAAACAAAAAAAAAACCTTAGTCATTAATGTCTACTGTTTAATTCCTTAAAATCTTTAGCTATTATTCAACTCATGTTTTCCATCCATCCATTTTCCATACCGCTTATCCCGTTGGGGGTCGTGGGGGTGCTGGAGCCTATCCCAGCTGTCATTGGGCGAGAGGCGGGGTACACCCTGGACTGTCTGGACTTTCTTTAACATGTATTTTCTTTATATTTTGTTTGTGTGTAAAGGACTTTCATGCTACATTGTTTGGTGTGAAAAGAGCTATACAAATAAAGATTGATTGAAATGGGCTGAAAAAACTGATGAAAAGAGGTTAAAAAGTGGCACAAATAAATAACTTCAACATCAGACACAATTATACCTTGTATCTGATGTCCAGGATATCTTGCACAGGTGCTTCTGATCCAACACACCTCGAAATCAATAAATCACAACTGAGGAGGGCCTGTTCACTGAGATTGTCAGGGGCCCATCCAACCTGATCTGAGGACCTTCTAAATGTGACTTTAATATCTACAAATTGTTTCATTAAAATATGGCATGATACATTTTTATTTTGGAGGTAAAATAACAGCAGTGAATAACAACAGTTACTTTATTTTGTGACTGTTTTGAAAGCTACATTCAGCATGTGGATGCTCTGACATAAGGGAGCTACGCTCAACTTGTCTTCCCTTAATGGAGAGTGATTCAGACTTTTTTTGGTTGAGTATTGCTTCATTTTTGCTCAGATTGTTTTACTTTGCTGTCAGGAGAAATATCACTGAATCTACCTTCTTTTAACATCACCAATCTGCACAAACTCACTCTCCAGAGCTGACACCGAAGTGAAGTGAAGTTTCTCCTCACAGATCATATTTGCTGTGGGTTTTCAAAGGTTAAAAAAACTCACTGTTGAGTTCAATCTTTCAGAAAGAAATCAAAAATAGTTTTCTAGTTCAAGACAGACGCGGTAACAATACTTGTTTCACACACTGACAGGCGCTGCACACATTTATCTCGTCTCGGAGAAAATAAGTCTCATCGGGTCACTCCACAATCGTCTCCTCACCTACAGTGGAGCTCAGAGCAGAAATCACGGCAGGCTGTCAGGAAAAGTGTCGAGAAATGTTTGCCTGGAGAGAACGCCAAGTCCCTGCAGGGGAAGGAGGTGAGCTCTGCGGTCTAACTCTGACACATTAACCTCAAAAACACACGGCAGGTCTCAGAGCAGGTTTCAAAACGTGTCAAATCTGTCAGCGCTGAGGCACATTCATTAAACAAAATCATATAAATGTCCCGGGAGACAGAATTAGGCCGGCTCTGAATGACCTCTCCCTGTTGTTGTTCAAACATAATTCAGACGTACGCCCAGAGGTGAGGGATATTTTTTTCTCACTCGCTTGTCTTTTCAAAAACACATCTCGGCTCAAAACAACAAAATGACATGACATGAAAACAAAGTGAAACCAAACAGGATAAAAACAAAATGCCTGATGTGCCCGCAAACATCGGAGTGACACGCAGTCAGCAGCGACTGAAGCGACTGAACATTCAAAGTGGGGAGAGAAACCTACTGACATGAGAGTCTGCGAGCACTGAGGCAGAGTCAGGGATGAATAGTCAGTACATGTTTGTGTGTGAGGGAGGAATTGTGCATTAAAGAAGTGTGTCTTCCCCTGGAGCGGCGAGTGTGTTGAAGCATTATCCGTGCGTTTGAGGTTGGCCTTGGCTGGAGGCTTGAAAAGCAGAGGTGGACGGGTGGATGCATCGTTGAGCAGTGAAGCTGCTTTAAACTGCGCTGTACTCACCGTGGCTCTGAGGTTCACTGCTTCATTGATACTGGATGTCACCCCCTCATGCATAAGCAAAAGGGGAGTTCCTGTAGTCTAAAAGCTGGGCCATATTTGAACATGTTTTCCTCTGTAACTTCAAGGTAAAAGCTGCCCTAACAATGAACATCAGTTTAAAGTGCTTACTTTTATTTCTAACAAGCTCAGTTATTAATCTCTTTCACATATGGCAAAAAGAAGGACGATGTATTTGTGAAGCAGGAACCACCTGACATGTAGTCATGATTTGCCTTCACCAGGAAGTGACCCTTTGTCAACCTCGCCCTCATCAGTTACTGCCGCTAGTTAATGACATTTAAGTCACTTGTTAAATTAAAATAATTAAAAGTGCCCAAATACTGATTTAAATAACTTTTATTTATATCTTATAGTTTTTTTATTGTACATTGCCCTTGAAACAATGATGACAGAGATACAGTAGCATCTCATGTGTGAGAGTTGTAACATGTGACCTATACATAATACAACAGCCAACACACTAATGTAATATATACAGTTAATATACAATAAAGGTAATAAACAACATAAACCAATAAAAACAGGATATTCTAAACCACATTGAAGAAAACTAACAAATATGAACATTGATTTTGACAATAAAACCAACAATGACAGTTCCAGCTGAGTACGACTGGAGCTATGATGGGAAATGAGGGCACGTTTCTACTATTAATGGCCAAAAATTATGGAGGTTTCTCTTTTAATATGTCTAGGACATTGGTTCTCAACTGGTGGGTCAGGATTCAAAAATGGGTCGCAAAGCCATTTTCAGTGTTGCGGGTGCATGCCTGGAAAAATTATGAGGGGGAAAAAATCTATGATGTGCTTTTATTTTGAAGGATATGTCTCAGTTCCTTGGTTTTATCCAAGCGGCAACCTCCAGTCCTGAAAAATGCAGCCAATACAGAAGTGCAAAAAAATTGCTATACCGTGAGTGTCCACTTGAGGCTGGCTGCAGGAAAACTGGAAGTCCCTTCTGAACACCTGTTAAACAGCCAGTTTTTACACTAGAACAGCCTGGTTCAAAAAAACAAACGTGTCTCATTAGCTCGTGTCTTCATGTCCTCTCACTGTATGGAGGGTGAATTTTTTTGTACCACAATGGTTTAGTTTATTTAGGAAAAACCTCACTGCGGACTGATTACTGCGTCTCATTTGATTGACAGATAGCTTGACAGGCAGAGGCTACGTTTCTGTCAACCAGAATGCTATCCACCTAGCTGACAGGAAGTCACACTTAGTGGGCGGGCCATTAGGTTGATCCAAAGTTCGGTTGAGACCACGATTTCAATATGGAAGCCACTGCTGATTGGCTTCAAGAGCTGTTTGGGTCCATCTATTGTAATTTTCCGGAAGCTGGCCGGCGACAGGACTCAATGTTTTGTGTCCGCCCCCTCCGATGTGGCTATATTGCTAGGCTAGTAGTTGTAAACTTTGAATGAACCGGTCTGACTGAGTAAATTATGGTGAATTTCGATATGTGTTAAACCCAGAGTCTGACCCTGATAGTTTGGAGAGAGAGGGGGAATCAAACCAGTAGCAGCGCAGGACGTATCTGTTTGGTAAGTGTTTAACTACTGTGTTGCTAAATGGCTAAATGCTAAAAGGCCTTGTGGGGGCGGTCTGTTCTGCTTTGCCGGCAGCATGGGCGGACCACGAACCAGTCAGGAGATCCTATTGTGATGACCTCATCAGTTTGCGCCATCGAAATCTCGTCTCAGGAGAATCTCTGAGAGATTTTCAATGAACCGTTTTCATCAGTTTACACGCTAATCCCAAGATTACTGCCACATACGTTTATCTTGCGGTTTGAAAATTTGCATACATGAAGTATGGACACCCAACATTGTGACTTTATATTTATGTTTTAAAAACCAGAAAAGTATAATACCCCCTCTTTAAGGATATGGGTGTTGGTCCTGATCAGAGGTGTAGCTAGGGATTTTGGGCCCCCAGTAAGAGTATGACACAGGGCCCCCCTCAACCGGTTAGCCTAGCTACAAATGTTGCATCATTTTTAAGGATATCTATGCATTTTAATGTATTTTTGATCCATAATTTCCCCATTTATGAACAATATTTTTAATATGGTTAAATTAAATTTGTTTCGATTATTTCATAGCGGAGATATTTAAGGGAGGAGCAGGGACCCCCAGTATTGTGGGTCTGGGTAATCAGTTAAACCATTTCTGTGTAGCTTTCTCTGTATGCTTCGAGTCATTGTCTTCCTGGAAAATAAATCTTCTCCTAAGCCATCCGTCTCTAGCAGACTTTTCAAAGATTGAAAAGACTTTCTTCCTCTTGACTATGGAGTCTGCCACATGCCTTTTGGTGAACTCAAGTCCAGATTTAATCCGGGTCTTCTTCAACAGTGGCTTTCTCTTTGCCTCTCTCCCATAAAGATTTTACTGGTAAAGAACCTGGGTAACATTTGTTGTATTCAAAGTCTCTCCCATCTCAGCTGCTGAAGCTTGTAACTCCTTCAGAGTAGTCATAGGTGTCTTGGTGGCCTCTCTCACTAGTCTCCTTCTTGCACAGTCACTCGGTTTGTGAGGACAGTCTGATCCAGGCAGATTTACACATGTGACATATTCCCTCCATTTCTTGATGATGGATTTAACTGAACTCTGGGGAATGTTCAGTACCTTGGAATTTTTTGGATCCATCCCCTGACTTACAGCTTTCAGTCAGTGATGTGCAAGTTCACAATTAAAATGAACTAGTTCAAAGTTCAGTTCACACACCTTAAATTGAACTAGTTCAAGCTCATTTCACATTTTCTCTTGTTTTCTGGCTGCAATATGCTAGTCTTATACAGTAGTCTATATCTATTATCTACTCTATATCTACTTGATTAATCAACAGAAGAATTGATTGAGTACTCGATCACAAAAAGAACCGATTACTGCAGCCCTACATGTTAAACTTTAAAGCTAAAAACCCTAAAACACTTGCAACTTAATGTACAATCATATAGCAGGCCAACTCAAAACAGATTTTTTTAAAAACAGAATATTTATTGTAGATATTTATTATAAAATATTCACTCTAAAAGAAAAGACTGCAGAGTTTAACAGCTTGAATGAAAACAATCATATAATCCTCAGTAAATATCTCTCTAAGTTTGCCTCTGCATTTTGCTGACTTTTATTGCCCAAAGGCAAAGAAGTATCTTGAATACTTAAGTAATAAAGCAATCACCTTTATAGCAGACATAATGTCTTAGAAAACTCAAACTTTATTTTTATATTTTTAAATTAAAAAATGCAGTCTAAAGCTTTAGCAAAACCTCTCTGAAATCCTGTACTTAACATTCAAGCACACATTACATAAGGAAAATTATTACCATTAAGTTCAACTTTGTCTTTTCCTAACAGAAAAAAACACAGCTCTTAAAACTAAGTGGTAGTCTTCAGTAGCTATAACTAAAGATACTTAACATTTTTAAATCACTCATGATAAACTTAAGCTGCCACTAACATTTAGTGGTTGGGACTTGTGTCTTCATAGCTGGTGGGCATAATTTGCGCAAGAATGTAACGTTTTTTTTCCGTCGGCCTCTATAGTGGTTTGCTCGTAGAAGTCTTTTAAATGTTCATAGTTTCTGCCTTCTGTCGTACCGGATGATCTACTACTGATGTCACAAGATACTCCTTTAGTCACATTAGCCATACCTGGTGCATGGCGCGTGCCGTAAAGCTGACTCGGCTGCTGTAAATAACTTGGGCTACCAGAAATCACACTTAAGCCTTCGTAAAACAAAGACCTCAGAAACTCTCTGTACTCTTCAGAATATGAGCGGTCGCTTTGCTTCCCAAGTGAACTGCGCTCACGTCTTAGTTGATGAATTGAAAATTGAACAGTACAGTTTACCGTTTAACAAGAAAAAGAGCGTGTTCATTGAACACAGTCATTTTAACGCATTTGAACACAACAGTGGAGTTCATCGTTCACCACAAATATGAACGCAGTCATTGAACGCAATCATTTGAACTTATTCAGGCACAACACTGCTTTCAATAATCTTTTCTCTGAGTTGCTTGGAGTGTTCTTTTGTCTTTATGGTGTAATAGTAGCCAGGAATACTTTCACTTATGACAAACTATTATCACCAATTGGCTGAACCTCTGTTGAATTAGGTCAGTTACTTTAAATGGGGTGAATATTTATGCAGTCACTTATTTGACCACTTTCAGTCAGACTTTTTTACTTCTTTGAAAACATGTAATGCTTTTCTCTGTGAAAAATAAGTCTGATCTGATTGTTTCTAAAGTCTGTTATAAATCAGACATCAAGATAATATATTTCAAAGTAATACTAAGCTGTCTGTGCATACATCCAAGTTGTTCAGATTCCACTGCATAATGAAACATTATTCCCCTTAGAAAAACACCCAGATGCCAACTGAACCACCCAAGTTTCCAGGCAGGCTAATTTTCAACACTAACAACTTTTACAGTTTTGCAGTGCAGCATCGTCGGTACTAACCGGATAACTGCAGAGTCAATTTACGCCCTCACATAATGAAGACAATTAAAATGCGACCATCAAATGAATGGAGCGCTCCTGATAGCGGCAGACAATTAAAAGGCGGACAAAGTTGTTTCGGAGAAAACAATAGATGCTGGGGAAAACATTACCTTGTGCTTTTTATGAATGCCATAAAAGTGTTATTAATCCCAGGTTCCACAACAACAAAGTCGTTATTTTGTGAAAAGAAATGGAAATGAGGAGCACCTGGTTGAAGTGGAAACAGTTTTTCGAATGGAGTGATTTGGGGCTATTTGTTAACTGCTGATGGAATAGAAACCAGAGAAAAACAAGAAGATGCTGACACCAACGGTGTTTCTCTTGATAATATCCTCTGCTTTTATGTTTTTCAGGAGATCCTTCAATATGGCCGCTCGTTTGAAGTGGAAAGGATCCTATCTGATGAAAGATATCAAACACTTAAGGTCAGTGGATGAAAAACAGCTCCACGCTCATTTGCCTTTTCTATTTTAAGGCTTTGAAATTGCTGTGAAAGTGATTTGCATTTGCCATGTCTTAAGGACACAGAGCTCTTCAAACTGTGAAAGCTAACCCCTTCTGAGGAGAGCCGTCATTTCAGAGCATGTCTTCTTGATTATGTGCTTACCTCGTTTCCTGCCAGCTGTTCACAAGTGTGTTTGGGGTTGGACCTAAGACGGCTGACAAGTGGTACCGCAGAGGGCTGCGCTCATTCAGTGAAGCTCTGGCAGACAGCAGCATCCAGCTCAACCGGATGCAACAAAGTGGTACGTCAACATTTCAGCAAATTACACGCTGACTGTTTCAGTCTGCTTCCAAGAAAGTCTCACACACCTGATCGTTACTTTCCTCCAGGGGGGGTTCAGTGTCAATTGAGATTTTTCAGTCCCATAGGAGGCTCCTTATGTGAGGCTGGGGCTCTAATGTGTTTCTTTAAAGTGAGACCAGCAGGGAGTTTGAAGTGAAAACACAATGGGTAAAGGCAGCAGGGGGACTTTTAATAAAAATCAATGAATCATGGCTGTAACGGGGGAGCCTTGCTTTGGGTCCCATGAGGTCTTTTGACTCAGCTGACTGTTTGAATGAGCTGTGAGGCAAAGCAGGAGAGAGGCCGCTGACTTACACAAGTCCTGTGGCTAGCAGAAGAAGGACCTCTCCTCTGTGAGAAACACATGAAACCCCACTTGGAGTTTGCATAAAAGCCTCCGAAGGACTAAGACTGTGAAACAAGATTCTCTAGTTTAATGAAACCAAAATGAAAGTGTTTGGCCTCAATTCTAAAAGTTAGGGCTGGAGGAAACCAGGCACCGCTCTTCACCTGCCCAATATCATCTCAACAGTGAAGCATGGTGGTGGCAGCATCATGCTGTGGGGGAATTTTTCAGCAACTTAATGGAGCTAAGAACAGAGATATCCTCAATAAAAACCTGTACCGCAGCAGTCAGGACCTCAGAGTGGGCCGATGGTTCACTTTCCAACAAGACAATGACCCTAAGCACACAGCCAAGACAACACAGAAGAGGCTTAGGGCAGCTGTGAATGTCCTAGAGTGGCCCAGCCAGAGCCCTATTGAACATCTCTGGAAAGACCAGAAAATGGCTGACCACCAACGGTCGAAGAAGAACAGCAGAAAATCTTCAAATACAGGTGTGCAAAGCATGTCACTATTTCTGGGATACAAAAGAAGCTGAATATTATTATTTCTTTTTTAATTCTGCAACTTGACAGGTTGGCACAGTCGTGTAACAGCCTCCACTCTTCTTGGAAGGCTTCCCACAACATTTTGGAGTGTTTTTGTGTAAATGTGCACCCATTCATTCTGTATAGAATTTATGAGATCAGGCACTGATGTTGATGAGAAGGCCTGGCTTGTAATCTGCTTTCCAGTTCATCCCAAATGTGCTTGATGGGGATGAGGTCAGAGCTCTGTGCAGCGTAGCATTGCCCAATAATGTCTTGGCATTTTGAAGCATTAAGAATGGCCTTCACTGGAGATAGGTGGCCTAGCCCCAAACCTTTAAACCAGCCCCGTACCATTATCCCTCCTCCACCAAACTTTATAGTTGGTACAGTAGAATTAGGGTGGTAATGTTCACCCAGCATCCACCAAACCCAGGCTCACCCATCTGTCTGCCAAACAGAGATGTGTGATTCGTCACTCCACAGAACATGTTTCCACTGCTACTGCTTGGCCATGGAAACTTCCATGAAGCTTCTGTTGCAGTTTTTGTGCTTACGCTGATGCCAGTGGAAGTTCAGAAATCCTCGACTGGAACAGTGACTTTTACTCACCATGCACCTAGCAGCTGTTGACCCTGCTCTATTATTTTACATGGTCTTCTCCTTCATGGCTGAGTTGTTGTTGTTCCTAAAAGCTTCTGCTTTCCAATAATATCAACTACAGAAGAATGAAATTTTGACAAAACTGTCCTAATGCAAAGGTAGCGTCCAACGCAATGCCATGCTTAAAGTCACTGAGCTCTTCAGAATGACATCTTTTGTATCACAAATATCTGCAAACAGAGACTGCATGGTTAGGTGCAAAATTTGATACACCTGTCATAACAGGTCTGATTGAAACACCTGGTGTTAACAGGTGTGGCCAATTACTTTTGTCCATATAGTGCATATGAAGACTATGCTCAGATAAATATGACAGGGTTAGGATTAGGATTGTGGTCATTTTGATGTGTTAAACAATGCATTTTACAAAAACTACACTATACTTAACGGTAAGTTAAGACAAAGTAATCGACCTGACAAAAGGCTTTTAATGACAGAGAATGTGAAGATTACGTTTTGCAGGTGCATGTTTTGGAACATGTTGCATACATACACATAATGGTTGTATATTAAAAAAAAAATTAATAAACTTTATCAGTTTGATCTTTCTATAGCTTGTAATTGTGCTTTTTCAGTTGTGTCCTAACTTTTTTTGGAACCAGGATTTGCATTTTCAAACTTTTTGTGTTGTGCTTTTGTGGTGTTTGGGGAAAAGACTAAACCAGACTGAACAGCTTCATATTCTGGATGATTTGGGTTTAAACTCGGATCAACAGCAGCTAAAGCTGAGCGTGCTTGATGTTCATCCTCTGCTGCGTTTATTTTGTGATGCTGCATGTTGGAGGTTGACTTTGTGACCTGTGAGATTTTTGATCCCTGAGACCTGAAGGTTTCCACTGCAGTGTTAGGGTTAAAAAGTGAGCCTCTGATCTTTGGCAGCTTTTAATCTCTAGCTGTCGTGGTGTAGTAGCTGTAATAACTGTCCAGAGGGGATGTGGGAAAAAACACGGCCTGTGGCGACCTGTATCAGAGAGTTTATCATGTGGTCGACATGAAAGAGTCTGTGGAGGACGGAGGATGTGTTAGCAGAAAGGTCATCATGATGACTCACTTGTGTGATTTAATGATACTCTCTAGAGAACGATGAAAAAAGATGAAAAGAAAGACTTAGAGGAATGTCAAAATACAGTCCATATAATCATACCTGAGGCCCATGCTAGGGCCAGAGCATTATTGTGTGGTTGACCATACATATGGCTGTCCATCGCAGTAATTCTAGATCACTTCAAGTGTTTTCCTTCAAACTTTGAACAATAAACAACACAGGCTAAAGGATGAACTAAATGTATTTTGAAGGTGGAAGTTCAAGGTCAGTGAGCCTCATGTTCATCCCTTTCTTATAACTCTGATTTCTCAAGAATGCTTGGAGGATTTTTCCTTCAACTTTGCACACATGTCCACTCAGACCCACGGATGAACTGATTGGATTTTGGAGGACAAAGGTCACTGTGACCTTAAGTCTTGTGAGCGCAATAGCTCAAGAATGTTTTGAGCCATTTTCTTTTTAAATTTGTCTCATTCTATTCTGTTATTCGTTCATTTTTTAAATCTTTATGTCGTTGTTTTGGGTTGTTGCCATGAACAAACATTTGAATAAGGAAAGCATTTTTGTCCACTTGTGTTCATTAAGCGTATTTCAATCTTGAAAATATTCCTGTTTGGCACAATTAAAATAGATGAAAATGGTGCAATTAATTTGTGATAAGTCATGAATAAACTATCAAGGCTGTGAGATTAATCGCGTTTTAAAATTTTAATCTATAAACAGCTCTAACATTAAGGCATACATTTGCAGCCTCACGGGTCATAACAGAGACTGGATTGAGAAGTTGTTCTCCATCTCTCCAACCTGGCACAGTGCTATGAGTGTGCTGTGTGTGTTTAGAGCATCTCAATCAGGATGGATGCAGTGTGATTTTAAAGGAGTGACAGAGCCACAGGCTCGCAGTGTGAAACATGTTGCCTCATTCTACAAATTTTTGTACTGAAGGGAAATACAAACAGACTCAGTGTGCAAGGTTCAAGAATGGTGTTTTCTCGGATTACGGCTGCGAAAATAAAATGCATCCGAAAATAATGGACCCAGTGTGTAAAGACCTTAACTCGGTTGCCATTATGCATCAAAAGTGCATTACAATGCCAAATGTGTTTTAAAGAGGGAAATTGTGTTTAGAGTTTTGGATAAAAGATCAAGTGAGTTTTGCAAATTGTGTCCAAAGAGGAAAAGTGTTCAGGTTTTGTAAACAGGGGGGCTGATTTGATAAATGAGTTTAGGTATCTGACCATGTGGTTCAGAGAATGGGAAATAGTGTTTTAGACATTAAGAAAAACTGTGATTGCACTCTCACTGAGTGTGTATTCTCTTCAAAAGAACATCTGAGTGAAGGTTGCTTGTTGTAGTTTTTCACTCAGCAACTTCATCCATCCATCCATCTCCTTCTGCTTATCTGAGGTCGGGTTGCGAAGGCAGCAGCCTAAGCAGGGAAGCCCAGACTTCCCTCACTTCATCCAGCTCCTCTGGGGGGATCCCTAGGCGTTTCCAGGCCAGCCGGGAGACATAGTCTCTCCAGCGTGTCCAGGGTCTTCTCTGGTGCCTCCTCCAGGTGGGACCTGCCCGGAACACCTCACCAAGGAGATGTCCAGGAGGCATCTGCGCCAGATCCCCGAGACACCTCATCTGGCTCCTCTCAACGCACAGGAGTAGCGGCTCTACTCCGAGTCCCTCCCGGATGGTGAGCTTCTCACCCTATCTCTAAGGGAGAGCCCAGACACCCTGAGGAGGAAACTCATTTTGGCCGTCTTTAACCCACAGCTCGTGACCATAGGTGAGGGTGGGAATGTGGACTGACCAGTAAATCGAGAGCTTCGCCTTTCGACTCAGTTCTTTCTTCACCACGACAGACCGATGCAGAGACCATATCACTGCTGACGTCGCACCGATCCGCCTGTCGCTCCATTCTTCCCTCACTCGTGAACAAGACCCCGAGATACTTGAACTCCTCCACTTGTGGCGGGATCTCATTCCCAACCTGGAGAGGGCATTCCACCCTTTTCCAACTGAGGACCATGGCCTCAGATTTGGAGGTGCTGATTCTCATCTCTGCCGCTTCACACTTGACTTGACACCGAACATACAGGGACCGAACAGCCCTTATCAGGGGGGTCTGGTACCCCATACTCCAGAGCACCCTCCACAGGATTCCCTGAGGGACACAGCTGAATGCCTTCTCCAGGTCCACAAAGCACATGTCAACTGGTTTGGCTAACTCCCATGCACCCTCCAGGACCCTACCGAGAGTGTAGAGCTGGTCCACTGTTCCACGACCAGGATGAAAACCACACTGCTCCTCCTGAATCCGTGGTTCGACTTTCCAATGGACCCTCTTCACCAGGACCCCTGAATAACAAGTTCTCTTACAGTAATTTCTTCACAGGTACAGATCTCTAGTTTTCATGCCAAGACAGTGCAACCATAATACCATTTTGCTTGATTGCAGTCTTAAATAATGATTTAAAAGACAACACTAGTCACAATCAGAACATCTACATAATGTTAAAAAGGGATAATTGCTGTCTTTATCGGAACTTTTCTTTTTCAAGTACATGTAAGCTAGTCTGATTGAAATTGTAACAAGACAAATTTCTCATAATTGGACTAACATTGTAGTGTTCTATTCCAAACAACCCCCAAAATTAAGGGGAAAAACATGCAAAGTCAGAAAAGTACTCCCATGATGGAGTGGAAATGTTATTGAGTACAGAAGAGAAACACTAGAAAATTTAGAAAAAGTGGAAAAAAGACCAAGAGATTTATTTATGTAACTTGTTCTGTAGTCATTACCTTCTAAGCATTAAAAACAAGACTGAACAGGCTGAGGCAGCTTTATTGCTAAACAGATACCCCTCCCACTGACTGTCATAAATTATATAATTTGTACAAAAAATATTACTTATTTAAATCTTTTGTAGAAGTTTTAACTTAATGATTACTACAGGTTAACCCGTTATGGGGCAAGGAACCTTACATGATCACTTCAGTCGACTTACTCTGTGGCCTTCTCTAACTCTCTGTGATACAATTGAACCAGAATGATTTTTGCTCAGCCAAGATCAGACCATTAATGCCAAAGAAAGTGACATCACGCCATCCAACCAATCAGCAATGACCTATGATGACTCAAACGTAGTTTCCTCCAGAACTTGAAAAATGCCCTTTTTTTCTTTTTTTTGGTCACAAACAAACAACCTAACATCATAACTAACCACGATAAGCTGATGAAACTCACACATTATAAAAGTGATAAATGTCACAACGGTTTATATCAAATCAATAACAAAATAATGAAGATATTTCCAAAAGAAGGAAGGACAAAGATTTGATGAAGCTTATGATATGATTGTATGTGCACACAAGCAGGGTATATGCGAGTAAATGGAGTTTACCCATTTATTTTTTAGTCTCCAACCCCCGTCTAAAGCCTCCACTGATGCACATTATCAAATGATGTGCACAATGAGCAGAGCTCGTGTGCAGCTTCCTATCCTCTTGCATTCCTTATCATCATTTCATGATTATCCTCAGTACCTGAAGTCATACAGTAGAATCAGTGATTATGCAAATACAAAAAACAAAGGGAAAAAAAAAAGATTTTAAGGTGAACTAAATCCACAAGAGCAATCTATCACAGGCTAGTCATCCTTTACTGGACGGGTTGCTTAAAATGTGGGGTATAAAGGGGGAGTATTCCCTCTTCTGCAGGCACCACCATACCCCTGCAGACAAGATTTCCCTTTTTTATACATGAACATGATGTGCTCTTTTTCAATAATTTAACAGACATATGGGACATAGTAAACGTATATGCAATATTCCTCATGGCAAAAGATCTTTAAAGTCGCATAAATGTATGTGTAAGATACATAAATAATGCGGTCGGAAATCAATCCACTCCACATGTTTACTCCCGAAACAGCCCCAAACTGGCCATGGCGTTCTGAGCATGCTCCACAGTTCCCATGCTGGGCTTTGACCTTAAGTCAAACAGCATAAATGTGTGAGGAAAGCTGGTGTTAAATGCATGCACATATTACCATTAAGCAGAGGGGTCGCTTGTATCTCGTTTGTACTAGAAGTAAAGCAGAGTTAGTACAAAATGTAGAGAGCTATAAAGCCATGTATGTTTGACTATGAAAACATACATGGCTTTACAGCTCTCTACATTTTGTACTAACTCTACTAATGATGGACATACTTCCATCATTAGCTCAAATTCTCAATGATGAGACACTGAGACAAGTACAGTCCAGTTAAACAACCCACTCAAGATGAAACCACATCCTGTCTTTGAATTTTCAAATATTTAAATTTGAGTTATCATAAACTCAGTGCCACTTCCAATGCATTGGGATTGGATCCTCAAAGTCAGGTTGTATGCCCTTGAAACAAGTGAAAATTTTAATGATACAGATATTTTAGACATGAACTGGCCTGTTAATAAGAGCCGACCCCACCATCTTTGGGTGAAAATGTTCTATCTAAGTCAGGGGTGCAAAGGCTTCTCTAGGCCCATTTTTAATTGGCCTGCAGCGAATGACTGAATCTAAAATTAAATATGTACAGCATGAGAATATAAAGCTTTTTCTTAACTATGTTATGCTTATTTTTTTTGACAGTAGCTGACAAAAGGATTACAGCAGCAAAGAGCAACACAACATAGTGAGGGACATCAAAATGACCCCATCATCCTGGTATTTCTCTGTATGTGGCCCACGAAGAAAAAGTCTGGACAATCCTGATCTACATGAATGGCATGTGAACAGGGAAAGATGAGGTCTTTGGTGATTTAAACAGCTTAAAATATAAAACCTGTAGAGGTTCACGGTTATTAGGAGCCCAGATCCATTGACCAGAAAGGTCAACATAAAAGTAATTACTCCTCTGAGCGGGGACTTTCACTGTAACATCATAAAATAAAGTTAAATGTAGTTGTCTGTGAGTGTTCAGACTCTCCAAGCATCTGGACGACCGACCCCACCTTGTAAACAGTGATGTCATGAATGGACATGAGCTTGTATAGCGCTTTTGTAGTCATCTAAATACCCAAAGCACCTTTACACTGCAGGACACAACCTCTCACCCCACAATCATTCACTGATGGCAGAGGTTTCTATGGAGAAATGGCCATCAGTATTAGCTAATCCCATTCAGACATATCTATACACATTTACACGCCACAGATGAAGCAGTGAGCAAACTCAAGTGTCTTGCCCAATGACACATTGACATGTTGCTAATATGTTAGCGAATGAGTTAATTGCCTGTTAACAGGCTGCCGGACTACAGCAAACACAACACCGGTCCAGCTTTTCACCACTTGACTCCTCTCTTCTTTGTGCTAAAAGCCAAGAAGCTCTTTTTTTTTCCCACCTTTGTCATTTGAGAATGAAAAACATATAACATATTAAGCTTTTTAAATTAGTTTTAAGCACAAAGTACATCACAATAGCTTTTAATTGTGTTGCGTTTTCTAATCTACTGCATTACACTCTCAGGCTTGTTTTCAGAGGAGGATGCTGTGGTCATGAATAACAGGAAATGAATACCACCAGTTAGGAATCAATGGCAATGACCTGCACACTGTTAGTACGCTAAAGCTCGGAATTGACCTGTAAGCTGTTATTATCCTCAGAAATGTTCACAGACATATGGTATGATCCGTGCACTTTACAAAAAAGCATTTTTTTCCCATGAGTTAACTAATTCACGATCGACATGACACATTACTCTGTCCTGCAGACCTCCTACTACACATGTGACCAGATGAAGGGAGACAAGAGCCTTAAGAGGTCTTGTGATCTTGTCATCATGCCTCTTTAAATGCTTTTCTCCCTTGTTTTGTCATAAATGTGCTTTTACTTGGGATATCTTCTAACCAAAAGGTAAGCGATGGAGTCATGATGCATCATTCACAAACAAGCCTGTTCTAGAAAACAGCTCTTTTATGTGAACCATATGAGCAGGCACCCATTCAGGAATACCTTTCCTGTCTTCCACTTTTAGTAATTACTACACATTTTAAAAGCCAAACAGTTCCAAATGAAGGGCTGTTTGGAAGAAAAAAGACCAGCTCTTATTACAGAGCTGAGCCAAATGATTTGGATCTCTAAAAAGAGACAGATTTCCCATCACAACTAGCAAGCAAGCTGTAACACAAGCAAGGTCAGGGTTTACAATGCCAATCCATGAGTGGCTGTACTGGGCCAAACTGGACTGCTTGGTGGTAACGGACCATACAAGAGCGTTGTCTGACACCACTCATCCTGACTTTAGACCAAGGCTGTAAATGTGTGTAAACTTTTGCTGGACCGTGTCACTACCTGAGGGACTCAAAAGTAGCTTAAGATTTGTTTTCTCCTTTTTGAGTGTATGGAAACAGCGCAAAACTTGGGCACACTGATAGCAAAACCACTTCTTGCCTCCATCTAGAGTTCTTTGCTGTGATGTGTCGTCATCTGCAAACATTGCATAGATGGCAAAGAATGATATCATTAGAGGAAGAGGTGCAGACCAAGATGTAAAAGTTTAGTGCGCATTCACAGTGATTCTTCTCTAAAGTTAAGCATTGCTCTTATCAGAAATAAACAGCTGAGTGAACAGGAATCCAGCTGCATTCTGCAGGAGCATCCAAACATGCAGATACCATCAGCCCCAGTCGTTGCTGGAGATCGAAATCCCACAGAGGAATTTAATGTCCTCAGCTAAATGTCTCAAAGAGAAACAGCGATAGGCCCAGAGTCATTTGTCTGCATCGTTTCTCTGCTGCTTCTTCTGCTGCTCAAAATGTGGCTCTGCATGAGCTGGTAATTCAAAACATTATATTACACTGCTCGCAGGTTCCCATTCAGTAAGAAACTCCATCTGATAATGCATTACACTGACAGACATCTTCATCAAACTGGTCATAATCCATCACTGGGAACAGTGCCGCCTCGGCACCGTGCAGAGAAATAATGTGAGTTTTTGACACAGAAAATGTGTCTGAACCCTGATCACTGCACTCTATTGTGTTCATGTGGAAAGAGCAGAATGAATGAAGTACGCCATCTATTTTACTGCAGAACAGACCAAATAAGTCTACAGAGTAATTAAACATCAGAGTTTCAGCTGAGGTGCAACGACCCTGGGATTTCAGAACATGTCTGCACTCTCACTCCTTCACATCCTCACTGCCAGCACATTATCATACAGTCTCTGCTGCTTTTACACATGTTGGTTACAATGTGATAACCGTCCAAGGTGGACTTACCATGAGCTACCTATGTGTGAAATTTTAGTATATTCTACTGAGGAAGACACAAGCTCATATGCTATCAACCCCTTTTTTAAGAAAAAACATGGTTTATTTGCAAGTTTGGTTAAAGACCAACACTACTTCTACTACCACTAATAATAGTAAAAATAATAGTAAAAAAAAATAACAAAGGTAATAGCAATAAGCATCTATCAACTTCCACGCAAATCCTATCTGACATGGGTGAAATAGGAAAGAGGTGGGCTGTTTTCTCTATATCACCCATCCTTATACAAGTAAAGCCAATGGTGGGCAGTAGCTTATCATTTTTTTCAGCTTTTAAGTAGTTATGTCCTTTTCTTGCAATGTGAAACAGCTTGCATTTTTTTATATAGCCTTTTTGATTCCCCCTCTAAAGGCCCTGGGCTCCACTTCAGAAGCCACTGGCTCGGTGGATCATCATCATCATGCTAATACTTCAAGAATGCCTTTTTCATCACTATTTACATGTATTAATCACAGATAATAACTATGCATTGACTGAGATTTTAACCTTATAAATGCCAAAGACTTCAGCGGTTTCAAATAATGTCTTTGTCCCTTATTTGTTCTGTTGAATATTCCTTTAAAGCTGTTTACGGTAGGAAACACTGAGCAAAAACAATAAAATAGACACATTCTGACCGTCGGCTTCTACTGAAGTCATAGAAAAGGTTGGCGGACACTGCTGAGCTCTGAAAGCTGGCACCACGTCACCTATCTCCAGATCAGCCATTACAAAAATGCAGGTGCAATAACAAATTTACACCAATAGAGGGCAGTAACTATGTGTATTTCTGGCATGATATGTAGATTTTTAATAGTTTGCATTCAGATGTTGTGATCTGGGCCCTTTCTGATCAACAGCACTGCTAAATACACAAATAAGATTTCTTGTTAGTATTTAAGTATATGCTAATTATTTGTCAGTGTAAATCCGTTGGGGGGAAAAGCTAATTAATGTTTCTGTGATGTACAGAAGTAATGAAGTAATACAAACATAGATACATGAAATCAGCATGAATCCCATCAATCATAATTTATCTCCGTTTCTGCAGCGTCTGTACTCCTCCTGTGCGTTCAGCGGGACTTCATGCTCGTCTCCTCTTATCAGCCAGCAGAATATCTCACATGTTACTGTACTTTTAATTCAGTCTGACGCTCCATTCCCCCAGAGCAAACGTCTCTGATTGATGGCTGGCTTGTAGACTAATAACCACGTGCTCTGTTCCCTGCAGGTTTCCTACATTATGGAGACATCTCTAGGGCTGTCAGCAAAGCAGAGGCCGGAGCCCTGAGGAACATTATTGACGAAGTCATCCATGCCATCACACCGGATGCTGTGCTGGCGCTGACAGGTGGCTTTAGCAGGTATGAGATGTGTTTCCTCCTCTCAGTGACGATATGGTTGTTGAAAAACGAGAATGCCCCTATACAGTTTTTTCTCTTTTCCATGCCAGTCATTTTAATGTTTCTATACAAAGAGGACATAAAGCAGAGCTGGACGAATGGGAAAGTATCTCCCTGCTTAGGCAATATCCCTGCAATGATGGAGGTTTAAAACAATAAGATTTTCTCATCTAAACTCTATTATTCATTACCATGTGGCACGGCTGTGTGTCATACATTATAAAGGTGATTCAGACAAAAAATATTGATTAAATTAGTTTAAAATATGATGCTTTTTTTGCCCTGAAAGGTCCATTGTAGTTTAAAAAAGTCTTACTCCTATATTATATTTGAGTATGTGCATCACTTTGAATATTTCCAACAGTTTTCAAAACTGGAGAAATCTTAAATTTCTATAAATGTGATGGGATGTTTTTTTTTTACACTGATGCTCATAATAGAGCCACCATGGCAGACACAGGTTGTTTATTATGACCATGAAAATGTTGGTTATGTGAAAGACTGCTGTGTAATGCAGAAGGAACTGCTACAGTAAACCAATGATTTGGTTTCACTGAATTTCTCATGATGAAGGAGAAAAGCTGGTAAGAGCGCCCTGCCTGGTCTGCGCTGCAAGCCATCCCAGCATGCTTTGTGAACAGGCCAATCAGAGCAACAAAACATGTGATGTTGTAGGTTTGTGCTTCCCTGGGGGATGAACTACATAAGCTGAGCTTGAAAGGCAGCTGTTACCATTATTTACTATCAGAGGAGCAAAATCACCCTTCCCATCATTAAAAGCCTGATAAGCTGATGGCATATGGATGCTGGTCAGTCCCTTGGCTTTGTATGGTTATCTTTCTGGTTTAGCTAAAAGCGATGATAATGAGTGATCGAAATACTCTGAAGCATGTCTATAAAGGCAATGGAGCCAGAGAGCTACAAGACAAACCCACATCTGGGGTATAAATAACCAAACATTCAACGGTGCTTTATTAGCTCTGAGAGGAGAATCATAACTCAAACTCACCAAAATGCTCTATTGGTGCAAAGACAGTGTGGCTACAGGCTGTTCATCTCTGACAGCCACTCTCAGAGACCGTTTATCTGAGGTGCCGTATATCTCAGGACGGATATTCACGCTACAACTTAACAAACAAACAAACAAACAAACAAACAGATTAAACCTCTGTTAGGGTTACAGTTAGGATTAGGATACCAAAGTTAAAAGTTAAAAGCCTGACCTGCAAAACCTGATTAGTTTAATAAAACTGAGAAAACTGTCTACCTGTGGAAAAAAGCTCATCCTCCATTAACACATTCTAAGGCATTGAATACATAGGCTACATGCATAAGCTACGTGAGTAATGAAGCTACGTAGTTAACAGAGCAGAGACTAAATTTACAAAGAAGATAAGCTATTTTTTCTACGTATCTAAGCTAGCTTAAACTGAAGCTCCCTCTGCTAAAGCTCAAGTTGCCAAAGCTAACTCAGCTAAAGATAAGCTAACTTAGCTAAAGCTATGCTTATAAAGCAGCTACTTAATCTTTGTTGGCTTTAGTTAAAGCTAACAAAGATAATACGAGTTTGTGTAACTCTAAAATGGGTCTTTACACAGTTTAATCTGGGATTAGAGCTCAGATCTTTTTCTCTGTTTTGTTCATGAAATGTTGCTCAGTCTGTAATGTCTGGAATGTGGTTATTTCATCAGACATGTGGGCTTGCTTTAATGACTTAATTTACTGATGAGTGCCCTGGACTCGGACACTGTTGCACTAACATCTCCTGCATACCATGTACGAGTCTATGTTAATCAGGCCAGAGACCGTGTCTTTAAGTGGACCTGGGCGCCATGTCTGAGTATGGCACACTTGTATACACATTGATCAAATTGAGTAAGACTTTTGGGTCAAATGTACTCAAATCCAGGCCTAGGTCACTAATGTGAAACCTTGTTCAGATGAACAGACTACCTACTGATGTGCACCTACCATATGATGAATAGGGATGACCAGGCAGTTGACTTCTATCCCTGATGGTAAAACAACCTGTGCTTCTCCTCAAATAAGCAGATGCAGACTAAATGGCTGTTAAATGTTTGCATGAAGTTAAACATCCACATTTTCCTGCAATATCTTGTTAATTTTATTGCAATACCTGACTCAGATTGGCTTATAACACAGCTTTTGTGCAAAGACATTGGAAAGAAAACACAATGATCTCCTTTAATCCTGATCTTTTTATAAACAGAAGTCCCAGAGAGTGTGTTGTTGCATCAGCTGTTGATTAAACACATCTTTATCTCTTTGTTTTTCATAATGAAATCTTTATGTGGTGTTCTCAGGTCAGCCCTGACATGCTATTATATTTACATTAGGATGAAAAAATGCATTACATGGTCGTCCCAGAGAGCATGCTGAGCGCTCCGTTAAAGCTTCCTACTGAGTTCAACTATTTCCTCACAGCTGGTGCCCCCCTCTCACGCCCCCACCCCGTCACCACCTATTTGTGCCGTTCTTTTTTATGCGCGCTGCTTTGTGCCCGAGTGAGCGTGGAGCACTTTGCTCTGCTGTTGTAAAAATCCAGCCATAGCCAGTGGTGTGTGTGGTAAATAATTCAAAAGCAGTCTGGCAGTGAGGACAGGCGCTCGCCTCTCAACAGGGGTGACAGAGCCGCCACAGCTTAGCTGATGCTCTTTAATAGCGCCTGGGCTACAAAACATTACGTGTTGCCAAGGAAAGGTCTCTTTTTTCTCCTCAAATAACCACAGAAAAGTTTTAACATATTCCTCTTTACGAAGTTTGTAAAAATGATGACAGATTCACTTGAAAGTGTTACGACTTTTTTTTCAAAAATCAACCACTGTGGCAAGTGCTTTTTAGTGGAAATGTAAAACAGATCAAATAAGAGAAGATAGAATAGCTGCATTCACTTCTAAATACATGCCTAAGGAGCGCTACACACCGGACATTTTCTGACTTCACAAACTTTGAAGATCACAGACATTAGGACTGATTTTTCACACATAGTTCTCTGAACGCACAAACAAGACATTTCAGCCACACTAAGGTTTTCACAGTGGAGATTCCACACTCAAGATCTCACAGAAACTTGTGGGATCAAACATGGCTCCAGAAGACAAACAAATATGGAGGATGATCAATGCTGTCAGCTGGCTCTCCTGGGGTTGCAGCAAAACGAACAATGATAAAATGAATATGTGTGAAATCCTTGCTAAGAAGACAGTTTAGGTGTTTTTATGTTCAGTGCCAAATTTTTAGCTGTTAAAGTGCCTAACATCCAGTTGGCGATGCTTTCCGGTCTTATTGGCTATTATGAGCACACCGTGCATTAACAGACTATATCCTGAGCACCAGGTAAGCATTACTGTTTATTTGTCTAAGAAGATTTAAAGAAACAATTTACGATTCATGCAGAAAAACACACTGGTGCCACAGCGTTGCGTTGCATGATGTCACATTGTATTGGGTTAGATTGCACTGCGTTGTGTCGTGTTGCGTCATGTCTCAATCGCTGGGCCTGTTGCTTAATACCAGAAGCAAGAGCCTGGTCAGGGCTCACCTCCCCACCTTACCGGGGAAGTGTAAAGACAATAAGGGCAGACAAGGCCTCCCACTTATTCTACACCTCGAATGTGTAGAATAAGTGGGAGGCCTCGTCTTTCTTCCTCTGTGCTCTCAAACAGAACTTCCACTTGCCAGAAAAAGAGAGAGAGAATGTGACAAGAGCAGCATGCGGCGCTGACAGTCTACAGTTTGATTTTTGCTTTGAAACGATGTACATAAAGTCAATCAGATCAGACAGTGTAGAGAGATCAAGGAGGGCTCAAAACACCATCATCAACTCTAGACACGCCCTCAAGCAGAAAGCTCGCTTGTGGTGGAAAAGCAAATCCCCTGCTGTGGTGGGCTGCCATGCCGAGTCAAACCAAGTAGAGCAGCGCCATGTTATGGAAAATAACCGGCGCAATTATGGCGGAAGAGCTTAGCGTGGATGCTGCTAAAGCAACAGTTTTATCAGAACTTTACAACATGTCTTTGTTGAAAGAAAGAAGAATAGAAGTTCTCTATGGAGTTTACTCCTCGGTAGGGGCGCACCTCAGCAGCGGCTTCGTCACGTGTTTGCTCTGATTGGCCAGTAAAGATGTGACAGCCAGAATGTTCATCCAATCACCCTCCAGGTTTTTTCTCAAATGCTCTGCCCTTTCCCAAATGCTGTGTATGAGAGGTTCACCAGATGGATGTGGCATGTCAGATTACCCATGACCCTGAATGGATAAAAGTAGTGTAAAAAATGTCTGGATGGCTTACTTGGTTTCTGACAGCTGAAAGTATCTAGTTACATTACTTTTGCATTAATCCTTGTTAGCAGAGATCTTCTGTAACCTAATTTCCAATGAAAATGCAATGCTAAACCTTACATATTCCCGCATTAGTGTGATATAACATAATGACACTATTTTGTTTAGTAAAACCCGTGTGGACACGTGAGTGATGTCAGCAGTGATGTAACAACACAGAACTTTCATTTGCTCCACAAAAAATTAGTCTGCAGTCGAGTCCGTCCATCATGTGTGATGTTAGTCAACATAAGTCAATATAAGACTGTCACTGGCTCCTGTTGATTCTGCATACCACTACAGTTAGCACAGACAAATCCTTTTAGTATGTAGGCTAAGACCTCTCCTCTCTCCTCTTAAATACAAACATTTCAACAACAAAGTTGTGAAAATCGAGCCAAAACAGCACCTCACAGCTTTGGCTGAGTGGTAGGTTTCGGCATCATGCCGTTATCATGAGCATCACTTGGGCTCTGGGTGTCTTTGCTAGCTTTGTGTTAGCGTGCTGCCTTTGCAGATGTTTGGACAGATTTGATGCAGAGTTAACAGCTGTGGTGAGTTGTTTCTGACGGTTTAAACTACACCGTCATGTTCTTGTCCTTTTGTGAAACAAATCTGAAGTATTGTTTAATTCACTGGACATTTAAACATTTAAACATGCTCTTGTGTAGACAGCTCCACCGTTTCCTTCTACCTCCTTCTTGGACTCGAGCTAATGAATCAGCCACCTGGATCAGTGAGTGCCTATTAAAAGGGGCGCTTGATTTGTCTTCTCCTTGCCCCTGTTTTACATGTAGTTGAAGGATTTACAGTAATGCAGGTAACAAGATTATTTTCGTACAGTAAAGGTAATGTGATTATTGAGTTTGAAGCAGTAGTAGGGTAATAAAATGAGACTGCAGCCAACACCCAACACTTCCTCTGTTGACCTGTGGTATGTGCCACAGCATGTAACCTAATGTTGATATTTTACTCTCGTAAGTCTTGTAAGGTTGTGCATTGTGTTTTATTTGGAAATCAACATGTGTGTAGCATGTGCTGTGCTGTGCAGTTGTATGTGGAAACTGAGGGTAATACTACGCCATGGGAAAAGGAAAGGTAATTTCAGAGGTGGAAAACCACTGGATTTTGTATGACACAACACATGATTTCTTTAAAACATTAACCCTTTATCTATTTTATGTACTCACACATGGCAGAAACTGAAAAATCATGCAATCATACATAAGTGAACAGCAAGTCAACTCCATAAAGTGAAATGGAATAGTTGTTTACATGCTGTTCTCATGTTAGACTCCTCTCTGATGTTGTGATCTCTTGTCTCCAGCTGCTCAGGGCTATGGTGTGCACATAACACTAAAGACATGTTGTATGTGAAATCTGAGGGTTACACCTTACATGCTGAGACCAAACATGTTTGGAGCTGCTTTCCATTCTTACTGATCATGGCTCTGAGTGTACTGAAGTGTTATTTTACTGCTTATAAATCTCAACTTTTGATTTATAGTAGTAAAACTGTTTAATATTGCTCCTCCAAAGTTACATCGTCTGCTTTTAAAGCCCAGATTGTGGCGTATAATTAATTTGTCTCTGTGGTTAAAGGTCTCAAACTTTCCTGAGATGGTATCTGAAAAAAAAAAAATCCAATATTTGTAATCTTCAGGAGGATAAATGACAGCTGGAATGATATCTGATTATGTAAATAACAGCTCCTCCAGGGGGAAATATAGTAAAGGAGATGAGCAAAGTGATTAGAGCATCATGGATAGTTAACATCAAGAATGAAGGGGAGGAACGGAGCAGGATTTATGGGCACTGAGTCTGCTGCAGAGTATGAAGGGTGCCCGGGAGAGAGCTTTTATGGCTGCAGAATCAGAGAGATGAAGCACACGTTTACTTCAGCTCATATTTGGTGCAGGCTCGGGGAATATTACGTGAGATCTAATTGGAATCATGCAGAGCTTTAATTGAAAAACGATTGACTTGTACATTATCAGTCAGTAAGCATGTCATTTACCTTTATCTTGTTGAAAAGCAGATTCTCCAGACGTGGGTATAACACAGTGGGAGGTGTTATAATGCCTAACAGTCCATATGCTCTGTAAGATGCCAGCAGCAGCACTAATAACCCACTAATTCTCCTCAGTGTGACAGATTTTAAAACGCTCTCTCCTAAAGTCTTGTCAGCTCCATTTAATTACCTGTGATTTCCATCCTGATGTAGAGCTCCTCATTAACTTCATGTTTTCAGCAGATAGCCTTCATCAAAAATGGAGTAAGCCACAGTGTATATCTCCTCTTAAATAAATGTGGACAATCTTTTACACACAAACAACTCGCCTGGGGAAAGTTTCCTAAATAAGCGCCCTGCTGTTGTAAACTCCAGCTGTCATCCACTTGAGAAGGACCCAGCATGGCAAGGATTTGTTGATGCCACTGACATTAGCCTTATTGAAAGGACAGCTGTGGAAGGCGGGTGTCAAGTCTTAAAGCGGTTTTGTTTTGGGGGGAGGATTAAAAATAGATTAGGGTTGAAAATACAGCTTCTTACACTGCTGCGTGTGAAAGGCTCACACTGTGTCAGCCCGGCGCTGTTTTTATGTCAGTGTGAAGTCCCCGCTGCGGATCGTTTTCAACATCAGATTGTCTGGAAAAAGACTCAAAGTGACACTTCCTTCAGCTTAATGAAACAAAAGTGAGCTAAGCTTGTTTGACCCTCCTAACTCCAGATTAAGTAATACTCCTGGGCTCCTGTCTGAGAATGCACACCATCATATTAAAACTGGTGACTACAGATCCAGTAAACAGGATGCATCATATCCTCTTGGAAATAAGGAAACAGCTCCAACCATTTTATTTCATGAGTGCTTGGGATGTTACTGATGCTGTCATCACCTTTGGTTTAATTTCTGTAATTCCCTGTATTTCTAAGTAACATGCAGAGAGGTCAGACAGGGTAGGCTGTAAGCACAAGTTGGTAGAAGCTGGATTTCATTATGTAAACCCTGCAGCTGATGTAGTGTTTCTTGTTTCTGCTTATCTGGCGTTGGGTTGTGGTGGCAGCAGGCGAAGCAGGTCAACCCAGACATCCCTCTCCCCTGCAGCACTTTCCAGTTCCTCCTGAGGGATTCCAAAGTGCTCCCAGGCCAGAGTTCTGGGTCTGCCTCGGGGTCTCCTCCCAGTAGGATGTGCCCGGAAGACCTCCACAGGAAGGCGCCCATGTGGCATCCTGATCAGATGCCTGAACCACCTCAACTGGCTCCTTAAAGGAGCAACGGCTCTATTGAGATCCTTCTGAATGACCGAGCTTCTCACCCTATTTCTAAGGCTGAGCCCAGCCACACTCCTAAGGAATCTTATTTCGACTGCTTGTATCTGCGATATCATTCTTTCGGTCATTCCCCAGAGTTCATGACCATAGGTGACCATCGTCAGGTAAAGCTTTGCCTGAGCTCCCTCTTCACCACAACGGTACAGTATACAAAACTGCCGACGCCGCACCAATCCATCTCACGGTCCATTCTACCCTCATCCGTGAACACAACTCCTTCACTTAGGGCAAAGACTCACTCCCCACCTGAAAGGGGGCAACCCACCGTTTTCCGGCAGAGGACCAAGGCCTCAGACTATTCAATTCCAACTGCATCGAAAACTTATGACTGACAGATCTTACATTAAATATCAGAGCAAATCTGGTTCAGAAGACTCAGTTGGCCTCCTTGTTAAATCATGAATTAACTGTGTTGAACCACAGTTTTTGGAAAGCTGAGTTCAGTTTCACTTGTCACACACAGGCCTGATAACCACCAGACCTGTTGAATCAAAAAAATCCTTTAAATAGAACCTGGCTGACAAAGTGAAGAAGGCTAAAGATCTCAACAAGCAACTCTATCTAAAGAAATACAAGAACAGATGAGAGAGAGAGTTACAAACCCTCTGCTGTAAAGGGCAGCGAAGTGTAATAAATGAGTGAAGACACATGCAAAGCACATTCTCTGATTTCTGACCATTGTTGGTAGTAAATGAATCAAATTAAGTTGATTTATTTTGGATATAGAGGCAAAGAACACAATAGCTGTCAACTGGATTTTTTGGAATAAATTGACAAATATCTTTATTTTACACCTGCCTTTTTTCGTCATTTAGATTACACTACGGTTTCACCTTGGAATGCATGAGTCAGAAAGCTTCATGTCCTGCATGAAGTGGAGAAGACGGTTTGGGTTTTTTCTTTTGCCACTACTGATGAAAATGCCTTTGGTTTTTCTTTCAGTTTTTTTCAGTGCTATTATAGTTCTACTTCTCAGATCATGAGTGCATGTACTGAGGCAACACCTATGGCCAACTTTAGTTATTTTTACATGGATAAAGTGACCGATTTGACATTGACGAGGGGGACAATTTAGTCTGCCAGTAAATCCTCAAACATGGGCTGACTCCCATTGCATTGTTTCCCCTGAACAACAAACAAGATAAGTTTTCCTTATCAGCTTATTTCAGGTCCATGTAATTTTGAAACCAACTCTATTATCAGCTCACAGAGGGGAAGAGCACAACAAACTGATCATGAAGCCACGTATGCTTATTGCTTTTCTTGTTTTAATGCTCTGTCGTCCTGGTTATCACCTTACTTTAGTGTGTTATGGGAAATTTTAAGATATGAAATGATGCATAACCCTGCTTTACTTTCTGCAGATGCATGCTTTCTGTGAAACTTCCAGCAGCAACACTTCCCACATCTGTATTATTTATAGATGTCGCCCTGTTGTCCACACAAATTTGTAAATAACCATTTATATTTTATAGGCTTTGTGCAGAAAGAATTAATAATTTACTGTTTTCCCTCACGCAATAAAAAAGTAACAGACTTAACTCGACTGCTTTGTGCCTCTTGTTGCACTAAACCGAAAGGCGGTGTTACTGTGCGCGGTGTGTTAACAGTCCATCAAAGCTAATATTTGCTGCTGAAATCCTCCCAGCTTCATCTCCCGCTGAGCACGAGTGGGTGCCAAATGCTGAATAAAAAATGTGTTGTGAAAGTGCATCGTTAGAGGCAGAGAGGAAGAAAAAAAACAGCCTCTTTCCTGGCAGAATGTGTCTGACATGCTGTTGTCTACTTTTCAGCTGACTTAAGTTAAACTAGAGGAGGTTTCAGCACAGGCCGACATACTAATGCAGAGGTGCGTTCAGGGAAGTGTAATGCTGCTGAATCCCATGTCAGACCCTCACACACTGATAAAATCTGGTTGTTTTCAGCTCTTATCTGAGGTAAACTCGCTTTATGCTGATGCTTTTTTGCTATTCACGGCACACATTCATGCAGTGCACTCCACTGAGTTTTGCCACCGCAGCAGAGAGATGTAGTTGGATTCACTTAACAAGTGGAGCGCACTGTACAAGCTGGAAGTGTTGTGGAAACTCAGCTTTGCCAATTAAAAGTGTTTGGAGGTTTGGAGGAAAGTTGCTCATTCAGCAGATGGAAATCTGTGATGCAAACTCTGATAGCCGCATCCTACCAGTGCGCTCATTAAACGAGCGTCGACTTTTCACTTAAAGGCCGACATAAATACCACTGAGCATGAATACAAGAAAGGGCCGCCTCGCCCACTGTTATTTCACAGAGGGAGAGAATAAATGACACACGGTCACAGCTGCCGAGTGGACCTGTAAGTGCAGCACTCACTCTGTTCGAGCCACAGGGGTACACGCTGTCACACACTAACGCTAACCATTAACATTATCATGCCTCGTGGAGCTCTAATGGCTGCTCTCTAATACTTCCTTGCTCCCTGAATTAGCCATGCTGACCTTTGAAGCTTCCCCACAAGCCATTCACAGCCTGTCTCCATCCCTTTAATGCTGCTCTCCATCCTCTGCCGTCACTCCGTAGTTAGAGGTGGCGAGGAGAGATCAAACGCGGAGCCTCATGGCAGCTGAGGCTTCTTTGGAGCTACATCAACGGACATTTGTTCACATTTTACTTTGTTGTTAACACTGGTGGTTCTAACAAATGTTTTTTCATATCAACTCAAAGCTTTTGTGACTGAAATGATTCCTGCCCTTATAGAGGGTCAGACTGAGGCTGAAGCACAAAGTAACATGGTTGGAATACAGCTTGGCAGGGGTGCTTCTGTTATCCGACATCCATCTTCCAACTTATAGAATATGGCAGCTTTGTCAGTGGCCCTCTGCTCCAAATAAATGATCTAAGGGGCCTCAGAGGAAGCTGACAGAAGCAGAAAGTGGACATGACTTAAAGCTTAACATTTTCCGGGCTCATTAAACAGAGGTATAATCCTATTCTTAGGGGGGTTATCATTTGGGACACGAGCTCAGGTCTGATCTGCCTTTAAACCAAAACACACCGTCACCAGACCATCGTGTCATGTCATATGATGTGCCTCATTGGCCATCACTAGCATGCAGCAGCGTGTCAATGTTTTAACTCCCCACCTACCTCTGCACAGACAGGTGCTTGACACCAGAAGTGAAAGCCTGCTCTGGTCTCACATCCTTGGATAAACAATGGTATTTTACCTGCAGCTGAGGTCACCTCGAACAAAGGATGGCACTGATTTCTTCTTTGCTCTCAAACAGAGCTGCTACTACAGCAGCCAAGATGGACTAAGCAGTTGTTCTCTCAGGAAAACACACCGCCAGCTGCAGCTGGCCATGAAAGGATTAAAGCAGCAATGCTGTGCTCTGTGGTGCTGCACATCTGGCTACTGAAAATGGGAGTTTGTTCATAGAAAATAACAGGAGCAATCATTTGGACATGTATTGGACAGCACTTGTGTGTTTTGGGTTTTAGAGCTTCAGCTGAAAGTTCCAGTCCAACCCCACACAAATCTCTCCGAGCCCAGCCTGGCCAACCCATTAGCTGTATTCATTTAAACCCAACCGTTTTTTTTGGCTCCTAGGATTTTATAATCAAGTTATAAACCACAACCCCAATTCCAAGAAAAGTTGGGGTGCTATGTGAAATGTAGAAAAAAACAGAATGCAATGATTTGCAAATCTCATAAGCCCGTATCTTAGGGTGCTTTGACATTAGGCCCAGTTGTTTTGCACGTTGCTCCTTCCTGCCGCTGGCTTGCTTTCACACTAGCAACATCGATCTATGCCCAGGCCCACTTGCGTATTTACTCAGTCTGAAACAGCAGGTGGTGGTATGCACGCAGCTGGTTTACAACCCTGCCAAGGAGGAAAAAGAAGAAGAAGCTACCATGGCAACCACTGGGGTCATGACCTGAGCAAAGATTGTATTTGTTCTGACCTGGCAAAAAGTCCATCCTGCAGCCATGGATGATTTAAAACCACTTTTTGAGATGCCAGCAACTTCGCTCTTCATATCTGCACATCTACTAAAGTTTAGAGGATTAAATGGGCTCGCGCTGCGTAGATGCAGCAGTTTTTGAGTTGACAGGAGACTTTAATTGCCTTTGTGCCTCCTCTCACTGACTCCAACTTGTGTTCATCCAAGTCACAACAGACCGTTTATTGACTGGATTCTGATCATTTCCGCCCTTTATTGAGGAACAATGTGAACAAACTGCCACGCTGTGGAAAGTTTTAGCTTTTAAGATTACGTCATAAAGGTGATACGGCGCTCTGTCCTGTATCCGGGCGTGGTTGCATTCACATCTGATCTGAACCATGCCAGAGTCCACTTGAATCGTGCCCGAGACCATCTCCCCATGTGGGCCCAGACCCGAACCAGACTTTGGGCTCAAGTGCACTCAGATCCGGGACCGGGCCCCTAGTGTGAAAGCTCCCTTATTCACAATAAAACTAAAACAACATATCAGATGTTGAAATCGAGACATTTTAGCATTTCATGAAAAATATAACAGCAGTCTATAAACATCTTTGAATTAACTCAACTCATTTTGAATTTGATGTCAGCAAAACATTTTGAAAATAGGACGGTAAAGTGGGAAAAAGGCCGGAAAATTAAATGGTACCAGGGAAAACAGGCATTTTTGAAACTAACTGGGTTAATTCACAGCAGGTGCCTAACATGACTTGGTATAATAGCAGCATTTTAGAGAGGCAGAGTACCTTAGAAGTAAAGATGGGCGGAGGTTCACCAATCTCAATGTCAGGATATTTTTGAACAAATAGAGAAAAAAGTTCCATCATTGGGAAAACTTTGAATATCCCACCATTTACAGAACATCATATAATTAAAAGATTTAGAAATCTGGAGAAACCTCTGTGCCCACTGGACAAAGCCTAAGGTCAATATTGGGCGCTTGTGATCTTCCGACCCTCTGGCAGCACTGCATTAAAAAACAAAAGTCTGATCTGAAGATGGTCAAGAAACATCGCTATCTTCTCCAAAGCTCATTTAAAATGAGGCAAGATGGAAAACTGTTCTGTAGTCAGATGAATCAAATTTTGAAATTGTTTTTTGAAACCATGGATGTCGTGTCCTGTGGACTAAAGTGGAGAGGGACCATGCAGCTTGTTGTGCAAAGTTTAAAAGCCTGCATCTCTGATGGTACGGGGTTGCATTAGTGTCTATGGCATGGGCAGCTACACATCTGGAAAGGCACTATCAATGCTGAAAAGTATAGAGATGGTTTAGAACAACATATGCTCCCATGCAGACAAAGTCTCTTTCAGGGAAGGCCTTGCATATTTCAGTAAGTCAATGCTAAACCACATACCACATCTATCACAACAGCATGGCTTCACAATAGAAATGTCAGGGTGCTGAACAGGCCTGCCTGCAGTCCAGGCCTGTCCCAAAAGGAAAACATTTGGTGCATCAGAAACCAAAAAAAATGTAGCAAAGACCCAGACCTATTTAAGAATCATTAGACAAGAATGGGACAAAATTCCTTGCCCAACGCTCCAGCAACTAGTTTCCTCATTTTCCAGACATTTAGAGTGTTGGTAAAAGAAGAGAGGATGCTACATAATGGTAAACATGGCAAATTCACAATGAGCTAATATGTTTTATAAAATGCTGAAATAAGATTTTCAAATCATTGCATTCTGTTTTTATTAAACTTTTACACAGTGCCCTACCTTTTTTTGTAACTGGAGTTTGGATGATAGTAAGACATCAGTCATCTCAAGCTGCATGTTAAGAAATGGAGTCATCACTGTAAGTGATTTGCGAGCTGTGTGCTGTACCTGCTTCAGTAGGCTGCAGCTTTTGTTGTGTCTGCGTCTGTGTACATATCTCCCAGATCTGTGCTGAGCTTCTCACTGTTTCTGTTCCTGCTGATAATCACTTGATAATCACCTACAGCACTGCACTACTGCTGACAGAGAGAAAACACTGTGTGAGCTCAGCCAGGCTCCATATGGGTCTGTTTTAAGACTCTCATCCAACTATTAATGATGACTCCTGTGTAAGTAAAAGCTCTGACAGCTGAGGCAACAAAAGGAGCTTTTACCCTCAACTAAACAGACAAATCATTAAAACATGACAACAGTACAGTTTGTGCCTTCAATAGCTCTGCTATTTCCCTTTTCTTCATGATACCAGTGACTGTTTTCATTATTCTTTTTTTGTGTGTGTGTTTTTTATCTCCAGGGGGAAGGAGTTTGGCCATGATGTGGACTTTATCGTGACCACACCCGAACCGGGGCAGGAGAAGACTCTGATACCCAGAATATTAAAGAGACTGACAAAACAAGTATGCTCTTTTTCTTCTTCTTCCTCCCTCTAATGGAAATAATGACGATGTTGAGCCATCAGTGGTGAAGAAAATGTTGAGCTTACCCTACAATTTAAATAGCAAGTAGGCAGTAATGGTTTTAAAGTGTTTAATAAAACAGCTCCTTGAGAGATTTATGATAGGGTTTGGTAAATACGAGGACGTTTTAATAGAATTATCAAAGCACTGACGATTATTTTTAGTGCTTACATGTCAGCGTTACAATGACAATAATAAGTAGGGAGTGCAGAGCCATGTTTAAGAACTTTAAAGTTTAAAAAACTAAAACTTTGGGGTCTATTTGGACCTCTCACTCTGTCTGTTTAATATCTGACTTTTCCTTTTAGGATGTGAAGCTGTTAAATTAGGACATAGTGACTGGAAATGGTGACCTACTATTTAGGCTCTATTATCCTACCATCAGATTCACCTCTACTCAAAGCACTGAGCAAATCTATTAACATTTCACAATAGTGGATGTCTCGTTTTGTCTCAGAAGTATGCGTGCTCTGTGTTTACCTTTCCAGAAAGCTTCACTATAGTAGAAGTTTACAATAATCTTTATTTGACAACATTTCAGATTTGTGGTCTTTATCAGGGTCATCAGGAAACAGATTACAAACACATACTTTACCATAGGGACGTGCTTGTCACCTTCAAAAAGGTTTCTCTATTTTCCTGTCTATTGTGCAGCTTGTGATCAAATAGGCGAGCCCTCTATTCTCCATATTCTCCATGCATGTAGATTAGGATCATGAATTGAGCAGTATGGGAGCCTTGACTTCTTAAAAATGAAAATCAAACCATGTTGAGGTCAAGATATGCATCTCATGAGCAGAGTCTAAAAGGCTTTATGTTGTAGAAATCATAAACCCTGATAATTTGGGGTGTTTTGTAACAGTTCTGAGGGATTTGGAGACCTTTAAAGTCAGTACAGTCCAGGAACTGTTCTTAAGTCCAGTTTGACCAAAGATTAACAATAACATGAGAGGGGAGTTGAAATGGGCCTCTCTGACACATTCTGAAAGCCTGTCACTTCACATTTCTGAAACTGGAGGAGATTTTCAACAGCTCTCATAGTCACTCAAATGAAAAGGATTTACGAATTAAGTTATTCCTCAATAAATCTAAGAAAGAAAATAATGCACATTAACTGTTTTTCTGTATCTTTAGCATTATGATAATGTGTTTAGTCTTTTAGCCACAAACATCATGGCAGCAGTTGAATGCAAAACACCAGGCTGTAGAAGCCAGCAGAGACATACTTGTATGAAATCCAGTAATCCAGTGATATTTTGGTACATTGTGAACACTATTCTTTGGCTTCTCACAGTGATTTTGCTGACGTGATGAGGGGGAGGTAACAGCACGAAGGGAGTTTCATAAGAATGCTGTTACCTCAAAGACTTTAGGAGGGTGCCAAACTGCAGAAAACTGAGGTCCCACGTAATGATGCACAGAATGAAGCAAGGGGTGTCAAACTCAAGGCCCGGGGGCCAAATCCAGCCCATAGCACATTTATATCCGGGCTACCAGATCATATATCTTTATTATAGCTGGCCCACTGGTATGAGGTCTGCAGATTTCCTCCAATATAAAAATGTAAAATAAACCTTGATGATTTAAAATATCCTTGTTAAATCATAAAACTTAGCAAAAGTAAGGTGTAGACAATCATCAAAAAAAAAAAAAAAAAAAAAAAGTCAGGGATGTGGGAAAAGAAATTTGTGTTTTCATTTCACATTTTTAATTTTGCAATTATGGCTTAAACTTATGGTTTTGACTTTTAACTTCATATATTGACCTTTTCAATTCATAATTTTGACGTTTTATCTCATATTTTAACCTTTTAGATTCCCAATTTTATTTTAATCCCATGTGACCTTTTAAACTCATGATTTTGAATTTTTTTTCTTATTTTTAAAACTCATTATATTACATTTTATCTCATATTTTGTATTCTAGAATCACAATTTAATTTTATGTCATATTATTTCTTTTAAACTCATGATATTGAACTTTATTTCATATTTTGACCATTAAAACTCATCGTTTTGAATTTTATCTTACAGTGTGACCTTTAAAACTCATCATTCATGTTGCTAGCTCATACTTTTGCCTTTAAAAACATTATTTTGACTTTTAATTTTGTGTTTTGACCTTTTTAACTAATACGTTTGACATGGTATATCAGAGTATGAGCCTTTAAATCTATTATTTTGACTTTTTAATCTCAAAATAAGTGTTAGTGCTAAGTTTTATATTTTCCCCATAATTCACCACTGGTGAAAATGAGGTTGACAGTTTATGGTAAAATGTTGGCCCTGTTAGGCTCTCAGGTTAGACCTAAATTCAGAATCCGGCCCTGCTGTCAGTGAGTCTGACCCCTGCTTTAAAGGGATACTTCAACATTTTGGCAAATTCGCCCATTGCCATAATCCCTATAGTCTTAGTAATAGGTCTGTTTCCTTTAGTTGTCAGTGCACGCTGTTTCTAGATCTGGGGGGCTGATATGCCAGCTGCTCAGCTAACGCTGTGGAGACCTATGGTATTTTCAGCTTTCCCTCATCAAACTCATCAAATACCCAATCCAACCACTCCAAAACGCTCTTGTGGACAAGTTGTGACCTGCACATTCACCACACTACAAAATAATAATGTATAACTATGTAACGTTACTACTTTCTTGAGTGAACCACTGGGCGGAGTGACACAGTACGCACCTCAGGCAGTGCCGTAGTTACTTGGTTTCACCTGGAGTATCATCGGCTGGACGACTCTGAGTCTCTCCTCAGCTCCTGGCTGTTCAGCAGCCTCGGCCTCTCTTCTTGCTCTCTCTTCTTCCAAAACCTGCAACTCTTCTTCTGTGTGTTCTAGCTCAAATAAATATGGGTGTGGGTCTTGGTTGGTTGAAAAAAAGTTGTCCTCGTTGTCCATAACAAAGTCCGCCATGATAAGACTTCGGCCTCTTCTCAAGTTTTGTCGATGGAAGTCCCTGCACTAAACGTGCGCTTTTGAAATCACCCCGCCCAGCAGCTGTGTCTTGAGTGTAGTTCCGGCTTTGTGTTTGCCTTTAAAACAACTTTGTCTCATAATGTTCCATGATTATTTCATAGTGTGGTGAATGTGCAGGTCACAAGAGCGTTTTGGAGTTGTTGGATTGTGTATTTGATGAGTTTGTTGAGGGAAAGCCGGAATACCGTGGGTCTCCAGCTGGCATATCAGCCCCCCAGATCTAAAAACAGCTTGCACCGACACCTAAAGGTAACAAACCTATTACTAAGACTATAGGGATTATGGCAATGGGTGAATTTGCCAAAATGTTGCAGCATCCCTTTAAGGCTGGGTAATATAATCTTGGATTTTTATCTGGATAAACATCCAGCTTGTGTTAAAAACCTTTGAGCAGGACTGGGGAAAGTTAGATCCAAAATAGCAGGATTAATCTGAATCCTTGGAGGGCTGAATTTAACAGAAACATAATGTCATAAAGTATTATACTCTGCTGTGGATTTTCTAGTAAAACTTCACCAGCAGAAAATGTGTTTTGAAGGATGTACAATTGAAGATTCTCTCACTGCTAAGTCCAAGTTGCATGTTTCAGTAATAAGACAAAAATCGAGTTGGACACTTTTCCATCATTCAGAGCGATTTTCTGAAAACTCACAGCAGTCTTTTTTAATAAAAGGTTAGGGAAAAGTGGCTCATGGCTCTGCCAATTTTGCAGCTGTAATGGAAAGAGACTGGGAAAAGGTGTGTGAATCTGGTAAAAGAGCAATAGTCGGCTGCCATTCAGTGGGTTGCTTTAAGAACTTTTGGCTGGGCTCTCAAGGACCATCTGCAGCCCTGTAGTTCCCCTTAATGGAAAATGGATCCTTTAATGGAAAATGGGCGAAAAAGAAGAGGTGGGAAAGAGAGAGAACAGAGAGAGACAGACAGACGGAGACTACAGAGTGACAGAAGCTGATTAAAGCAGAGAGAAAGCGAAGAAGAAGAAAGTGAGAATGTTGAGAAAAATGTGCCAGTGAGAGATAAAACCCAGCGTGACGATGTTAACGGCAGGCTTTGTTTACATCCACACATAATAGTTTAATTATTTGTTCCACTCAAATGATGACAATTATTTGCAGCTAATGTCACAGTAATGTGACAAATATCAGTGTGCTCCAGAAGTGTTTAATTAAAGCTCGCTGCTTGTTAACACTTTTATTTAATTACATCAAACAGAGGTCTTCATCACAATCATGGAAACACAAGTCCAGCTGGTTCATATTCAGCCTCGCTGCATGCAGACCTTTAGCTCTATAAACACAGATGAGACGGGAAAACTTCAAAAACTTCAGAGTAGAAAAGATGAGGTCCCCGTAGAGCTCACTATTGTAGTAGTTGTGCTGCTATCAAACAGATAACCATGCATCAGGATGAAGAAATGACCAAGGAACACTTTTAACAGGTTTGTGCAGCAAATAAATGCTCTCCAGAGCAGCAATTCTTTTTTTGCTCAATGAGTTTGAAAGCCTGCCCTCGACACGGACATGTAGTTTGACTTCACATTACCAGGCCTGCCCATGGAAATGGCTTGGCCATGGAGAGGCTCAGTAGGCCATCCCCTGACGTAGTTTGCATCACGTAGTGCTGATCAGTAGCTCCAGTGCTAGCCTCCTGTCTAACATTTACCACATTTTCAAGTGAAAGTTATGTTTGAGGGTCTAATGTTCCCTGTGAAGTTGCCTTAGTGTCTTTATCCATCCATCCAGCCTCTTCTTCCACTTATTCGGGCCGGGTTGTGTTGATAGCAGGTTAAGCAAGTCAACCCAGACATCCCCCTGCCCAGCGACACTTTCCAACTTCTCCTGGGGGATCCCATGGTGTTCGCAGACCAGACAGGATATATAATCCCTCCAGTACATTCTGGGTCTTCCCTGAGGTCTCCTCCCAGCTAGACATGCCTGGAAAACCCCCAAGAGAAGGCATCTAGGAGGCATCCTGATCAAATGCCCGAACCACCTCAACCAGCTCCTTTCGATGAGAGGGATTCCCTCCAGATGTCTGGATTCTTCACCCTATCTCTAAGGGTGAGCCCAGCCACCCTGCGGAGGAAACTCACTTCGCCAGCTTGTATCAGTGATATCATACTTTCGGTCATTACCCAGAGTTCATGACCATAGGTGAGGGGTGGGAGGTAGATTGACTGGTAAATCAAAAGCTTTGCGTTCCTGCTCAGCTCCCTCTTCACCACAACAGTTCAGCACAACGCCCGCAAACCCACTGACGCTGCACCGATCCACCGGTCAATCTCACACTCCCCTTTACCCTGACTCATGAACAAGACCCTAAGCTACTTGAACTCCTTCACCTGAGGCAGAGACTCAGTCCCCACCTGGAGGGAGCACTCCACTATTTTTCCGGCAAAGAACCATGGCCTTGGACTTGGAGGTGCTGACTCTCAAACCATCCCAATGCCTGAGTTCCCCCGCTGTGGAAGCCAACAGAACCACATCGTCTGCAAAAAGCAAAGATGGAATTCTGAGGTTCCCAAACTGGAAACCCTCCATCCCCCTCCTCACTTCTCATTTCTTATCCTTACTCTGGTGTAGGTCATGGCTTACAGTAGCAGTGATGTCTGACATTATGAACCAAGTTAATTAACCTGACACCAGAAAACTCTTGCCAAAGCAGGTCAGCAGAGGAGCGAAATCATCTTTGCCATCTTGATAAGTTTTCAGTGTTTGTTCTTTGCTCATTACTTGATAAAAAAATGAGTTCTAGTTTTGATAGAACTGCCAATTTACCCCAGATACGTCCAAGCTAATTGCTTACAAGCAGCCATTGCATTCAGCTTACAGGATAACTAAACCATTACCATAGCTACCGCCTTGTTTTCCTTAAATGATGCTGATTGGTCCAAACCGTGTTTGATGCGGCACAAACAATGTATAGATTGGAGCTTTGCCAAATAGATTTGCCTGATGACAGACATGGAGTCTGGCAAATCCAGACTAGGCATAGTGCGTAGGGCATGGATCATCAACTGGCAGCCCGAGGGCCAAATCAGGTCCCCCAAAGCTTCCTGTTCGGCCCCCAGAAGATCATTCAGTTCAGAAAAGGAGGAAAAGAATCTGTTGTGGTTCAGTTTTATCTTTAGGCTTTAATTGTCAGCTGCTATTAAATCCACCTCAAAACAGTTAGTATTGAAATAGTTGTAGAATGACTTAAATTTGATCTGTTTTACATAAATTTCCTTGTCAGCCATTATTAGTAAATATTTCTTTAAAATGGGTTAAGACAGGCAGAAATATTGCAAAAAAAAGTCCAGATTAAGTGATGTAAAGGGGCTAGAGAGTGGCAAAAATATGGGATATTTGTCAAAATGGGTCGTGGTTCACAGGGACAAAAATTTGCTGGAACATTGGTGAAAAATGGTTAAAATGTAAAAAAAATAGTCAAAGAAGCAAAAAGACGCAAAAAAGTATCAAAAATGGGTAAAAAGAGGCAAAAATAGTGCATAAAAGTAATGAAAAGGGGTTAAAAAGTGAAAAAAATTGATGAAAGTGGCAAAAATGGATACAAGAGTGGCGCAAAGGGGATAAAACATGCAGGACAAGTGGTTTAAAAGGGGCTTAAGAATGGAAAAAATTGAGATAAAATCAAAAATGGGTTGAAAGTGCAAGAAATATAGCAAAAATAGCCTGGCAAAGTAGTGGAAAGGGGTTAAAGCACAAAATATGTGAAACAAAATATATGAAAAGTGGTAAAAATGATCAAAAGTGGGTTAAAAAAGGGGCAGGAAATGCTATAGAAATGGCTGAATCAAGAAGTGAAAAGGGGTTAAAAAGTGTCAAAAATGAGTTAATATTGGTGCTAAATGACAATTGGGGCGACCCCCTTCTCTGGGATTTTCAGGGGCCCAGCCAGTTCTGTGGGCAAGCCTGTCTCCTTGTGGCCTGCTGTATTATAGATAATAGGGATAGATGTCAATGGTAATGACTCAAAATGTTTAAAGGAAAATACAAATACTAATACTATAATATGTTATTCAGACTAAAAAATTTACTAAATTTTTGTTTATTTGATGGTCCGGCTCCCAGAGTCTCTGTCAAGACTAAATCTGGCCCTTGTGCAAATGTACTTGATGACCCCTGGCATAGGGCCCATCACCCTAAGACAGCAAATTGTAGCGAGAATACTCACAATGCTGGGAGGAATAGAGGAATATTCACCCTCTGCCATGACTTTCAGTCATCCTGTGAGACCATGGGTGCTTCCGCCATGACAGTCCACATGTAGTGAAGTCAATGCTTTGCATCACCGTGTCTCCATGGAAGGAGTAATCGGCGAATTAGATTTTGGGAGTGATCCGGATCACCGTCTGGATCCAGGAATGTTTCTATAGGATTCTTCACTATTGGGAGATAGGGCTGATGGTGGAGGTCTGCGCTCTCTGAGTGCTTTAGCTTGTGAATTTATTATGAAACTTCATAAATTCTACTGCCCTGGTTCTAATCAGGAATTAACTGATGTTGACGAACTTCCTCGCATAGATCAGCTTTTAAAATCAGATCGCAGGTAAAAATAAATAAAGACAAGTACCAAGGTTGTGTCAAACGACAAAAAAAGGACAAGTGACAAAGTAAAATTTGTGTAATTATGAGTAACAGATGAAAGAGTGGTGCAGGCGAGTTTTTACTACATTCAGACATCAAAATAATTTCAAAAAAGATCTGAAAACATGACATTTTTGTGCTTTTTTAAGTATTGGTACATGATAGCTGTGGTGTCAGACTACAAGTAAACTATTGGTTTACAAATTTCTCTCAAATGAGAATATGTTAAGATAATAAGTCACTTCATACAAGATGAAACACTTGGATATTACTCCCATTATAGACATTATGGCACAACACAACACGGCATAACACCACAATACCACGCCTACCATACCAAAACCACAATAACATACAGAATGCCCATGAGCCGTATCACACAGATCTGCATGAAAAAACAACATAAGGAAATAAAAAGAGGAAGAAAAAGAAAATAATGGACCAGATAAGAGACTATGGACTGTGTCATTTTAAGAGAGTGCTGCACATTCTGTAACAAAAAAAGCCAGGGACAAGGTGTGAAAGGACTTTCTTTGTCAACACAGTATCCTTCCTCAGATAAATGAGTATTTGAAGAGGGTCATGAGAGGAGACAAGTGTTTGATGAAGAGCAGGACCGCTCTGCCTGGTCTGGCTGTCGGCTGCTTTTTGTCATCTCTGGGTTTAAAAATAAATCTCCCCCCTCCCTCCATCACACCTCCACAGGGCTCCACTCCTTCAGACGTCCATCCCGACGATAATTACCTCCTACTTACTGTATCACGGGGAGCTTTTGACACTCGCAGCCACTTACTGAACAGGGTGAAGGTGTGAAAGTGAGTGAATGTGCGGTGATAAGGAGGTAGAATGATGTGAGATGGTGAATTAGGCAGAAGGGCAGGTGTTAAAGGAGGCTTTAGGAGCTTCTCAGCAGGCTGGATGGACGAGGGCAGCAGAGGGGACAGGTCTGTAGGGACGAGGACACAAGAGACAATGATTAAGTGAGGGTAGCAGAGGTTGACTCTAAGTCGTGTAACCTTGTCATCTGCAATCAAGCCCCCGGGGGCCCACGTGTCTTCACTCAGGACTAATATCACGAGCAGTCCCTGCACCCCTCTTCAGCCTGCAGGGAGTTAAAAATACATCTATCCACAAATGTCCTTGTAAAATCGGGTTCATCATTTTTTTCTACCCCCCCCCCCCCTCCTGCTGATATTCTGAAAGCATAACTTGGGGGCAGAGGCAAGGTCAGCCACCAGCTTCAGAGGCAGACAGATGAGATTCAGCTTGGCCCTGGTAATAGCAACAGAGAGACGGAGTGGCCCATGTTTCATCCTCCATCCATCCATCATCTCTGCCTCTAAACACTGTAGAACTTCTACTTCTGAAGGCCAAGCTTTGTATGCAGTACCGCCATTATAATGTGATTCAGCTCAGGCTTTTATTGTTCCGATTTGGTCTGAGTCAGTGCGGTTAGGGATCGCAGAGTTTCCCCTGTGGTTGAATAAGTGATTCAGGCAGAGCTGCCCGTACAGCTTTGGGGTTATTTTGCAGTCACATGGAGTTAGTCACTCTGAGATCCAAACACAAGCGGAGCACTGAAGGCTACTTTGACTGACATTGAGAGGACGCAAATACCCCTGCACTTTAATTTCAGCTATCAGTCTCTTTTATTCCAGTGAAGCTCAGAATCAAAGTCAAAGCAGAGTTCAAATGGTCTCCGCTAACTGACGCTAATCTGTGACTTGAAGGCCTGTTTTGAAGTCTTTCTGTGAGTCAGAGAGAATGAGAGATGAGATCAGAGCGCCTCATGTCTCGACACCATCGAGCCTGTCCTCTGAGTGCAGGTGGCTGCTGCCAGCACTTATCTCTCTCCACTGCAAAAATGCACCAAGAATATGGATGTATTCAAGAGGCTGATGCATTTGATTTTATCAGAGGAACAGGCAATAACAGTCAGCATCTGCATTAGATCTCTGAGACATCATCCTTGAAGATTAAGGCTGAAGGTAGCGTGATAATACTGATAAAATGAGGTAAAGCTACAGTAGGCTATGGAATATTTGCTCTGCCTTCACTAAAACATCACTAATCCTACATCACACATATTTTTAAATGAGTACTTATGGTGCCTTAAATATTTCCAGCAGTTTCAAATTCAAGAAGCTCTTCATCTTTTTACAAATCACTGATCCAAAAAAGTTGGGGCATGTAATCAATGAGAATTAAACCAGAATCCACTGATTTGCAAATCCTTTTCAACCTTTATTCAAATGGATGCAGCACAAAGACAAGATATTTAATATTAAACTGAGAGAAGTTTTTTTCTGAAATATACACACATTCTGACTTTGATGCCTGCAACAAATTCCAGCAGACTTATGACAGGTACAAGAAAAGATGGATTTAGTTCCCAAAACACCTGGAACACTCCATAAATAAGAAGGTTATACGGTAACAGCTGATTGAGAACCAAATGAGAACTCCTGAAAGGCTCTGTTAAGGTGTAAGGTGAGATATCACCATCTACAATCCATAATATCATCAAAAAGAGTAGGTGAATATAGAGAAATCTTTGCACATGAGAGCAAAGGCTAACATTAAGGATGTCCTTTTATGTTCAATTACTGCCACTTAAGCTTAATGTTGCTTCTGTTGACCCATTATTGCCACTTTTAACCCCATTTTACACCAATTTTTTTCCCATTTTAACCACATTTCACCATTTGATATGCCCAATTTTGGTAGTTTAACCAATTATTGCCAATATTTGCCTATTTTTTTCTCAGTTATCACTTTTTTTTGCTAGTTTAAATCCATTTTTATCCCATTTCATCAAATTTCCACCCATTGCCATTTCAGCCACATTTTAGCTCCCTTTTATCACCATTAATGCCCATTTTTTCCACTTCTAACCCATTTCTGCTACTTTTAAAATTTAACTTCACCACCTCTTATCAACCCATTTTAGCACTAAACCGTTTTCATGATCTTTTTAACAAAAGGGTTTTACATTTTTAAGGCTTTTTTCTACACACATGAATAAATACAGTTAATTGTTTCTTTGATAAGAGTGGTTATTATAATTAAGGTTAAATATAAAATATGGGTATCACAGCTTAACTTCACAATAGACCATGGTTTTGCTGACCTCCATAAAGCCATAAAGCTCTCCTATTTATCCCCCTTTATGGACAGCCTTGTCTGCACATGACTGTTCTTGATTGTGCATGGATGTGTTCAACCACCTCCAGGTACAGTGGGGGTCCCCAGTCTCTGGCACCTTTATTATGGGGGTCGCAGGCTGAAAAGGTTGAGAACCCCTGGTATAGACAATAGACCATAACCTCAGTGAACCATTACAGCCCTAATATGATGTTTATACAGCACTTTAATTCTACAAATTTTATTTTCAAATGATGATAATGATGATTTTTTTGCAGCATAGTTAAAATAACAGTCAATTATTTTACATGCAATATTACTTCCCAGACTATGCCTTGAGTGTTTGATTATCACAGCATACTGAGTTATTTTTCTTTTTAAGATTGTTTTTTGGGCTGCAGTGCCTGTGTTCAGATAGGGCAGAGAGAGAGAGAGAGGGCAATGACAGCAGCCTCCATGTATGGACCCAACCATTACTATCATGTAGCATAATCACTGTTTTGACTACCTGCAGCTTGCACTAATGGAGCTTCTGTTTGTGTCTGAACTGTCATTACTCTGTCAGTAATGCAGTTACTGTCATACTAATCTTACTCTGTTTCTTCAGTTATTATTCATCCCTTTAAGGCATCATTTCTCTAACATGCATCCCCTTAATATTTCATAATACACTTAATGTACTCTGTTTCTTTTCTTTTATTCTCTGTACTGTGATGTTGGAGCAACCTGGCACAAGAATTGTCTTCAGGATTAATAAAATTCCCTCCTATCTCATCCATTTACTTATATAGCATTAAATCTTTTGGAACACATGCTCCTGTCATCCAGCAGCGTAAATATAAGAGAAAAATCTCAAATATAGAAAATAAAAGCCCAGATTTTACTGCACAGTTTGGAAAGCCACGTTCCCTTGATCCTTTTTTCTTTCAGCGCTCAAGAGGCGAAGCTGTGGGGGAAAGATTATCTTCCTGCTGTCCTCCTCTGTAATTCCCTCTGTAAACAGTTCTGCTGGAATAAGCTTACTCTCAGATGCTCGCTGACATTACCTGCTGCGTGGGAGATGATTACAGAGCGCTATTGGGCTAAACAGCCTCCGGCAATGCTGAGACGGGAAACCTGATGACATCCTGTTTTTATGCAGGATTTGTGAGCGTACTGTATGTGTGTCAGGCAGACGGAGAGGGAGACTCCAGCGAGCGCGTAGGCAGGAGGGCGGCAAACCTCGTTCTAAGGGCATCCATATTCAGCTACTTAATGGGCTGTGCTGCTGTCGCTATAACTCATTAATACTTTCCTCTGAAGGCATCACAATGATCCAGAGCTGAAGGAAACACTCTGCCAGGAGGCCCCAAAATATCCTCCTAAATATGAAGTGACCTACATTTCAGCCTCGCAGATGAGATGGGTTGCAGACCTTCTTCTGCGACTTGTCTCAAGTGCGTCTCTGAGGGATTTTAATTTCAGATTAGTCACTGTTTAAGAGCTTTAATGCTGTCATTCTGGGTTCATTATCTAAGTGGGTGCTGTCACTGCCGTTAGCTAAGCTATTACTGAACGTAGAGGGGTCTTTATGAATCCCTCTGCCTGTTTTTCTATGACGAGGTGAATGGTTATCTGTAATTGCAGAGGGAAAGCGGTCCAAGGGTGCAGCAGAGGGTGACAAAAAAATCTTCAGCCTCAGTTTGAATTTGAAATGAGTCAGACTCTGAGGAGGAAAAGTGAAGAGGACGATGGTGGTTTCAATTCCCATTTGTCCACTTAGTTTTTCACTTTAAGATCCCTAATGTAGCACAGGCGTCTTTTCTACCTGTTTTGTGCCCAGCAGCAAAAGAGCTTGAGCTCTGCTGCTAGCACTCATGTTTGTCTTAAAATGAGGAGTGATTGGGTATGAAGATTGCATGTTACTGTCTTTGAACAAGAAAAAAGAAAAGTGAAAGAAAACAAGTGTGCGTTAGACCAGTGGTTCTCAACTGGTGGATCGGGACCCAAAGGTGTGTCGTGGAGCAGTTTACAGTGGGTCACAATGAGGAATGGTGGTTGAATTCCTCAAGTCCTTATTGGACATGCATCGATACCTTTAATTTTACCATTTTACTGTGAAATTGGGTACATTTAAATGTTTGATCAATATTTCAACTAATGTAACTCCTCTTCTTGCAATGAATGGCTACTTTTCCCATGCTAATGAGGGTATTTCTCAATGTCTTTGGAAAACTGGCCAAAATAGACATGTAATGATGGGGAAAGAGGGTATAAAATTTGTCAGTTTTCTCACTTTCCTTTTTTATATCAGATGTTTTGGTCCAATCATGCTTCAAACTGCAACCTATTCAGTTTACTTAACATGCATAGTTGAAATTTTTTTGAAAACTTCGGTTGCGATCTGTTGTAAGACAGACTGGTGGGTCCTAAGGCCGGACCAGTTGGAAACCACTGCTTTACACCACTCATTCAAGAAATGGAGGGAATATGGCACATGTGTGGATCTCAGGCCGTCCTCACAGACTAAGTCATGATGCAAGAAGGAGACTAGTGAGAGAGACAACCAAGACACCTATGACTACTCTGAAGGAGTTACGAGCTTCAGCAGCTGAGATGGAGAGACTCTGCAGACAACAACTGTTGCCTGGGTTCTTTACCAGTCAAAGCTTTATGGGAGGAAACTTATATTAAATCTTGACTAGAGTTTACCAAAAAGGCATGTGGGAGACTCCACAGTCAAGTGGAAGAAAGTTCTTTGGTCTGATGAGACCAAAATCATTCTTTTTGGCCATCAGACAAGACACAAAAACTGCACATCATCACAAACACACCATCCCCAGTGTGAAGCATGGTGGTGGCAGCATCATGCCATAGGGGTGCTTCTCAGCAGAGGGCTTGTAAAGGTAGAAGGCAAAGGTAAGAGAACTACGGCTTTGGAGATGATTTGTTTTCCAGCAAGCCAAATCATGCAGAGAAAGCAACACAGAACTGGTTTACAGACAACAAGGTGAATGTTCTGGAGTGGCCAGTCAAAGCCCACACCTCAGCCTGACAGAATTGGTTGCGTTGACATCCACCAGGAATCATTTAGGAGTACACATGAATCGTGCTTGAATCCAGTAAGCTTGTGTTAACACTGATCAAGTAAACAGGACTTCAGGGGGGAATGTTCTGGGATCTTGGTCTGAGCTCCTCATGACAATTATGTAAAACCATCCTCAAGCCAACCTTTGAGCTGAAATTATGCACCGTGAAACATGTAGACAGCCATGACTCTGTGCCTCCTCACCTGATAACTGGTACAGTATGCAGAGACCATTCAAGTGCTGACTGGGTGTTTAATGTTTTGTGATTAACCTGAGTCAGTGGCTGGACAGGCTGAGTGGCTGCTGGCTGCACTCACTTCCCCAATTATTGCTCTTTAAGGAGAGTGCAGCAGATTTATGACCACTGAGAGGAGAGTAGTATCCCAACAATTACGCTAGGCGCTGGAATTAAATTGACAATTTGTAATCTTAATCGTCTTAACACTCCCACATCCTGGGAGAAGCATAATCAGCTGGGGCACGGCTCAGAGGAAATCAATTCATGGGCTCTGTGTCTTTTTCTTTCTGCCCCTCCTTCTATCTCCTCGTTCATCCTTTTTCTTAAAGGTTGAGTATCTTATTCTCTTACTCTTCTGCTTCCTCTTCATTTCACTGTCTCCTCCAATAACAGATTTGTTTCTCTCCAGTGGACCTCTCTCATTCTCTCTCTTCAACAAACTGACATCTTACTTGGCAGAGATTTCCATTATCCAAGGAGTGTGACCACTTATCAGGGAATAGGCCTCCATCATGTAGTACGGCTGACTGGAGGCTCGTCTCTATTGAATCTAACACTTAGCCTCTTCTCTTTCACCGCTGAGGGCTCAAATTAGACTGATGACAAGTCTGAGCAGATGTTCACACAGTGTTTGGCATCTATACCCTCATGACTTCTTCTGTTCTCAGCCCTGACAAAAAAAGTTACCGTTTTTTTCAGGCTCCATTTCACCAATGAAGATCACTTTACTCTTGATTAATGCAATCATTGGACTAATACGATTACCTTCACTTCCACAGAAGGTGTGGATACCATGTGGAGGCAGCTTGCCTTTTTTCACTACTTTGACATATTTGGTGACTTTGTGGCCTAAACTGTAATGATTTAGAACAAATACAAACTATTTCACATTATATTTGTTCTTTTGTAAAAAACATTGTTTCACCCCCATGGGGAGTGATGTCCATCCAACCATTTTCTATACCGCTTATACTGTTCCATATCGCAGGGGTGCTGGAGCCTATCCCAGCTGTCATCGGGCGAGAGGCGGGGGAACACCCTGGACTGGTCGCCAGTCAATCACAGGGCTGACACATAGACAGACAACCAGGCATGCTCTAATTCACACCTACGGGCAATTTAGACTCACCAATTAACCTAATGAGCAATTTTTTTGGTGGTGGGGGAAGCCGCAGTACCGGAGAGAACCCACGCGTGCACGGGGAGAACATGCAAACTCCACACAGAAAGGCCCTGGCCCTGACCAGGAAGCGAACCAGCAACCTTCTTCTTGTGAGGCAGCAGCGCTAACCCTTGCACCGCAGTGCCGCCCACATAGTGATGTCTTGGAACTAAAAATTGGCCTCAAATTATTAAAGAATAGTTCACTGAACTTGTTAAAGTTTAAACAACTGTACGTTCTGAAGGAAAAATGTATTTCAGTAGCTGCGTTTCCATTACCCTTAGATATGCGCAAAATCTAAATAATGCAATAAAAACCTGATAATGGAAACTTCTGAATTTCGAAAAGCCTCTCAAATATCACTAAAAAGTTTTTACACTCTCATGAGGAGGTTTTCAGATGTTTTGATATAGAAATATATCGCAAAAGTGCAATGGAAACACTTTTTCTGCATTTATACGTCACAGGTTGTGACGAATGGTGTCACATGACCAGTTCACGCCGAGACAACATGGTGTGGTATGTGTGGACAGCAGCTCTGCATAAAGGGTTACCCATTTCTGTGTGGAGAAGAAATGCTTTTTTAAGGAGAAGGAAACATTTCTATAAGGCAATGGTTCTCAAACTGGGGTCCGGGGACTCCTGGGGATCCACGAGCCACAGGCTGGGGGTCCGCAAAATGAATAAAGTAATGCCATGTCATTAAAATGCAAATAATAACATGTAAGGACCACAGCGCTATCAAACAACCATACTAAATCAAAGACTCCTACATAAGTCAGCACTGGGCCAGTAAAAACTCAGATATTATCAGATATCACTAAATCTATCATCAGCCACTGCAGGTCCAGCTAGCAACGATGGATAAATATTTAAGTCCATCAAGTGATGCTCGACTCAAACTAGCTAAACTGAGAAACTATGATGACAGCTATTCTGAGTTTGGTTTTACTGAGAACAGCGACAGAAGACCAAAACGTGTCGTGTCTTCATGTGTTTCAAATGAATCCATGAAGCCCGCCAAGCTAAAGCGTCATCTGATAACAAAGCCTGCAGAGTTTAAGGACAAAACAAAAGGTTTTTTTTTCCAACAAAAGAGTGAGTAATACATCTGCCAGAAAACACAAATGGTGAACCACATCCTCAGAAAAGCTCAGAGGGATTCTGATTTGGCTGCTCAAAGAAGAGCAAAAGTAAGAAGCCACATTCAGTTAGACAAGAGCTTGCATCCAGTTTAAAGAGATTAAAATCAAGCATCTAGGAGTACAGATGGCAGTTAGCATATGTTAAATCAATATGAGGGGTATGCAGGGGTCCTTGGAAAATTTTTCTGCCCTGAAAACAGCTCTATAGTATGGAAAACAGCTCTGAAAGAACTGGGACCAAATGTTTTCTTTTAAGAGTAAAATTTAATTCAATTTTATTCAAACTTACTCAGATAAATGGATTATGTATCTTTTCTTCTTCTTTTCTTTTTGCATCTCCCCGTTCCCTTTGTAACACATCCCTCTGTTCTCTTTCTTCCTCTTCTTTCTATACCTCCCTCCTTTCTTTTTCTGTAGCTTTCCCTTTTCCTTTCTGTCTCTTCCTCTCCAATGCGTCTTTATCTTCATCTTCTCTGCATCTCACTCTTAGTTCTTCCTCTTTTTTCGGCATCTTCCTCGTCTCTTTTTGCACCTCTCTTCTATGTTTTGTATCTTCCTTTCTTTCTACCCATTTCTTCCTCTTCTCTCTTCTTGTATCTTTTCTCTTTTTTGCATTTCTCTGAGATTATATTTTCCTGCAGCTCTTTGTTCTCTATCCTTCTCTTTTCTTTGTTTCTTTATCTGTCTCTTCTCTCCTACCTCATCTCCCTCTTCTTTTCTTTGTCTTTATCTGCCGGTTTTATATTTCTGTATCTCCATATTTTCTCTCTACATCTCCCTCTTCTCTTTTGTGTTCTTCTTTCTCATTTCTGCATCTCCCTTTCCCAGTTTTCTGTGTTTTCATCATCAGTCTTCCTATATTTCGTCTCTCTCTCTTTCTGCATCTCCCTTTTGACACTGTCTGCAGTTTCAGCTTCTCTTTTTTCTGTAGGTCCCTCTTTTATATTTTTGCATCACTCTCTTTCTCTTTCAGCATATCCCTCTTCTCTCTTTCTGCGTCTTTCTCAGGGTTTCATTTTGACAAAAAGTTTTGAGACATTGTGTGAAAAAGTCACATCTTTTTGTCATGTCTTTAAGTGTTCAGTTAACCAAGCAGCTGTACATGCAAAGTTTTGAGTGTCAAGGATGAACCAGAGATAAAACCATGTAACTCTCAATTATCCCCTGAAAATTCCTCTCATTGCTCTGCTGGCTACTTTTTTTTTTATCATTGCAAATACCAAATCTTTTCACAACCAAGGATTTTTACCTCTTCATGTTCTTTCTCCATGGGCTTTCTGTCTAAAACCCTTTATCTCTAAGAATGTGAGGAATCTGTTTATTTAAAAGCTCCATCAAGAAAAGAAAAATTTGGTAAAATAAATAAATAAAAACCAGGAATGTTTCTATTAGAACTGCAGCACTGACTATCTGTGTTGAGATTTCAGTGATGGTTTTTAAGTGTCTCTGGTAGAGCTTCTGCTTTAAATGACAACATATGGTTAAAAAAGAACCCAGTGTTTTTCTTTGCTTTCAACTAAGCCGGTTTCTCTGTTTCTGTGCGCTCCCCTACATGTAAGGTAACAGATGAAGTGACTTTGTTTCATGTCAGATCAATTCTTAGTGAGACAGAGTACGAGACAATATTCAGGCAGTTCTTTGAACTTTTACTGGGTAAAATTGACAGCATATATGGCAAAAGTACTTGGTGAGATGTCATCAAACTTTCTGCAGCTCTTCACTGATAAAAGAGGAAGCATCCTGAAAAAAGCAGGCACACCAGAGCTGTCAGAAATCACACCATATCGATACCTGTGTTGGTGCAACGGCAACAAAAACTGAAGTTTGGGGAGATTTGGTGAAGAAATGTTGACAACTCATCTGTTCAGTTCAGACAGTGCTCCCTCTCTCTGGCTTCTTAGAATAGGAGCTGTTGTGTTTTTAGTTGACTATCAATTACTGAAATTTATTCTTTGAAAATGTGACTGAGGTTTTTACTTTTGACAACATGAAGACTAGGGGTATAAATCACCATTTTCATCTGGATGTGATTAGGATATCTGTTATTAATTTCACAAAGTCTGCCTTAGTATAATTAGAACCAGAGCACTGAACTCAGACTCTGTTTGAACTGGATTTTAATTATTGTGATTTTCTGACAATTGTGGTCTCCTTTGGGTGCTTTAATGTGCCTTCAAAGACATTAAAATGGGCAGAGCTTTCAGTTGCAGTAAAAACTATCTATTCTAACGATTTTATACATTTGCATTTAAAAAATGGCTTGACAGCGCCGGACAGAGCTACATTAATCAAAATTGGTACCCAAATATATCATGTCCAGCCAAAAAAGTCTCATATTGCCATGGTGAAAAGTATAGGCACCAAGTTATCAACAGATAAAGGTCCAATTTTTGACCAAAGGTGCTACAATCTTACATTAGGACCTCAGGGATTTTATCTGATTCACTCCAGATTTTTTTTTTTTTTTTTTTTTTTGCACAATCTTGACATGTCGTAGATCTAGCGTTATTAAAAACTTGACTTTTCTCCCTTTGGTGTGTCCAGGGTCTAACCGAGAAGTTGGATGACAGTTCTGGCACTGTGCCAAACAAACAAACAAACAAACAAACAAACAAACAAAGAAAAAAACAAAATTGATAAATGATCTACACTAACAGCCTAAACACAGTCATATTCAAAAGCTGACAGTTACTCACAGCACCCCCTTCTGCCAACAGGAAGTCATTATTCTGGATTATGAATTCTTATTCCTTAATGGTCTAAATCGCTCTAAAAATTGTTGCAGAACATCCAAACACCTGTGCCTCACTACAGTCAAACCCTGTAACCCTGGTGCCATTGTGATGCATTGAACGCCATGAAACAGGAAGTTGTTTTTAAAGACCTCGACATACTCACACAAGCCCCGACCATCACACAAGACCCAGCCAATAAGTCATGTAATTTTGATGGCTGGGCATGGCTAAATGGCTGAAAGGTGGACAGAACATAACCAACCCCTGAAGCATGTTCAGCCTAGAATTTAGGAAACTGATTGGTGTATTATTTCCTCTTCACTGTAAAAACAAATATGTGGCCCAATGTAAAAAAAAGTTAATGTTTCAGAGCTTTTTGCGTTGAGGGGCCCTACTTAATACTTCACGTTGCCCTTTAGTTTAGATAACATGCTCATAGCTGAAAATGCTGAGTTGGTAAAAAAAAAAAAAAAAAAAAAATCACTCATATATACTTATCAAATGGCCCAACTAAAGCAGTTGAGCCAGATGTTGAAGTTGATCCCCCAGAAAACTTTGGCTCAACTGATATCTGAATGTTTACGTGATATATATTACATAGTAAAAAAACACCTTATGATTTGTTGTATTAACTAGTTCAGTTTTCAGAAGTGCACCTCGTAGTTCATTATTAGTTCACTTTACAGTAATCATGTTGGCTTTTTTACAGTGCTGGACTGAAAGTCTGCCACTTTGATTGGAATTTCAAATAATGCCTGTTTAGGTTGATTCACAGATCTACATTGAACAACGTCCACCAAGGGGGTTCTTGTGATCTGGCTAATTGATTTCACTCCAATTATGAATCCACTTCACACAATCATTACATTTCACTGAAAGAAAAAAAAACATCTCTGCTATGTTTTGACAGTTTCATTGCTGAAATGTTACAGACAACCAGTTTTTTTTTTTTTGTTTTTGACAAAAAGAAGAAAAACCTCTGCTTTACTGCTAAGTACCAAAATTTTATGATTAGCTGCCAACTTCCTGTGTTGAAAAATGAAGCCAGTGTGGAAGTGCAAAACCTGCAGCTCCTCCAGTGTCTCCATGAAGATGAAGCTGACTTTTACAACAGAAGTGATCATGTCTTCAGTGTGGCTCAACAGAGAAATGTCGTCAGAAGAGTTCATGTTGTAGTGGAAGCACACTGCACTGAGGGGTAAATGCTGTTTTGTACTTTTTAAACAATAGAAAATTAAAGACTCCTTATTAACTGACCACTCTGAAACAACACCACACAGAACATCTCCATCCTCATCATCTTGGCTGCTTGCTGCTTAAGGTCAGGGTGGCACACAGCTTGGCAGAAGCTGTAGAACAGGTGTTCATTTTTTAGTTTTTAAATACAGGCATGTAAAGGAAGAGCAATCTTCTGCTTTTCAATCAGTTTGATTGGACCGTTGAGGGGTCGATCCATATCATTGACATGTTTCACCCTTCCTTATGACCAACACTTTAAAACAAAGATTTAACTGAAAGTGTTGTTGAGATCCAAACTGAACCCTGGAGCTTTATTCCAGTGACTGAATCTTCTTTATTCTAATAACATAGAAAAGTATTTGACATCTTTGGTATTATAATGAGACAGTACTCATGTCTTACACTGCTTGGACCTAATTACTTCAAACATGGCATCACTTCTGTGGAGTCTGTCTTGGAAAATGATAAATGGAGTTATTTGATATGTTTTAAGGGGGATCACTATCTTCCTTGCTGGCTATCTCTGTACTTTTAACCTTCTGTCAGCCAGTATCTCTGCTCTGATCCTCTGTTAGGAAGAGGATCAGCTCTTCTTGGCTGCTCTGAAGTCTGGGCTGGAGATGAAAGGTGACCAGCTTTAAGCTGTCAGGGCCCTCGGGTGCTTACTGAAGAAACATACACAGGCTGTCCTCCTTCAACTCTGAAGCCAAACTAATGCAAGAGGGCCTTTAACTTTCCTGCCAGAATTTCCAAGAATTACTTCCAATTAGCTTAATTTAAATATGTATTTCATTAAAGTTGTGATGTTTCATGGACCCGTTTATCCTGTTACAGGATCATACCTGCTGTATTTAGTTTATATACTGTAGATGTTCTGTGTTGATTTGTTTGTTTGCAGGCTACATTAACACTTTTTGATTACTAAAATCTTGTCACTTGCTAAAAATAGATGTCTGTGGGTAAGGATGCTAGTTCTTTGGTAATTCTGGTTCAGAGGAAATGTTTTCAGAGGGTATTTTCTGTCACATAACGTGTCTAACATTGTTATACACAGAGAAATATGCAGGAGTGCATGTACAAAATGACTCAATGATGTCCAGTGTTCACCAGTTAATCTGTGTAAACACATCAATAAGTATCAGCAATTAAGCAAAGAGTTTTTCTCAAGAAACTGACCTTTGTTATGCTTTTACCTTGTAAGTACTGTCTGAAGCTGAGGTGTCGTTACTTCCTGTATGGTTAAAAAGAACATCATTTTTGAAACTATTAGTAGATCAAAAGTTATTACATTAGCTCAAACATGGAAAAAAAAAGCTTTCACCAAAGGATGGGCATATCCTCATGGCCCCAGTCAACCTTGTGTTTTTCTGGTTGTAGTGCCTGGTGAAAATGTTTGGACAAAGCTTATAGAGTTCTTCAAAAATGTTTAGGAAGTTCTTACACACATTTTAGGTATAGTTTCACTGAAATTTTAGGTATGTTTAGCAGATTTTGGAAAGGAAAATGTTCAAGAAATTCAGATGTGTAAGTGTAAATTTGGTTGATGCTTGGCCTTTAAGGCCTTGTGGTCAATCAGCAGACTGATTCCACCATCCCTCTCTCAATGGCTGACACTATTTCTGACTGACTGAAGACCCAATAACTTGCCAATTGGCCGACATAATCAAAACATCTCTAAAACCAGTCCAGTGCTGTATTTCCTGCAGAAACAGTACCTTTAGAAGATTTGTGGACTCCATTTTTGGTTAGAACTACCTCCTTGTTCAAAGACAAGGCTGAGCTTTCACACTGATCAGCCTCTATTTAATTGAGTGGGAGAAACTAGAAATGCATTAGAAACAGAAGCCCAGCAGTGCAGGGGTTAAACCTGTATTTCACATTTATACCTTATTTCTCATTCCAGGGCATTCTGCTGTTCTCTGACTACCAGGCCTCCACCTTTGATCAGTCCAAGCTCCCCTGCCACAGGTTTGAGGCCATGGACCACTTCGCGAAGTGCTTCCTGATCCTGCGGCTGGAGGGCAGCCAAGTGGAGGGGGGTCTGAACATGGCAGAGGGGGACAGCAGGGGCTGGAGGGCAGTGCGCGTGGACTTGGTGTCGCCACCCATGGATCGTTACGCCTTTGCTCAGCTGGGCTGGACCGGCTCCAGGGTATGAAGGATTACACACTGACTGACAGTGAGCAGTAGCTGCAGGACTCCGTGGGAAGAAAAGAAAGTAGAGTTAGTGCATTTCATGAGTATCATTCATCCCTATGTGTGCCAGCAGCGTGCTGAAAAATATGCTACAAAGCTAGAACAACTTCAAGGTTGACGTCTCTATAGTCTCTATTTCATCAGAAAGGGATTTTATCCAGGCCGGCCTCTGTGGAGACTATGAAATATTCTATAAGAATATCAGAAATGTCAGACATTGAATACCTTCATTCTGATGGGATTCAACCACTATCAGTGCTTCAGGTAGAAAACTGCACCCAGGCAGGTTTTGTCCTTTATGTTTTAATAAAATCGTTAAACTCCTGTTTGAATTCTTTCATTCTTTTTGTCCACAGCAGTTTGAGAGAGACCTGAGGAGGTTTGCTCGAACCGAGCGGAACATGCTTTTGGACAACCACGCACTGTTTGATAAAACTAAGGTATGCATTTGATTTCTTTGTCAGTCAGTTTAGAGCACACAAAAGCTGGTAAGGATTTTCTTCTTGTACTTTCTTTCTTGACCCTTCAGACCTAATGCTATCTTTTAACCACTGTGACTCGCCTGGACTTATTGGCTTAAAAAGCTTGTAAAACATCAACGCTGTGGTGCACAGTCAAGCTCTAAACATCCTTTTTTCCCAGACAACCTGGGCTTTAAGAATACACTTATCTTCCCATCCGGCCCCCAGAGCATCATCAAATTCATTTTCTTCTTTGAATAAACTCCTGAGAGATATTAGAACAACTCCTAAAAACAATTTAGATTGAAAAAGTTTCATAAGGAATGACTTCATGTTTTATCCATTTTTCAGAAATCCACTTGTCAGCCATAATCAGCAAATACTATGCATGTCAAAGACGAATTTATCAGTCCATTCACCATTGAAAAAAAAAAAAAAACTAACTGTGGTTATATGTCAACTATATTTTCCTGCTTAAGTTTTTCACATGTCACTACATGGCATATTAGCAACAAACCTATTGATGGACAACCTGGCAAAATATCTCAATCACCCCCTTGTGGCCGGCTGTGATAAAGGGACTGATCTCACTGTTGGAGACTAAAGATTGCTATATTTGAAAGAAAATAAAAAATATTAAAATAAAAATATGTTAATTAGACCAATTTAAAAAATCCTTTAGTTCTATCAAAAGTTCAGCCCACCCAGGGGCGCAGGGGGCCTGGTGATTTAAGCCACGCCCCATGTATGCAATTGGCCTGGGTTCGAATCCAGCCTGTAGCACTTTCCCACATGTCTCTCCTCAGCTCTCTCATTCCTGTTACCAATTCTGTCCACTGCCCTCTGCTATCAATAAAAGCATAAAAAGCCCCAAAATAAAACAAGTTTAACCACCAAAGTGCCTGTAGAGGAAAAAGCTGGCCCTTGTACAAATGTAGTTGATGGCCCTGCACTAAGACCTTTGTTGCACAAACTTGTTGTCCCATATTTAGGGGACCAAAAAGCAAAAAAAAAAAAAAAAAAAAAATCATTAAGGCACAAAAATTCAGCAGAATATTCACACACACACACACACACACCCCCCCACACACCCACACACACACACACACCTATAAAAGACACTGGTGTTAATCTAATAAGGACAATCTGTATTAATTTGAAGAACTTCCATTAAAAACAGCTTTAAATGAAATTTAATATGCAGCAAAAATCACTTATCTACTTTCTATTCTTTCCATTAATTCTGAATTAACCAGCAAAACATTTTGTATGCAAAACAATACAAACTGCATGGCTGAAGCACTGCAAACAAAAGCCGAGTATTCATCCAAATAATCTCACTGATAACTTTTGGAAGTTGACCTATAAATGTGTGGAGATTCACAGTGTTTTTACTAAACCTGAAGCTACTGTTCAAACCCACATTATTTTAATTTGTGTGAATTTAAAATAACGAAAAAAGAGGACGGTTCCCAATGTTTGTGTGTAGATTCTCTCTCAAGTATTAATTTGCCTCTTTTATTATTGCTGTAGAGGCTGTCCAGCTACCAGTAATGAGCAGTTTAATAGGGGGGGATTTTCTTCTCTTAGTTGCTCATTTATTCCCAAATAAACAGTTTGCATGTTCTCCAAGCTTCTCTCCATTGACTGTGATTTTCGCCCACAGTCCAGAGACAAGCTTGTTAGGTTAAACGGTGACCCTTATTGATAGTAGGTGGGATAGTGAGTGTAGATCCTTGTTTGTCTCTATAAATAAGGAACGTGGTGGACTGGCTGTCTACAATAAGATACAGATAAGTGGACTCCTACAGGTTTGGTTTGGACATTCCTGTTTGATTTTTGTCATTCTTTTTTATTTTTAAGCATTTCTTCTGCAGCATGAAGCTTATTTTGTAAATGTGGGTTCATGGTTATTGGAAAATAGAAAGTGACAACCTTGAGATTGGCAAACAACCATGAGGACATGCCATCAAGGACTGAGATATAACAGTCGTGATTTTTGTGAGATTATTAAGCATTTTAAGTGAAATGGAAGAGTCATAATTCTGAGAACAGGATGGTGGTATGCTCTTATGTGATTTATTTATTTATTTATTGCAAGGTTTCTATTGATAAGTGTTCTGGTTTTGGCATGCTTGAATATTTCCATAAACAAATCAAATTGAAATGCCTGAATAAATACAGCCACAAGCTTGTTAACTTTAAGGTAATAGCATTCAGAGGAGTTCAAGGTTCATTTATAATTTTCCAAATGAATTAAACTCATTTTATTTACCTTACACAGGGGAAAGCAGAAAAAAATCAATTCACAGAAAGCAATTTCATCACCAATTAACTCTTTGTCTGCTTTAAATGCAAATGCTAATAGGGTTCTGTTTAGAAATGTGTCACCTTTGTGGAGACCGTGGACTTAATTGGCTTCATGCAGCGTAAAACAGTCTATAGGTATTTTTTTGTTCCTACGGTTCAAAGTCTCAAGCAGCGGTGTAAAACCTGAGGTGTTAAGGTGGAAAGTCCTAATTGGCTACCTATGACTGAGGCAGGCCTTCACTGTGGCTCAGAGATAAATATAGACATACTGAGGAGTTGTTTTCCACAGGTAAGAGGTGTGATGAGCTCAGGGGCAGGGAAGAACAACAGCAACAGTTTCTGCTCCTTGTATGCAGGGAATGAATCAGGGAGTGACAGGTGATATAATTAGGACTAAACTCATCGTGAGAAAGTCAGTACACATTGTTAATAAAGCACATTGTGCTTGTTCTGGAGACTACAGCCAAGAAATGACATCATAGAAACTGAAGTAGGAACTGCAGAGAGCACACAAATGAAAGAGCAGAGCAGAGTGCTTTAAAACACAGAGTGTTGTCTGTGTTGTTTCAGATTTTTATTTCAATTTGTATTTTATTTTGTTTAGCCTACCTCTCTTAATATGTTTGATTATAATCATTCTGCAGTTTAATTTCTAGTGTTTCCTGTTTAATTTTGTGGTTTTACCAGCCTTGTACTCCTGTGTTTTTTTTTCCTGATTGCTCCCCAAATTCAGTTTTATTGTCTTTCTTATTTTATTTTGTCATTTTACCTCCCCTGTGTTTCTTTGGTCCCTCTTCAGTAATCAAAGGCCCCGTCTCAGCAAAACCCTCACCCCTCACACTTAGGGCCAATTCCATTTATACCCCTTAATCTTTCCCCTTTGTCTACCCCTTCCCCTTGAAATAGAGTGTTAATGTGTAGGGCTCAAAACCTTCCACTTGATTGCTGCTCATCATCAAAGCTGATAAACAGCTGCGTCATCAGAAGTGACAATAAAGCTTCAGCCATCCTGTTCATACTATGGATCTCTGTTGATCTTCTCCATACATTTATACAGTTAATAGCACCTCCTTCGTAGTCCACAACTTCACAAGTGAACGCAGAGCATGGTGGGAAATTCATCATTCCCCTTGGTTTTAAGTGTGGCTCTGAAAAATCTTTGTTTCAAGGGCCATGTCCTCGCCCTAGTCCTCGATTCAAAAGAGAATCAGGACACCCCGTCACCTGACATGAATGTGCAAAACCAAGGGGAAGAACTAAGATAAGGGCTAAAGAGTAGAAATGGGACTGACTGTTCTACATTCTACATTCATGCATTTGGTCCATGTCAAGGCGTGGGGTTGCCTGTTTCTTATTGACATGGAGTTTGTATGCCCCCTTGCATCTGAGGCCCTTCTCTTCCTCCCACGGTCCAGAGTCATGCTCATCGGGCTGATTGGTGACGATTTTAAAATCTGAAACAGTTTTAAAAACATGGGATACCACAGACATATGCACAATTTCAAACTATTTTTTATCCTTATTCCTCTGAATGAACACACTAGACAACTCAGCCAGACTGTCAGATCACTGGAGACCACTCACCTGCCGACCTTCCAGCGACCTCGCATGATCACGTGACTTCAGAAAAAAAACAGAAATGGATGTTTGCTGAAATACCCTCTTGATGTCCCTCCACAACAGGCTGTCCTGGCATGTGCTACAGGTGCAGCAAAAATCATAAAACAAGGGAAAGACCCATGAAATCCAGGCTGGAATGAAGCTATACTTGTGTTCATGGTTGTGAGAGGTGAAAGTACGTATGATCTGCTGGTGACGCTGCCCCGTCTGCTCACTCTCATTGGCTGTTGTGGGTACTCCATCAGAGAGCTCTGCGAACTAGAATCGTAAATATCAAACATGTTTTATGTTTAAGATTCGGGGTCTGGGAGGATATGACACGATTTTGAGCACTAAAATAATTGTGTTGACACCACACACACGCAAATTATGTAGACAAATTATCATTTGCAACACGTGCCACTCGGGATACACCCCCACAGTCAATGTGGGAGGCAAATCTTGCTTGAAATCTGGCTCAAAATCCTGTAGTGTGTGGCCGGCCTAAGGCTGAATGATTTATCATTTTACAACTGCATGGCAATGCGCATATGGACATGAAACATTAGTTATATGACCTAAAGCAAATCATGCTGCCACTCTCTGCATTGTTGGACATAAACCAAACTCTGTTTTTTTTTTTTTTTCAGATTTTCTGACTAATTTATCAAAATTCTCTCTGACATGACCATCAGCAGTCAGAGAGCTGAGCCATGTGAGAGTCTGCATGTCTCCTCCTGCATGTACATTCAGCACTGGTGGACTCAGAGGGGAGGGTGATCTTTGAAATGACATTGTAAAACTGTCCTTTTGAATGCTTTTTTGCTGGCTAAACATTTTAAAGTGCTACATAAAGTGGACAAACTATGACAGCGTGCCCTCTTTGGTACCCTGTAAGCAGGGGTGTATTGCAGGGTGGTATACTAGCCTAGCATCAGGACTCACCACCACCTCCTTATTGATGAATCATGACCCAACTTTCTGACATTTTCAACCATATCTTAACGTGTTTAATGAAAATGTGGCAGTTTGTACTCAAAAGGGAACAAAATATGTGACTAAACAAAGAGAGGGAGACATTTCCTTCAAAATGAAAGAATTTTATAGACTTTTTACCACTGATTTTTTTTCAAGGCATACCTCTGCAAGTCCCACCCAGGTTCCCAACCCACCTTTTAAAACCAAGGCTACTGAGTAAACTCACCTATAAATCCCCTCTCTTTGTATAGCAAAGACAACAGAAAGTAACTGCATTGCTTTGTAATGCATCACCAATTACACCTCTGAGAACTATGGAAGCTCAAAATACAGAATCATGCATGTAGTTGTCTCAGCCTGTACAGGTCAGTGGTGATGGTTAAAATGTTCTCTTCTTTATCTGTCAATTCTATAACAGTCCTTACCTACTGAAGATGTTCATTCGTGTTTATAAATTAAGAGTATACCCCTCATGTGGGAACCACTACACCGATCTCTGTTAGTGGAGAAAATTGGACAAACTACCATCTTTGACACATGTTCAATAGTGGAGAAAATGCAATAAGATACCACTAGACCCTGGTTTTCACTGATGTATTTCCTTGTGCATCTTTGTAAAATGAATGATTGAATATTTCATAAGTTCTCATATTTTTATCAAAGGGGTAAAGTAGGGATGAACACATAGTTGTGATGGTGAACCGAACCACTCAAATGCAAGACTTGAAGTCACAGTGGCAACATTCAAAGTACGTTTAATCAATGCAAGTCGGTACACAGAAATCCACAAAACACTAGGCAGATGTGTCCTAAAACGGCAGGCAAAGACAAGGTCCAAAAAATGAGATAACTGGTCAAACTAGAAACTCAAGGAAAATGCTGGAACACAGACACAAAAGACGAGACGATCTGGTAGTAAAGGTAAGGGCAGGGAAGACTAAATAAGCTGAGGGAAGGGAGACAATAACACAGGTGAAACACATGAGGTAATCACAGGTGTGGAGAACAGGTAGGGATGGGCAGGAAGGAGCGATCTGAAAAGAGACATAAGGTAAAATAAAACAGGAAACACAAGACAGGAAACATGAAGGACTACAAAATATACTAAAATGAACCTGTAGATATGACAATAGTAAAACATATTTCTTAGAATCCCAGATTAAATGTACTTCAATATTTTGTCCACTGGTTCCCCCTGCATACAGAACGTGCTTTTTAAATCTCTGCTCCTCAAACACCCTGAATCCACCGCTGATATCTGGGCCACAGATGGGGCTTCTGCCGTCACTACACTGGTATGATGCTCTTGGGCAGGGGTGTCAAACCCAGTCACAGCAGGGCCGGATTCTGAATTTAGGTCTAACCTGGGAGCCAACCAGGGTTAAAATTTAACCATAAACTGTCAACCTCATTTCCAGCACCGATGAATAATGGGGGAAAAATAAAACTTGGCAATAACGATGAATGATTTTGAGATTGAAAGGTCAAAATGATAATTTAAAGGCTCAAAATGTGGATTTAAAAGTCAACATAATGTGTATAATGTTGAATTTAATTAGTGTACATAAATGGACTTTAATTATCTAGTTTGATTTCAATTTTAAGAAAAAGACTGCAGTATATCAGAGAGAGAAAACCTATTGTAATGCCAGTTTTCTCCAGTATCATCCAGCCTCTAAACTGTAACTCTAAATTGCCCATAGCTGTGTGTCTGAGTGTAGGTGAGCTGTTTGTTTCTGTATGTAGGATGTGATTGGCCTTTAGCCCAATGACAGCTGGGATTGGCTCCAGCTGAGTGACCCTGAACTTGGAAATTTGTTTGGATAATGATGGATGGATGGATGGCCCAAGGGTCACAACACCAAGGGATCCCAAAAAACTTTTTTTTAATTAAAAAAGTATTAAAAGTGTGCCCTATACACTGAATTTTAAGATATATTATCATCTACTTTTGAACTGACAATGAATCAGGAAGCTTCCTGTTTGTTTAATCATGGCTTTAAGGCTAAAGAGAATAAGCAAAATAAAGGATAGGTTTGTAATTATGTTGTAAGTTACTATAATGCTAATTTATCCCAAACTGAATGCTTAGTATATGGATCTCTTTTTGGCTGAGACATCAATTTCCTCATGTTGAAAACCAGTTTTAAAAACAGGTGTGATAGGATGGGAAGCAGATGGCTGCAGTTTTTAAATTTTCCCTGCAGAGCAACAAGTGTGGAAGAATCTTTCTGAGTGTACAGCTTAGCAAAGTGGAATCTTACAAATGTTTGCATGTAAGGTATTTCCTCCTGAAACTTGTACATCAGCTGGAATTGCACATCCTCAGCTTTCTTCTGTCCATGAGTGTAAACTCAACAATGCCTTGACAGGACTCCTCAGCTGAAGGACTCAATTATTCAGCAGGGAAAAGTTTATACTACTGACACAACGACCACAAAAATTCTCAGGAACCATCAATCTTAGTGACAGGCCCGTGTTTATCCGATCCCTGCGACTATTCATCGCATCCTGTAAAGCAGCCTCAGCTCATTTCCAATGCATAAGGCAGAGCGGCAATCCACTTGAGTTGTGAGCAGAGCAGGACAAGGCTGCGCGGAGTATCAGCACAAGGATCGACAGGGGAGACACCCTGTCACCGCAATGTCCCGTCAGCTGCTCCCTATGGGACAGAGGTCAGAGTCTCCGGGATCGCTGGGTGGCAGATTCCTGACAGATTTTATACACAAGCAGCCAACTCAGATGGTGTTTATTCAAATGCAAGGGCAGAGCCGGGCCTGCTGACGGTGCAGTCATCCGTGCAGCCGAGTGGACAGAAGGAAATCAGAAACCTTGCAGAAACCTTGCATGCTTTTGTTGAAGTTTAAAGACACCTCAAGTAATTCAAAGAAGGTGAGGGAGTTGAGATTTACAACAGGTAACCATCAGGTCTGCGAAGATTTAAAAGTGCAGTGAAACTCTATGTGCAAACACTAACTCGCCTCAGCAGAGCCATCACTTCTCAGGCTGGCTTCAAGGTCAGCAGAGAGCTTTACAGGCTACATTCAGACATAACTGTGTGACCCGTTCATCATTCTCTGCTCCACATCACAGCCATAATTAACGTAATGAAGATCAATTATCCATCCTGGTGTCTGTCCTGTCAATGCCTGCACACCGCACTGACTGTTCCCTCTCTTTGCTGCTGGAAAATTCCCACTTTTTGACCGCACTCGTTGCTGTTAATTGGTTGGACGTATGGCAGAGGACGGCACGATAATGGCGTTTCATCTTTTTTGTGTCCCTCCTAATTGGCCGGTGGTTTTGGGGAGATTCGGTGTGACTGGTGTCAGAGAAACAGAAGAGAAAAGAGGGCTAATGTCTGGTTAAAGGGGAGACAACGCTGCTAAGGCAGTCATTTAGAAGACTTTTATCCGAATGGCTTCAAAGAGGCTCTCGACGGATACAAGCCGGTCTCTGTCTTATTATAAAGGCTTAAAAAAGATAAGACGACCAAACTCACGCTAATGATCTCCTCTCAATTAAGACCAGACTCAAGGGGAATCCTGAAATCACTGTGAGAGAGGGATGGATGACTGCCACTGACACACAATGACTCAAGGCTCTTGTTTCCAGTTTGAAGTATTTCCTGTAATTCAGGTGAAAATGATGCAATTTAAACACAGGTGACACCACAGGAACAGCAGTGAAATGGCTGAAAGTGCAGGTTCTGGTCCATAGTGGGCACATAATGCAAACCAATTACAGGGAATGAGCTCACAACACAAGGCTTTATGGGTATCAGGAGATGGGCGCTGACAGCTGGAGTTCCTCACGCTCATAAAGGCCCACATAGCAAAATGAAGAGACTATAACCTGGGTAGAGAATATGAGCAGAGAAGCACAGTTTTTAGCTGTGTGTGAGAAAATAAAGTGATGCTAGGCAAAGTTTGCTCTGCTCCAACCATTTTCTATCCTCAAAACTCTCAGGATGACAGGTTATCAAACCTTTAGCACCAGGTGAGGAAAATAAAGAACCGAAAACAAACACAAAGTACATCCTGTGTTTTTCACTGTATTTGCAGCCTGCTCTCTCTTCAAACTCAAATACAGCAGCTGGGTCACCGGCCCAGTGAAGAATGAAAAAATGTCAAATACATTTATTTAGACTGTCAGTCTCTCCTGTACCTGTTGACCTCAAATAAAAGACACACGTAAAGAAAAGACAGTAAGGCTGTCAGCATGAATACATTAATCTCAATTAATAGTTAGTAACCGGTGCATTCATTCTTTAAATCAAGATTAACATGCTTTAGCACACATTGGTTACACGTGGCAGAGTGCATCTCCTCTCACTGCACCATAATGTCTCATTTCACTTTAAAACACTAAAAGACAGCTCAGTGGACAAGTCAAAAGTCATCTGCAATTTGTGTTATCAAACATTTGCCTTTTTAACTGTCTCCTTTTGTCCTTTCTTGATCCGTAGAAAGTTTATTTTTCCATTGTTAAATTCAGACAGGAAGTCACTTACCTTTATTTTAAGATGGCTGAAAAGTGGTGGAAAAGTTTCTTGTTTATTGTTTATTGTATTGTTTGTTGTTTATTTCTGAAGTGAAGACGAGAAAACAGGCCATTTTTATCTACTTTGGTCTTAGAAAGAATTACATGAAAAATTTGACATTTTTCATTTATTTGTTGTTCAATCATCAATAAAATTTCAACTGAACAAATAGTACACAGATTTCTTGACCGCCCAACATTTTCATTTACAATGGTTCAAACATTAATACTATACATTTAATAATAATGTCAAACCTTAATTTTCTCTGTCTTCTTGCATAATAGACTAGAGTAGAAACATAAATGAGCACCTTTTTGTGAAAAATAGTAATGCATTCTAAAATTTGAAGAAACAAAACTGACCTATAAAGTATTGAAAGATTCCCCTCCATAGAACTGGGGTTGGTTATATATCTTAGAACCTGTTTTTGTAAAAGTCTTAAAGCTTCTACTGAAGTTGCAGAACTCTCCTAGCTATCTTTGAATGATATAGTGTGTAATGTGATTGGTCAAGAGACGGCGATGTTGTATCTGTTTCTGCTATACCAAACAAAGATTACAGTGCCGTGAAAAAGTATTTGCACCCTTTCTGATTCCTGATTCCTGATTTTTTTTTTTTTTTTTGCATATTTATCACATTTAAATGTCAGATCATCAAACTGATTTTTATTATTCCACAAAGACAACTCAAGTAAATAGAAAATACATTTTCTAAATAATGATTTCATTCATCAAGGGTATAACAATCCAAACCTCTCTGGCCCTATGTAAAAAAGTAATTGCCCCTCCCTGTTAAATCATGAGTTTACTGTGATTAACCACAGTTCTTGGAAAGCTGAGTTCAATTTCACTGGCCACACCCAGGCCTGATTAAGTGAAGTAGGCTACAAGATCTCAAACAGAAACGCATCATGCCACGATGCAAAGAAATTCAAGAACAAATGAGAAACAAAGTGATTGAAATCTATCAGTCTGGGAAAGGTTACAGAGCCATTTCCAAGGCTGTGAGACTCCAGCGAACCACGGTCAGAGCCATTATCCACCAATGGAGAAAACTGGGAGCAGTGGTGAACCTTCTCAGGAGTGGTCAGCCAACCAAAATGACTCCAAGAGTTCAACAACGACTCATCCAGGAGGTCACAAAAGAACCCAGAACCACACCCAAAGAACTGCAGGCCTCACTTGCCTCAGTTAAGGTCAGAGTTCATGACTCAACCATAAGAAAGACACTGGGCAAAAATGGCATCATGGGAGAGTTCCAAGGCCAAAACCACTGCTGACCAAAAAGAGCACAAAGGCTCGTCTCACATTTGCCAAGAAACATCTTGATGATCCTCAAGACTTTTGGAGAAATATTCTGTGGACTGACAAGACAAAAGTTGAACTTTTTGGAAGGTGTGCGTCCCGTTACATCTGGAGTAAAAATAACAGCATTTGATAAAAAGAACATCATGCCAACAGTCAAACATGGTGGTGGCAGTGTGATGGTCTGGGGCTGCTTTGCTGCTTCAGGACCTGGACCACTTGCTGTAACTGATGGAACAATGAATTCTGCTGTCTACCAGAAAATCCTGAAGGCCAACATCCGCCCATCAGTTTGTGCCCTCAAGCTCAAGCACTCTTAGGTTACGCAGCAGGACAACGACCTGAAACACACCAGCAAGTCCACCTCTGAATGGCTCAAAAAAACAGAATGAAGGTTTTGGAGTGGCCCAGTTAAAGTCAAGACTTAAATCAAACTGAGATGCTGTGGTGTGACCTTAAACGGGCAGTTCATGCTGGAAAACCCTCCAATATGGCTGAGTTAAAACAATTCTGCAAAGAAGAGTGGGCCAAGATTTCTCCACAGCGATGCAAAAGACTCATCACCAGTTATTGCTAACGCTTGATTCCAGTTATTGCTGCCAAGGGTGGCACAACCAGTTATTAGGTTCAAGGGGTGATTACTTTTTCATACAGGGTTGGATAGGTTTGGATTATATTTTCCTTAATGAATAAAATCATCATTTAGAAACTGCATTTTGTATTTACTTGGGTTGCATTTGTGAGATATTAATATTGGTTTGATCATTGGAAACGTTTAGGTGTGATAAATATGCAAACAATCAGGAATCGGAAAGGGGGGAAAGACTTTTTCACAGCATTATAGGTCACATCAGTGTTCCTGCCAGATGTGCAAAGACTATAATAGCTGTGAGTCTGTGGCAGACAGGTGATTCCTGCTGCACAGCAGAGTAGCGAGGGGAGGGGGTGTGGTGCAGCAGAGGAGAGGGTGTTAATTGTAGACGCCTGTGAGCTGAGTGAGGAGAAGAAGAGAGACAATGGATTTCTGGAGGAAGGGGGAAAGAACAGAAGGAGTGCAAATACGGAAAAAACTAGTAAAAAGAAGTGATTTATCTGCTAAAAACCGGAAAAGAAATCTCAAAGAAAGTCCAGAGTGGTTGAAATACGTATTAGCTTTTACTTTGGAGCCTTCAAAAAGTGGGAATCTGAAATCCTGGAGCAGTGTGAGATCCTGTGTCTGTGGTGGTACTGAAAGCTTCTGTGGCCAGATTACCCTCCAGTCTTGGATGTTAAGACTCTTCTAACCGCAAGTTACCCATGACCTTCTCTCCCACATCTATCTTTCACTTTTATTTCCCATATACGCTGACTTTCACACACATACATCATTTTGGTTTTGGTTGAAGAGGCCTTGACCAGTGGACTTTGAGTTTTTATTTTGTTTGAACTTGGGGAATATTTTATTTGATTTTGCTTGAACCTTTGGGGGAGAGGGGACATTTGAATCATGGACTGTTTTCACTTGAGAACCACTTGAATTATGGACTGTTTGCACTGGAGGAACGTTTCATTTAATTTTGCATGAATTTTTGGTGGGAGGGGCGTTTGATTTATGGTCTGATGAACCTTTGGGAACACTGAAATTGTTTTGTTTGTGCTGTGGGGCATTTGAATTATATTGAACTGTTGGTACGATTGGGGTCATTCCCTGAATGAACTGATTAATGTTGTAAATTGGTGAAATGCATTGAGAAATCTGCCTTAATTGAAAAGTGTTGTGTTGTTGTACTGTTAATCGTGTCCTTGAAAGATTTTTGAGTTCTGTTGCCCTGAAATTTGGTTAAAAGCAAAGACAAAACAAGACATAACTGATTCTTGGCCTTCATTCCTTTGGTAGTGGCGTTGTTATTTTCTTTAGGCCTTAAATATCTTTTCTCCACCCTGAGATTTTAAATGATAGACTTAATTGTCTGTCTGGCGCCCAGTAAAATTAACACATTATATATATTTCTGGCCTTTAGTTATGCTACAAGTCAAACCTGTGACCTTCAGGTTTCAAAACTAGCAGCTCAGCTCTACCTACTGAGCCACAGTCAGCCACAAACTGTTAAGTGACTATAACGTAGAAAATTCACCCTGGAAGCCAGTCTCAAACTGGGAGTTCCAGAGATGGTTTGGTCAAAAATGTTCACATTTTCCACACATGAACCAAACTGATGTTGGTAGAAATGGCTGCCCTTGGGGTTTTCTTTTTAATAAATCATGGCTGCCTTGTAACTGGTCTCTGTAAAGGAAGGTGTATTTTTGAAAGACTAAATTATGAGTAGAAAATCTTTCACAGACCCGGTATGATGGATATCAAGCACCTCCACTGTCGCGTTTTGGGTTGGAACAGCCTGGCAGCAATAAATGACATCCAGGCGTCCTCTGAAAACACTCTGCTGACTTGTTATGCCACAGGCACTCACACCCAGCTCCAGTATCTGCCCCCACAGTTGATTTTTAACTGAAGTGCAGGTCTGAGGGAGTGCTGTCGGCTGGGGGGTTGTCAGTGTTTGGTGTCCTCTGCTGTAAGTCTGAAGGTTTGTGATAATTAATATGTGTAGTGGACTTGATGAATGAGGACAGGTGGAGGATTTCATCATGCCTAGACACACTGACTCCCTCCCAGAGCAGGAGGGATCCATGACCTGCCCAACACCTCGAAAATACACACCGCTCTGTGTGTGGCAGGATCTACCCTTGAAACTGTGTGTGGGAGTGGGAGTGTGGCTCGGTAGTTCCCATGATGCCCGCACAAGTACACCTGTTCTAACTGTGTTCATGTAAATGCACCTCATTGTCGTTTGTTCGGCCTGTTTATGCATACTTTTACATAGACTGTGCACAAAGTGAGAAACACACCGAGGATATGAGAGTGTGTATGAGCACAGGGTAATTACTCTACGTCATGTGTAGGAGTGTGATTAATGAGGCTCTGGTCAAAAGGCTGTGAGCAGAGATGTCCTGGCTTTGGTCCTGAAGCACAGTTACTGATATGAGAGCAACATTCATATTCTAGCTGACACTCCTAAGGCTGAGCAGGCTATGATACTAGAGCTACGGGAACCTCAAAGTGCATTATTCAGCCTGCTTTATATCAACTACGAGCTTTAAGAAAGCCTCACCTCAGAGATTATAGAGATTATACAGTAAAATCTGCAACAAATGTAAATAAAAACATCAACCTTATTCTTTTCCTTACATTGTTAGGCACATAAAACATCAGTGTTGATATCTACATTAGAGATCTGACTCTCTGCCTAAGCCCTAGATCAGCTGGAAACCATCCTAAGACTGACCACACATGGCTCACAGTCTGGAGCAAGGCCAAGGATACCCCCCATCCCCCTAAGCCAATTATGCCAGGCCAGGCCTGAGAGAAGTCAAAGACGTGTGTCAAAGATGCCTGTTCATCCTGTCAGACATAGCAGCATGACTAGATTTACCTCAGTGTTTTCAGTTTTGGTCTACTTTTCCTGTTATAACTCTAGAAAAAAACCTTTTGATGGTGTATACCGATTAAAATTGAATTTAACTAACAAATTTAATTTGACATGATAAGCTACTCAGCTCCAGTGCTTACTTGTCTTATATCAAAAAGTATTTTCAATTAAAACTGCATCCTAAGTGGTTTCTTTAAGATACAATGCATGTTTTTAGCGTAACGAGGGAGAGAAGCTGTTAATAAGCGGTACCTCCAGCCTGGAGGTGGAAGGACAATTATCAGTAACTTCCATCGATCATCTGTTATACTGGAATAAAGTGAGTGAACAACTCTGCTGACTGTAGTCAGTTAACTAATAATATGATGTCTAGAGACCAGTGCTGCCCAGCTCTGCTGCATACCACTTGTTATGAGTTAAGGACTGTGTTGAATACAAACTTCCTACCATCAGGTTAGCATAGCAAAGAAATCTGTGAGGAACAGAGAAGGACACTTTTACAGCTTCTCTCCCTTATTATGTAAATTTGATATATTAGTGAATTCGAAATTTAATTTAAATTCAAATGCAAATTCAAATGGGAATTCAAATTCAAATTTGACTTTTCAAACTGACATTTAAAGGGTTTTCATCTTCACACTGATAGAAAAATTGGTCATTTTGAGCACAACTGAAGTTGTTTAAGCAATTTATGCAAAATTAAAGCAGAAAAGAAGAAAAGAACAGAGAAACATTAATCTGTTAAGTTTTTAATAGCAGTTATTTCGAAGTGGACGGTTTTGTCCTTAATGACTGGAAAGGGTAGTACAATAAAGTGATGCCTGAGGGTTAAATGTTTAGATGTTTCCTGCTGTAGAGTGATCACTGCTGGGATGTTTTTGCCCATATTCTGGTGGATTATTGTTTTTTTAATGTGAGGTACTTCTGCACCATGAGTGAAGTTGTCTACTAAGTTGGTCACTTCCTGACTGTGATAATGGACAGGCTACAATAACAGAGCAAGCAGAGACTATCAGCTCAGGTCATATGTTAGCTCTGTATCCATCTCACTGCCCCATGGTTGCTAAGATACCTCCCACTGCCACGGTTGTTTAATGTGAGGTGGAAATCTATGTTTATAGGGAATGTAAAGTGTAAAAGTATGTTGATTATGCCTCAGGCTGGCTAAGAAATGATCTGGTTTTAAAAAGTCGTTCAAGTTTTTGAAGTTATTTAAGTATTTAACCTCTGAGAGTGATGCTGGTGTATACGATGAGAAGAGACACGGGGTATTTAAAGTTAACTTTTGAACCATAAATCCCAGCGACTCGTTTTTTTCCTCTTGCAGCCTGCTACTGTGCCATTCCAGTGATGCTACCCATGCCATTATATTCCTTACAGAAGCTTTTCTACTGAATCTGGAACTTGATCTTGAACATTTCTACATAGATTTTTGATTGTTTATGTGGCTAGCAGCTAATGCTATCCACCATGTTGTTTCATCACATGGGCTGTGACAACCAACGGCCAGCTTGCAGTCATATTTAAAAGTAAAAAATCCTGCATATTGTACCTTTAAAATATGCAGGTGCTTTAGATATTTTGTATTAACTGCAAAAAAAGCTATGAGGCAGGTGCATTTTGGTGATGTTGTTTAAAGGAATAAGATCATGGTTTATGTTTAAATAAGTAACATCGTACTGTGAAACTACTTCTTATCAGTGTTAGATTCCTGCAGGACACTTTTGCGTGTTTAAAGGTGTTAAAGAAACCATAAAGTTCATTTAAACTCCACAGGAGAGTTCCTTTAAAATCTTATCACATAATGAACATCATTTTACTGATGAACTCCCAATTTTCCTCAACAATCATGAAATGTTTAATTTAAAAGTGATCCAGGAACGGTGATATCTCTCTCTTAGTCTGTCCACAGGGGTAACAGCAGAATTTAATTTGAAGCTCACTGTCAAATGATGATATCTCAGATGTAGACTGCTCTCACAGCTCTCTGGACCCCCCACCCTCCTCCCCCCTCTGAGCAGTGGATGAGTGGACAATAACAGGGCAATTGCACTGGGCTTTGGGGAGCGGCGGTTTTCGAGCACTCCCCCCGGCTGGCTGCCCGTATTTGCCGAGGAAGGAGGCCCCTCTCAGCGAGCAGACGAAGGAGAGGAGAGGTTTAATTTAGCGGATGGAGGCACAGGGACCCTCGAGGCGGCACAAACTGTACGACACAGACATACCTGGGCGTATACATTGTGACAGACAGTCGAGCCGAGCGGGGAGCGGACCCCCCTGTCCTCCAAACGTGCTGGGGGCAGGCTGGGAGTGCTGGGAAATGTGCCGTTTCTAAATGGAGCGGTGTGAGGAGTGGGTGGGGGGAGCTGTTCGCTTACCATTCACAATTCTAAACGTTTCTCGTGACCTTGGTGGCACGGCTGTTTTTATGAATTTTAATTAACAGAGGTGGATGAATGGACCTGACGGAGCTGTGATTGTAAGAGGAGGGAATCATTGTGTTGCTCTTTTGCTTTGTCAAGGTCAGAAGTCTATTTTTCACCAGAACTATTTATTACTGACATCACAAAAGAACTGTAGCACAATGCCAAACCAACACTGATAGAAAACAGGACTGTTCCTATTACAGGAATAATAATAATGAGAACTACCAACCAGCAGTATGCTTGCTCCAGGTATACAACAGAAAGCAGTGGGAATCCATCAATGCTCTCTAGACTAAAGGTACAACCCAAATTCCAGAGAAGTTGTGGTGTTGTATGAAATGTGAATAAAACCAAATGCAATGATTTGCAAATCTCATAAACCCTGTATTTTATTTACAATAGAACATAAACCACATAGTAGATGTTGAGACTGAGACATTTTACCAATACGTGAAAAATATCAGCTCATTTTGATTTTGATGCCTGCATCTCAAAATAGTAGGCATGAGACTATAAAAGACAACAGGCAACAGGTCAGTAACATCACTGGGTATAAAAGGAGCATTTTAGAGTGTGCCTTAACCACTTGGCCACCTGCACCCCCAAACATGTTTTTTTTTTTTTTTTGTCAACACAACTGGCCATGCTATCCACAAATGTAAGTTAAAGCTGCATCATGCAAATAAGAAGTCTTCTCTGGGTCGAAGCTCATTTACATGGACTTCGGCAAAATGGAAAACTGTTCTGTGGTCAGTTGAATTAAAAAAAGGCATGTCCTGCAGAGCACGGAGTAGAGGGACCATCCAGCTTCTTATCAGCAAACAGATCAAACGCCTGCATGACATGCTCTGACCCCATGAGGGCTCATTAATGTCTATGGCATGGAAAGTTTACACATCTGGATAGGCACTATCAGCACTGACAATTATATAGAGGTTTAAGAGCAACATATTCTAAAACTGAGCTGAACTGCCTCCTTTCCTCATTGGTGCTCAAACCATTCTTCTCTTGTTCAGATTTCTTCTGCTTGCTGGAAAAACTGTCTGATTTTCTCTGCATGGGTTTTAAACTTCCTCTGTGAGTTCAGAACATATTTCTCTTGTTCAGAACATCTTTCTCCAGGAGCTGGTTTTGAGCTCAAAGCAAGTTTTAAGGTAAAGTTAAAAAAAAAAAAAAAAATTGTGCACACAATCCATAGGTCATGCCCTCAAAACTTGAAAAATGCTCTCTTGAATTAAACCACAATAATAGCTCTAAGCAACACGTTCCTGTTCCAACTTTTTTGAAAGTGTATAGATTAAGAATGCGTGCATATATTTCTAAGAAAAAAAAAAACAGTTTGATCAGTTTTAACATTTAATCTTATGTCTATGTGACCCATGCAATTAAATTTAGGATTTTCAAAGTATTTTGTTTTTATTTATACTTTACACAACTTCCCAACATTTCTGAATGTGGTCTTGTGAATTTGTTTTTTGAGATATTCAGATGAAAAATGATAACTTTCCAAAAGGAAACAGTGAAATGATTTTAATGTAGATGTTGACTCCTCATATGGGCAGATGCAAACATAAAAGGTGTGACGTATTTTATGTGGATGAAGGACCAAAACCTCCATCCAAACACAAAGGCTGCTTTCTGTTTCCACTCTTCTTCAAATAACTGTTTAAAAGTAGTCTTCATGCTTTTTAAAGAAGTCACATCTCTAACCAACTGATAATGTGCAATTTAAAAAATACTCCATAAAAACAATTTGATTCCTCCAAAGTGTTTTCCATTAGAAAGGGGCATGACATTTATTAATAGTTGTGAGCTTATCATAATTGCTGGATTCCAAAAATCTTCTGGGCTTTCTGGAGGGTAAAACTGAAAACTCAACCAAGCAGTTAATGCTTATTTAAAAGGAAAAAAGTAGGAAGTCTTCAGTAAAACTCCTTCCAGTAGTCATCCAAAATGTTTTTTGCCTGTTTGTTTGTTATTAATTACACTGAACGAAGGAAAGCAATGTTCCTGCAAACAAAGAAGCCTTAAAAGACCGCTGTCGTTGTCCAAATTTAGGATACTGCTTGCTTCAAACTATACAATATCTGTTCTTTGGAGGATTGGCACCTATGAAAGTAAACACCTACATTTTAACCTAACTATGCCTCAGAGAGAGAGATTCATTTATAGAGAGTGTGCATCAACTGACAAACAAAACAGTCATATCAGTGGCATGGTGAGGGAATATTTTTTTTAGGAAGCCAAGTGTTAGACAACACCTTGAAGGTTCTTGCACTTGTTTAGAGGGTGCATGGGGTGGGTATCATGATGAAGATATGCTGTGGTTTGATTGGTGTAAAGTCAGAGGGCGACTAGGTTCCCCTAATTAGCAGAGTTCTAGATAATCGCACTTTGGCTGTGTCATGACCGTCGTCTCATGTGATGGCGGGTTTTTTTCTAAAGGGACAGCAACCTCACCTGACCTCATCTGTCATCTGTAAAGAGCAAAAACTGTTCATGCGGACTGTGGTTTCTCCACATATCTGCTCTGTCACATTAAGAAGGGTGCTGTGTCACAAGGAAATAAAAATTAAGAGGGGCAAAAAAAAAATGGGAGCAACAGCAAGGAAAGTGTTGATTAAAATGAAATTAGGTCTGAAAAAACTGGGGAAGCCTGGCTTCCCTTGGTTTCTGGAAGGATACGCTGCTGTTTTAACCTTGCAAAGCAGATAGATTTGCCCATTTTCTTGTTTTTCATTGGTGAATCCATCTTGCAAAGCTCCCATCTGAACTGTTGTAGCCTGATTAGAAAGTGACAGGACCAATCAGCAACAAGGGGCAGTACTTTCAGGCGCAGCAGAGTCGTGACGTAAACAAGCAGCAGCAAGAGCTGGTGCAGTTATGGAGGAAGAGATTAGTGTGGATGCTGCTAAAGCGCCTTCGTTAAAAGAACAAAGTTCTTCCTTCTTTCTTTTAAAAAATGACAAAAGTCGAGCACTTACATGTCTACAGTCACCATGGTTCGTGTTATTCCTCAGTAGCTGTGCACATGCAGCTCGATAGCAGGTACATCACGTGTTTTGTTGCTCTGATTGGCCCGTAGAGATGTGACAGACAGAACGTTCATCCAATCACACTCCAAGTTTTTTTCAAAGCCTTTGCCTTTTCTCAAAGGTTTCCTATGGAAGCTTTCCCAGATGGATGTGTGAAACACATCCATCTGGCATGTCAGGTTACCACTGTTTGATACGGAAGAATAAAGTCCCATTCAAACAGGATTAGTATTACCTGCGGACCTCTGATAATTTGTGAATTATCACCTGATCCTCTGTTTGGTGCGGTGCATTTGCATATAAGTTAAGTCTGTAATCTACCTGAATTGCAGGTATATTATGGTAATAATAGGTGCTGCCAATCAGGTCCCTGATTGGCAGCTCCTGTGAACATGGGCCCTGCTACAGTGGTCAGTAGATGTCTGCTTCAAGAATCGGCATGCCATGTTTGACTGATCTGTATAGGGCCCGTCAGTTGGGCAACTTCAAGCTGATGTTCTGCAAAACCTAGTTACGGAGTGAACCCTAGTACCATCTCTGAACTGAAGGCCAAGTTCCATATAATGGGGAACATCAGAGACAGGCCTCGAAGTGGGCGTCCCAAGAAGACAACACCCCAATAATACTGTTTTCTCACCCTGTCAGCAAGAACTCTATCCTCCAAGATGACAACACTCACCCCCACAGAGCGAGGTTTATCAGAGACTACCTCCAGAATTTGGGAGTGGAGAGGATGGAATGGCCTGTCAGCAGTCCTGACCTTTAACCCCATTAAAACACTTGTGGGATCAGCTTGGGTGTGCTGTTCGTGCCAGAGTGACCAACACAACCACGTTGGCTGACTTGCGACAAATGCTGGTTGAAGAATGGGATGCCATCCCACAGCAGTGTGTGACCAGGCTGGTGACCAGCATGTTAAATTGTCAATATGTCTTGTTTCTTCAAACTTCAATCATCCAATCCACCAAACACCAAACAAGAGTCAATGGCAGAGTCAGCTGTTTGGCATTGGCAGAGAAGATTTGGCACATTTTTCATGAACACAACCCACATACTCAGCTCTGCTGCTCATCCCACAAATGGAAGATCCTTACAAATGTGGCACCATTTAAAAGGGTAATAAACAGGCTTTCCAATGGTATAAGATTTACTACCAAGAAGCATAGTTAAAACAAAGAAATAATGTACCAAACACAAATTGCCTTACTTTTAGTTTTAAGTTTATTTACAAAATACTGTAAGAGAAATAAAACCTAGGTAGGAGCAGATAGTTGATAGACACTCCCATCTGGGTTAGATAACAAAAGACAGTACAGTACCTAACTTACCTACCTTACTTAATGTCCCTGTGCTGTTTAATGGTCCAAAGTGACACAAACCGGCAGTTTGAATGAATATTTCTGTTTTTCTGGTGATGTAAAGATGTCGTTTTTGAAGAGATAGAGAATAAAAAGCTGGTGCTGCAGCTCCACATGGTGGTAAATGGTAGCTGCACTACGATCCTTTTGCCCTCCAGGCCTCTTCTCCAGTCTGTGACTAGGCTATCCATCATTTTCATGTTGTTTTTATTCATGTTTTGACTTTTCATCTTGTTGGCTCATTCCCAGAAATAAACAGAAATATTTTTCTGTCTTTAACATATCAGAAGGATGCTTAAGGGGAGAACTATGCCTTGTACTCGTGTCTGCTTGATGTTGCATTACATTAATAAAAACCAACTGATTAAGGCTGGCTGTAAGTTAGAAAGTGGCAGCCAGAGGGAAACTTTATGTTTTCCTTATTTTTTCCTACATACAGACAATAAGCAGCATCTCATTAAACTCACTAAGTGGATTACAAGTTGGTGCATTGTTACTGTTGATTATGGTTGCAGAAATTGAGTTTACAGGGACATTGCTGGTAATTGCTGCAGTGTTTGTTCTATTTTCAGGAACAAATATTGATTTAAAGTTGTTTCCTCTTGGCTTCCTCTACTTTTAGGATAGTATATTTCATTAGAGGCTGCATGTGGTTTGTTATTGTTGATTTTGCACTCAGTATTGGATTGTGCTCTTTTGTTTTCACCCTTATTTGGCCACATAAATTGGTCCTGAGTCTGCAGCGCTGAGTAGAAATAAAGGTTAGGCATGAGGAGGAAATACATGTGGGAGGTGAAGCTTTCGTTTAAGTCACACCTTCTGAAAAATTTCAGTCCGTAGGTTGAGAGCAGAGAAAACATGTTGAAGATGAGAATGTACACAGAAATGTTGTGAATGGGATCTTGTCAGACATGCAGGTCACCTTCAGCAGCACGGTTTGGAAAGTGGAGAAGAACACTTCAGCTACACATGGAGAAAATTAACAAAATACTGAGAAGAATTCAGGAGGAAACCGTATTCAAATAGCACCTTCAGGAGTAGGAGGAGGTCAAAGGGCTTTACAACAGAGAGAAGAGGAGGAGATGGAGGAGAAGGAGGAGAAGCAGATTCTAATGAGTTCAAATGGGATAAAACCAAGAAATCAAATGATAAACAAAACAAGAAGAGTTTGTGCTAAGCACAAGAGATTGTTAATGAAATGAAACCGATACTATGTAGGCAGATTTAAATATACAAAGATAATAAACAGCTTAAAGGCTACGTTGAATAAATACATCTTGAGTTGTTTTTTCAGCACTTGTAAAGTGTGACTGTTGAGAATAGCACACTCACTGATGTAAGGTTAGATGCATGTTGAAAGGCTTATATCCTCTGATGCTATCTTTATGCCTCAGTGCTGCCAGAGGCGTCAGTTTTCTGTTGTCCATCCATAGACGAACCAGAAACATTCATACTGACTCCACAAAAACCTCTAGTAGCAGTCCAACCAGGTAAAGGTATGTTGGTAATGTTGGCCCCTTCTGGCCCCATGTGCCACCATTCTGACAAATAATTAGTGGCTCATTTAAGCTTAACATATGAAAACTGAACATTTTGATGGTTGTCAGGAGCCCAAATCCAGTAACCAGAGAGTTAAACAGACCACATCTGTCTTTTCTGAATAAGGATTGGTATCAAGTTAAAAGACAAGTGAGGGCTGAGTGTTCATTCTCTTCATCAAACTGGACGAATGACCCCATCTTGTGATGGAAAAAGTCATACACTACTACAAGGGTGTCAAACCCAAGGCCTGGGGTTCAAATACGGCCCGTGGTAGGGTAATACCAGGCCCACCAGATCATATCATCTTTTTATTAAACCTGGCTACTCTGCAGAGTTTCCTCCAGTCTAAAAATGTAAACTTGACCTTGATTATTTAAAATACCCTCAAAAGTAAAGAAAAATCTAATAAAAAGTCCAGGATATAGGAAAAGAAATGTGTTTTCATTTCATATTTTCAAGTTTGCATTTGTGACTTAAACTTATGGTTTTAACTTTCTATGTCATATTCTGACCTGTTAGAAACACAATTTTAAATTTAAAGTCATATTTTGACCTTTTAATCTCCTGACCTTGACTTTCAATCCAATACCTTGGCCTTCTAGAGTCATAATTTAAAATTGTACTTAATATTTTGACCTTTAAAACCTATGAATTTGAATTTCATCTAATATTTTTTTATTTTTCAACTCATGATTTTGAATATTATATTATCATATTATTACCCCTGCACTTTGTTTCCACTGAGAGGTCCGGTTCAGTTTGGTACAGCATAGTAAGTTTTTTTTTTCTGTTTTCATTCTAAAAAGTTAGAAAGGGTCCCAGCTGAACTGTACTTTCATACTTTGACTGTTCAGCCAGGCTGCAACCACTATCGACTGTCAGCTCTGTGAAGAGTGGGTGAAAGCAGCAGAAAATCAGACTCATTTCTGCTAAAATTAGGGATATTCTGACTCTGACTCTACTGTTTACTGGACCACGGATAGTGATACGTGCTCACAAAACAGGTTTGCGTGTGTGTTTTGTTGCAGAATGTTTACCTTCTGCTGTCATGTTCGTACAGAAAGAGAGACGGACAAACAGTTCAGACCCTTGGAGGAGCTCTTTCTCTCTTTCTGAGACCATGGAAGAGAATGAAATTGGGGATGACTTTCATGAAACTAGTAACGGATCACTTGAAATGTAAAACTAAGGCGTAACATTACTCGTACAACAAAAAAGTAATCTGAGTACTCTAACAGATTACTTTGTAATGCATTACCCCAAACACTGTTTATAACTGATTATATTTTACGATTTGCTAGTGACATTTTCTTGAATAAAATCAAAGCTGTTTAAAGTGGTTTAAAATAAGTGTTAACAGTCACTGCTTCTAAGGAAAGCAGGAGACCTGTGAGACTTTTGTAACAAAACAAACAACAAAGAAATCATGGTCAACGCAGCTCCTAATTAAACAGGTGATTATGGTATTTATTGAACTCATAGACTTTAATGCCTATCAAAGTTAATAGCTGTGTATGAGCAAGATTTGGTGCTGCTATCAGTAAATATAAAACATTTACTTTCAATCTATCCAAACTTAAAGTCATGTGCTGCTCAGTGACTTGTGTATTTGTGTTAGGACAAAATCTAAATCCTTACAAATATACATTTTTTTCTTACTAGAGACCCTGAGAACTGTTAAAAGGAAAAGAAAAAGGCCAATAAAAAGATTCTCTAGAGTATCACAGACAGTGTTACAAGCTTTTTACACCAAAGAAAGAGTACAAAGAGTGTAAAATACATCCATCACAGCTCTGACAATAAACATGATACTGGAGATATAATCTCCATCAGTGTTGGAGAATTGTCATCATTCTAGCTAAATAAAACATCTTAGTAAGTGGAAGCGAGGTAGAGATGGCATTATTTTGTCTGGAAACATCTTCACTGTGGGCATAATAGTTATCACTGTGGGTGCAAACATTATCACCACAGATAGAAATGTCATCACCGTAGGTATCAATGTCATCACTACAGGTAGAAACGGCATACAAGTAATAACACTCTCACTATGTTTTCTCTCTTCTGGTCATATTTCTTAAAATCTGTGATTATCATCCCTGGAGCTGAGCGGAAATGCACAAAAACACTGGATTTTGTGTGACAACACACTCCAGGAAAAACTGTGCAGTTTCACTAACAGACGAGTGTGCAGCATGAAGACATCCAGGAGCACAGCCGAGCCGGAGTCTTAAGCCGGGATCAAACTACAGGATTTGAAGAATGTCGACATATCTCACATTTTCAGGCCATCCGCTGCTGATTTCTCTCGTAAAACCCCGTCATACGTTCCTAAAGGAGCTTCCACCTCGCTGCGAGATAAGGACAGGAAATTACAGATTACCAGATTTATTTGGATTTGTAAATAGGATTTGTAAAATTGGACCATCCTGAATGTTGCAAACGTGCATTCTGGGAATGTGAGGTGACAACTCAAAACAAGCACCGAGCTACGACAGCAGCAGAAAGTGAAGTGACAAACAGAGTGGTCGGGCAGCTTTATGGGACCTGGAGCTTTCTCTGCTAAAGCTGGTGTCACCTTTGAGATGGATGCAAATCAGTCTGAAACCTTTCTGCTCATTTTCAATTTCCAAAGGGTGTTATCACCTGGAGCAGACCTCAAGAAAGCTCTGGACACATTTGGATAGACCTACATCCAATTAAAGCAACAAAATATTTGACTTACATTGGAGCCTGTATCTGTTCTGAATGGGTCGAGACATTTGCAGACTTGTTCAAAAACTGGTGCTATTTCTCCACACCTCTGAAGTGAGGATTACTGGGACCGAATTTACAGATAAAGACGTGATGATGTGTCCCATGAAGGTGAACCAGAGAATCAACAATGTGGACTTTCTCAGCTTTGCAGGTCACAGTGAACACAATAGATGTCTGCTGGCTGTGACCACAGGAAGTGAGATAACATCACGGAGCTGTTTGGGATCTAACAACCAATTTGACCCACCACAATCCCCTGATGTCAGACGCATCGCACACACCTTTGAGTGTACTTAAATGAAACGTCCATATGACAAAGCTTCCACCAATCAACTCTAAATCTCCTTGGGATACCTCAGTTTATCACTGATGTGTTATCCAGGGCAGGCCTAAACACCAATCACTGAGCAGTAAGCACTCCTCCTTATCAGACAATTCCCAACAAATGGACATGCAAGGATTTTCTTCTTTGCCTGTTTATTATTAAATTGACATATTATGAAAAACTCCACTTCTTCTGTATTTTTGCATATGTAAAGCACTATGAAGAACGTTTTGACGTGTTTGAGCCGACAAATTGAGGCTGAAGTAAAGTGTGTACTGGCCAGTAAGCATGCCTGAGGGCATCTTTGGGCAAGGAGGAGGATTCACACAACCCTGGTTGTGCTCTGGATGTCCTTGGATATGATATGGAAGCCCATTTCTGCCACTTAAAAAAAATAAATGTGGAAGTTTGGCAATTGAAAAAACAATCCTAAGTCAAAATTATCAGATAAAAGTAGAAATTATGAGGTAAAAGTCGAATTATGAGATAAAAAGTTAAATTATGAGATAAAAAGTCATAATTATGAGATAAAAAGTTGAAAATTATGAGATCTCATAATTTTGACTAAGGATTTTATTTTCAAGAATTGCCTTACTTGCACATTTCTCCTTTTTTCTTTGGTGAGAATGGGTTTCCATAATACTACTAGTTTAATGGCAAAATAATCAGTTGAAAATTGATGAAGTCATATCAATATAAAAGTTAAATGAATTTACAATATAATACATGCATTGAAAAAAATATATTTCTTATATGAGTCTATAGATTAATACCTAGAATCCACAACATTTGAATGGTTCATTCCCACAAAGCAATTTGGTTCTGCAGTGAAAACCCTGATTTTGCTTCAGTGCTCACACTGGCAGCTATTTTTAATTTCAGTCTTAGTTTTAGTCTTTAGATCGAATGCCTAAGTTTTAGACACATTTTTGTCATTTCTACGCTTTTTAGTTTTAGTCAATAAAACTCAATACAAATTTTAGTCTAGTTTTAGTTCATCAAAAGTCCTCACATTTTAGTCTTAACTTTTAGTCCAAGCATTTATTTTCTTGCCTGAATCTGGCACTAAATTATGGTAGTGTGTTCTTTGCACTCTGCTTAACCTGGGGTCCCTGCTTTCTACAGCTGAGAGACAGAACAGCTACAGATGCATTGTATTTGACAGATTCAACTACAGTAGGGAAATATCATGGATTTTGAATGTCTGATGAAAACTACATTAAATTTTAGTCTAGTTTTAGTCATCTTGACAAAAAATAAATGTACTTCTAGTCAGTTTTAGTCATCAAAGATCATTTTTGTTAAGTCTTAGTCTAGTCTTTCTCATGGGAAAAAAAGTGTGTTGATGAACATTTTTAGTCTTATTCAACAAAATTAAAACTAGCTGCATTTCCATGTGCAAAATCTAAATAGAGCAATAAAAATGGAAACACCTGAATTTCAGAAACCTCTCAAATATCGAAAAAAGTTTTTTAGGCTCTCATGAGGAGGTTTTTCTGGTGTTTCGGTATAGAAATACATCGCAAAAGTGTAATGGAAACACTTTTTCTACATTTACAAGTAACAGGACATAACATGGTGTCAGAGTTCACCAGTTTACTTAGGGACATGATGCTTTCCTTAACATCATACTTGCCTCTTGTTGCTGCTTGTTTATGTCACGACTCCGCCGTGCCTGAAAGTACTGCCCCTTGTCGCTGATTGGTCCTGCCATTTTCTAACTGAGCCCAAATGGTTCAGATGGGAGCTTTGCAAGATGGACTTGCACATTGATGCCTTTGCCCTCAACAATACCAACCAGAAGATTGTTTTATTATGAAGACGTCAAAAGAGCGTGTTTTTTCAGCTGCAGTGTGTTAATCAAATGCATTTGGGGATTAAGGCACCTATTTTGAATTCTTGTTCTTATCTCCTGATGCTTATTCATATTATGGATATTATATGGATTGAGTCTTTTGTTGGCTTTAAAGCTGCAGTGTTTATAATTGGCAGCTGAAGCTGGTTGGTTTTGTAACTGAGGCTGTAGCGTGCGTGGGTAAAGCACGGGCCGCACTAACACTACACTTTAAAGTCAAGTAGGGGGCCACAAAATATCTTCCCGCGGACTGTAATTGGCCACGAGCCGCAAGTTTGAGACCCATGATTTAGAGCCTTTATGTACTAACTTCCTCTCATTCCCATTATGTTCTTCACCTTCTTCCCGATCTAACATCTGCATCATCACACCAGGATCACATGACTGATCACATGACCTTGCTTTTGCAGGCCAGTAGGTTGTTCTATGACTAACATAGGACAGGCTTTCTTTCAATAACTATAATATAAAGACTACAGCTGCATGTAGGAAATACAAACACATTTCATTTAAAAACTAGAATGGCCGTCTGAGGTGGCAGACCCACGCTTAAGCAGCGCCATCGAGGAACTCACTCTTCCATTGATCACCATGGTGTTCAAAATTTCAAAGTCCAAGAAAAACCGAACGGGTGCGCAGATCATCACCAAAATCTAATCGATTCTTCCCTGTCACTATCCCAATATTCCCTGAAAGTTTGGTGAAGATCCGACTTTCCGTTCTCGAGTTATCTTGTACAAATACAAACAAAGAAAGATATGGAACCCTTTACATAACCCCTGCTGATTTCATCGGCGTGGGTGAAAATCAAATAATCAACAATTCTTACCCTTTGCAAAAAGCAATGTTTCAAATGTACTGTACTTTGTAAGTTCAGGCTCTTACTCTTTAATCTTGTTTTTCATCATGCTTGCACAGTACCCATCCATAATAGGTTTAAATCAATACAGGCAGAAAACAGATAACAGCATTTACCATCAGACTGGTAATTATCTGCTCTGTTTATCTGCTTTGAGAATGCATATCCAGGTGTAAATGAGTTCTTAGCCTGGTGCCAAAGCAGCATTTTTATCAGGGAAATGTACTGTAAGTGTAAAAGCACTTCTGCAGCAGTTGCTAAAACAGACAGGAGGCAGCTCTTGTACCTTTGCTTTCATTTCTGCCCACACAAAGCCCTAAACACATGTGAAGTCTTTGGGTTTGATCATTTATCTTCACTCTGGCTTGCTTGTTATCTCTGAATGATAGTCATTTGCTTTCAGTCTTTGTGCAGGTGCTATAATCAGGATCTCCTCTACATGGCTGGGACGTCTCCGTCTATTCTCTGTCCATGTTAATGCAGCCATGCAGCCAGGCAACAGGTCTGAGTGTCTTCTTGTATTTGTCCTGATTAAAAAGCCTGTTCTCCTCTGTGGGAGCTGCCACACTGCATTACAAAGACGGGAATTTACTGGTTCGCCATAAAAGCTTGCACATATTTCCCTTTTTTTTTTTTTCTTTTCTTTTTTTCCTGTCAGTCAAACAAGGTTCAGGATTTTTTTTTTCTTTCCCCTTCAAGGATTTTCTTTGATCACGCCTGTTTGGACATTTTCTCTGCTAGTTCCCTGCTAGAGTTGGTCTTGAAAGGCTCTTACTGAGAGAGGGGATGTTGAGTGGAATGATTGTAGATGGGTACATCACAATAGATGTAGATAGATTAGAAAATGACAATATTTATTTGGGTGTAATGTGACAGAGCATTTTCACCCAAACAAACACATCCGACTGGTCAGTGGCTTTATGCTCAAAACAGTCCCATTCTAACTCTTCACATGCCATATTTGATATATGTTATTTTAACATGCAATAAATCTGAAGTGACTTGTGAAGGAAGAGGAAGTAGACTTGGATGGGAGGTTTGCAGTTTTTTTTTTATCAATGGCTACTTTATTTTAGCAGAGGTAGAATGAAACCTTGTTTGACTTTGTTTCAAATATTATTGGTGCAAGCATTCATACTTTCATACACTACATTGCCAAAAGTATTCACTCACCCATCCAATTAATTGAAATCAGGTGTTCCGATCACTTCCATGGTCACAGGTGTAGAAAATCAAGCACCTAGGCATGCAGACTGTTTCTACAAACATTTGTGAAAGAATGGCTCGCTCTCAGGAGCTCAGTGAATTCCAGCGTGGTACTGTGATAGGATGCCACCTGTGCAACAAGTCCAGTCAAGGAATTTCCTCACTCCCAAATATTCCACAGTCAACTGTCAGTGGTATTATAACAAAGTGGAAGCGATTGGGAAAACAACTCAGCCACGAAGTGGTGGGCCACGTAAAATGACGGAGCAGGGTCAGCGGATGCTGAGGCACATAGTGTGCAGAGGTCGCCAACTTTCTGCAGAGTCAGTCACTACAGACCTCCAAACTTCATGTGGCCTTCAGATTAGCTCAAGAACAGTGCATAGAGAGCTTCATGGAATGGGTTTCCATGGCCGAGCAGCTGCATCCAAGCCAGACATCACCAAGTGCTATACAAAGTGTCAGATGCAGTGGTGTAAAGCACGCCACCACTGGACTCTGGAGCAGTGGAGACGCGTTCTCTGGAGTGACATATTGTGCTTCTCCATCTGGCAATCTGATAGATAAGTCTGGATTTGGCGGTTGCCAGGAGAAGGTACTTGTCTGACTGCATTGTGCCAAGTGTGAAGTTTGGTGGAGGGGGGATTACGGTGTGGGGTTGTTTTTCAGAAGCTGGTCTTGGCCCCTTAGTTCCAGTGAAAGGAACTCTGAATGCTTCAGCATACCAAGAGATTCTGGACAATTCCATGCTCCCTACTTTGTGGGAACAGTTTGGGGATGGCCCCTTCCTGTTCCAACATGACTGTAACCTGACACGCCAGATGATGTGTTTCACACATCCATCTGGAAAACCACTCATACACAGCGTTTAGGAAAGGGCAAAGGCTTTGAAAAAATCCTCAGAGGGTGATTGGATGAACATTCTGTCTGTTACATCTTTACGGGCAAATCAGAACAACAAAACGTGACGTAACTGCTACCGAGGAGTAAATCCTAAGAGAACTGCATAACGTAAATAATGGCAACTGTAGCCATGTCAGTACATGACTTCTGTCATTTTTTAAAAGAAAAAAACTCACTGCTGTTCTTTGTTCTTCTTTTAACAAAGAAATGTCATCAAGTTCTGATAAAACTGGCGCTTTAGCAGCATCCATGCTAATGTCCTCCACCATAACTGCACCAGCTCTTGCTGCTGCTTGTTTACGTCACGACTCTGCCGCGCCTGAAAGTACTGCCACTCGTCACTGATTGGTGCTGTCACTTTCTAACCGGGCTGAAATGGTTCAGACGGTAGCTTTGCAAGAGGAATTCGCCAGTGAGAAACAAGGAAATGGGTGTATCCATCTGCTTTGCAAGGTTAACATGACTGTGCACCAGTGCACAAAGCAAGGCTCATAAAGACATGGATGAGAGAGTTTGGTGTGGATGAACTTGACTGGCCTGCACAGAGTCCTGACCTCAACCTGATAGAACACCTTTGGGATGAATTAGAGTGCAGACTGAGAGCCAGGCCTTCTCGTCAAACATCAGTGTGTGACCTCACAAATGCAACTGGAAGAATGGTCAAAAATTCTCATAAACACACTCCTAAACTTTGTGGAAAGCTTTCCCAGAAGAGTTGAAGCTGTTAAGGCAAGGCAGTCAAGGCAGATGAGCGAATACTTTTGGCTATATAGTGTATCATGTCTGCAGCTATGTCCTTGTAAAAACAAAAGGGATTACTTGCCCTTCTTTTAAATGAATAGAAAAATACTTCTAAATAAAAAGATCTGATGAAATGAATGGGTCTAGCCAGGCAGCAGAACTAAATGAATAAGTGAATGGACAAGTTGACAGTTTTACAGCATTAATAAAACCATTAAGGTCAATACAAGAGTGGATTTACATTAGGAGCATCAAGTGAGTTCCCAGTAGCCCAAGGGGTCCCTTTGGCCACCAATGAGCAGTCAGATGGTCTCATTCTTCAACATGTTCTGAAGATTTTTATCAAATTTGTTCTTAAGAAAGTTGCAAAGACAAACATGTCACCTTCTGAGGTTGCTGAATTTTCCTCACCTGGATTCTTAAATCCATGAATTCCATGTACGTTAAGATGGAGGCTTATGCATGTTGTTCCCAATCAGCATGAAAATTTCCCTTTCTATGCCCATGTAGGTGCATGAGACTGCAGGAATGTGTGAACAGACAGAAGGCAGACTAGAGTGAGAGGAGTAATAGCAAGATGCCAGTAATAACTAAATTAATACAAACCTTTAAAGAAAAAGTCTATGTACAGTGCTTAAAAAATGTATTAGACCACCACCCAAAGTAAGGTTTATGCCACAGCTGCCCTAAATTAACAGCATTGGTAATTACCAAAATCATTTTTTATGTTTCTGCAATGGTTAATACACCAATATGTAGAAGCTCTTTAACCCAAATGATATTTTTAATACTAAAATAGAATTATTATTGTTATCCATGAATTTTCAAATTTACTGATTTACAAAAAAACTGAAAAAATAATAAAGCACATTAATATTTCTTGATTAACATGTCAAATTATAGTGATTTACTGTCATTCCTGAACAGAAAAATGAGTTGAATGTTATGCTTGATTCATTTCTGACTTCTCAGAGAAGCCCAGTGAGCCGGCTCAAATTTGGATATAAAAAGGTGAATTCAGTTTGAAATTCCTCATTCCTGTTCAAAATGGTAAAACGTGGAGAGCTCACTGAAAATGAAAGAGTCTGCATTAAAGCACTTCATGATGCTGGATGGTCTCTGAGACAGATATGACAGGTGGTCTAATACATTTTAGGGAGGCCTGGCGGTCTTCCTCCATATTAAAAAAAAAAACGGTTTTCTAATTTCATATAAAATCTGATTTTTCTTTAAAAATGAGAGAACAATCAAAATGGAAGACAAGACAAATTTCTTTGTCGGAGTCAAATAAAAGAGCAGTGGTTTCACTTTTCTTTCTATTTTCTTTTAGTTTTTCCATACAAACAAGTCAACAGTTTGACAAAAAAATAACAAACATAACATAACCATACTTATGGACCAGTGGTCATGCTAGCTTGTAGCTAGTTTAGTGCAGTGGTTCTCAAGTGGGCCTTGAGGCAAATGCAGGTGTGCCTTGGGGATTTGTTCAACTGTACATTATTACTGCAACTTTATGAATACTGTAACCGTCTGTCGACAGAATTAGCCAGGCCCCTGAAAAACCCAGTGAATGGGTCCTCCTCGTTTGTGATTTGTTGATGATATCAGTACATGTGTGTTGGATCAGTAGTATTTATGCTAGCATTCTGGCTAACAGTTCCCTCATTTTAGAGCTGAAAAGAGGGTTAAGCTATGGTTAGGTTCGTATGTTGAAACTTTTCATTTATTCTACTTTAAACCAATTTAACCACTTTTAATACCATTTTTTGGCCAATTCTTTTGACACCTTTTACCCATTTTTGCTGCTTTTTGCCATTTTTGCCACTTCTTTTAGTCACATATTAAAACACATTTTTGTGCCGTTTTCCAAATTTTTCACCAATTGTGGCCCATTTTCACCTTTTCTTTTTGCCACTTTACCCATTTTTCTTGTTTTTACCCTAATCTGCCACTTTCTTTTTAACCCAATTTGGTACTTTTTGCTTGATTTAGCCACATTTCATTTTTCATCACTTATTCCCCCTTGTTTGCCATTGTTTGGCCACTTATTGCCCAATTTTTCCTTTTTTAAAAAAGCTTTTGACCTATTTTGCTACCTTTTTCCCATTGTCACCCATCTGTTGCCTCTTTGACCAGCCTCATCAAAACCATTCATTGCATAGTCATTATTTCAAACCTGACATTATACAGTGCATGTGAGGACTTCAATCAAACTGATTATTAATGGAGCAGCTTTTGTATGTGGATTTTTTGTACTAAGCATCATCTCATTCCCATGCAGAGGTTCTCTGACTGTCTCATGATTTCTATTTCAGCCTTACGGTCCAGTAAAGGATGTTAGTAATGTTAATTTCTCCTTTTCCATCTCTTTTACAGCAAAGAGGAAACCTTGCCTTTGCCAAAGGTTAGGTCAGAGCTTTTAAATAATCATAATATTCAATTAAAAGTTTCAATGCTGCTTAAAGTTAACTTTAACCAGTTTAATTGTTTGAACTGGCACCAGATATGGAAAATCAAGTGGTCAAAACGAATGAAAACATTCTTATCTGTAATTTTACCGCTGATAAAAAATCAAGATGTTCCTCTTTTGTCCACCATCACCTTGAACAAGAACTCATTTCCGTCCAACCAGCCAATAAATGACAGTCTGTGACAGGTGAACAATGCAAATGTGGACATTTATTTGAGGCTACAGTTACCATGTGACGGGGTCGTTGCACACGGAGGTCAGAGGAAACAATTAAGGAACTTTAATAGGAATGATCGGGGAGTGTGAAGGGGGAAGGCTGCTGTGATAATGGTGGACAGTGATGGAGTAAACCTTGTGTTACACAGACAGTTAATACATTGGACCAGCAGCTGTCAGTTTACAACTCGATTTAGCGGTACGGTGAAAGCCTTTGTTCATTTTCTCTCTGACATTCATGTGTATTTGTTTCATTTTCAGTTCAAAAGTCACACAGATTTTTACTTGATGATGTGATTCATTTTTATTGCATCAGGTTTTTCTGTAATTCTGTTTGTGACCATAATAAGCTCAACATACAGAACAGAGAGAGACTGTAGTGAGTGGTCTGCAGGCATGCTGCTGTCTGTTTACAGCAGGATACGCAAACAAGACAGCCAGGCTAAATCTGCTTAAGAGGGAAGCAGAATAAAAACAACTAGGCACACACATGTTGGCTGTTTACGAACAATTTTAAGTTTTGATTATTTTTCAATGTGGACATTTGGCTGAATAATCAAAATCAAAAACTTTCAGTAAATTCAGTTTCCATTAACATCATTTCCAAAGCAAGAGCATCCCACTTCCTGGTGCTCAACTGTTGGGTTGAGACCCAAAAGTGGGTCGCAGAAGAGAAAAGAAAAGTCGGCATAAAAGTCTGTGGGAGGTGGTGGGGTAGCTTATGCTGTGTGCATGCTGTTTTAAGGACAAAAGAAGTAAAGTGTGAGGCAGATTTTATGCTGACGTATGATTTATTGATAGTACTGGCGCATGTGTCTTGGATCAGTAGCACTGGTGCGATTTTCCTGACTGTAACTTCATTCTGGAGCTGAAAACTGTGTCAAGCTGTTTTGGGTTCTGACGTTAAAGACCCTGTAAGTGAAATCCAAAGTTTTTGTCCTCACACACTGGATATGTTGGAATATGGTTGCTGTAAACATGTAAAAACTGTCACTGCCTTTATTGAAAGTTAACAGTCAGTTAAATGCTGTTTTTTTGTTCATTGTGAGGTTAATTTGCCAAATCTATCAGCCACAGTGGTCTATGGATCATTTAAAGCATCATAACAGAGATCTGAGCCAGAAAACTGACTGTGTCTCTTCTACTGAGGTCAACAAAAGGTCAAGAGGCAGGATGATGGTGTGAGAGCTGTCCTCCATTCAGATTGTAACATTTTTAAAACCTGAGAGGATTGTAGTTCTCCTGAGTGGGCGTGGCTTCAGCTCATTCAACAGACACGCCCACACCATCCTGGAGCAGATTTTACTGCCTCATTTTTCATTATTTTGAAGGTTAATTTCAAAAACTTAGAGATGTTTTATCTGACTGAAGTTTGACCTAGGGGTTAATAACACAGCGACCTTATTTTCACTGTACAGGGTCTTTAAAATTGCTTTTTCGCCCCCAACTCTAAAACCCCTTTTTCATCAGTGTTCCTGCCCATTTCTTCCAAGTTTTTTCCACATTTTTACATTTTTATCCCATTGTAGCCACTTTTTAAGCACTTTTCAAACCTTTTCTTCAACTTACAGGACCCATTTTTGCCTCTTTTAACCAATTTTTGCCACACTTTAACCACCTTTCATAATTTTACCACCATTTTTGCCCCTTTGTGCCTTTTTGGCCCGTTTTTTCCATCTTTTAATCAAATATTGCCACTTTTTATACCATGATCTTGGGAATATTGGATTCTGAATGGCTCTAGAAGTTTGGTTTGGTTGGTCATTGGTGTCCATTAACTTCTGATATATGGACACCTGTAGAACTTCTCAGGTATTTCTGGTCAAAAAAATCTTTACACTGCTCCAAATTAATGCACTTCAGCAGTTAGACAAGATAAGAAACCATGGTAATGTGAGACAGTCATACTCTAAAACACAGGAGTTAAACTCAAGGCCTGGGGGCCGAATCCGGCCCATGGAACAGTTAAATCCGGCCTGCAAAAGGATCTCATATTTCTGTTATAACTGGCCCATCAGTATGTATAAAAAGTATAAAAACGTGAACCTATCCTTGATGATTTAAGATATCCTTGTTAAGTCACAAAATCTGAAAAAGTAAGGAGTAAAAATTATTAGATAAGAAGTGAGGAATGTAGGAAAAGAAATTAATTTGTGTTAATTTTAATTTCACATTTTCAATTTAGCATCTTACAATTAGGACTCAAACTTCTGATTTTGACTTTTAATTTCAAACTCTGAACATTTCAACTCCTAATTTTGACTTCTCATGTAATATTTTTAGCTTTAAGATTCATAATTCTAATTGTTAAGTGATATTTTGACCTTTTAAACCAGTTATTTTGTATTTTACCTCATATTTTCAACTCTAAACTTTGACTTCATAATCCTATAGTTCAGGGGTCACTAACTAGCGGACTGCGGTCCGGGTCGGGACCCAGATGCCATCCGATACGGACCTGGACCCAGACCCATAATCACTGGATTAAAAGGGAACTTTGAATTTGACAAGGCGCTTCTGTTTTAAACGGCGCAGCTATTCTAGGATTTATGGTACTGGTTTGCAGATCAGGAAATGCGCAGACCAATTGCGTGTGAGTTAAGCCATCTAATGTGATGCTATTCGTCCAATGGACTGTCTTCATTCCAGGCGTTAAAAATTGAACCGCTGCATTCATACGAGGGACAGGCGAGAGGATGACAGAAAGAGAAAAGAAAAGAAAAGATAGAAAAGAAAGAAAGAAAATCAATTTGTTCTGTGTTAAAGGGATGTTTCAACATTTTGGCAAATTTGTCCATTGCCATAATCCCTATAGTCTTAGTAATAGGTTCGTTACCTTTAGTTGTCGGTGCAAGCTGTTTTTAGATCGCCACTGCCGAGTTCGGAGCTGCTGTGCGAACTCAATGTAAGCAGATGGTATTCCAGGTTTCCCTCATCAAACTCATCAAATACACAATCCAACAACTCCAAAACACTCTCATGGACAAGTTGTGACCTGTACATTCACCACGCTATGAAATAAACATGGAACATTATGAGACAGAGATGTTTTAAAGCTAAATCCAAAGCCAGAACTACACTCCAGACATGGCTGCTGCACTGTGTCACTCCGCCCAGTGGTTTACTCAAGAAATAGTTCAGAGTATTTGCTTCATGCATCGTAATGTCACATTATTATACGTTATTATTTCATAGCGTGGTGAATGTTCAGGTCACAACCTGTCCATGAGAGCGTTTTGGAGTTGTTGGATTGTGTATTTGATGAGTTTGATGAGGGAAAGCCGGAATACCGTCTGCTTACATTGAGTTGGCACTGCAGGTCCGAACTCGGCAGCGACGATCTAAAAATAGCTTACACCGACAACTGAAGGTAACAAACCTATTACTAAGACTATAGGGATTATGGCAATGGATGAATTTGCCAAAATGTTGAAGTATCCCTTTAAGATTTGTTGAATTTAATATATTGTTAAGTTGGTTGAGACAGTTAAAGCACTTTATTTCATGTGTTATTTTAAGAATTTTTGGAGTAATAAATTTTGTAAATTAGCTTTGAAATGACAATCAAATAATACTTTCCAACTTTACTTCTGTTATGTGTTGCTTTGTTTAAATAAAAACTTGTGTTTCAAATAAAATTAACAGCATTAAAAGAAAACTAATTTTCATATTTTTTCGGTGCAACAAGTCCCTGAAATCACACCCAGATCCACATTTCACACTAACTCAAGCTAGACATTATGATGACACTATGATAAACCTTTAGTTTAATACATTTTCTCTGACTGGACCGCTTTGAATTTTAGTTGATTAACCCTGCCATAGTTTGACCTTTTAGACTCACAATTTAAAATTTTGAATCATATTATGACTTTTCATATCATGATTACAAATTTTATTTCATGTTTGACCTTTTAAACTCATGGTTTTGACTTCTTTTTAATATATTTGCCATTAAAAAAACATTATTTTTCAATTTCAGTTTCATAGTTTGACCTTTTTGAACTGATGAATTTACTTTTCTTGTATTGTGAGCCTCTAAACTTCTCTTTTTAAATGTCAAAATCATTTATCAGTAGTGCTAAGTTTTTTTTTTTCATATTTTATTACTGGTGAAACAAGGTTGACAGTTCGGTTAAAAAGGTGATCCTGTTAGGCCCTCAGGTTAGTCCTGAATCCAGAATCTGGCCTTGCTGTGATTGAGTTTGACACCCCTGCTCTACTTGGACAAAAAAAAATCGCAAATTAAATACAACAATGAGAAAATTCATGATTTCATTTAATTTATTTGGTGAATATGACAACTTAAATGTCTGGGCAGGTGTTGAGGAACAAGATGAGAATCCTTGGAACATCACATGATGGCGTTGTAGCTACAAGAAGCACACAACTTAACTGAGAGGTGAGTGACACAAAGAAGTCACTTCCCTCCTATTCTAACTTCTATAAACTTCTGTCAGGAGATTTAACATAAGACAAAAGAAAAGAAGCCAGACACAGGTGTCTTTTCTATGACTTGAGACACTTTCACTGTACTCAGGTGATCTACATTTCACTCTGTGGGCCTACTACCACTTGGCTGGACCTCTGTTGAATTTAGTCTGCCACTTTAAAGGAAGTGAATATTTAGGAAGTCACTTATTTCACATTACATATTTTTGTTCAATTGGTGTTACTTTAAAGAAATCTGTTTTGACTTTGACATTAAGTGATTTATGTTCCATTTATCATCAAGATAGTGTAATTTTGTTTGTCTCTGATAAAATTTCCTTTCCATGTCCAGCCATAAAGGCCAAAGTCAGACACCCTGTTGGCTGAAAAAAAGACGATGGCTTTAAAGAAAATCTCTAAATAACTATATATTATGCTGTATTTGCTGGTTTGGTCTGAAGATGTTTCTTGCATGAACCAGTGAGGCAGTATGTGATATTAAAGGGATGAAACAGGCAGAAAAAAGGTCTGACTTCCACTTTGAGTAAATGGAGTGCATCTTACCGCTGTTGGCAGATAGTTTCTGCTTCGTCTTATGTTTCAATTCATCACTCTCTGTAGGCGAGGTAGATTCTGTTCATGCCTGACAACACCGTTTTTCTGGGGCAAATAGGGCAACATCACTGGGACGAGATGCATTTGTTTACGTTGACAGGACGAGTATATATTTCCATAAAAACGATGCCAGGTGCAGCTTTAAGAGGCTGGTGTTTGATGTGTGGTGTGGAAATCTGCTCCAGAGAGCGAACAGTCATGACAGTGAAAGAGGGATAAAGAAGGATAGATAGAGTGACACACGAGGAGAAGCAAAGCGACAGGGCGGTTTTTATCCCTGACGAGGCTGTATCAGCAGGATGGTCATCTAATCAGCCTTCACAGCGGGACAACTACATCAGTTAGCATCACTGATAAATCATATTGACAGCTAATGCCTGACAGAAGGGGGGTAATGATAGAGGAGGGATTGTGGAGCGGTTGAAAAATAGACTAAAATGAAAGGAAATTAGGAGGAAGAAGAAGAATGATGGATATACACGGGGGAGGGAGCTTTTCTAAAAGAAGAGAAGAAGTACATTTAGGATAATTGCACCAATATTATCTGCTCAATCACTGCACTTGAATTCTACCAGCCGTTTCACCACTGTCACCTCACCCCCTCTGCCCCTGCCTCCACCTCTGCAGCCTCCCATCCACCCACACAGAGTGTCTTACCATGCATTAAGGAGAAAAAAAGGACAGGACGCATTTATAGATTGTACAAAACCTGTATTTACTTGAAATGATATTCAATAGTCGGCAATTATCCCTCCTTGAATCCTGCAACTTGCAATTTATTTTTCTGGAATTACAGAGTAAAAGGAGTAATGAGCTGACTCTGTGAACTCAGCGAGAGAGGACAAAGAAGGGAATATAATGAGAGAGAATGGGATGTTGGAGGTCGGGGCTGGAACAGGGTGTCGTCTGGCTCAGAAGACAGATCCTGCTCCATTATTGATAAAGGGAATGGCAGAGGGTTTCAGGAAGGTCCAGTGTTGGGCTGCGTCCGCTCATCATGTAACATTAATTGACACAAGCCTTGTTGTGGCGCTGGCAGCCCTCATTCCAGGGCTTCCGTTTCAGTTTGCAACATGATTTATTAACAGCAACACTCGGCTGAACAATCATCGAGACCATCCTGTGGTTTCTGGGCAATCACGGCCTGTGAAAGAGACTGCAGGTTGTATCGAGGAGATTCAGGTGGAGGAGATAGGTCATGTTAAAAACATGCTCTATACATGCACACAGAAACTGTAACTGACTCTTTACAGACTGGCTAAATACCCCAAACACTTCCTTTTTTTGCTGAAAACACATGTATATGGGTAGTAATGTTCATTACCTCCGCCAAGGAGGTTATGCGATTGGGTGGGTTTGTTCGTTTGTTCATTTGTTAGTTTGTTAGCAACATAACTCAAAAAGTCATGGACGGATTTTGATGACATTTTCAGGAAATGTCAGAAATGGCATAAGAAAGAACGGATTACATTTTGGGACTGATCCGGATCACCGTCTGGATCCAGGAATTTTTTTAAGGATTCTGTACTATTGGGAGATAGGGCTAATGGCGGAGGTCTGCGCTGTTACCACTTTACACCAGGAGGTGGCGGACATGTGTAACTTAAACCCCAGCAGCATTTTGGCTGTGTTTCCATTCAAAGCTTTGGAGATTTAGATTTTGAGATACGCACACCCGGTTGAGGAGACGAGTCGAAGCATAACAGAGAGAAAGACAGCGAATTGTAGCAAGAATACTCACAATGCTGGGAGGAATAGAGGAATATTCACCCTCTGCCATGACCTCCAGTGGTCCAGGGAGACCATGGGTGAGACTGTCAGTGCATCTGTTGGCACCAGCAGGCAATGCTTCCACCATGACAGTCCACCCGTAGCGAAGCCAGTGCTTTGCCTCACTGTGTTTCCACCCCACCGGGGAGGGAGCAACTCTTCACTTTTGGGAGATAGGGCTAATGGCGGAGGTCTGCGCTCTCTGGGTGCTTTTCTAGTTTCCATATGCTATTGATGATTTCAGGTCTTGACAATTGAGTACAAAGTATTTAAATTCTACATATTGTGAATTTAAATGCAGAAATACAGCAAATGATTTCTGAGGGTTCGGACCTGGCAGCAGCAACTGGATTTTTCCAGTGATTGATCTGGAAGCATGTGCCATACACTCTATGGACAAACGTATTTTCACAGGTTAACTCCACAATGGACCAGGATTTTGCTGACCTCCTCATGGGTACCCCATTTGACTGGGCCCCAGAGAGCTCCTCTCTTCATCCCCCCTTATGGGTGGTCTTGGGTGAATGTCAGCCAGTCCAGAATGTTGCCCACCTCTCCTCCCATGACAACTGAGATTGGCTTCAGTCTCTCATGACCCCAACCAAGAGTTAGATGCTGGATGGATGGATGGATGGATGGATGGATGGACGGATGGATGGATGGATGGATGGTAATAAAAAGCACATCATCTTAATGTCAAATCAGAGGGTATTTAGCAGTTATTTAGGAAAATATAACTTACATTTTTACACTTTTTTGACACTGAAAGAGTCACCTTGGTGACAAGACATTCTGTGAGATTTCCTGTGACACTGCATTTAGAGTGTGCGAGTGGATAAACAACACGTAAAGGGCTATGTACCCCCAAAACATTTCAACAAGAATTGGGACACCCTACCCCTAGAAATGAATGTAAAAACATAGTGCTAACTGCATAAAAGCATGGACTGCTACAACTTAAAAAAACTACCTTTATGTAATATCTAGTAGAGACTCATAAGCAAGAGCAAATAAAAGCGTTCTCACTGATGTTGCAGGCCATGGGTATATATTTTCTTTCAAAGTAAACATTTCATATCCGTATGTTTGTTCAGCCCTGTTGTCATGATGTCATGTCTTGATATTCCCTCCTATAACCAGTCCATGAAAGTTGCACATGAGCTTTTCTGTGCAGTATTTGATAATCAGAGGCCTTGTGTGCAGAGGGGACACATCCCTGTTTACAGAGCCAACAACTGCTGTTTATTTGAGCACAAACTAAAAGAGCAAAGATAAGAAGTTCCTGTTCATCCTGCTCTCTATTTTCGTAACGATGCAGGGCACAGGATGTGGGATCATATTATCTGTCACCTCATAGCCACGCTGACACCGCGTTGAAAACATGATGCCATTAGGAGGAATACATTAATAAGCCAGTGTCGGCTTGAACATGAGTCACAACAAATCACACCGCTCCTTTTTCTCTTCAAAGATCAGTCAGCTCTGAGCCAACAGGCTCTGTGATGGAGGGAATAGTTCAGAGCAAAAAAACCACAGCCACAAAATAATCTCCTTCCAATGGGACTCTGAAGAAAATATTTTAAACCTTAAATTAAACAAGCGTTGGAGGAGATAGCTCTTATGGATATGTGCTCCCTGATCCCAGGAGAGCCATTTTCTAAAGTAGGGAACTGTTCAGTCAAACAGAAGAAGAAGAAGAATCAGAGAGATGTCTTTACCAGCCTTTTAACTCCATGCACCATGAAACATGTTGCAGTTATGTGCTGGATGATAATCATTAAAAGTGCAGCCTGCCGGGATAAAGCAATCAGAATGAAATGTCCCTTTTTTGGGATGTTTTAGGGCAGGTGCTCAGCTTGGTAAATCCATGAAAATAACAGAAAATGACACTCAACCTGGGTCTCTATAGGAGGACGTTTCAGGGCCCAAACACCAAAATGACAGAGCTCTTATTATAACTGACAAACACTTTATTGCACCTTTGGCTCCCCAGCAGGAATTTCAACATCACAGCAAGTTACCGACATACCAAATGACTGTCATCAAGAGAGGAGAGCTTTGCGGGTCTGGAGAAAATGCCAGAATGTAGTTCACCAGTGGACTTTAACCAAAGTAAAACCTGAGTGTTCTTTTAGACAACCCTGCAGGCTTATTTTGCATCCATTGTACCCAAAACAGTTGAAATAAACACACTGGTTGATCAAAGTCAGTGATTGACCCCTGAAAGTAGACCATCTGATTGGTCAGATAGTTGCCGATGTCCCACTAATATTGATATCTTCCTGTGATAGCTTCATCCACCATAGAGAGGCATGATGTAAATGTTCTCTAGCCTTGGCCGGCATTATCCATCCATCCATTTTCTATACCCTTTGCTTATCCCGTTCGGGGTCACGGGGTGGCTGGAGCCTATCCCAGCTGTCTCTGGACACATAGCCTACAATATCCAAAAATGTACTGAAGAGAAGTTGTCACTGACATCAATCAATGTCAATCAGGCATTACAAGAGTATAGTAAGACCGGGAGGACCAATGTCTGAAAGACTTTGACTTTCTTTCACACGCTCAGATACTGAGAGCATCACACTATCTTGTTCAGCAATCCCATCTGCCTGTGCAGGAGTCCAAGTCTGTGGTTGAGCTCAGCCCCGCAGTCAACGAACCGATGGATTACACCGCCAAATCACAGCAGTTTTGCCCCTGACCACGCCTCAAGTTTGTTATGTTTAGAGGAAGTGTTATACTCTACTTTGGGGGTTTATAGCGAATTTCGTCGGAGCTAGTTCTCCACACAGGTTGCACAACAGCATATCTAATTCTACAGTTAAACATCAGTGCATTTTCTGACACTATCAAGTTGAGGTTTAATGGGATAAAGGGCTGACGACATCAAACTCTCCTCTCTCCACATTTGTGTGTTCAATCTCTTGTTTAAACATGCTACATTCTGGAAATACCTCATATTTACTACTCACCATAACAAGCAAAATTCAGTCTGGCTTGCCCCAAATCAGTTTGAACCATGTGTTTATGATGAAGCTTTTATGCTGATAAAAATGAATCAATCAGTTTGTACAAGGTCTTACCATGTACCCATAAAAGCAAACTTGACAGAAGTGAAATCCATATGTGTTTACATTATTCATAAAAGTTACTAGTCGTAGCTTCATAGCCAGACACCAGCATAGTAATAGTGGCTTGTTTCTAGGACAGCATGATATTAGTAAGTTAATAACAGTATTTTATTTTCAAATGTTTCTTAAAACCCCACTTAAACTCGCAGTAATACACTTGATTTCCATTTCTGGTCACGACCTGCATGCCCCTCCTATCTTCATGTGTTTCATCTTTCTGTCACGGATGTGACCGGTCAGTTGACTCAGAAAATCCTGGCTCATATCAGTGTGAAAACGAGTCATTAAAACGACCAAACAAAGCTGATATTTAGCCAGTATGCTGCTTTAATTGAGCAGAATGAAAGGCTCGCTGAGGCTGCAGCATCCGATCACACTGCCTTGAACAGGAAGCGATTTGGTCATGCAAAACCTGCCCCTCATCCACAAACCAATTAATTATTTATGGGCTTCAGTGGAGCAGAGAAAGTTAATTTATTGTTATCATTAGGAAAGTGTTCTGTTTGGGTCCGTATGAGGAAGAGTCAAGCTACAATTACTGGCTGCACAGATTAGAGAGAACCTCATATGTCAGCGGCAGACAGCCGTTCTCTCTCTTCACAAGTTCACAAAACGCCTCCAAACGTCTGCGCTGAAGTTCAGGAAGAAGAAGAGGAGTGAATAAATGCAAATTTAAATGGTGAGGGAAACAAATTATCACCTTTTAAGGGTCTCTATCCTGGGTAGATGTTACCTTCCAAACACAATTTTAATGTCACACAGAATATGTTGCTTCAGTCCATGGAGGTTAACAACTTGAGGCAGGACTTTAAAAAGATGTAGGCTTTTATTTTGAAAACCCAGTTAACTTTTTTAAAGGAAGATTTTAAAGGGAAGATAAATTGAAATGATTGATGCATTTATTGTGAAAATCAAGTGCACTGAAAACAAATTTGAATGAAATTACTTTGAAAAGATTAAATAATCCAAAACACAGTTTCCTATAAATAAATTACATTCCAGTTTATCCTATACAATAATAGTTTAATAATAAAAGATTCTTATAGGACATCGCTTTGAAAAGATTTAGGGTTTTAGTTTGAAAATCAAAATAACTTAAAAGGTATCAGAAGAAATGTACTTTGAAATGATTTAAGAGAAGTTTATAGTGATTTTTATTAATTATTATTTTTGATTATTTATTACACTTAAAACACATGCAAAGACAATAACTTTAGAATGACTGGGGCTTTTATTTTGAAAATCCAATTAGCTTGAAAGAAGTTATAAGGCAATGACTTAAATGATAGAGGTGTTTATTTACAAAAATAAGCTATAATTACAAAAAATACACTCAGGAAATAGATGAGGCTTTTATTCTGAAAACGCAGTGTAATTAAAAGCAGTTCTTGGTTAATCACTTTGAAAAGACAGGGTTTTATTTTGAAAATCTAGCACCCTTAAAATGATTTTATTGGTAATTTTCAGATGATTCAGGCTTTACTTTGAAAACCCAGTCTGCTGATACAGATTCTAAGGAAATTATTTAGTCTCTGTATGGACAAAAGTATTTGACCACACCTGTTAATCATTGAATTCTGGTGTTTCAAACAGACCTGTTGCTACAGGTGTATAAAACTAAAAATCTAGCCATGCAGTCTCTGTTTGCAAACATTTGTGAAACAAAATGAGTCTTTTTGAATCGTCAGAGACTTCAAGCATGGTACTTTGTTGGATGCCTTTGACTTTCTCATTGCAATAAGACAGTTCATGAAATTTTATCCCACTGAATATTCCATAAGTAATATTATTAGAAGTTGGAAGCATTTAGGAACAACAGCAACTCACCCACAAAGTAGAAGACCACATGAATTACAGAGCGGAGTCAACAACTGCAGGTGCATGGTGCATAAAAGTCGTCTCTGTCTGCTGATTCCATAGCTGAGGAATTCTGAACTTCCACTGGTATCAGTGAAGAACAAAAACTGTGCGGTGGGAGTTTCATGGATTTCCGTGGCTGAGCAGCAGCATGCAAGCCTCACATCACCAAGTTCAGTTCATCACATGCCAAGTGTCTGATGGAGTGGTGTGAAGCACACCGACACATAGAGCAGTGGAAACATGTCTGTGGAGTGACAAATCACACTTCTCTGTTTGGCAGTCAGATGGGTGAGTCGGGTACCAGGAGAAGATTAACTGTCTGACTGCAGTGTGCCAACTGAGAAGGTTGGTGGAGGAGGGATAATGATGCGGGGCTACATACCAAGCATACCAAGACATTTTGAACAACGCTATGCTTCCAACTTTGTGGCAACAGTTTGGGGAAGGCCCTTTTCTATTCAATGACTCTGCCCCAGTGCACAAAGCAAGTGCTATAAAGACATGGTTTGATGAGTTCAGTGTGGAAGAACATGAGCCCTGACCTCAACCTGATGGAGCACCTTTGGATGCATGGGCACAAATTCCCACATAAACACTCCAACATCTTGTGGAAAGTCTACCAAGAAAAGTGGAGGCTTTTAAAGCTATAAAAGGGAACTTTTGCTCCGTATTAAACCAACTCCTGTTGGTGTCGGGGTCAGAGACAGATACTTTGTCCATGGAGTTGAAGGTTGAAACAAGATACAGACATAAAAATAAAAATTAATTAAATTAATTAAAAATAAAAATAAAAAAAGGAAAGCTGTCTCTCTTTTATTTCAAATATTTTTCCTGTTAGATTTTTTTTCCTTTCCCTCTTTTTTTTCCCTTTTTCCCTTTCCCTTCTTTTTTTCCGTGTATTTGCCTATGTTTTTTTTTGTTTGTTTGTTTGTTTATGTTTTCAGGCTTTTCTTACAAAAATTTGTTCCTATATGTTGCCCCTCCCTGCTTGGAAGAAATCTCCACCCTCCTCTCCTGATCCAGGGGAGTCATATCTATTAAGCCACATCCATTTCCAGTGAGGGGCGTGGTCAGGGGTGGAGTCAGACAGCTCAGTAGCATTTAAAAATAAAGACACAGAAACGGCTCGTCCTGAGCAGGGCTGAAACAGAGGAGTTTTTTTAGACATGCAAAAATCCAATACTGGAGTGATTTTTTTAAACTTCACAGGCATGTTTTGGGGACCCCTGAGACCAATATAAATCTGTCTTGTAAGGGTAAAATATGTCCCCTTTAAGGATAATGTGAAGACTTCCCTTTTGCCATTTTTCCAGTTTCTTGATAGTTTGTCAGGTCGCACTGCCCTGCTTTACAATGCCAATGTTATCCAACTTCATTAATGCAGTAAAAAGTACATCTGTATTCACAATACCATTTCCTTCAAGGACATTCTCTCTGTATACCAATAACAAATGGAGAACAGTCTCTAATCCTCCGACACATTTCTCATGTTTTTAATTTTTAATAAGAGGTCACACTTGCAGAAATTCTAAACTTTTATACATTTTGAGCTTTTAAATCTCCAAGTAGACACTTCCTCTTACAGAAAAACAACAAGAAAATGCGTGATACGTAATAATACATATTTTCTTTAACCATATTACATAGTACATTCAAGCAGTTAGATGCAACAAAGGCTGTCATGATAGAGTCTTAGTTTTGCAATGGCTTAAACAGGCACACATGAACACTGAAAGAGGAAATAAATAAATCATGAATGCTGCATTTTGATTTATTTATTTAGAGACAAAAGAAATAGAGCCAAAGTTCTTCTGGGTAACTCTCAAGTGGAAAAACATGGTTCTTTTATTGCACCTCTCCCACTCTTTGCTCTTCCTGTTTATTACCTTTGGGCAGCCTAATCAACTTGATAACTTTTGATTTGCAAATGTTTACTCCTCCATGGGAGCAAGACGCCCTAACAGGAGGGATGTGGAGAGAGGATCCCATTGTTTCTGATTAGGAATTCATTATTTGCTGCCTGTCTGCCTCTCTGCCCAGTGCACCGCCTGATTAGTAAGCCAGGAAGGAAAGGTAATGGCGAGAACACTAAACTCAATAGCTGTGTTATCGGCAGTGGTGCTTTATGATGCCTGCTCTAATTGCTGGTGTGATTAGTGAGCTGTCTGTGCCCTCTGCGGTCGCTGCATTGTCCTGTGAACTTAGCTCTGGCAGACCGGATCACGGGGGAAGTGTGGGCGTGCGGCAGATCGTTGCAGGAGGAAGACACAAGGGCATAATCGACTTCAAGCTTTTTCTGCCCCTGTCAGCCCTTTTCTGTGTGCTGCAATAAAGATGAATTAACTTAAAGGCAATCAAAGTGTTTTTTCTTTATCTCTTGGCAATAAAGTAATCTATTTCAAAATGTCAGTGAGAAGTAGAAAGTCCAAATAAAAAAGGAGGTTGATTTAATCATCAGAAATTCAAGTGAAAGAAACATCATTCTGTTTGTTGTGAGTCCTCGCTTTAGGTGTCCTTGGACTCTTTGTATAAAGGTGAATATTTCACATAATATACTCTCCTCTGAATATGGTCCTCTCTCCATGTTATACAACATGTTCAAAGTGCTGCCTTTGAAAGCTTTGTGGGTCTCTGCCATTCGGTTGACCTAAACACTTAAGCTCCAGATACATGCCGTGGCCGAGCAGATTGTCAGCTGAAAGTGAGACGACAGCTCCTCCTGAGGCTTTTGTTACAATACATTTTCCTATCAGCAAGTTTGTATAATACATTTGCATGGGCATTAGGTGGTGTTTGCATGCTTGCTTTATGACCTTTGTATAGAGTCCAGTCATCTTTTGTGCCACTGTGCTTCTGAAGGAGACTACCTGCACTCAGTGTGCAGTGCTTTTAAAAGATAACTCATCACATCTTTATTTTTCTACATAAACTAACAGTTAACTTTTAAAACCAACAAGACGCAATACATGAGGCAACAATAAACAGTGAATGTTGTGAGTCATTATAAAATTTAGGATTAACAGGAAGTGGTGGTAGTTCATAATCTCTGCATTTATCGATTTTTGGTACTTAAGGGGTTGTTACATAAGCAGAACTATTCCATTTAATATGCTTGAATAATTGTTTCTGGATAGTCATAATCAGTGATCTTGATAAATGATATAGGTTTATTGCCTGTAGCTGCTGCATGGCTGTGCCACATGTGCCAAACCCTTAAATATCCTGTATCTCGTAGGTCATATATGACAACCAGTATGTCAGCCACAGAGGGTTAATTCTACTTTTTATCTACTTTTTGTTTTCCTCAGAACAAAATTTTCTTGGCTTGTTCAGTACACACAAACACAGGTATGCATATACTGACAAACAGCCTTTACAAAAATGAACATACACCACCCCTCTAATCATACCCATACACCGCTCCATGACACTTATGCACCGCCCTTCTCATCATAGTGATTCATTCCCCATTCATACTGATGCACCATATATTAGTACAATACTAATCTCACCATACTCATTCACCACTCCAATTATACTAATTCACTGACCATCTCACCATACTAGTACACCACCATCTCAAAATACTCTTACCCCAATCATACTCATGCACCACCCATCTCACTATACTCATGCACTGCCCCTTTAACTGTACTAGTACACCACCATCTCAGCATACTTATACACAACCCTGTAATGCTCATACACTGCCTCTTGCTCACTTTATCATCCCATCATACCCATACACTGCCATCTCACCAAACTCATACACCACCCCATCATACTCATACACTGACCCTCACCATTACCATTTAGTTATTTTTGGTGTTTTAAAGTGCTTGTTTTTTTGTTTTTTTTTGTTTGTTTGTTTGTTTGTTTGTTGTTGCTGTTTGTTTGTTTGTTTGTTTGAACATATTTTAAAACATGCAATGGATAACACACCCCCAAGCACCACCATCATTCTGTCAGTCTATCTTAGACTTTTCTATAGTGCCTCAAACACACCAAAAATTTGGGTGTACGGGCTTTTGCACCCACAGATCTACTAGTACATTTATCAATCTGGACTTGAGCATACGACATGCTCAAATCCGGCGCTATGTCAGAGCTCATGTACGCATGTTTTCAAATCAGTCTTGACTCACTCTGCAACATAATCTGGCAGTATTAGATTTGATATGACTTTTTAAATGTTTTGCACTTTTAACCAAAACTTTAACGATTCCTGACCCCTGGTGCAAGGTATGCTGGACAGTACAACGATTCTCATTTTAAAAAACATATAACCTTACATCCAGAAAGTCTTCTCTGCCAATGTACAACAACAGCGTATGAACAGTGTATATATTTGAGTTTCTGGTGCCTCCAGGTGCTACCATCAGGTACCTGATTGGTACCTGATGGTGGCACCTGGGGGCATGGGCCCTGCTATGGTGGTAAGTAGATGTCTGTTCCAAGAATCAACATGCCACATTTGATTGATCTAGATAGGGTCCATGCGGTAAGACAACTTCAAGCTAGTGTTTGGCAATGCCAAATAATGTTGCAACATTATTTAGAGTGAGCCCTTGTGTCATCTCCAAACTTGGGACAGGTTCCTTTTAAATGTTGTTGTCAGATACAAGCTGTACCAAGAAGGAGACAACCCAAGAAGACCATTTCCTCACCCTGTCAGCTCTTAGGAACCATAGGCTGTCTTTTACAGATTTTCAGACAAGGTTTTCAGGATGACATGGCCTACCACTCTCTTCCCAGACAATCTTGAACAGACTGACTGCAGCCAGTCCCTGGTCTCATAGTGCTGCCCGGAGGCTTGCCATGACTGCCCTTCACCTTCAGGCCCATTTGCACTAATGTGCACGTGCACTGGAACCTAACCATAAGGAGGAACATCATATCCAGTGATGAGTCCAGATTTTGCCTATGGCAGCTGGATCTTAGCATCAAAGTGTGGAGAAGATGTGGAGAATGTATGCTGATTGCTTCACTGAGAGAGTAATGTGTTTTGGTGGAGGCAGCGCGATGTGTAGGCATCTCACTCACTGGAAAAAAAAAGGAGTGTTATCATAAGAGGCAATAGAGAGAGATATCCCAATTCCAATCCCATATCTCCACAGTCTGGAACTCTATCTTCCAAGATGACAGTGCTCGCCTCCACAGAGCAGCGATTATTAGAGACTACCTTCAGAATTTGGGAGTGGAGACGATGAAATGGCCTACCAGCAGTTCTGACCTCAACCCCATTAAACACTTGAGGGATCAACTTGTGCAAACACATCAAACACATGTTCTTTACACATGTGGCACCATTTAAAAGGGAATAAACAATGGTATAACATTTATTGCATAGAAGGGTTGTTACAACAAAGAATAATCTACCAAACACAAATGTCCCATACTTGTACCTCCATGTGTATCTTGCACAAGTCCAGTTGAGTATCAGAATCAATCTGTAACTATTGCTCATCTTAATTGTGCTTGTAAATGTATTTACAGTGCAATTGTTGCAATGGCTAATAATGGACACAGTATCTTCCTTTTGTGAGGCTTTGAGTTGTTTTTTGGGTGGCTAAACAGCCTTTGTGAAGCCTAAATTGACTGCAGCGCATGGACACTTAAAAAAATGCCCAAAATATAGAAATATTTTGACTGTGCCAAGTAAAATGGGAAAACTGCAACACCAAACCAATAGCTGCTTTTGGAAATATGAAGCATTCTTTCATAGACTCTGTGTTCAGACATCAGAAAAATGTTCATTCTTTGGTCTGATATTGAGCTTCCTCCATGTTTCTGTCCTGCTGACGCTTGCTGGCAGCTCAGTGTTGAGCAGCTCTCCAGGTTCCCCCCTCTGTCTCTGTGTCTCGTTCTCTCTCTCTGATGTGTCAGTTGAGTCGGTCTGAGCCGGGCAGGCAGCCATGTCCATCAGCTCCATCCATCAAGCAGTGGGCCGGGTGGCAGAGGGACGATGACGGGCAGCAGAGAAGGGGCAGATGTTCTGCAGGAGCTGATATGTGTTCACGTCCATGAGGGATGTCATTACGTGGCAGACAGAAAAACATGTAGCTGATTAGCAGCTTATTAAGTCAAGGACACTGGCTCCGAGTGAAAAGCACGGCTTCCATTCTGGCTCATGGTGCTGATGGTCTGCCAGTCACGCAGAACCTGAGTGTCTCACAGAGATAACCTCTCCTTCTAATTACCCACTGCTCTGTTCTTTAACTATAAGCTCCTTTTGCTACGCCAGAAAGCTCTGAAATAAACGCTGCTATTGCCATGTGAAGTATACCTAAAGGCGAGGACACAGAGGCGCATAGGGTTTGTGGATTTATGTCTCTGAGAGAACACGCTGGTCTGTGCAAAGTAAATAAAGCAGCGCGTCCCTGAGGGCGTGTAAGGATTGAGGAAAGTGGACAGAGCAGCGTAAAGAGGGCTTTAGCCCTGATCCAGGACAATGGTTAAATTGGCAACACTGAGAATCTCATCTGTGCCCTGGGTTTTCCCTTTAGTTGGATATCCAGTGAACAGAAAGTGTGTTGTTGGAAATGTGGATTTACTCCAAATCACATCAGCCTTGTCCAGCAGCCTCCCTGTTTTCCCTCATTCCTCCCCCTCAGCTTTTTTTTATCACCTGTATGTTTAATACAGTGGGGCTCGCTGCATCATAAATCGCAGCGATGTGTGTCTGCATTTCCCTGTTTTGAGCAGTCAGAGCAGTAAATGGGCTCAGGGTTATGAGCACAGGGGAAAATACAGGCAATGGTGGACTATTAAATGGGCCCTGTGATAGTTTTGCTCAAATATAACGCTGTTTCTCTAACAATACACAGTTCTCTGTGAAAGGGTGATAATATTCCTCTGGACAGTACTGATTACATGTTTTTTTGTTCAGAGAAAACAAGAGTAAGAAACAAATATATGCTCTGATTTCAGCCCACAGAGGCTGATGGACATGAAAAAGACACATTGGGTTAGATAATGTTGGGTCTTATTTTTCTAGTCTGATGAAAGCAAAAGTTTACTATTTCAACGTGATTAATGCAAGTTGCATCAAAACTGACTGCTTCAATTCAGAGTGATATCTCACTAGAACCAAAACACTCAGTGTGGCCTGCCTGTGGTCTTTCCAGAAATAAGGGAGTCTAAGGCAAATGCTAACTCACCTCTCCCAACTTAAAATCAAGCACCTAGCCATGCAGTCTCCTTCTGCAAATATTTGTGATAGAAAATGGGTCATTCTAAGGATCTCAGGGACTTAGAGCATGGAACAGCTATGGATGCTACCTTTTCAACAAGACAGTTCTTGAAACTCTATGCCTGCTGGCTTTTCCATGATCAACTACAAGTGATATTACTGGAAAGTGGAAGAGTTCAGGAACTACAGCAACTCAGCCATAGAGCAGAAGACCCCGTAAAATCACAGAGTGGTTTAATATCTGCTAGGTGCATGGTTTGTAAAAGTTGCTAGTTGTCTGCTGATTCCATAGCTGAAGAGTTATGAACTCTGGCTTGCAGCAGGAGCTTCATAGGATGGGTTTCCATGGCCAAGCAGCTGCATGCAAGCCTTACATCACCAAGTCCAATGCCCAGCAGTGGATGGAGTGGTGTAAAACACACTGAAACTTGGGTGTCATTGTGCCAATGGTGAAGTTTGGTGGAGAGGGGATAATGGTATGGGGCTGTTTTTCAAGGTTTGGGCTGGGTCCCTTATCTCTAATGAAGGACAATCTTAATGTTTTAGCATACCAATACATTTTGGACAATGCTACGTAGTGTTATAGTACTCAAGAACAATCTTGCTCTTGGATTGAAGGTCTTAGTCTTGTCTTGAAACAGGGAGCATTTTAACTTGGTCTTATCTCGGTTTCAGTTTGACCAGTCGAGACCAACACGGTTGTTAAAACAACAAATAGCTTCAATTCATGTGTAATCCCCCCACAATTCTGGACTTGTCAGTGGCTTTCATACATGCACTAATTTATTTTTGACAAGAAGTCAGTGCTTCGAAAACTGAGTTGCTAAAACCTTGTTTTTTGCCATCAAATTTATTTGCAAGAAAACTAAAACTAAAGAGAGAGTGCTCTGTTACTGTTCAACCTTAGATGATTTTAACTGACATTTATGGTCTCAGTCCCAGCTTGTCGTGGTCTTGGTCTCGACTTGGTCTCAACTCCCCCAAAAATCTTGGTCTTGTCTTGGTCTCGTTGCACTCTGGTCTCACACATGCCTGGGTCACAGATAGTGTAGTCTTGACTAGGATGCTAACACTATGCTTCCAGCTTTGTGGTCACAGTTCGGGGAAGGCCCTTTCTTTTCCAACATGACTGCTCCCCAGTGCACAAAGCAAGGACTATAGACATGGTTTGATGGTGTGGAAGAACTTGACAGGCCCGCACAGAGCCCAGACCTCAACCCCATCAAGCACCTTTGGGATGAACTGGATCAAAGATTGCGAGCCAGACCTTCTTGTCCAACATCAGGGCCTGACCGCATGAATGAATGGAGCACAAACTTCTTCAAAAACACTCCAAAATCTTGTGGAAAGCCTCCTTAGAAGAGTGGAGGCTGTTATAGCAGCAAAGGGGAGCTAAACTCCATATTAAAAGACGTGTTTGAATATATTGTCACTGCAGTCCCTGTTGGGTTAACGGGCAGGTGGCTGAATACTTCTGTCTACATAGTGTACCATCATCTTGGGCCATTCTTACAAGCATTGAAAATAATGTAGAGGTAGTTATCTTTACATCCATGTCTTTTTTTCTAGAGATCATGAAACTAAGTTATCACTGAAATAGCCTTGTTAGGATAAAAACATCTCCACAACAGGAAACAACATTTGGTAGCATGGTTTGGTCATTTAAAAGATACATTATGGACCTTTTCCTCCTTGAAATACTCGTTTCTATGTCAATTTGACAGTAGTACAGACTTCCAATAGTAAGAATGACATCCATCCCAGTTCCATAGAGCCCCTGTTTGACTGATTTCAGCACTACTTTATGCAACTTTGGCAGAAGGGTTCAGCTCCCCTGCAAGAAATGCCTACAGCTTTAAAGCAGCAGTTCACACACCAGCCTTCAGCTAAAAAGAAGCAAGTTAATCCATGTTAGTGCTGTTTTCTACAAATGCTGAGGCTAAGAGATGGAGGAGAGCTGTGATGAATGAAGTAAAGAAGAGAAAAAAGAGAGTGAACATGCATAAAGATGGACTAGAGTAAACACTGGACAGACTTTTAACATGGTCTGGTTTGGTTTAGTATGGTACAGTTTGGTATGGTCTAGTTTGTAAGCCTTGTTCTTGCTTCTGCTACCTCAGTACTGTTTTTATAGACTAGAGGTAATTTAGGACAGACATACTGATGGTGAAATACAGTTATTTATGGGTGATATTTCATGCGGCATCCAAGCTCTTTTGGAATTGAGATGTCAATGGAAATTTCCATTTAGTAAATCAGACACTCAATGTGGTTTCCTGTGTTGTGTTAGAGACTGTGGCTTAGCGCCGCTCAGCACCAGTGTGTGGGAATTTGACAGTCAAATGTTCAGAGGGTGACACTGACTCACTTTGACTTTTACATATTCTTGGTGAGAAAAACAATGGCAGTGTCAACACTCATTTGTACATTCTTTGACAGTATGGTATTCCTGGAACACTGAGACTCTCCTCTTCCCATCCTCATTCATAACACTAAAATCCAGGGGAGACTCAAAACATCTGAATTTTTCAAAACTTGTAAAACTACTGAATCCTGCTGCCGTAGCTTCTAGTGAAAAATATTTCACTTTTATATGAAATGAAAATAAAAGACATCAAAGCCAATCCTTGAATCAGGGCTCATGGAAACATTAAAGTTCTCTAAAGAGATCTTCAAGGGATGTACTGACCAAATACTGACCCAATACTGACCAAAACAGCTTAAGCTTGCCACACATAAAGATTTTTACAATCTTAAGTGATTTTTCCTATGTGAGATACCCACACGGGGAAAAATAATCACTGATTTTATCGTGTCATTCATCAAGTCAACACAGCACACACATCTTGTTCGGTTAAACATGACTTTAGAGTGAAGAAGCTACTGTGGTTAGCTGTTAGCAGCATGTTTAGTCCATTACCATGGCTGTTAGCTACATGCTAAGTTGCTGTTTCGGTCCAACTCCCTCCATTGCCAGTTCTGTAGAATATTTTACTACACATTGTTAAATCTTTTTTTCCCGCAACTCCAAGAGTTTCTCCTCCTTTTCTGATGTCCAGCCAACCTTATGTTCCCATTTACCAGCGCTGTCTATGGCACTGCCGTTACTATCGTTACCATGGCTCTGTTTTTGTTTTACTTCCTCCTTCAGTCAGCTTGCCTCCTGGTTGGCTATTCCTCTATATCACGTCACAGTTCTGCTTTTATATCCTCGGTGCTCACCACACACAACAGGTCAGGCTTCTGGTATGAATATTGGACATGTTTAATATTTAAGATCTCGTGTCGGAGCACCGATCAGGTCAGCAAGAGAAAATTTCACTCGTAACACACCACACACAACAGGATAATCTGGCAAGTTAATTTTAAATATCTGATAATTAGGCTTTTGCTGACTTTGGTGGGAAGGAGGGATTCGGCCAAACAATCGGCACAATTATCACGTAGTACAAGGGTGTCAAACTCAAGGCCCGGGGGGCAGTTCTGGCCCCTGGTACAGTTACAGCTGGCCTGCAAGACTATATCATATTTGTATTACAACTGGCCCAGGGTATGAGGGCTGCATATTTCTCCAGTGTGAGGATGTAAACTTTGCCTTGGTTATGTAAAATATCCTTGTTAAGTCATAAAAATGTGGACGAGTGAAGCGTAAAAGTAATTAGAAAAAAGTCAGGAATGTGGGAAGAGAAATTAAGTTGTGTTTTCATTTTATAGTTTTAATTCTGATAACCAAGGTTACAACTTAAACTCATGATTTTGACCTTTTTAGTTTATAATCTTGACATTTTGTCTCATATTTTGACCTTTAAAATTCTCAATTTAAAATTCTAACTCATATATTGACCTTAAAAAGTCAGGAATTTTAAAGTTTATGATTCTTGGGGAGGATTGTTGACATTCCAGGGACATATTTTTTGTTAGAAAAGGCTGAAAAAGTGCATTTCGCATAAGTCTTTAAGTCTGCGAGGCTGGTTGTGTGTTTGGTATAAAAACTGAGCAAGATGGAGCAAGCAACATAACACCCCAGCAGTGTCACAGACTGATCACCTTCATGCCACATCACATACTGTAGATGCAGTTGTTAACAAAAGGAGCTCCAACCAATCACTGAGTGCTTAAATGAGCATCATTTTCCAAAAGGTCAACATTTCTATATCACATATCATGTTTTGGACTGATGTTTGGTGATTCTAATATTTTGAGATGGTGATTTTTCTGTTTTTGTGAGCTGTAAGCAATAATGACGCAAAAACAAAAGAAAGAAAAAAACCACTTTGTAATAGATGTTAACAAATAAAGTCTCATTTCTTGATTAAATCAAAGGGGGAAAAACTTTTTAATGATATTTCATTGGCAGCCATTGTTTATAGATTTGCATTAAAACTGAAAATGCCCAAAGCTACTGCATGATCCCTGCTTAAAAGGCATTGATTGGTCTGGTCATTATCTGACCAGGAACAAACATTTCAGGTTGAACATGGAATCTGTCCAGTCCACTGGCTTTCCAAAATATGAATATACATCAATTTTAAACCCCATTATCTGCGTGAATAAGTCTGACTTTGAGAAATCTGATCAGTGCACATCACGACTCTGATAATACCAGCCTGTCACTGAAAGCAGGAAGTAAATATAGTCTTATTTTTTGCAGATAGGTTTTGACCCTATCCAAGAACCTTACAATGAATTAATAACTAATAAACATCTGAAACACCATGAAACACTCTGAAGGGATGTATTATTTTTCAATTAATCCCACAAAATTGGTCACATCATCAAGAAAACAGTCCATTATGACCCATTACAGTATTCAGAAGTGCTGTTATTGTTTTCAAGGTTGGATTTTTGAGGCTGCTACTGTATTTCTTATACTTTCTAGACATATAGTGGTGAAGCTGATCCAGCTAAATCTTTGGCTTGTTTCTTGATTTCTCATCTGTGTTTGACTCTGCTGTAGTGTGGCCAGTAATCATTTCCATCGCCAGAACCAATAAAAGTACAAGTTAGGCCCACATTGTGAAGTCCTGTCTAACCTGAACCCAAATTAAGTATGAAAGAGAATTAAAAAGGTGTGATATGAGCTTCATGCAGCGTGCACACTGACCCCCCGCTGCCTTGCTAACCTGTCATTTGCATTATAAAGAACCAGCCAGTACGCTGGGAGACATGCCTTGTAGTGCCTTTCTATCAGGCTGCCAACTATTTGCTCCGAGTTATCTGCCTTTGGCTAGCAGCGGGGGCCGACGTGCTCTCAGATTTTCCCTCCATGTCTTGGTAACGTGTCAGGTCCAGTTTAGCACTTGAAGGCAGGATGTGTCAGAATCACAGGCCGCTTCCTCTCCTGGCTGTCTCATTCCCAAGGTGAGTCAGGCCCCGTCACCACTTCTATGGAGACATCGCTCTTAACTTGGGGTTGGTGTACGGCCAGCAGTTAATAGCCCTGTCGTGATTTGTCAGGGAAAATACTCATCTGCTGAAGAGCGCGATCACTTTGAGCAAGGTTAGAGTGTTTATGTGGGAGGTGGACGGTCAAATGTAAATCTCTACAGTCGCTGCATGTTTTAGCCTTGTGGAGCAGACAGGGCAAATAAAAACCTAAATTGATATTGACAGCTTGCAGTGAGGCAGGAGCTCAGATAGAAGTACTCTTATGGCTGACAAATGAAAAGAAAGATTTTTCATCAAAAATATGTTTCTGCACTAGGACTGTAACAACAAATAAATACAACCAATAAAAATGTGAATTATAAGTGTTGCTGGGGATTGGTGACACACTAAAGTAGTTGATTTAAACACTTATGCATCTGTATTTGTGTTGTACAAAGATAAACTTTAGCTTCTTTCTATGATGGCAGCAACACAGTGGTTTAAATATGATGCTAAAAGGTCCCCATGGTGGGTATCTGTGATGAAACTCCACAGGATGAGACAGGACTAAAATGTTTGGTGGGCTGTCAGACATTTGAAATTCCCTTAAATTGTTACACTGTGACTATGATATTTTTGTCAAAAGCATGGTCTATACAGTAGAAAGCACTGAGTAATGCCTGAGTAATGTCAGCCAATTGGTTTCTGAGTTAGTCTTCTGATGCCAACCCATAGTGGTGGCCATATTGAAAACGTCTTTAACTTTTGGTTGGTCTATTAACAGAAAAAGAGGCTGAGCCGAGGTGGATTCTTAGGCCTCCTGACGAACAGCTCGACCTTGCTGGCTTGTATTCCAATGAGCCATGCACCTAACTCACCTATCACTAAGCCCCGCCCCCTGAGCTCGACTGAACAAACAGTCGCTAAGTTGTTTGCAGTTGGTCAGGCTTTAACTACAGCCTTGGCTAGAATGAACACTGATGTCAGATTGTAAAAGAGCAATAATACTAAGTGGAAAAGATGATATGATAAGTGAACATTATGAAGCTGAAGGTGGCTATAATGATATCAGAAATGAGCTATTAGTGGTTTGCTGGACTGTGACGTTACGATGTTGGTACCTGTCACTTTCAGCAAACTTTGCCAACTCTATGTTGCCTTGCCTTAGCACAAATGTAGATATCCTTGTTGATCTTTTTAATCCAAAGGAGAAACTTTGCTGCATTTATGTGAGGTTTAGTCCCTCCAGTGAGTCCTAGGTCTAACCCAGGGTCTCCTTTAAATGCCTTTCAATCACATGGTCAATTCTACGCTCACTTGAGAACAAGACCCTGAGATACCTGAACTCTGTCACTCTGGGCAAAGTAGATTTGGGGTAGACCCAGGCTCACCAGAGTACATGTCATCAGGCCTGAGAATGCCTCAGAATCCCCCTGGAAGAGCTGTAAAATCACGCTTGGGAGAGGGATGTCTGGGCTGACTTGCTTAGCCTGCTGCCTTACAACCCCGCCCCAGATAAAGCAGAAGGAAAATGGATGGATGGATGGATGGATAGGGGGATGTGAGGTTTATGCAATGGGATAAAATACACCTCATTTTCAGGATACCTTGTTTAAGTGTTGCCTAAGTTGTAACTTTATAAATTTCAGTATAAAGACAGGAGAATCAAAATTTCTATTGCTTTTCTATCTGTTTAGGAGCTGGAGTATCTGCATATTTTCATACTTTTGCACCCTTGCATTGGCTTCATTTTCAGTACCAGAGTTTTCTGCTTCATCAAAATAAAACTGGAAGACAGGAAAGCTGTAAGGCACCCAGCAGAGTTGGCAGGCATGTGTCAGTAAAGCAGAGCAAGAGGGCACAAGCCAACATGTTAACAAGCTCAAAGAGCTAATGATAGTCTGACCAACAGCCAGTGACGAAGGTCTGAATGGCAGCATAGTATTAGTTTCTATAAAATGAGTTAAGATTAGTTGGAATTTCTCACTCTTCTGTGATAAAAAACATGACATAGGTAGTACTTAAGAGCTACCCGCTGTGAAAGTGCTCCACCATGCCTACTAACTCCTTCATTCTGTTTATGTATTGCTGCCATTTGTAAGGCTGTACAAATAGTGCAGTAATATGTTCCCTGTAGTTATTTTTACTGTTCTGTTTGTTTTTTGCATTACTAGTACTAAATCCAGACAAGCTGGGACATTGTGCAAAATGTAAATAAGAAATGAATGCAGTGATTTGTAAATCCTTTTCAACCTAAATTAAATTAAATGCAGCCCAAAGACAAAACCCTCTTTTCCCCCATCACTCCTCTAACAACAAATTGTAGATCTTCAGCATTCTTGCTTCAAGCACATCTTAAGTAACAGCTAGGGCACTGATCATCAACTGGAGGCCTGAAGCTTTCCATCCAGCCCCGAGAAGATAAATGAAATTCAGAAAATGTGCTGAGCAAAAAATACATGCCCCCCCTTATTTTTAATACATACAGATATTAACCCTTAATGCTCACAGCTATTTTTTTCACCATCACGTCTTGCCTGGACCTTTTTGTTAAAAAGCTTGTAAAACATCAACACTGTGGTGCACAGTCAAGTTCTATGCATTTTTTTTTTCAGGACAACCTGGGCTTTAAGAATATATGTACAACAGTAATGTCACTTGAATTATGAAAAAGTTATAAGACTCTAAAGACGAAATATAAAAACAAATCAATTTTAAACTCAAAGATTTTCATTGATAACACAGTGAACAATAGTGACAAAGCATTTTCTTTGCATAGACTTGTTCTCCATCTCTTGGGGACAAAACAGTAAAAAAATAAACATTCTGTGACTAATAGTTTTCAAAATATCTAAATAAATACAAAAGAAAGTCCATGCACTTTTTTGCAGTTAGTGTGTTTTTTTTTGTGTGCCATTCTTCTAACCAGTAGAGAAGCAACTGGTCGACTACAACTCCCACAATGCTTTGCATCTAAACACTGCCCTCAACAAATATTGCTCTGCCCTTAAAAAAGCCAAAGTACATGATCGAAAATGAACTAAAGATGGACAAAAAGATGCTTATTATCGGATCTAACGCCGTAGATTTAATAGTTAAAGACCCTGAAAAGTCACTGAAGTTCCGGGCTCGCTAGGACGGCGTCCTTTAGGGCTACGAAGACATCAAGGGTAGCAAATGAACGGCAAAATGGTCAGCTTTCATAGGAAAATAAAGAGTGTCTCCGATGTATGGTTCAAAAGCTATTAATGTTTTTCTAAACTGTTTGGCTTCTTGTTTTATACAACAACCCTGTCTTCAGAGACCCCAGGAAGTCAGCCAAGTTCTGGGCTCACTAGAAAATGTTCTGTAAGAGCTACGAATACATGAAGCACATATATAGAAAGGCACAACACAGAGCTTTCACAGGAAAAAACACAAGTTAGTGCCTATGACTTACGGCTCAAAAGTTACAAAGGAATTTACAAAGGGGAGTGCCTTCAGCACGGAGCCGTGCCACTGGAGCTCTAAGGGTTAAACTAACCCCCAACATAAATGAGATTGAAATGTTATGATCAGTTTTCCAAAAATCCACCTATCAGCTGTTCTCAAATAAGATGCATGACAAGCACATACTCATCAGTCTATCCTTAATTAAAGCTCCTTTTTACTGCATCAACGTCACAGTTCATTTTCTTTAAGAGTGTATTTTTTTTACTGCTGGAAAATTAAAACAAAAGACCTGTTTCCATCATGTGCTTTTCACCAATCAGGATGCAGCATTTTTACATCAAACCTAGCAATGGATTGCATGGCAGCTGCAGAAAAATGTGTTTTATCTCAATTGCCTCCTTGTGGGACTGAGTTCACCGCTAAAGGCTAAAACTAAAGTACATTTCAAAGAACATAAAAGGTATTTAAGGTATTTAAACTATAATAACATAATTATACAATCATCCATGCTGGTTGTCAGCCAGCGTTGCTTAAGACACCGCTTCACACTTTAATGAAGGAAGCTTGGACGAAAGCTAACTGGCTAAAGAGGAGAAAGTTTCCAGAGCGGTAATGGTGGACAACGACAAAGCCAGAAGTTTACTTAGAGATCCCCCAGCCTCATTTAAATCCAAAGTATGGATACACTTCAGCTTCTATGACATCAAAGGGACAAACTCGACAAAGACTATGCAGTATGTAAGAACTGTCTAACGAAAGGAAAGTACATGGGAAATACAACGAACATGCTGAGCCACTTGCAGCACCACCATCCTGATCTCCTGGCTGGGAAAGCAGTTGATGCTAATGCTAACGTTAGCAATCATGCCACCGTTAATGCAATGTTCAGCACAAAGCTCCCTTTCTCATCCCCAAAGGCCGCCAACATTACAAGTCAGTTTATTTGCAAGGACCTCCGACCCTACAGCGTGGTCGAAAATGAAGGTTTTCACCAGATGCTAAAAACGTTGGAGCCAAGGTATGAAATACTGACCTGGAAATATTTCACAGAAAAATCTGTTCCAACTCTACCGTGAGGCGAGAGGGAAAGTAGAGAGTGCTCACCAGTCTGCTGAAAGACTTGGACTCACATGTGATGGTTGGACTTCACGTGCCACGGAGTCGTTTCTGACAATCACAGCTCATTTTATTGACAACGAATGGGAAATGCATTCCTTTGTTCTGCAAGCAAGGGCAATGCCTAAAACTCATACTAGTGTCCATGTGACAGAAGTTTTGCAGAAGGCAATGCAAGAATAGAAACAAACAGAAAAAAGCCCAGCAGTAGTAACCGACAACACCGCAAATATGGCTGTAGCTGTTGAGCTGTGTGAAACTGCCAGCTGTTGCTCGACTGCTTGCCAAAGTCCAGAGGATTTCAGTCTTCTTTCACAGAAGCATCAATGCTGCAGATGCAATGAAGAGAAATCAGGAGATGCTGGGCCTTCCACATCACAAGCTCATTCCAGATGTTGTGGTCTGATGGAACAGTACTTTTAAGATGCTCTCCAAGGTTCTCGAGCAGCAGCCTGCAATATGTGCCACCCTCTTATCTCCCCAGGTAAATCATTCTGATCTGATATCATCTAATTAGTTTGTACATCTTGTTTATTGTATTTTAATGGAGAAGCTGTGGATGAAACTTGAAATATGAGTTTAAAGTGTCAATTTAAAGTGCTGTGCTTCTGTTATACTCATAATTTAGGTTTCATTCACAAAATCTAAATTCATTGTTTTAATGAAGACTGGGACAGACTGAGACAGACATCTCAAAATGCCAAATTGATTGTGTAAGCTCTTAAGCCTATGATGGTGGCCGCACACATCATATGTGAAGAGTAGAGCCCAACAGTTTGGCCCCCAGGTTTAAATCTCTGCTCCTTCTGCTGCCACCAGATGTGCAGGAGAAAAATGTTAATAAAACCTTTAAGAAACGAGACATTATTTGATGTGAACATGCTTTCAGATAACAATGTAAATGTATGCCACTGTTTGTTTTGTACAGGAGGATGCAGATTTGGAAGTAGAGAAACATTCTCATGGGGTAACTTTGGCAGAGGAGGGAGGGCATAGTGAACAGAGGGCTGCAGATTTTCCTGTCACCAGTGAGAATGAGAACTACTCCACCAAGAAGAGGAAATCTGCCCTTGTTGACCTCCTCAGACAGACATTCAAGACCACCAGAGCCCCCTTGGTATCAGCTATGTCCATGGCTGAAAAAGAGATCAGACAATACCAGGATGCTCCACTGCTACCACTGACGGATGAGGCACTGGTGTGGTGGATATCTCAGACACTATGCGACCCATTCCTTTCTAAGCTGGCACAAAGGCATCTCTGCATTCCAGGGACTGGCATATCAGCAGAGAGGATCTTTCCCACTGCTGGTGACATATTTGCCCCTCAGAAGTATGCTCACCTCTGAGCATGTTGATCAGTTCCTGTTTCTCAGGGAGAACATGCATATTTAAGGTTGAACTAAAATCTTCTCAGGTTTGTACTCAGGTTTATAAAACAAGTTTCTTTGAGGACTGATTAAAGAAAGAAAAAATGTTCAAGGTTTGTGCAAAACACGTCAACCAGCAGTTAAATGTGTGAAGATATACTCAGAAAAATTCATCAGGCTTTAAAAGTTGAGGCACTAAATTGTGACACTGTTTACATGAAGTTCAAGCTTTAGAAGGTAAAAGCACAAAATGTCTCAAAGTTTACATAAAAGATAGTTATGCACTAAAGTTAAAATATGGATTTTCATACTTTTAGAAAGAAATGTCAATATCTTTAGGCACTGTTTTTTAATCTCTCCAGATTTTATACTTTATTTACATTTTTTAAAAACTGTTCTGCTGCAGAACTGTGAGGTTTCATTAAAGTTTGAACTTGTACCAGTTTATGTGACGCCTGTGGACATTGACCAGTCAGTGTGTTTATAAAAAAGGCACTATGCTAAGACTTTACGCACTTAATGTTCAGTGCCTGAGCTCAGTCTGTCAAATTCTGTTAAACTGACACTAAATTGCAGTGAATAAATTGAGAAATTCTTCAGTTGACCGTTTAACAACTATTTTATATTCTCTAGTTAGAAATATTTTGTCATGGATCTTTATACAATTTTCTTGCAATGTATCGATTATTGCAGAATCGCTGTATTGTGATAATATCGGTATTGTGGCCCATGTATCAAGTATCCTCTCGTATCATTTCATCTTGTGAGGTACTCTGTGATTCCCTCTCATACTTGAAAGCAAGATAAAGAGAAACATTATAATCTTAGCTTTCTGGATATATGTTAAGTTCTTTGCAAGAAATTAGTATAAACAATTGGCTGTCAGTTCTTCTGGATTTGTTTCATGCCACATCAATAAATGCATCTTTGAACAAAATATGTGAAAGTAAAATATACAGTATTAGAATAACATCCATGTTCACAACAGTGAAAAAGTAACCAAAACTGTGTTTATAATGAAAGATTTTTATATTTCTTGATTAGAAATCCATCCATCCATTTTCTATACCGTTTATCCCATTGGGGGTTGTGGGGTGCTGGAGCCTATGGCTGTCATTGGGTGAGAGGTGAGGTTAACCCCTTAAAGCCTGAAAACACACATTATAGCCAGAAAATTCTTTTTTTTTTTTTCAGGACTGAACTGATTATTTAACTTTCTACATTCTAAATTTCTATAAAATTTTACATATATATATTTTTGTGTCTCATTTGATACATAAGGTGTTTCTGATAACTGATAATCCACTTATGGGCATTTTTATCATTTATCAGATTGTATTCAGAAGGGTTTTTTTTAGTAATTTATTGATCATATTGATTAGATAGAGGTATCATAAAAGTATGTATCAAATATGATACAACAGGTTTTAAGGGGTTAAATTGAAATGATCAGAAAACGAGTGAAAATTTGGCCCTTTGGCATAGAGAATAAAATTAACGTGGCCATCCTGGTCACCAAAGTTGCCCATCCTGGGTTTAGATGGTCCTTGTTCTCATTGGTCCAGAGGACACAGCAGACATCATTTCCTGAAATAATCTGAAATGTGGACTTGTCAGACCACAGCAAGTTTAACATTTTTGTTCAGCCCACCTCAGATAAGCTCAGGCCCGGAGAAGTCAGTGACACTGCTGAATGTTGCTGATCTATAGAACTGAACTTACATTTGTAGATGCAACAATGTTGTTCGTAAACTGTCAGGTTTTCAAAAAAATGCAAACACAAGTAGGACCCAAACGCAAGGCACTGATGCAAAAAGGTTTAATAACTCAAAAAGGCAAAAATACAACAAAACTAATCCAAAATCAAAATGCACAGAACGGGAGGTAGCCACAAGAGATTCACAGGAAGGATTAACAGGAGGATACGTAGGAAGGATCGTCAGACAAACTGACAAAGACGCAGGGAAACACAGGTACTAAATAGACAGGGAGTGATCAGACACAGGGAGACAGGTGAGGACAATGAGACACAGGTGAAGGCAATCAGGGTGGAGGGAAAACACAAGGGCAGGAAGAGAACAGAAATCACACAAAAGGAGAGGAAATGGAAAATTGAAAACACTGTTCATAAACTGTTGGGCTATTTTTCCACGCAGTCTTTACAAAACAAAGAAACTCCATTGTTGATTGTGAAGAGCTGAGTTTTTCAGGAGGGCTCCTTTTATATCCAAACATGTTACTCTCATCTGTTTCATGTTACTTCTTTCTTACCTGTCCAGGTTTTTTTTTTTTTTTTTTTTTTTCGATTTACAAACAGTTCCTCAAGGTTTTTTTCTCCCTTGTCCCAACTTTTTTAGAATATGTTGCTGGCATCAAATTCAGACTGTAAAAGCAGTGAAGTTGAGCTATTTGACATAAAATATCTTGTCTTTGTGATTTAATTAAATATGGGTTGAAAAAGAATTTGCAAATAATTGTTACACAATGTCCCGACTTTTTTGGAACTGGGGTTTGTTTTTATAGTTCATAACATTTTAGCAACTCAAGCAACAACCTGTTGCTGCTTAAATATCACTGTCCTGTAAATGGATGGACTGGTGGGACGAAATGTTTTCTTTAACTCCAATTAACTGAAAATTAATAAATCAAAAATATTACTGACCTGTGAGTCTCTGCATCCCGTCTCTGCTCTGAAGATGAGTTCTTGCACATTCCTGCAGAAGTGACTGGTTTTCTGTTTGTTTATCCTCTCTGTAGAAAGAGTTCCTGGCAGCTACGACTGAAAAGGAAATCTTTGCCCATCTGGGTCTCGAGTACATCGAGCCTTGGCAGAGAAACGCGTAGGCCTCCGCTCCTTCCTGGCTGGATGATACCCTCTGCGTACGTCAGCGATTCTCCCATCTGCTTTCCATTCTGCAGCTCTCTTGTGATTCTCTCTCAGACTGCTTTTGATTCTTGTACAGTTTTGTGTTGTTGCAGTTTCTGTTGTTTATGTTGTCTGGATGACATGCTGGTGTACAATTCATAATTCTACTTATTGTCTGTAATTGAGCAAACATGCTGCCATTCGATGCCTGCCTGTCTTCAAGTGTTGAAATCAGAAAGAAGAATCAAAGGATGATCGCCTGTGAGGTGAAGAGAGAGTTTGAAAGAAACTGAGGGAGGCAAGCAAAATACGGAAGGGGTGACCACAGAGAAAGGCAGGGTGGGTGAGAAGACAGGAAACGATGAAAGAGGCGAGGGGGAAGGAGGCTTTTGTGGAGCTAAATGTTGTAATCACCCTCCTCCTGGCAGGAAAGTGCTCGGCGTGTAGCTGAGCCAGGACTCCGGGGTATTGAGAGGCGGGTAATGAGCTTCAGACAGAAGCGTCACCATTTAGCCTCTATTTAAGCCACGTCCACTGGAGATCATTTAGCCTCCATAGTCTCCGCTCTTGTCCCACAATAAATCTCCTCCCGGAGATGCTCGGCTGAAATAAGAGGCAATCAGCTGCAGCGGGAAATCATGAAGAATTCAGGCAGAAGGTAAATGAGTCCACTAACAACCATGGATGGATGCCGGCATTCAAAACAACTTCAGTGAAAAAACATGTGATTTTATTGGTGTGACTTTGACTGTTGTATCGTATTATGTATGCTAAGGTGCGTCCTTATTCTCTTTAGTTTATGATGGCTTGTAGGACAATAATCAACCAATAAAGACATCTGATTGATCCCTATGGGGGATTAGTATGTCCTCATTTATCTGTTCCACCTCTTTATCATGCATCTCACAAAGACAAAGGGTTAATGCAGTCTCTTTGCTGCAAAACAGAAGCCAATTTAGAAAAGCTATAAACTTCCATTATATCAAATACCTAGTTGGGTCTAAATTTAATGGTTGCAAATTCATATTAAATTCTAACCCCATGTTTTCATATGAAGTTCTATCAGAAGTTTGGTTGCTCATCTCAGTCACGGTTTTAAGTTTTTTTTAACTCAGCATTAAACACATCCTGAAGTTAAGGTCCAAATACATTCAAAGTGTTTATGTGTTGGGACATAGCTACCTGTCATTGTCAAACTACTGAGGGAAACTGTAGAACTGTGGTTCTCAAGTGGTGGGTCGGGACCCAAAAGTGGGTCGTGAATGTGTGTCTGGAAAAAAATGGTGGCAAAAGTCTATGAAGAACATGCAATCATACTATTTATTTTGCTCTGTTTTATTGTGATAATGGGGCAATTTAAATGTGTTCTTGATATTTCAACTTATTTATCTCCTTTCTTGCAATAAAAGAGCTGATTTTACCATGTTAATGAAGTAATTTCTCAAAATCTCTGGAAAATTGGCTAAAATTTTCATGTTGTCATGGGTAAAATGAGAGTTTTGTTCTGTTTCTTGTTCCTGTCATAATTTCTGGTGCATCTAATATCTTAAGTGCAATATTTTTATTTATTTAAAGGCCCTGTAAAATAAAAATAAATCTGTATTTAGGTTTGTTGTGTGACAGGTCACGGTGTTATGAACCCCTAAATCAAACTTCAGTCAGCTAAAACGTCTCCAAGTTTATAAAATCAGGCTTCAAAATCATGAAAAATGAGGCAGTAAAATCTGCTCCAGGATGGTGTGGGCGTGTCTGTTGAATGAGCTGAAGCCACGCCCACTCAGGAGAACTACGATCCTCTCAGATTCAAAAAATGTTACGATCTGAATGTTGACCGTATGAGCAGAATGCAGCTTCCTGGGTCTGTGCCAGAGGAGAGACTAAGTCAGCTTCCTGGCTCAAATGTCTCTACTAGGATGCTTTAAATGATCCACAGACCACTGTGGCTGATAGATTTGGCAAATTTACCTCACAATGAACAGAAAAAAGTATTTAACTGACTGTTTTCTTTCAATAAAGGCAGTGACATCAGCTAACAACAGACTGGACTGAGATGAACTGTTCTGTGATTTTAAATTGTAGTGTTAGGGTGCTTTCACACTAGGGGCCCAGTCCCGGATCCGGGTGCACTTGAGCCCAAAGTCCGGTTCGTTTGGGTAGTGTGAATGCAAACAAACTGTGCCCGGGCACTGCGCCCACTTGGGGAAGTGGTCTTGAGACAGAGCACCATATCAGCTTTATGACATCATCGTAAAAACTAAACTTCTTTCAACAGCGCGGCAATTTATTCACAATTTTCCTCAATAAAAAGTGGAAATCATCAGAATCCAGTCAATAAGCGGTCTGTTGTGACTCACCTTATTGATGAACACAAGTTGGAGTCAGTGACAGGAGATGCAAAGGCAATTAAAGTCTCCTGTCAACTGTCAAGCCCATTTAATCCTCTGAGCTGCAGGTAGATATGCAGACACGAAGAGCGAAGTTGCTGGCATCTTAAAAGTGATTTTAATCACCATGGATGCAGGATGGACTTTTTGCCGGGTCAAAACAAAAACAATCTTCTTCTTCTTTCTCCTCCTTTGCGGGGTTGTAAACCAGCTACGTGCATACCGCCACCTGCTGTTTCAGACTGAGTAAATACGCAAGTGCGCCCGGGCACGGTTTGATATCGCTAGTGTGAAAGCAAGCCTGCGGGGGAAGGGGGAGGGGTGGAATCAACTGGGCCTAGTGTGAAAGCACCCTTAGAGGGGCGGGGTCATTCCCCACTGTGGGCTCATGATATCATGAGCCCACATATTGGCCCCGCCCACATGAAACCAAGCCAAAAAAAGAGGTGGAAAAGCTTCTAACGGTCTAAATCCAAAATTCAGTCACATGTAGATCTCAGTGTTTTCACATGTTTACTTTGGTTTTTACTTTACAGGGTGTTTAAACATGCACTGCTGCATCAGAGATGTTGGTGGGTCCTGAGGCTGGAGCAGTTGAGAACCACTGTTGTAGAGCACAGTCATACTAACTTACACGTCCTATTCTAGTCACTTCAGGTTTCAAAGCAGTTGGAAAGAAATCTCCAAAATTAGGGGCACAAGGCCTCAAAGAAGTTTTGAAAGCAAGTTGTTGTTATAATGGTGGCCACTTCTACTTGTCCCATACAAAGATACAGGCGCATAGGTACTAAACATCTGAGTCAGGGTTCCTTTAATGAGGAGGTGCACTATAATGCTCGTCTTTGACGAAGGCGGAGCTACCGTGGATGGCACACACAGTACATGATTGTTTCACAGCCAGTTACCGACATTGAGAGCTAGCTAATGTTAGCAGCATGGCTGACATGACAGGACGTATCCCCTGCTGCAATTTAAACACACTTATAGTTTTTGTTTTTTTAATTCTAGGTCCTTTTTTTTGGTGTAAACTAAACCAAACAGACTTTAAAATCAGATTACAGAGCTTGAAGCCAGACTGTTTCTGAGAATGTGCCTTTAAAGGTGGCTTAGTATGACAACCTGGGATGAGAGCTCTCTGGGCACAACTGGGTTAAGACAAAGTTGTTCCACCACATGACATGATCTGCCCTGATGTCAACACCCCAACCCACTTACCCATGATGCTCAGTCCCTGGTTTACCCCACGGTGCTTCGACCAAAGCAGAGACAGATGAGGGCAAAGCATTCTGGTAGATCACCCTATTTAAAGATCTGTAAGTAGCACAGTCCTGCTCTTTCTTCTTCCTCCCTCTCGGTCTGTGACTTTCTTTCTTTCTCTCCTGCTGTGTTGCTCTCTCTCAGCCTCGCTGACACAAAACAAACTTTGAAGGCCCACAGCGTCGGTGCTCTCCTGTGTTATCGTGTGTTTTCACAAGAAGTGGGCAGAATTTATATAAAAAAAGAAATCCCTCTGATGAGAAAAACAATATCAAGCTGACCTCAATAAATTTGAACATGGCCAAGTCTCTTTGTCTAAATTGTTTTTTCAAGTGCAAATTGGATCTCTTTGTTTTCTTTCCCATTAAGTATTCACAAGTGTAAAGGGATTAAAAGGCAGTAACACTCAGTTTAAGAATTCACACGTTGTTGTTTTGGTCTGGGAGTATTAAACTGTTTATTTTGCTGAAAAGCAAAGATTTAATTAAGGTAAGGCTATCTGCTGCAAAGTGCTTCATTTTATTCCCTGTGGAGAGATGCATTCACAGTGTCACAGATTCAGACTTTCTCCTTACTCTCTCTGAGTCTTCTTCACTGGATAGCTGTGAAAAACCAGTACTAGTGACTATAAGTAAACACTTCACAGACATGATGTATGGAGGCTCTAAGTGGACAAAAATCCTTACATTTATTTAGGTCTAGAAATGTGATATAGTGTAGTGTGAGGAGAAATACTGCACCTCTAAATGAACAACACACCCTAAAGATATGGAGGAACTAAACCATTATCTAAAATACTTATAACAGGTGAAGGGTCTTTTAGGCTCTATTTTAGCACTGATAATAAATGATTTTGAGATTAAAAAAATAAATAGATAAAAATGAGAAGATTTTAGGCTCAAAATCTGGGAAAAAAAGTCCAACTTGTTAGTTCAAAAGGTCAAAAGATGAAATAGAAAGTCAAAATAATTTTTTAAAAAGGTAAATACATGAGACTGAAAGTCAAAATCTTCAGTTTTGACGTCAAAATATGAGATTAAATTCTAAATCTGGAGTTTAAAAGGTCAAAATGAGATTTAATTAAAAATCATGAGTTTTAAAGTTCAAAATATGAGGTAAGAGTCAAAGTTTAAATTCTGAATTGTGAGTCTAAAAATACTAAATATGAGATTAAAAGTCAGAGTTAGGAGTTGACTGGGTCAAAACACAAGATAAAGTTAAAAACTGTGAGTTTATTGGTATAATTATAACTTAAAATTTAGAAATTGTGAGTTAATTTTTCCATGCTATATATGTTCTCTACAGTTTGTAACCTTTTTTTTTTTTTTTTTTTAAATTTGGAGGTCCTATTTTCTTCCTAGCTAAACACAAAACCGTTGGTTTTTCATAACTGTGATATGTAAAATTGAAAATGTGAAATGAAAACAAAAATAATTTCTTTCCTCACATTCCTGAATTACTCGTTGCTTCTTCCAATCTCTAGGACTTAACAAGGACATTTTAAATCATCAAGGCTAAGTTTTCATATTTATACTGGAGGAAATCTGCAGACCGCCCAGCGGTGGGCCAGTTAAAATAGAAATATGATCTGTTTTTGTGGGCCTGGTGTAACTGTAGTTTGGGCCTGATTTGGCCCCCAGGCCTTGAGTTTGACACCCCAGTAGGATGTGTTGGCACAAACTGGCTCAGAGTAGGAAACAAAGAAGGGAAACACGTTTTAAAATGAGTTAATTTATTAAAAATCAAAGTTAAAATAATTAGAATTATGCAAAGTCTGATCAGTCGTGTGGAGTGATGTTGAGTGCAAACGAAGCCTAACCAGCTGGTGAAGACCTGGGAGGGAGAGAGATGTTAAAGTGGATACTACTAAATAAACCTAGGCTTATTTAAGACACAGGTGTGCATAATTAAGTGCTCAACCCACTGATGATCCTCCTGACACTGCCTATTGGCTGCTGAACCAGGAAACCAAGCAAACAAACTCCTAGGCAGAGGGCAGGCCATCAGCTTGCATCGCTTTAAGAGCCAGGTGTGCCTGCAAACTGGTGTGTTGGTATTTACACAATGAATTTTTGTTTTTATTTCATAATAGACCCAACTCCAGCCAGCTCTTTACACATCACTCCTTACTTTTTAAAGATATATTTTTGGGCTTTATTAATTCATAGAAGAGGACAGTGAATAGAGCTGGGATGGGAGAGTTGGGGAGAGACATGAGGGAAAGGAGCCACAGGCTGGACTTGAACCTGGGCTGCCCACGTACGAGTCAGATCCCTCAGAGGCGAGGTCAGTCCTCCCTGGCAACCCCTGAACACACAGCATTTGTAACAGGCTAATAAGTGTGCATGATTACATCATTAGAATGGTCCTGCCCTTAAACGCAGCAGAAACCAAAATGTTGTACAACTTTTACCCAGCGCCATCGAAGAAGCTATCACATCATATAATCATAATATACAATAATATTATCATATAATCTTATTGATCATTTGATATAATAATAATTACATCATATAATCATATGGCACTGCTTTTACCCATCCAGCTTTACTTTGATGCTGTAAAATAAGGATGATAACACATTTACAGTGGAAACAGGACATCTAAAAGTGTATGGAGCGCCCCAGGACCTGGCTTTCTCCTGATAGTGCTATTTAATTTTTTAAGAGAAGGAAGATAGTGCGCATTGGATTGTGGGTAAATTCTGCAAGCAGAGGGTACAAATGTGCATCCTTGGGAAGTCTCAGTTTGAAGTACTCAGTCCTTGGAAAAATTTCGAGGGTCCTTACCAGTCCTCTGGTAATCGATGACACAGTAAACGGCCTTCAAAAACGTCCATTTGAGGATCCTTCCTTGGCTTTGAGACACAGCAACAGTCTTGCCAACAATACCCAAAAATGAGCTGAGGGGAAGTAGTCACGAAGGAGTCCAGCTGGAGCCTCTGGCCATCAGTCAACGTCCCAGCCTTGGAAGAGTACACAGCTTTCCACATTATCAAGCAAAATGACATTTTTCTCTTATTTTCCAAAATATCTATGCAAATGACAGTCAGAGTGTTTTTCAAGTCATCAGCCATTAGAGCATAATTCAAATGTTTTTGAACAAACTTCATAATGACAACCATCATTTAAAAAAAAAAAAAAAAAAAAAACACTTTTCCACATTATTAAGCAGGCCACAGGTTTCAGCAAGTTGGGAAAGAAAAAGGATCTCTGCTGCCGAAAAGTGTCAAATAGTGCAATGCCTTGGACAAGGAATGAAAACATTCGATATTTCAGGAAAAATTAATCGTGATCAACGTACTATGAAGAAATTTGTGGCTGATTCAGAGCACAGACGGGTTCATGCAGATAAAGACATAATGAGGAAGGTTTCTGACAGACAAATACATCAGATTAAGGGAGCAGATGCTAAAATGTCATTACAAAGCAGCAAACAGGTATTTGAAGCTGCTGGTGCCTCTGGAGTCCCACCAACCTCAAGGTGTAGGATCCTCCAGAGGCTTGCAGTCGTGTATAAACCTACTATTCAGCCACCCCTAACCAGTGCTCACAAGCAGAAATGGTTGCAGTGGGCCCAGAAATACATGAAGACTCATTTTCAAACAGTCTTGTTGACTGATGAGTGCCGTGCAACCCTGGATGGTCCAGATGGAGGAGTAGTGGATGGTTGGTGGATGGCCACCATGTCCCAATGAGGCCGGGACGTCAACAAGGAGGGGGCGGAGTCATGTTCAGGGCTGGATTCATGAGGATAGAGCTGATAGGCCCCTTTAGGGTCCCTGAAGGTGTGAAAATGACCTCGTCAAACTATATAGTTTCTGACTGACCACTTTCTTCCATGGCACAAAAAGAAGAGCAGTGCCTTCTGTAGCAAAATCTTCTTCAAGCATGACAACCTTTGGAGCATCCTCAAGCTAAAGATCTATGAGGGTGGGAGGCAGTTCACGTCAAAACAGCAGCTCTGGGAGGATATTCTGACATCCTGCAAAGAAATTCCAGCAGAAACTCTCCAAAAACTCACAAGTTCAATGGATGCAAGAATAGTGAAGGTGATATCAAAGAAGGGCTCCTATGTTAACATGGAACTTGGCCTGTTCAGATGTTTTTGATTGAAATAGCTTTGATTTCAGTAAATATGACCTCCTAATGCTGCAAATTCAACAAATGAGCATTTTCAGGTCTTTACAACCAAAGAAATGTTTTAAAACTCTGTCAAGGTTAATAATGCAGAACAGTGTATTTTGAGGTTTTTATTTTTAAAAAGATAATGGTTATCATTATGAAGTTTGTTCAAAAACATTTGAATTATACTCTAATGGCTGATGACTTGAAAAACACTCTGACTGTCATTTGCATTAATATTTTGGAAAATAAGAGAAAAATGTCATTTTGCTTAATAATGTGGAAAGCGGTGTATAGTAGGACCAGGAGGACCAAGGACTTAAAGACTGACTTTTGTCTGCATGCTCAGATACATGACTCCAAGTCTGAGGTCAAACTCAGCTTTTGGGTCAGTGGATCGATGGATTATGCTGTTAAGATAGGTTAACTGCTCTACAACCTAAATAACTACAAAATAACTACAACAAGACACTCAAATATAAAAAGAAAGTACTGAGAGATGTGACATGATTAAGAGACAAGCAGAAGCTGATGCTTTAACAGGACAGGGAGGGCACCCATTTACATCTGTGCATTTATTTGTAGTCCAACAAAGAGTCCACATCTCCTTTACACTCCCATCTCATTCCCTCCCTGTAAAACAGCTCATTGACTTTTATTGTAATAAGCTTGAAATCTACCAAAACAAAACAGAGGTCCAAGGGAGTGCTAACCAGTTATCAGGCTCTGCAATAATTGCTGTTGTTCTATACAGGCAAAATATTTGTTGAAGCAATGACTTTACAAATTCTATTAACTCATTACAGTCCAAATTTCAATCTCCCTCAGTGAAATTGTTTTTTGCCGAGGTCCAGCTCTAAAGCCTCGGATCCAACTTATTTGTTTATTCATCACTCAGCCAATCACATTGTCCATTTTCTATTCAAATCAGCGCCTTTGGCTCCTTGCAGTCTGGCACACACTCCCTTTTTGCATGCTGGATGTTTGAGGTCTGACTGCGATGACAGATGTGTGAATATATGAAAAATTACTTTCACAAATTTGCATAAAAGTGCTTGATTTGCTGACAAAAAACATATTCTGCCATCCAATCACTTTTCATTTTTACCGATGCAGCATTCCAGTCCCTGGTTTTCTCTCACTGACATACCTGTGCCAAAAGCTTTAAATCATCACACTTTGACAGCCGTTCTCTTATCCCATCCAGATCCATCACGGCACAAGAGCTTTATATCGACGACTCAGTGCTCCATACTCAGCATGTCTCACTCATTTTGTATCATTTAACATGGCAGCCTTGCTGTTTTTATTTAGGGTGGGCAATAGGATACAGTCATGGATGAATTATCAACCCATTCTACCTGCACAAAGGCCAGTCTTTCTTTTCATCGAGTCTTTGCACATATTTCTCACAAAAAAGAAAAAAAATTAAATAAAAGAAGATCAAAGATAAGACACACAACCCCCAGAAAGACAAGAGATGACTTTAGTAAGATAAAAAATGACTAGAAAGAGATTATAAGTTACTGTGATAATGCAACACAACCACAAAAATTAGAAAAAAATCTAAAGAGATGCAAAGCTGACACTGGAAGACACAGAACGACAGCAAAAAACAGCAAACTACATGCAACCTTTAGAAAGTGTCAAAATCACCAAAAAGATGTCCAAATAAAGAGTGAATTTAAAACATAGTAAAACACAAATAAATAGAAAAAAACACAAAAGGATTAAAGGTTTAAGAAATGATGAAAATTAGAAAACTATGAGAAATAACTATGGCAAACACAACTACTGAGAAACACTTAAAAACACTGAAATGTTCAGGAAATCATCAAAAAATCAGTGCTTGATGACTTTGGATGAGTAAAGTCATTAAAAACACAAGCAGCAAAATTGATGTGCAAATAGAAATGATGGCATTAAATTGTGATTTAGCAGACTCTTTCATCCAAAGTGACATGCATCTGAGACTGGTGTGACTGGAATGAAAGACCCTGCCAAAGGGCCCACACGGGAGAATCAGAGTGCCATGACTGAGTTTAGATTAGATTCTGTACCAAAACCAGCTTTGTAAACCACTGAGCTAGCCACTCACAAATAACAAACAGTGGTCTTTAGATCTCACAGGGTTCCACTGTCGGCCCACTATTATTCACTTTTTATAGGCTAACAGGGACTGTAATGACACTGTATTCAAATACATGAACCCTTAATATAGAGTTGGTCTCCCTTTAGCATTTTAACAGCCTCCACTCTTCTTGGAAGTCTGACCATAAGAAGAGCGTTTCTGTAGGTATTCTGTAGAGAATTCATGAGATCAGGCACTGATGTTGGACCAGAAGGCCTGGCCTTCGTTACAGTCCATCCCAAAGGTGCTCAGTAGGGTTGAGGTCAGGGCTCTGTGTGGGCAGGGAAGAAATTTCATGAACAAACTTATTGCAAAGGTGACATCAACCACACTTTCTGAGCTCATCAGAATGACCTGTGTTGGTAAATTTAGACTGCATGGCTTGGTGCTTGATTTTATACACCTGTGGTAATGAGTGATTGAAACACAATTTACACATGTGGCCAAATACTTTTGTACATATAGAGTATGTGATTATCAGGCATTACTCACTCCAGAGGATGGAGAAAGTACCAGGGTGATAGGTTTAAACACAAATGTCAGTGACAAATGAAGTGATTTACCTAAAGGGCACCCACAAACACAGAAAAATCTAAAGACTGGATTTAAGGCAGCATTTTTCTGTACAGGCAGTGATCTTAAAGCATACAGAGGCCATAATGCCTGTGGAACAGGCCTCATAGGAAGGAACTGTTGCCAGATTTGATTTATCCTGTGAAAAACAGAAAAATAATGAGATAAGCAACAGGTGATGAGCTTCCATCCCTTGCTTCTGCCAGTCTTAATTTCTGTGAGAGATAGGGGAATTATTCCCACATCACGCAGGTAAAAGGCTTTAAAGTAACATCAAAGAAGAAAAGGTAATTCCTGCACACCTGCCTACCATAAATGTTTTAATAGACAGTGTTTGGATTTCACTTTAAACACACATTAGATATGAAAGTGTTTTAGCCGCATTTTTGAAACACATTTTAGTTTTTATATCTTGCACCCAAAATAATAATTTTTCTAAATCTCAAAACCAGAAGCACTCAAATGGGTATAAAACGTGCAACTTGCATAGGCTTGCAGTTTAACTGAACAAAAAGATGCTAATCCTCACTTAGCATGATTCCAAGAGAATATTATGGGAATTCCTGCAGAGGAACTTTGAAGCTATTGGAGTTTGCAGTAGACTTTTCACACAGAATAAGTAAAATGAAAATAAATGGTGTCTATGGTCTTATTTTTAGCTTCAAGCGTTGTGCAGGAGCCTTACAAAGTTTACAAAAGAACAGCTTTAAGCAGCTTCAGGGAGCTTCAAGATCAGTTGGCACAGTGCAGTCAGGCAGCTAATCCCAGACTTGCCCATCTGAACCCCCCTCAAACACATGTCTGTTGGTGTGCTTCACACTGTTGCATCTGACATTTGGCTTTGCACTTTGTGATATGAGGCTTGTATACAGCTGCTCGGCCATGGAAACCCAAACCAAAAAGCTCCCGTCTCACAGTTTTTTTTGCTGACGTTAATGCTAGTGGAAGTTTGGAATCAGAAGAGTTTGGCGACTTTTACACACCATGCATGAACATGGTCTTCTGCTTCCTGGCTGAGTTGCTGTTGTTCCTAAACGCTTCCACTTCCTAATGACATCACTAACAGTTGAATGTGGAATATCCAGCAGGGATGAAATTCACTACATCATCTTACTGCAAAGGTGGCTTCCATCACAGTACTGTGGTTTGTGGCGTTTACTAACCTGTAAATAGCAGGGAAATAATGAGACAACCTACAGGTAGTTTGTTTCCTTCCTAGGTTCTTGCCTGCCTGAATATGAGGGCAGTCAACCACATTAAGCTGTCTCACTGGGAGGCTAATCCAGCTTCGTTAGCTACATAATGTAGCTTTTTCATCTAAAGCAAAGTTAGCCTTACCAACATGAGCTTTAGCAATCGTAGCTACATCTTTCTTCGCTATGGAGATCATGTTAATGAACAGCTTACCTAGCTGCTTTGTGAGCTTAGCTTTAGCTCTGTTAGCTTTGTAGCTCAGTTAGCTGTGTAGCTTACAGAGTTACATAAGCTACACTGGCTGTGTTAGAGTGTTTTCAAGCTTTTTGTTTTTACTGTGAACAGACTGTTTACTCTGATTTATTAAATGTTTTATGGTAATGTTTTTGCTGTTTAACTTTTGGTAACTTAACCCTTACCCAAACCCTAAATGGAAGTTTAATCCAATTGTATTTTTAAAGTTTTAGCATGTATTTCTCTTCTGAAGTATAGGGTCAGGGTTAGGGTCAGATAAAGAGTGGCTGTCAGAAATGAATGGTCTGTAGCCAGACTGTCTAAAAGCTACCCGGCCTCATCAAATACATATTTTATGGATACCAACATAATGAGGCATCCATTGGTGCTCTTTCTGTTTTTAAAATCTCATATGACTGAAAGTTATCGTGAACAGGGTCATGTTTTATCCCAAAGCATTGGTGTTTGCTAGCGTTAGCATTGCCTTTACACTTTTTACACTTAATAAATAATCTGTAGGTAATTTGCAGGCACTACTGACATTTCAAGCTTACTAAACTTTACACGTACAAAATGTGCACTACACAGATAACAAAGGTATTAGAGTATGCAAGAGTGAGCATTCTATCTCTTCTATCTTCTGGACTGGGGCTGAACAGACTTTGTAATGGCAGGTGTTACAGGTCGATAAGAAATAAAAGCACAACTTATTAAAAAAGAAGAAATCACAAAACTATTGTTAGTTACTGTCCACTCTCTGTGTTAAACAATGGCACAAAACAACCGTAAAAAAATAGAGTGACAACACACACCCGAAAATTAGCACTTAAAAACGTGAAATGAACAAAAACAGACTATTGAGCTATACTGTCTCATAAGCCAACCATGACTGCGGTGCAAATTAAAATAACTCAGGGTCATTTTGCAGCTCTGTCAGACTGTCAGCGCAGATATTACGGGGTTGATTGAGAGAGCTCATTCATTGGGAACGAGCTGTATCAAGGAGGTGCTCAAAGATTAATGGGTGGCTCTTTGAGGAGGACACATGTACCCGAGGGAACATGCATCAGTCATAACGCCTCTCCAGAGATGGTCTGAAGATAGAACACACAGTGTCACTTTCCTCTCAAAGTTACACGACAAAAGGTCATGATGAACAATCAGCGAGTGAGTGCGTAATGTGAATAATTGTGCAGCACATTCATTAGAGGTGAGAGCTGGCTTCTAAGAATGAATTACCAAAAAAAGAAGCAGGCACACGAACCCAAATCAGTCTGATTATCATTCTACTGGTTAATGCAGTGAAGATTATCACAGTTTTCATCACACTTAAGCTCCTGTCATACCTCTCCTTTCATATCAGACATCTAGAGATGGGAAAAGAGAGGACAGAAATAGATCAGGACCAAAAACTGATAATGTTGGAGCCGAGCTCCTTGAGCAAACTTTCTCTTGCATTGTATCAGAAGACAGTGATTTATTGGCTCTGCTGTAGGGGTTTGAATGCATGCGTTGGGGCCAGTCAAAGCCAATGGGGGAAGGTGACAGAATAAGGACACTGTGTATCCTTGCCTCTCAAGGCCTGTCATAACGTCAGCCGAGCCGGAGAGAAGTGGAGCCGATGCATGGCTTTGGCCGACTCAGATGAAGAAGAAAAGAGAGGAAAGAGGAGACTGTGCACGGTGAGACGTCCGCATCAAATAGAAATACAGCCTTTGAAAGGATTTTTGAGAAGTTTTCATCCTGACCCGGCCACCAACTCAGAGCCTTCTTTTGTTCAGATCACTGTTGGTATTATTCAGGAGGTAAAGAAAACATTTTATATGAAATTAATGACAGGGCAGGATAAACAGGAGCAGGTTTGAGTTTCATTTCTACTGAGCATTAAAGCAAAGCACAGAACCTTTTTTATTTCCCTGAGTAAAGACAGAAACAGCTGGTTTGTGTAAACTATGGATGTTGAAAATAGATCTTGAGGATAATTTTCTCATGAAATCAAACTTGCATCGGTGTCACTGTGACTTTCAAACTCTATATTTGTGATGAGTAAAGAGTGATGAGCTGAACTGTGCACTCATTCAACAAACTTTCTTTTGAGGTGACCTGCTCCCCTCATGATAAATGACCTGCATCCCTGATTTCAGGGAGGGCGGACAGTTTTTGGAGAGTGTGTGTCCTCCTCCACAGGTGTCAGAGGAGTGAAAAGGAAGAGAGGAGGAGGATGAAAAGGAGGCAATGAGCCATCTGCTGCAATACGTCACCAGACTCCACTCCTCCCTCTGCTCTCTGCTTTGTGGCAAACAGGCAGTAGTCTGATCTGTCTGTCTTTGTATGAGTCTGTATGCTTGGTTTTACTTTGCCAGTATGTCTGTGATAATGTGTGACTGAGCATGCACATCCATGTGTCTGCACGTCTGTGCATGGGTTTATTTGCTGTTTCTCTCAGTTGGGTTTGTCTGCAATGAAAATATATCTGGAGGAAAGTATGTGCAAAGATATATTTATGATCTTATACATTAGAGATGTTCCAAAACCACTTTTTCCTTCTTGATGCAATTCCAATACAAGAGCATTGGGTATCGGCTCATTCAGAGTACCAATCAGAGACTGGTGAAAACTTTCTGGACTGACCCTGCTGAGGAAAACGGGTGCATTATTTTAGTCTTACAGTGAACTCAGACCATTGCTCAGCAAACAGAATCATAATGTGCAGCCTCTCTGTGACACTTTAAGTCATTTTCTTGCTAATCATTATGAGTTTTACAGCTAAATATTCAAATAGTAACAGCACAGAGGGTCACGTCACAGGCTCTCTATCTCTCTTTCTCTCCATTATGCTCTATCCAGGCCGTCTCCTCCAGGATCTGCGTGTTTAAGCATGTGCAGGTCGACACAGCATGACATGAAAGTATTCTGGAGAAACAATATGGCTGTTGGCAATGAAAGCTAGTGGCAATATATGATGACAATTTGATTTAAAAATGGACAGAAAGACAGTCAGTATCAGATCTACGGGTTGCATTTAATCTGTAAAGACCCAGAAAGGTCACCCAAGTCCCAGGGTTGCCAGAAACACTTTCAATAGAGCTACAAAGGCATGAAAAGCATAATAAGAGCGTACAATGGCTTTGATAGTTCAAAAGTTATTTAACTCTTTATAACCCAAGTCATGTTTTAACATAAATGACATGTACGGGCCCATATGAAAACCCGCACTTCAAACAGCATTCAACATATTTCCAATATTGTTATAAAAAACAGAAAAACCCTACTTTATTTCAGGTGAGCTGAGGTACATCTGCCCTGGAATTGCAGAAAATGCCTTTAAAATATTATCAGAAATGGTGGGAGGGCAGGAAATGAGACACATCATCGTCCTGTCAGATTTGATTTTATTCATAATGTCATAGCCATTTAACGTAGACTTATTACAAGCTGCCTGAGAGTAAAACAATGACATATAACCATGAAGAAGACAGAAGTGTGTATGCTATTCTCTTTATTTTAAGGAAAGCTTGGTTCATCCACAACCTCAGGCAACAGCACCGCATTTCCCACAATCCTGAACGTCTCCTATCGGCTGACCCCGCCTTTACCTGCTAAACATCCTTGTTCTGTTCGGTTCAGCAGCTGTCAGGGATTTTAACTTTTGAAGATGTATAGTCATATAGAAGACATAACCAAGTGTTTTAACACCTTATTTTAGGAAAGAAAGGGTTTATTTAATATCTCAGGCAGTAGCACTACATTACCCACAATCCTTTCGTGTCAACAGTGTTGTCTTAGATAGGTAGAATCACAAATTTTGGCTATCAGCAACTACAAGTGAAGTTAATGAGGTCAGTTATGGGAGCATATGCTGGTTGGGCAACTTGCCACGTCAACCTTGGTCCTCTACTGCTCTAACCATCATCCAGGCCTGCACCACATCTATGCCCCTTCTCTGCATGTATCCCCCAAGAGGACCCCTCCATGATTCACATGGTCACCCCCTGGTGCCCAGCCCACTGGATCCTGGGCACCCAGTATGCAGTGAGTTGATCAGGCTTGGGAAAACACACCAGAAGCTTGTAAAAGTGCACCTTCAGTTCAGCTGCTGACCTTTGACCGTTACTCTCCTGAGCACATCAGCATTAGACACACCGTCTTGCCAGCGATACTAAAAGATGTGCTGAAGAGAAGTTGCCACAAAGGAGTCCAGACCAGTGTTAATTTTGTCAACTAAAACTATGACTAAAGCTATCCGTCGACATCCTTTTTTTCCATGACAAAAACTAGACTATCTGTGATGACTAAAACTGAAAAAAACTAAGTTTAGTTTTCATCAAGAAGACTGAAACTAGACTAAAATGTTATGTAGTTTTTGTCAGACATTCAAAATCTGTGATATTTCTCCACTGTGGGTAAATCTGTTGAAAAACAATGCAGCTGTATCTATTCTTCCTCTCAGCTGTAGAAAGCAGGGACCCCAGGTCTGGCAGGGTGCAGAGAACACACTACCATGATTTGGTACCAGTTTAGACAAGAAAGTAAATGCTTGGACTAAAAGTAAAGACTAAAATTTGAGGACTTTTAATGGACTAAACCTAGACAAAAACTAAAAAGGATAGAAATGACTAAAAGGTGACCAAAACTAAAATGCATTTCATTTAAAGCCAATATTAACACTGGTCCAGACGATGCTTCTGGTATCAGTCAATGGCTGCATTAGAGTACAGTAGGACTGGGAGAACCCAGGATTGAAAAATGTGAGTCCAAGTCTACAGATGAGCTCAGCCTCGCAGTCAATGGATCGAGGGATTACACTGCCAAGGTAGGTGAACTGCTCTACAACTTCCCTGCTCTCACCATTCACAGACACAGACCTGATGGCAGCATTCTTACCCAAATGTCTGGATCTTTGTTTGGCCAAGGAGACGTACATTCCTAACGCTTCAAAGCCCCCTCAAGGACATCTACTGTCTCTGCAAGGATCCCAGCAAAAGTCCAACAGTAGTTAGCACTATAATAATCACCTCATTGGCCTTAAAGTAGTTCTGCAAACAGAACATTTGTCCCATAAACAGTTTAAGCTTGGTGATGCCTGACTGCTAAAAGACTAAAAACAAAGAGAGACAGAGAGCAGACGAGAAAGAGCCAAGTACTGTACGTGCCTTTCATCAACTCCTGCTGGGATATCAGCTTTGTGTTTGTCTGAATAGGCCCCACGTTTCCCACTGAACGAGGATGAACAAATGAGAGGCTAAAGTGGCTTAATATGCAATAAAATAGGCTACTTTGTGTCATTTTATACCATTTTTGGTTGGTGGTATGCCTTAGAAATTTTCTAGTGTAAAAAAATGTGCCACTCAAAAAAGGTTAAAAAAACAAACAAACAAACAAAAAAAAACACCGGGATATGGAATGGACATCATTTATCCTTGTAGAAAGGGATTGAGCTGTTAGATTGACATTGAAATTACTTTTTTATGGTAGGAAAGTTTGATATTTTTGCTTTTATTGGACCAAAAATGCTCCAGATTGTTCTATAAAAATGATGGATCCCCGATAGTGTGCCTGACTTTCATTGTGTTAAAAAGAATCAATATAGTTGCATCTGTTTTCCTTTCTCCTAAGTCTGAAATTGCTGATGACTGAAATCTTATTCTCATGGCTGTCAGTACTCTCCCTTCTGTGTCTGCAAGTCCCAGCCTGTCCAGTTGCTCTGGGTCCTATCCCAGACGGACCGGTCTTCATATCAGACTGCCAATGAGGCGTTCCTATTCATTCTGTGGCTCTTTGAATGGATGGCCAACCATTTAACCCTACCCAGCACCTCCATCGACCCCCACATATTTTTAGGCTTCACCTCATTTCATGCTGAATAAACACTTACGTCTGGCCACCCTCGGGGGCCACGGCACATGATACCCTGATGGAGCGAGGTAAAAATTGAAAACATGGAGTGCTCTCTTGCCGTAGTCCACTAAAGGAATATCTTTGGCCTGTTAGAAAGCTAGTACACCTCTGTTAGAGATAAAGCACTGCTACATCTGCTTTTCTGCGCAATATTCCATCTGACATTTCTTCCTTAAAAGGCCTTCTTGAGTTGTATTATTCATTTTGGGGTGATTTATTGAAACTGAGATCACTGTCCAGCTGATTGGTGGTGGCGCATTAATTTAACATTTGGCTTCATAGTGTGAGAGTAGGTGTGAAATCTGCTGGATCACTGCAGAGCTCATCACTTTGATTCTCCAATTAATGTAAAACTGTATTCCATTTCCACTGTTAAAATTGCATCATTTGGACTTGACATAAGCTTAAAATTGCATATTGATCTTTATGAAAAGCTGCTACCAGCTTCTGCTCCCCCTCATTATAAATGTTGGAACAGAGAGTGGAATAAAAACAAGCCTAGTTTGGTCAGAATACATTTTTAACAAGGTATGCCTTTGTACAGCACAAAAAAAAAAAAAAAACCTGAAATGTGTTGCATGGTTTGATGTTAAAAGTTCCAAACTTTGATACAGAAGTCTTATGTTCAGGGCTGTCTCCTAGCAACAGTAAGCAGGTTTCTTTAACACAAAAACACCTTAAAGCGATAACAACTGTCTTCTTTGACCCCCTGCAGGCATCGAACAAGGAGTGAACACAACAGGGACATGCAGTCTCTTTACAAAGTTTGTATAGGAGACTTTTGCACTTTTTATTCAAAGGAGAAAAAAAAATCTTGTGTGTTATTAACACAACCGGCAGGAAAAAAAGCAGTATCTGCTGAGTCTGAGTTTTAAGGGATAAAATCTCTCCTCATGTATCTGGTTACTGTAAGTATCTAAAGGCTTTCTGATGGCTTCACTTTTTCTTTAGTGATGAGGGGATGCAAATGTACAGAGCTCCACTAAACACGAAGCATTTGTGTGCTCTACAGAGTCAAAAACAGTGTGTCTGCTACTTTCTTACAAAGAGGTGCTTATTTCAGGATCTATTTGAGATAGGTGTGTACTGACCCTCAAATTCCACATACTCCATTTGTGCCACGTTTTGATCATGCCGCTCATTCCAGAGCAGGGTCTCCCTTTTTTTTTTTTTTTTTTTTTTTTTTTTTTTTATCAGTTTCCACAGCATGCACCAGGATCCAGCTCTCAGTATGTGCCAGAAGCACCACTCCACTCAGGATATGTCGCCAGTCTATTTTCAGTGGGGCCCACTACGGGGGCTTTTCCATTACAAGAGGCGGCTCGGCTTGACTTGGTTTGAGTCGGCACAGAAGCCCAGTGTGGCAGGGGGTTTGCTTTTCCACCACAGCCAAGCTACCTGTTTTGAGGGTGCTTCTAGAGCTGATGAAGCAGCGTTCTGAGCCCTCCTCGATCTCATCTACAGTCTGATCTCTACACTGTCTGACTTTACACATTTTTAAAGCAAAATCAAGCTGTAGACTGACAGCGCTGCACGCCATTAGACCACCACTGTTACAGAGTTGTAGTGAGCATGCAGAGGCAGGGATGAAACATATCTCCCCATGGGCTGATAATGTATCAAGTACTATTACTACTATTGTATAGCTTATCAATACTGCCATCAAGTCTCACAGGATCAGATGTTAAATCATTTTATGATACCACTGGTGTACAAACATACATCAGTTCTTGCAAGGGGAACATGAGCTAAAAACACATCAGCACTGAGCATTCAATTAAACCACAATGTGGTACCTTGAACTGTCGACCTAAGGTAAAGAAAAAAAAAAAAGACTCTGCCTGTCAGTAGCATCCAGTCATATTCACCTGCACTGGGAGTAACATGCACTCATAACAGTAGCTTCATCTGTTCCAGGATATTTTTCTCCTTCAATTGCTCAGATAAATGCTTAAAAGTGTGTCTAAACTCTGTAACAAGTCTTGTTAGTTGAAAATATTATTCCAGTGTAGAAATCCATGCTGGTAATGGTAGATTTGAATTTAATTAGCAAACTTAATGAGCTGAAGAATGGAGGGTATTGAAAGGTATCAATATCAATAAAAATTAGCAATCTCCATCCCTTCTTCTCAGTGAGGACAGGAGGTGACAGGTGGGGGAGAGCAGCATGTTGTGCACTCATTGGCTGAGTCTTTTTTCATTACTGCTGACTGAGCGCCATTACCATATGATAGGTAGTAGATGTGCCATCTCCACATAGCAAAAACAGATGAGACATAAAACAGCGTCACAGCTGTACAGAATCTGGGTTTGGACTTTACCAGACAAAATGGAAGTGGTTGTGCACGAGGAGAGTTTCAAACTTTGTGCCTGTGACTACAGCTTGTACAACTGTACAAGGACAACTTATGTCCCAAAATCTACAGTACATAGATAAAGATCCACGCTGCCGTAGTGTGGTTAATATCACTGTAATACAGTATACTTATCTTACACTTCTCTTACAACCTTGACAAGTGAGCAGGTAATCAAAAACACTGACCTGCAGTCAGATAAACTAAAACCAGAGGTTAACATACGATCTATCAAAAGACATATTACCTTTTTATCTCATGGTCTGACATTAAAATCAGACTAAACTTTTCCTGTTTTAGTTCAGTTAGGATTAGCACAATTATTTTTATTTGCTAAATGCCAGAATAATGAGAAAATATTTAGGGAGTTTTTCTAAATAACTTTTTTCAAAGTCAAAAGTTTACATACACTAAGATTACTATGCCTTTAAACAATTTGTGAAAGCCTAGATGATGATGTCATGGGTTTGGAAAATTCTAATAGGTTAATTGACAACATTGGAGTTAATTAGAGCCACACCTCAAACACAGCGCTTCCTTGTGTGACATCATGGGAGAATCCAAAGAAACCAGCCAAAGTATCAGGAAGAGAATTATGGACCCCCACAAGTCTGGTTCATCCTTGGGTGCAATTTCCAGATGCCTGAAGGTGCCAGGTGCATCTATTCACACTATTATACCCAAGTATAAACACCATGGCAATGTGCAGCCATCATACTGCTCAGGAAGGGGACAAGGTCTGTCTCAGAGATGAACGTGCTTTGGTGCTAAATGTGTGAATCAACCCTAGAGTTAAAGCTTGTCCTTGTGAAGATGCTGGCTGAAGCTGGTAAGAGAGTGTTATCATCCACAGTGATAGAGTCCTGAGCTGAAAGACCACTCAGTGAAGAAGAAGCCATTGCTCCAAAAGCAACATAAAAAGCCAGATAACAGTTTGCAAATGCACACAGGGACAAAGAGCTTAAATTATGTAGACATTTCCTGTGGTCTGATGAAACTTAAACTGAACTGTTCGGCTATAATGACCATCGTTACATTTGGAGGAAAAAAGGAGGAAGCTTGCAAGCCTGAGAACACCATCCCAACTGTGAATTACAGGGGTGGCAGCATCATGTTGTGGGAGTGTTCTGCTGCAGGAGGGACTGGTGCACTTCACAAAAGTGGCATCATGAGGGAAGAACATTATGTAGAAGTTAAAGCTTGGGCGTAATGTCTCCCAAATGGACAATGACCTTAAGCATACCACCAAACTAGTTACAAAGTGGCTTAAGGCGGCCTACAAACCTGACTCAATCTGGCCCAAGTCATACAGTTTAATGAAACCAGATACTAAGGAAATGTATGTCAAGTTCTGACTTGGAAGAAAGTCAAAAATTATCAAAAAAATGATTCCCTCTCTCATAATTCTGGCATTTAGCAAATACAGTCATACAGTCCATGTAAACTTCTGGTTTCACCTTCCAGCAGCGTTAATTTCATCGACTAAAACTATGATGAAAAATCTTCATCAACAGCCTGTCTTTTCATGACAAAAACTAAGACTAGCGAAAGATAGATCTGTGACGACTAAAACTGACAAGAAAATAAGTTTAGTTTTTGTCAAGATGCCTAAAGTAGACTAGAATTTAATTTAGTTCTTGTCAGACATTCAAAATCCATGATATTGTTCCTGTTGGTTAATCTGTCATAAAACAATGCAGCTGTACAGTATCTACTCTGCCTCTCAGCTGTAGAAAGCAGGGACCCCAGGTTAACCAGAGCACATAGAACACACTGCCATGGTTTGGTACCAGATTTAGGCAAGAAAATAAATGCTTGACAAAAGTAAAGAGTAAAATGTTGTTGATTTTTTGTCGACTTAAATTAGACTAAATCTAAAACAGGTAGAAATGACTAAAATGTCACTAAAACTTAAAGATGTGGCTAAGATTAAAAATAGTGGTCAAAACTAACAGCACTTTCCAGTTAAACGCTATTATAGATCAATATTGATAAATAATGAACATGAATCATAAAACCAACCTGCAAACACAAATGCTGTTTACTGAACAGAGCGGCTGTCAGATTGAATATTTTAGGGAACGGCTAAGTGACATGTCTCTGATTAAAGTTATTTGTGGAATAATTGATCATTCCTCTGGGGTTAGTCATGCATAATGAAAACAAGATGATTTTTTTCACCTTTGTATGAATATTTCAAAAAGTCTTTTAGTCCAGTGGTTCTCATGTTCGCATGTTTAGTTCATTGAATGTTAGGGATGTCCCGATACCATTGTTTCCTTCCTGATACGATTCCAATACCAAGGTGTTGGGTATATATCGGTGTTGGGCTGATACTGAGTACTGATCAAATACCAGCATGAACTTTCTGGACTGACTGTGCAGACTAACAAATTATTTTAGACCCATATTTGACTCAGAACATGGCTCAACAAATATAATCATAATGTACAGCATCTCTGTGACCCTGAAGTTGTTTTCTCTGCAGATTATTGAGTTTTACCACTAAATATTAAACTAATAATACTGGGGGTTCAATACAATCTCTCTCTCTTTTATGCTCTACTCAGGCACCATGAGGTGATGACAGAACAGCCTGCAACTGGCTGACAGACTCAAACAAATATGGCGGTTAGCATTCGAGTTAGCATTCGGGGTAGCGGTAATAAGTGATCGTAATTCGATTAAAGTGGATGAAAAGACGTTTGATATTGGGTTTACTGGTGTGGATTTAATCATTAAAGTCCCCCAAAAGTCACACAAGTTCCAGGCTTGCTGAAAATGCTGCTGCGAGGGATTCAAAGACATCAGCAGCGTCAGTGGGACGACATAACAGCTAGCTCCATGAGGAAAAACAAGTAAGAGGCAGCCATGTATGGCTCAAAAGTTATCTGACTTTTGATTAATTGTGTCACTTTTTGTCGTGTATAACAGCACTGGTCTGGAAGGCATTTTAATGATTACATTCAGAGACAAACTGTCACGCAGCCACTTATTCTGCCACAGTGTGCCGTCTGATTCTTTTATGCTGCTCTGACAAAGGTTGCCCGTGCATGATGGGCTTTCCAGCAGCAAAGAAGAACTATTCGTGGTTTATAGTGCTAACATTTAGCATGGCTAAATGAAGCAAAATATAAAACTAAACCAAACTGTACTGGATCCGTGCATAAACCTGTGTACTTGCTGATACCAATACGTGCATTTTAAGCAGTATCGGATATATTTCCAATACTTGAATCAGAATTGGAACAACCCTATTGAATATGTTGCAGTTTGGAGCATGATTGGACCAAAACAGTTGATATAAAAAAAGAAAAAGGACAAAGCTAACAGTTTTTATACCGTCCCCCAAATTCTTGCCAATATTCCAGAGATCTTGTGAAGTTACTTCATTATCATGGGGAAAGTAGACATTTATTGCAAGAAGAGGAGAAAAGTTAGTTGAAATATTGATCAAACATTTAAATGTACCCAATTTCACAGTAAAACAGGGTCAAATAAAAACTATCGATGCACGTCCAATAAGGACTTCAGGACTTCTGCCACCTTTTCTTGTTTTTCAGACATCTAGTCGTGACCAACTGAAAACTGCTCTGCGACCCACTTTCGGATCCCGACCCACCAGTTGAGACCCACTTCTGTAGTCATAGTGGTTTTCAACTGGCAAGTCAGAACCCAAAAGTGGGTCATAAAGCTGTGCCTGGAAAAAAATTGAAAAAAGTCAATTGTGTATGGAAGCCTTCAGTGGACATACATTTTTATGCTGTGATAATGGTTATTTTTGATTCTTCTCATTATATTGGGAAAATGAATTTCTCTAGATCTCTGAAAAAAAAAAAAATCCCGTTTTCATGGGAAACAGTAAACTAAGATGCAGGCATCTCTTCAGTCAAATGTTTTTCTCCATCACAGTCCAAACAGTCTTTGTTAAATGGATTTCAGTGGTTGAAGGTGTTTGGAAACTGGGCTGTGATTTCTCATAGGAGTTGACAGACACTATACAGTATATGAAAGCACTGTTGGTTATAGCAGAAAAAGTTGAGTGATGATGTCATTTGATCCGTTTTATTTCCATAAGCTCTCATTATGTCAATCTGGATGATTGCTCCTGTTTAATGGATGTAAAGTGGGAGACTGATGTTATCACTGGGTGAATCCCCAGGCACTTTTAATTGTCAGCGAGGCACAATGAGTCCCTGCCCTACTTCTTTTGATTTAATTCATCAACACGCTGCCTTTCATTCACATGAGAGCACACTGCTATTACAGCCATTGGGTTGGTTTATGCCTTGTCCACTTTTCATGTTAAAGCTGCCTGTGGTTAAAGAGGCACCTCTGCCTCCTTCATCTCTCTGCTGATCAGTGTAAACCATTATATTGTTCATGGACTTCAAAAAAGCAGGTTGAAGGCAACTGACAAGGCTGTAATCAAACAGAGAGCAACAGGGATCAGAGAGCTGGCTGCAATCACTCTCCTGCTCACATTTTCCTCCTCTCTTTCCTTCTATCTCATTTTCTTTCATTTTGTCTGACACTTCTCTCATCCCACTGCTGCTACCGATTAGCATAGCAGCCAGAGCTGCTGATAGTTTGTTTGATGTGAGCTCTATTGTTATCTTTAAAGGATCGTAAAATCCTTGGCTTTCAAAATAGGACAGAGTGAGCATTTTCTAATGACAGTGTTTATAACAAGTCTCCTTTTCTGTCAGCGAGCTGTTCTCTGGATGGAGAAAAGAAGAAGTCATTACCAAGGCAATGGGACGTAAAAAAAAAGCCAAATGTTTTTAGCTAATGTTGCTGTCTTTGTTGTTGTTGTTACATAACAACTTCACTGTCACACAAAAGCACAAGATGCTTCTCAATGTAGTGAAACAATTAAAATATGACACTTTATTTTACACCCAGATCCAACATTAACACGACAGGAAACAGAGGAAGAGACGACCTACAGTTGAAACCAGAAGTTTACATACACTATATAAAAAAGCACATATACTTTTTTTTTTTCTCACCGTCTAACATTAAATCAGATTAAACTTTTCCTGTTTTTGGTCAATTAGGATTACCAAAATTATTTCTATTTGCTAAATGCCAGAATAATGAGAAAAGAATTTTTTTTAGACAATTTTTATGACTTTCTTCAAAGTCAGAAGTTTACATACACTAAGATTACTATGCCTTTAAACAAGTTGGGAAAGCCCAGGTGATGATGTCATGTCTTTGGAAGCCTCTGATAGGTTTATTGACAACATTTGAGTTAATCAGAGGCACACCTGTGGATGTATTCTAAGGCACACCTGAAACACACTGCTTCTTTGTGTAACATCATGGGAAAATCAAAAGAAATCAGCCAAGATATCAGGAAGAGAATTGTGGACTTGCACAAGTCTGGTTCATCCTTGGGTGCAATTTCCAGATGCATGAAGGTGCCACGTTCATCTGTTCAAACAATTATACGCAAGTATAAACACCATGGGAATGTCCAGCAGGAAGGAGACGGGTTCTGTGTCCCAGAGATGAACGTGCTTTGGTGCGAAAGGTGCATCTCAACCCAAGAACAAAAGCAAAAGACCTTGTGAAGATGCTGGCTGAAGCTGGTAAGAGTGTGTCATTATCAACAGTCAAACGAGTCCTGTACCCACATGGGCTGAAAGGCCACTCTCCCAGGAAGAAGCCATTACTCCAAAAGAAACATAAAAAAGCCAGATTACAGTTTGCAAATGCACACAGGGACAAAGACCTTAATTTTTGGAGATATATTCTGTGGTCTGACGAAACTAAATTTGAACTTTTTGGCCATAATGACCATCGTTACATTTGGAGAAAAAAGGGGGAAGCTTGCAAGCCTGAGAACACCATCCCAACTGTGAAACATGGGGGTGGCAGCATCATGTTGTGGGGTTGTTTTACTGCAGGAGGGACTGGTGCACTTCACAAAATAGATGGCATCATGAGGAAAGAACATTATGTGGAAATACTGAAGCAACATGTCAAGACATCAGCCAGGAAGTTAAAGCTTGGGCGCAAATGGGTTTTCCAAATGGACAATGACCCTAAGCATACTGCCAAACTGGTTACAAAGTGGCTTAAGGATAACAAAGTCATTGTTTTGGAGTGGCCATCACAAAGCCCTGATCTCAATCCCACTGAAAATTTATGGGCAGAGCTGAAAAGGCATGTGCGAGCAAGGCGGCCTACAAACTTGGCTCAGTTACACCAGTTCTGCCAGGAGGAATGGGCCAAAATTCCTGCAAACTATTGTGAGAAGCTTGTGGAAGCATATCCAAAATGTTTGACCCAAGTCATACAGTTTAAAGGCAATGCTACCAAATACGAACAAGGGAAGTTTACAGAGAAATCACCAAACTTCTATGCTATCTCTGAAAAAAGGAGTAAAATAAGATGTATGCATGCAAATCTGTCTGTAATTAACCTGCTTTTCTTGTGTGCTTTTTTAGTCCCATCTCTTTGGTCAGTACGTTTTTCTATTTAGGGTCCAAATATCAACATTTTTTGGAGTGTTCTTTTGTCCTCATGGTGTAATGGTAGCCAAGAGTACTGATTAACAAACATTCATTAATTAAATGATTTTTAATTTGGGTCGTGATTTCTCTGGAGGAGGTGGTGGGTCCTAATGCCTGACCAGTTGAGAACCACTGCCTCAAATGATCCATAGACCACTGTAACTAAAAAACAGCATTTAACAGTTGCATGTTTACTGCAACCTTATTTCAGCATATCTTGTGTGTTGAGACAAAAACTTTTGGATTTCACTTTACAGGGTCTTTAAATACAGAAAGAGAAGATCAAACTTAGACCCCTTTAGCTCTGATGTGTCTGCCTGTCACAGCGTGACTATGATCGTGACTCTTGGGGCTCAAACATCGAGCTGACAGGACTAGAAGAGCAGACAGATGAGTCCTCTTTTTATTTTTTGAACCTTAATTTTTAACACTCAGGGATGATTTTCAGTACTGAAATTTGGCCTGGTGGTCAATACCTCATCCGTTATTAGGTGCTGTTATGTTATGATAGTTTATGGCCACATCTGGTGATGAGATTTACAAAACAGAGCCTGAGCATTGTGTTGTACTTTGGTTGATCTGCAATCCATGGATGGAGAGGTTTTGGCAGTGCCTCTGCTGAATAAAACATCTAGCACATATCTCGTGCAGAGCAGGGTGGTGCTTCTGGCACACACTGCAGATGGACTGGGCTGCATGCTGTGGTTTGCAGAGATTGACTAGAGAGAGAATATTTTGTGCAGACTGTGTGTATGGAAATTGAGGGTAAAAAGAACCAAGTCTGTTCTTGTGAGACAAAACATTTGAAAGTTATTTTCCCTTTATTCTAAACATAGAGCATTCAGCAAATAGAAAGAGTGCCTCTTTGTGAATCATTCTCGTGCGTCACAGTTTACAGCTGCTGTTATGCTACAGCAGGTTATGGCCACATCTATTAAATGTCATGTTTGTGCGCTCTGCTCTGCAGCAGTAATAGCTTTAACAGTATTTCTCACAGTGCAAACAATGAAAATGGTGGCAGGAACTTTACACCACCATAACATGTTTTCCTCTCGTAGAGGCTCTGTGCGCCGTCTTTGACTTCTATCTGTCATTATGAGCTTCAACGATGCTGGGAACATTACAGGCCCTTGACTCTGGGTCTGCAGGCTACACGGTGACAGCTGGAGGTAATTCACTTTGCTTCATTTTGTTCGCTGCTAACGGCTCATGGGATGATAGTGGCAGCGCTGATGCTTTAATCATATTCCTCTGCCTTCAAGAGAGATATTGCTTTTTCTCACAGTTTATTGGGTGGGTTTGGGAGGGGTGTGTGTGCAGAGTGGAACTGCAGGAAATTCAGGACCGGGTTAAGAGCTGTGCGTTCGTGCGTGAGGCTGGTAGGTGTCATAGTTGGCCGAGGGACATGTATCATCGATCTGCCACTCGGGGCTTCCTGTACAGAGGCTGGCATTAAAATGATCCATGGCCTCTTTCAGGGGCTAATACCAGTGATATAGAGATCTCAGACTGCTGTTTTCTGTTCCTAGCAGCGGGGGGCACACCCCCACACTGGCAGAGTTCTTCCACAGGGGCTGAGGTGATAATCTAATAGGGACATTTGTTTTTGTCTCTTGCTCATCCTTCGCCTCCTCTCTCCTCTTCAAGCTACGAAACAAAAGCTCCCGTCTGGGGGGCCCGCTGCCGCTTCTGCTTCTGCTGCTGCCTCTGTGGCGTATAAATAACAGTCGCATGACAGCGAAACAAGTGTAACACACACCATCTGGCCCGCCACCGGTGTCTGCCTCAGTCACAGAGATAGGCAGGAGCGGCGTACAGAAAGGGAGGAGGAGGTGGGGATTATATGATCAGCATGCCATCTCCCCATCACCTCCAGAGGGATGGAAGCCAAAGCACGATGTTGTCAGGTTGTTTTTGACCCACTTAAAAATAACACAAAGTGCAGCTTCTCCTTTGAACGTGGCAGCATATGCTTCCCTTAGCTGAGTTTCATGTGCAGTAGAGGGTTTATGTGAAGGTAAAGCATTATCGGCCCCGTGTATAATCACTCCTGGCGACAAATCAAGTGAGTCATTATGAATCTGTCCAGAAGCAGGATGTGGGACGGAGCAGGCTGCCCCCAAATGGGAGATTTTTGTACACAGAGGGTTCAGTTGTGTGAATTTACCCCTGTTTAAGCAGAAAATAGAAACAGTGAATGCATAATTTTGTCATTTTTTTCCTATCCCATTATCTCTGCATATACAAGTTAAAGCCTCTGGAAAAGCTGTGGCTCATCCTCCTGCTATGAATCTCCTCTATTTTATGTCTCTGGTATCAGACAGACATTTTTTTCATCACTTTCAAGAACGCTGATCGATTCTCTGAGCAAAGTATGTCCCATTACCAAGAATTACTCATCCATTGATGGGCAAAACGGGATATTAATCAATGTAGCCCTTATAGTTAACAACCTTGTTATTCTTTTGCAGCCAAACAAGATGAGAAGCAGGCTGTTTGGGGCTTGTTATTATGAGCGGAGGAGAGCAGACATTATACAGTGTTATTGATCATGTATGAAGACAGGCCTACACAGTCAATACTCCCAGCCAATGAAAAATGGTCTCCTTTTATGACCGCATCCTGCAGGGGAAAGCAGTCATTCTTTGTAATCTTTGCTCTCTGCCTGAGCTGCAGCTCCTGTTTACCTCTTTATCACATGTTTACTCTTCTGGGAACATTTATCAGAGGCGGAGGGAAACCTTGTTCTTTATTCCTGTATGGTTCCTCTATCTGATGAATGTAAACATAGAAACATATTGAAGAAATGCTGTATTTTCTATAGAGAATGAATTCAATGACATCACTTTTTTAACTTTTAAAACTCATTTTGAGGTTTTTGTGCCATTATGTAGACTGGATAGTGGATGATCTGGAAACTGGGAAGAGAGAGGAGAGAGTGGGAAATGTCATGCAGGAAAGGAGCCACAGGCTTGGTTTTGAAACTGGGGTGCCTGCTTCAAGGCCAACAGCCTCTTAAACACAAACTTAACCACTAGGCCAGAGAGTCTCAACTAAATTGGGGATCAAAGGATTATTACCAAAAAACAAAAAGAAAAAATTAAAATGATTTAACTCTTAAGGGTCCACGATCACGCTGGCATGATTTCATCATCTGCTGTTTTTGTCATGAAATAGCAGATGATGAAATCATGCCAGCGTATGAAAACAAAGCCATATTTTGCATTGAAATCACTTATGTTAAAAGGGGAATTTTAAGGCCTTTAATCCATTTTCATTTGACGTCAGTAGGCCAAGAAAAACAGGAAACATGATCATTTAAATTTAATCTAAAATTAATTGTACACATAGAAGACAGGGGACCATTTTGTGTAGGACAGGCACTGGTAATTTTTTTTATCATTTCAGCATTTTTTAATTTCTTTAAAAAATTAGATTGTGCAGAAAAATAATATCAAACACGAGCATGGTATACATTTTCTGAGTGGTTTCTAAAAATAAAAGTATTGATAAAAAGGCAAAACACACTATATTGCCAAAAGTATTCACTCACCCATCTAATTAATTGAAATCAGGTGTTCCAGTCACTTCCATGGCCACAGGTGTATAAAATCAAGCACCCAGGCATGCAGACTGTTTCTAAAAACATTAGTGAAAGAATGGGTCACTCTCAGGAGCTCAGTGAATTCCAGCGTGGTACTGTGATAGGATGCCACCTGTGCAACAAGTCCAGTGGTGAAATTTCCTCGCTCCTAAATATTCCACAGTCAACTGTCAGTGGTATTATAACAAAGTGGAAGCGATTGGGAAGACAACAACTCAGCCACAAAGTGGTAGGCCATATAAAATGATGGAGCGGGGTCAGCGGATGCTGAGGCGCATAGTGCGCAGAGGTCACCAACTTTCTGCAGAGTCAATCGCTACAGACCTCCAAACTTCATGTGGCCTTCAGATTAGCTCAAGAACAGTGTGTAGAGAGCTTCATGGAATGGGTTTCCATGGTGAAGCAGTTGCATCCAAGCCATACATCACCAAGTGCAATACAAAGCGTCAGATGCAGTGGTGTAAAGCACGCTGCCACTGGACTCTAGAGCTGTGGAGACGCGTTCTCTGGAGTGACGAATCACACTTCTCCACCCGGCAATCTGATGGATGAGTCTGGGTTTGGCAGTTGCCAGGAGAATGGTACTCATCTGACAGCATTGTGCCAAGTATAAAGTTTGGTGGAGGGGGGATTATGGTGTGGGGTTGTTTTTCAGGAGCTGGGCTTGGCCCCTTAGTTCCAGTGAAAGGAACTCTGAATGCTTCAGCATACCCAGAGATTTTGGACAATTCCATGCTCCCAACTTTGTGGGAACAGTTTGGGGATGGTCCCTTCCTGTTCCAACATGACTGTGCACCAGTGCACAAAGCAAGGTCCATAAAGACATGGATGAGAGAGTTTGGCGTGGATCAACTTGACTGGCCTGCTCAGAGTTCTGACCTCAACCTGATAGAACACCTTTGGGATGAATTAGAGCGGAAACTGAGAACCAGGCCTCCTCGTCCAACATCAGTGTGTGACCTCACAAATGCAACTGGAAGAATGGTCAAAAATTCCTATTAACACACTCCTAAACCTTGTGGAAAGCCTTCCCAGAAGAGTTGAAGCTGTTATAGCTGCAAAAGGTGGACTAAAATCATATTAAACCCTATGGATTAAGAATGGGATTTCTCTTCAGTTCATATGCGAGTCAAGGCTGGTGAGCAAATACTTTTGGCAATATAGTGTAGTTGTGGACCTCTAGGGTTAAAGTGATAGATAATATCACTGAGAAACATCCTTAAATTGACTTCAATATAAAATGAAACAATAGCTATTTAGTTTGATTTTAGCTTAAATACAAGTAATGTGTACCAAAACTCCAAAACAGGGGTGTCAAACTTCTGGCTTGTGGGCCACTTCTGGCCCACCGGCAGGTGTCACCCGAACCGCTCTCCAAATGTCCCGTTCAAACCCCGAAAAACAGCCCCACACCATCATCCCTTTTCCACCAAACTTTCCAGTTGGTACAATGCAGTCAGGCAGGCAACGTTCTCCTGACATTCGCCAAACCAAGACTCACCCATCTCACTGCCAAACAGAGTTCTGTGATAGATCACTCCACAGAACATGTTTCCACTGCTCCACAGTCCAGTGTCATTGCATTCAGCTGCTCAGCAATGAAACCCATTCCATGAAGCTCCAGCTGCACAGTTTTTGTGCTTACACTAATGCCAGTGGAAGTTCAGAATTCTTCAGCTTTGGACTCAGCAGTGTTGGCGACTTTTACATACTACTAATATTTGCTCTCTTTCTGTCTCTCTCTGTCTCCTTCTCAGAGACTAGGCTGCACTGACCTTCATTCACTTCTTTGGTTCACTAAGTTGCTGTAGAACAAATGATCAGTTTAGGAAAAGTACTTCTTTTCCTCCATCTGTGCTTGATTATGCACTGTACTCCCTCTTCCTCATTCTTCCCCCACTGCATTCACTTCATACTTGTGGAGTGAAACAGGCTGGCAGCACCACTTTTCAACAGCTTTTCTTCCTCATTGTGTCAAAAACATACATGTGATGAAAACAGCGTACTAAATAAACCATCTCTGAATCACCTTGCAGTGAAGTTTTTAAATACACTTAATCATAGAAACATGATCAGCAGACCAGGGCAGCTTGACTCTGATTTTTTGCAGTGGGTCTGCATTGAGTTGTTCTAACATTATTACAAGAAAAACAGACACAAACTGAAAAGTCCAGGGTAAAATATATGGCTTTGTCTGACAGGTGTTGCGTGTGAGTGGTGTTAGAACCCAAAATGCAGACGATGAAGCAGTTTTAAAGGTTTTATTGAAACAGGGGGAAGGTCCAGGGAGTGAATCGTCATGGGAGAGAGTGCTGTACAAGCTGCAGGAGAGCGTGGAGTGAGGCACTGGAAAAGAACAGAGACACATTAGAAAATAGCCAACAGGTATGTACTGGAAACATACAATAATGCACGAAGGTAATAAGGCCGAGTGCTGGAAGTTTACCACAGGTGAGTAAGAGCAAAACTCTGGCACTGCAGAGAATCACGAGCAGCCTTCTTGTAGGTAGTTGAGATTGGATGATTCGCAGCAGGTGTGATCCTACTCTGCAGCGCCGTGGGGGATGGTGAACCTCAGGAGAAGCACTGACAAGTTACCCAACAAAACAACGGACACCAGAAGTATCCTCAAAATAAAATACAAAATAAAACTCACGGTCCGAATACACCACAACAGGAGGTATTTGATTCCCCTCAAGCCCAACCTGGACCCAGGCCTGATCTTCTCCAAAATCTTTTGGATTGTGCTCACCTTGCTTTTTTCTTATCGATGTAGTAAAACTGCTCTCAGGTTTGACATCAAAAAGGTTTTTAGTGGCATCACTATTCATAGTGCATTGTATAAAAATGTCAGCTTACATGTAAATATTATAAATTGTGTGTCACATTGTTCACCATACTTATAAAAGACACTAATGTCTATCTAATAAAGTCAACATGGTTTTATATGCAGCACTCCTTTCAGGGAATATGTTCACATCATTTCATCGCTTTGCATTATGAGCAGTAGGGATTAACATGTCAGTGTTTTTCTCAGAAAACTGGTGTCACGGATGTTTTACGCCGTCTAATTTTGAGGTTGCTCAGATTTATTTTTAACAGTGTGATTCCTCTGAGACTGCATGTATCCAATTAATGCTGCTGTGGTGGGTGTGCTCATGAATGAAAAAGTCTCTACACCTCATGTGTTAATCAAGCCCTCCACACTGCTCCTACTGCCATATCTTTATACATTCACTCCCCTGCAGACACACAACTACTCGCAGAGTGAAAACAACATCTCACAAATCCAGTGATGTGCTTACACACTCGGGTGTATGAAATTAGAGTTCCCACTGAGACCCAGAGTGATTGATTGGCAGGGAGTGTTATGGATAGGCAGATCAGGAGGGTGGAAAGAGAGAAGACCTTGCTCGTGGAGTGTTTGGTCTCTAAAACTCATAATCCTCAATAAACAGTGTGAACTCACAAAGTCAAATATTTATACCCCTTACCCCCACGACTCTGATCCTCCCGGTGTGTGCATGCTGCTGTGGATAAATATATTACCAAGGAGAAGTGTCGATAAAGTTTAATAACTTGAAGGTCACTTCATAGCTGGATCTAATAATAATCCACAGCCTCTAAAACGCTGGATAGAATGATAGCGTGGAATAAACTTTTTATACTCCCAACAGTTTGGAGTAACTGCTGCGGCAGTGCTACTTTTAGCAGCTATTTTAGACTTCGGCAGATATACCTGCTGTTTCACCTTGCATTCATATGCAAAGTGAATGTGTCATAACTAATGATGCACCAGTGCATCACTGTAACATTGGCTGATGGTCAGTCTTTCGGCAAAAAAATGCAACATGCCCACATATGCAGATATGTGTAAAATATGGGAAATAGACAAATTTTCGCCTAAATAGTGGGAGAATTTAAAAATTCTCCCACTGGCTACTGGTGCCTGCAGGCTGCAGGTACAGGTGGGAATAAAGCCAATAAGACTGCAGCAGGACGTGTTGACCAGGTGAAACAATACATTTTACATGACGCAGAGCTTCTTGGAACAAAAGCAAATGCTCGCAACATTTGCTTCTGACTATGATCTCTCCATAACTTTGACTGCACAGCAGGGATGCCAAGTCTTTGTGACAAAATCAGCCCAATGGTCGATCAAAACTAGCCCAAAGCCAAAGCCAAAACCAATGCTGAAATTCAAAATAAGCCAGCAAAGCCTCTGCCACACCACATTTATTGCTTGTTCAAGGACAGTCATGCTGCTTCTCTCTGTGGCATGTATGTCTGTGTGCCATATTTCATGTTTCCCTGCTTCTCTGCTGGTTGATTTAGTTGTATTTTAGTGTGAAAAAGTAGTTTGTTCTGCTGTGGATATTAAATACTCATACACAAGACATAAAAAATGGGCAGCTCAACCCGCGGACACACACACGCACACACAAAAAAAAGCTGCCCAATTCCACTGGAAAAACGCAGACCTGGCAACCCTGCTGCACAGCAGTGGGGAAAAACTTTATCAGAATTCTCTCTTAATTTTAATCAGATGACAAGAGCAGTCAGTGCACTGGATTCGTCGGATGCTGATGTAATCTCCTCAGTAAGAGCACTGAAACATCTTTAAAGCTAGGAGACTGCTGATCATGGTGTTAAAATAACAAACACGACTGTTATAAGAGACTGTTAGCAAAAGATTAAAATAAATAGAGTCTGATCCACCTTTCATCGTGCAGCAGCTGTGGGTAACTAGGGATGAGGACTGAAATTAAAATACCAACGTTGCACAGGTGTCAGCATGTCTGATACCTACCAAATCACATCAGATTTTGGTGCTGAAGTTTGTAGTCTTATTTGTTTTAATTCAGCAGAGCAAAAACCTCTTTTGCTCACATGCATCTCTATGTTCTTTATGAGACGTCTCTGACGCAGCATCAGTGGATTGATTTTGATTTTATCCAAAGAAGTCACAACTAACTTTTCTTATCCCATTCCCAACTTAACCTGACACACCAGATGGATTTGTTTCACACATCCATCTGGGAAACCTTTAATACTAAGCGTTTGGGAAAGGGCAGAGGCTTTGAAAAAAAATCAGAGTGTGATTGGATGAATGTTCTGTCTGTCACATCTTTACGGGCCAATCAGAGCAACAAAACACGTGATGTAGCCGCGACCAAGGTGCGCATCCAAGGAATAATGCGAACCATAGCGACTGTAGATATGTCAGTACATGACTTTGGCGCTTTTGAAAAGAAAACAACTGACTTCTGTTCTTTGTTCTTCTGTCAACGAAAAAATGTAAAGTCTAACAGGGCCCAAACGGTTCAGACGAGAGCTTTACAAGATGGATTCACCAGCGAGAAACAAGGAAAAATGCATATCCATCTGCTTTACAAGATTATTCCCAACTGGTATCTTGTAAAGATATTTTTTTTGCATTATTAAAGCCTATTGTGCAGAGACAGCTTTAATTCACGTGTATGGTGTACATTTTAGGGCATCCTCAGGTCTCAGAGTGAGGTGTCAGGTTAAATATGAAAAAGCATCAGGTCTCATGAAAAAAGGTGTCAGGAAAAATGGACGCACACAGCAGCGTGTCTAGAGGTCAGATCAATATAGGAGAAGCGAAAAGGTTTCTGACTTTTAGGTTGTAGGTTACATTATGACTTCTAACGTCTTCAGAGGTGACCAAATCTGAATAGCAGGATGAAACAGCAAATGTGAAGTGTCTGAATTCGGTTGGATGTTACATGGCCGTATGTTTCACAGAATAGGATTTTACTCATGGTTCAAACAGTAAAGTTACACAAAAGAAATTTAGAGAGCTTCAGAACTCAGAAAACTTCCACCGCTCACACACATCTAGAGTGGGAAGCGAGTGGCAGGTGAACAAAAGATCCAGTCGACTTGAAAGAACAGGTAGTCTCATGTCTACAGCCAGCCGTCTTCTCTGAGGGGAAAATTCAGCAACTATCTTGGCTCACACAAAGAAGTCAGTGTAGAACAAACTGAGCTAATCCTGATATCCACTTTTACAGCTGAAATAAATGTCTGTACAGCTTTGTTCTATCATTTCTTTTGGTACATATTGTACAGGGGTTTTTAAAGCATATGTTTCTATTTTATCAATGCTATGAGTTAATGTGGGAACAGCTGAACTGTCTGACAGATGGGTGCATTTGATCTGCCAGGAGACATAAGGTCCACCTCAGCTCTAGCTCTCTGTTACTGTGTTGGCTGAAAGAGTGAATCAGCAGTATGATCCAACGTGAACGTCATTGCTGGGCTTCAGAACTTTTAGGTTACCAACCAGTGACATCACTGAGAGTGCAGGATGATTTTGACAGTAATTATCAGTAGATTATTTCAGCCTAATTTGGCTGTTGCAGAAAACCTCAAGTGGACACTTGGGGAACTTCAGGGTTTTTTTTTAAATAAATTTAAAGGGATGATTAGGTATTTTTGAAGCTGGCTTGTATCAGGTACTTGGCATTAATAGTGGCATTAGCCTCCAGTGATTTCCATGTGGGTTGCCCTTTTCAAGAGAGCAAACTGGGGCACCTGCAAGGAAGCTAGGCTTCACACTAGTACTGTCATCTCCTGATCAGCTGTTTGAGTCTGTGGACTTCGATAGAGACAAAAACAACAAACTAAACTGAGACAAAACAAAAAATGAGTGAATTGGACTTGGGAGATGAAGGCGTGTCCTTAACTGTGGATACAAGGGAATACTTTTATGACCTGGCTTACTCAGAGAGGCACAGGTAGCCAAAAGTTGCACTGCAAAATGGTGCCAAACATGAAGGATTTCTGGGGGAAAATTCAACTGTGCAATTTTTGATAATGTATTCATTTGATCCATTATTGTTTTTTGCGTGAGTTTTACCAAAGCCTTCCTAAACTACACCTGTGTGTAGCATTTATAGCTTAGCTTCCTTACTGTTGAACAAAGCATGCACTCAAGCCAATGCTATTGCCAAATACCTTGTACCAGTGGTTCCTAAAGTGGTGCTAGAAAAGTGCAATACAATCTCAAGTCCATTTACAAAAACTCCTTAAAATGTAAAGTTTTGCATGATGCTTTGTGCAACATTTACGCTTTAGGGCATGTGTCTGTAGCTGGCTGTTTTAATGCTGGCAGCACTTATTTTTAATTCAAAACCAATGTAGTCCAGCGTTCTGAGCAATCAACTTAAACAATACTGAATTATTCCTTTAAGTACTGACTTCAAATCTAACACTGGAGGTTAAAGGTTAATGTCGGGGTCACACTGACCATCTGAAATTTGGACAAATGCCAGAAGGGCCACCTAAACTATAGGTTATTTGGGCCAATCAGAATGACTCATAGTTCCTGTTATTAAAAAAGGACATGAAAAAATATCTTAAAATAATAAAAATATTCTCGGTGATTTCCAACCAGAAAATGTTTATGATGATCCAACATTTTAGACATGTTTAGATAAAAATATTTTCTTCAATTATCGCCTCATGGCAGTGACAGTGGCGTGAGAGTTTAAAGACTCTAAAGTAAAACACAGCATCACGGGGCAAAATAAGATTATTGAGTGTTAAGAAACCAAAAGTAGAGGGAGAAATTAGAGAAAAAAAGAAGAATGTTGGCTGAAGTACAGAAAGTGAAAAAATATTAGACGTATTTTTGAAACATGCCATCATTGTGGCTGCCAGGGTAACTGCTGTAGAGGAGCTAGTTAACAAGGTGGGCCAGTTATCATTCTGAGTATATTTCAGTGTTTTTCACGATGCACTTGTTTTTTTCCAAAAAAACTACAATGGTATGCAGTAGGTCTGAAAAGTGCTTTTTTATAATCTGGTGACTCTTTGTAGTAAGTACTCAGATTTTTCTGATTTGAATCAATAAAATGGTTTTGTTTTTATAAAACACCCTTAAAAAAGCAAAATGTGTTTTTTTTTTGTTTTGTTTTTTTGAGTCAACAACGATTGTCCTACCCATGTATTTTTGCCCAATGATTTCTATCATGGGGTCTTTATGGGACCATAACAGGTTGGAGCTCCTATGATGCTCTTTCAAATTACATTGAATCCTTGTCAGCATAAACCATTGTAGTGTTTACAGGCCAGCCCAGAGAATAGGCTGGGCCAAGAAAAAAAACAGTTTTTCAGTGCCTTAGTTCATCCACTTTTTACCCTTTTAATACCTCTTTAACCCATTTTTGCTGCTTTTAACCAATTCCTGTCACTTTTTGCCAATTTTTACCACTTTGTCATTTTTTAATATACCTCTTTTAACCCCCTCATTTCCACTTTAGCTCATTTTTGCCTCTCTGAACAATATTGACAGCTTTTAATCCATTTTTACCATGATATCCATGCAATTTTGCCACTAACCCAATTCTACTTTTTCAATCCCTATATCCACTTAAAATGAAATTTTGCCCTCTTTTAACCCGTTTCCACCACTATATCCACATATTTCTGCCACTTTTTACTCTCTTTTCACCACTTTTACCCCTTTTCAACACATTTTCCGTCCTTTCTTGCCCCCCCATGCTCATTTCTGACACTTTTGATCCACTTTTTGCCACTTACATTTTTTTTTTACCTCTTTTAACCCATTTTCAACTTTTCTGCTATTGCTGCCCTTTTTAACAATTTTTGTCAGGTTTAATTTTGACCGTCATATCCTTATTTTTTGCCACTTGAACTAATTTTTTACCTTTTTTTTAACCCTCCATCTCCACTTAAAATCAATTTTTGTCACTCAGTTTTTAATTCGTCTTCACGTCTAGTTCTTCCCATTGTGCCACTTTTTCACCACTATATGCACATTTTGGCCACATTTTCCCCTTTTTTCACCACTTTTAATCCCTATTCGCACAGTTCCAAACTGCCATGGTGTGATACTAACACTGACTTTGTGTCGACTTTGCTCTGAATTTCAAGGTAAACTACATTCATATTAATCCAAAACTGAATATAATTGTTACTGATTCCATTTGGCTCAGAGAGATATTACCAACATTAAAACCCTGGACAGTCAGACCCCAAATATGCTGGAAACCTTAAAAAACATCTGCCAAGGTTAGAGATATTTGAAAATAGGAGGAAAGTGGCGATATTACCAATTATGTCAAAAATGATTCACAAATAATCGCTGGTTCTCTCATCCAGAATACATTAACTGAATGTGCATCAAATGATAATAACTGTCATTAAGTCAGAGCAAGCAGGACAGCAATCTCACTTTCTATTATCAAATGTGGGAATACAAAATCACATGTGAGATACTGCCAGGTGGGTTAGAGTTAGAATGAATAAATTAGGGGAAAATGTGATCACTTGCATTTTTTCCATGCTTATTTTGTTTTGTATCTGAAAAGAAAATGATGCCTGACTCACTGTTTCTTATAGATGTTTTTTTTTTCTGTGTCTCAGAAATGAAACTGTGGGTCTGAAGGTGGTCAAAGCTCTCAGTTACTGTACACCTCTCAGCTTTCAAATTAAACAGTGAACCAGTGTAGATGTGATATTCTATTGAGTGTAGGTTAAATATTAAGGTTTTTGTGGTCACATTTGACTATGAATATTTATTATTTGCTTCTTAATTCATCACCCACATGCTGTTTAATTTGCTGCGGGGTGTTCTGGTTATTTGCTGTGCTTTGAACTGTCAGCGTGTTCAACTAAACATGCATGTGTGTGGAAGTAATGCATGAGATTAGTGCCACAAACAGCAAGAATGTAATTAAAAAAGAAAATTTAATTTTACATAGGAGACGAGGGGAGATGATGCAGTCCACTATAAGAAACATGAAAAGCTTTTTCATGAATATGCATGACTGCATGGTAAGCTTTTTTAATGTTTGATCAGAAGGACTGGAAAGAGGTGGTTGAGTTTGGATAGAAGTGACCTTAAAAATATTAAAATGTATTTTTACAAGTCTATTTATTCACCTTAAATTATGTTACAATTCTTTATTTATTGAAATTACATTTTGACTTATGAAAATTGCTAAACACATATGGTAGATATAGATAGCTTAGTTAGTAGTCTAAAAAAATGAAAGAAAGTTGAGCTGAAATTTGTTGTAAAGGGTCAACAATGGCACATCTAATTTGCCAAACTAATTATTAATATAGTACTTCATCTCCTTCTAATGTACAGAACAGATGCTGGAATATCCTTACAGCTAGAAATAGAACAAAAATGGACTTTAAGACCGTGATTATGATGAGAGAAATGATTACAGTTTCACAATGATCTATGAAATGACTGACCTGACCAACCAGATAGGTTATGTCAAATATCCATTGCATGGATATATTTCACATTCATGAAAGCTCCCATACAATGCATTAGGGAAGGGCAGAACTTTTCAAAAAATTCTCTGAAGGTAATTGGACAAAAAATCTGCCACATTCATGACGAGCCAATCAGAACAACATGACAAAATATGGTTGTATGCATGCTCTGCTCCAGGAAGCTGGTCAGGCAAACACTGCTGTATCTAGGGGTGTCAACGACTAAGGTTTTTCATAGTCAAATCTGATTTGTCAGATTTTGCCTGTAGTCGACTGATAGTCAAACAGTGTTTCCGCTAGACTTTGACCGGCAGTCCTCAAGAATTCTGGCCATTTAGAACAACTTCTGGACATTTGTTTTAACAATATTTTGTTGCATTAACAGCAGAAAAACGCATAAATCTCTCTCTTATTTTTTTGTGTAAGTGGTTTAAAGTATCAAAATGAAAGCTGCGCGCTTTTCCTTACACACACAGTCAGTCACACAATATACGCCCAGGTTAAACTCATAAACAACAAGAGTTTCACATCAACACCGTTAGCCTGTTAGCACTTTGGTCGCTACTATAAATTAGCAGCTTACAACAGCCAAATACCATCCTCCAGCAACAACAACAAGGCATCCAAATATATAACAAAAGTGCTCTCTTAACTGGACACTGTGTTAGAACTCTACATTTCAAATGTAAAATGAGTCTTACTGTCAGTTGCTAATACCAGTCCTCATGATGACAGCTGTAACCTCTGCTAAAGCTGGAAATCCAACCATCCTGGTTTATTTGGACTAGTCCCGAAAAGACAAAAGCTCCACAGCAGATAGTTCGGTCTAGTCCTCCTCTCATTAATGGCTTATCCAAAACTACTTCTGCTAATTAGCTGGTGTAGACCTCTCTCTGTGCTGCTGCATTGGTGTTTCAACCGCTCAGCTGAAGTTCCCTTCGTGTCATCCTCTTCATCACTCGCAGCGATAACACAAAATCCTCCATACGGCTGATTATATTAAGCCTTTTGTTAACCAGGAAAACCTCACTTAGATTAAAATTCTGCTTTACGAGAAAGCTCTGGTCAAACTTTCCCACTTTCCCTGCAGAGTTCCCAGCAATACTGAGCTTGCAGAGAGCTAGGCTTGCTTTGAAGTCACCGTGCATACATAATTAGCCATGTGCTTGCCGTCTGAAGTGATAAACAACCCTAGCACTGCAGGACAGTGGGTGGAGTCTGATTCGACTGTGAGGCGTATAGTTGAATCAGACTCCTCCGAAGCGAATCGTCAAATTGCCAACTATTCCAGGTCACCCCTAGCTGTATCTATCAACATTTTGGGGTTATCAGAGTGCTTCCCAATGAAAAATGTTGCTGTGACACTCTAATACTGTTATTTTCCCTGAGATCATGAATAGACCAGCCTGTGCTTGTGGATTTTGGATGTCTGAGCTAGGAGAGACATTACACCAGAGCTGACAGAGTTCTAGTTACTATGAGTTGGCACCTTCAGGTACTGAAGTTCCTTTGAGTTTCTAAATCAGAATTTAGAGTTCAACATAACATATCCGACATCCGACAGACATCAGAGAATTTCTTATTTCTGAGATTAATTGAAATGCACCATTGCCAAACCTTAAACTCTGAGGTTTAGCTAGTCTTTAGTTTTGATCTGTTAGATGTTACACTTTATTTGTAAATTTATTTATTGATGGGATAGCCCCTTTAGATGAATTATCTTGTTTTCAAGGGGGTCCAAAAGTACAAAAGTATTTGATCACACCTGCTAATCATTGAGTTCAGGTGTATCAATCAGACTCGTTGCCACAGGTGCATACAGTTAAGCACCTAGCCATGCAGTCTCCATTTGTGATACAAAATTTGTTGTTCTGAAGAGTTCAGTGACTTCAAGTACTGTAGTGTGATGGATGGCACCTTTGCAATAAGACAGTTCATGAAATTTCATCCCTGCTGGACATTGTACATTTAACTAAAATTGATGTTATTAGAAAGTGGAAGCATTTAGGAACAACAGCAACTCTGCAGCCACAAAGCAGAAGACCACGTAAACCATGGAGTGGGGTCAACAACTGCTAAGGTGCATGGTGCATAAAAGTTGCAAATGCTCTGCTGATCCCATGGCTGAAGACTCCCAAACTTCCACTGGCATTTGGAAGCACAAAAACTGTATGGCAGGAGTTTCATAGAACAGGTTTCCATGGCCGAGCAGCTCCATGCAAGCTTCACATCCCTAACTCCAATACTAAGCACTGGATAGAGTGGTATAAAGCACACCAACACTGGACTGTGGAGCACTGGAAATGTGTTTCTGTGGAGTGACAAATCATGCTTCTCTGTTTGACAGTCAGATGGGTCTGCATTGAGCCAACTACGAAGTCTGGTGGAGGAGGGATAATGGCTGTTTTTCAGAGTTTGGTCCAGGCTCCTGATCTCCAGTGAAGGGCAATCTTAATGCTTCAGCATACCAAGACATTTTGGACGATGCTATGCTTCCAAATGTGTGGCAACAGTTTAGGGAAGACCCTCTTCTATTCCAACTTCTATCCGACTGTGCCCAAGTGCACAAAGCAAAGAATATGAAGACATAGTGTGATGAGTGTAGAAGAGCCCTGACCTCAACCCTTGTGGAAATCCTTCTAAGAAGCGTGGCGACTGTTACAGCTGCAAAAGGGGACCAACTGCATATGAAAGTACATGTATTTGAATACAGTGTTATTACAGCCCCTGTTGGTTTAACGGTCAGCTGAACAAATACTTTTGTTTAAGTATCTGTAAAGTATCTGAGTGGAAGTATTGTTGTTTTTAAGAAGTTTTAGTCAAGTTGCATTTCTTCTATGAACTCTGAAATAATTGGTTGTTGATGTCCAAGTTTAAGAAACAATTACTTTAGTTGATCTGAGATGATTACAGCTGAACATCATGGACAAGCTGGTTTACAATTGTAACATAAATTGGTGTTTATCTTTTTTGGTTTATCCATGACTGATTAGACATTATAAAGGGCCTGTCAGAATGAATGCATTTCTGATAATCCTGATAAGTGCAGTGTGTGATATTGTCTGAAATCAGGAGAATGACTGTAATTTTCCAGCAGCCCTTCGGGGAGTGATAATAAACATCCAGATCTCCTCAGCGCTGTCTTTCTCTGTCTGTATTTATCTGATCTTAATGCGTGACTCAAAGGCCTCTCCAGCAGTCATTGTCTATTATGACTTTAATTATGACAACAGCAGTATGCTATGTAAGTGGAATAATCACATCTTTGGCTCTCGCTCTGACAGCCATGACGCTATTTACAGCCATTTGTTAGGCCTCTTCTGGGCCTGACTGTGACGGCTCAAATTAAGACAAGGAGATGGGGAGTAATGGTATGTTTGATAAAATCTGTTTACAGAACCCGCACTATAGTCAATGAACAGTGAGCATTGTGAGGTTTAATCGCTCCAAAAAGCCACCAGTTGCTTTGAATTTGTCTCAATCAAATGTCTGTCCAGATTTATGAAAATCTCTAGAGTAATTCAGTCTGCTTCCATGTTTAAATTGGATAAAAAGGGGAGCAAGAAAAGCACAGATTGAAATCATAATAGGTCTGTCAAATAGAGTTTCCATAATAATGTGTTTTATTATGTTGAATCAGGCACAGTTTTTACCAGTTAACAGTTATTACAGCCTTAACCTTGTTTGGATTTTGCCAGACAATGGAGGAAAAAGAGGAGTTATAAGTCTGAGTGTCTGCAGATGGACACTCAGGGCCTGAAAGAGAGAAGGGGTAAAACTTTTAAGGAAACTGAAGGAGAGGAGATCCCAGGTTACGTGCTGGTGCAGGCGTTTAAACTGCAAGCCCATGCCTTTGTTAAAAACAGAAGTTCAGGACCTTTGTGGATCAGGGGATACCAGCAGAGCACACATACACCAGCAGTCTGCAGCTCTCAGCAGCCAGAGCTTCAACAGTGATGATTCACAGGCCTCCCTCAAAGTTTCCAGAATAGATGTGAAAAACCAGAGGAGCTGAACTGAAATTTGTCACTAGAGAGATTAGCTAGCTCACACTGATCCTCTACCTCATAATGACACAACCTATGGCCTTCACAATATGCTTCATGATCAAAACACACCATGTGTCCATTGTTGAGGAGGAAAACCGAGTTTGGTGTACAAACATTAGAGCCATCACTGTACTGTAATGGCAGGATAGTCTTTAAACATTTGTTTCACAAGTCAGGTCAGGTTAGGTCAGGTACGGGAGCATGTGCTGGTTCGGCAGACAAGCTTGGTCCTTACACATGCAGTCTCCCCGGCGTCTGGACCAGCCAACCTGGTCCTGGGCACTCAGTATGTCATGAGTTGCATTAGGCCCAGGAAATTTGATGGAATTATTATTGTAGTTTATTTTAACCTTCACGTTGATGATCGATCTAACTCACATGCCAGTGAGTGATCATGTTTCATGTCAATATTGTGTTCTTTGCATTTCAGGCTGGATGGTGGTGCAAGAGTTAGTGCTTCCTCACAGCAAGAACATTCCTGGTTCAAATTCTGGTCTGACAGGACCTTTCTGTGTGAAGTTTGCATGTTCTCCCTGGGCATGCCAGGGTTCTCTAATTCTCCAGGTACTCCAGCTTCAGTCCAAAGGCATGCTCCTTGGGTTGACTTGTGACTGAAATTAAGCTTGTTGGCACTGCAAATGTCATCTACATTCAGCAAACCAACTTAAAGGCCCTGTAAAGTGAAAATGAATCTGTATTTAGTTTTGTCATATGAAAGGGTACTGTATTATGAACCCCTAAATTAAATTTTAGTCAACTGAAACATCTCTAGTATATGAAATTAAGCTTTAAAATCTGACAAATGAGGCAGTAAAATCTGATCCAGGATGGTGTGGGCGTGTCTAGAGCTGAAGCCACGCCTACTCAGGAGAAATACATGAAATACATGTGTAAAAACATGTTCCAATCTGAATGTTAACATTATGATCAGAGTGCAGTTGTCTGGCTGCGTCCCGGAGAAGAGACAAAGTCCGTTTTCTGGCTCAAATCTCTGTTTTTATGCTTTAAATGATCCATAGATCACTGTGGCTGACAGATTTGGTAAATTTGGTAAATTTCTATAAAGGCAGCGACATCAGCTAACAACAGACTGGACTGAGATGAACTGCTCTGTAATTTTATATTGTAGTGAGGGGCGGGGCCATTCCCTACATGACATCATGAGCCCACATGAAACCAAGCCGGGAAAGAGGTAAAAAACTTTCTCAGTCCAAATCCAGAATTCAGTCACATGTAGATCTCAGTGTTTCCAGATGTTTACAGCAACCTATTCCAACATATCTAGTGTGTTAACACAAAAACTTTGGATTTCACTTTACAGGGTCTTCAATGTCAACTAACCACAGTTGACATTTACATTTAAGTGGATGTAAAATTATTCACCTTGGATCATCACTAGTTGTTATTATAAAATAGCTCATCATCCTACTTATCATAGACATATAGCCTCACTTTGGCGCCTGCAATTCCAGTTGGACCTCATCAAAAATGCAGAGCATCTCTAATATACATACTGTACTTTTAATATACATGTGCTTTATCAAAAAGTGTTCACAAGTGTTATCAGATGCTCTTAGTCAAAGAGTATCATACTATTAGAGTTTCTAGGACAATTGCTCCAAGCCTCAGACACTAAATATTATCATTTGCAGATGAAAAGTCACAGCCAGAGCAACATTAAGACTCTGGGTCCACTCTCTCTTTGGGCTGGACCCTGCTCCCAATTGCAATCGAGCAGATGGTCCACTACCATACACAAGGAGTGCTTTCCCAAAGGAAATGACCCAATATTTGGCAACAGTTTCAGACTCATCAGCCTGATCTGGGCTCGTATTTCCTCAAGTTATTTTCTCTATTTATCATAAAGAGGCTAAAAGGGGTTAGAGATTTAGCTGGTGTGAGGCTGAGACGTCTATAAAACGGCGACCATGGCAGATTCAGAAGGGACTGAAATCACAGACGTGCTCCGATAAAGATTACATCAGCCCTCTTCTACCTGCTACACTCCTCCAGTCTGAAAAGAGCTGCATCAAATAGAGGATTTGCAGGGATTAAAAGGAAGTTAGCTCAAGCATGAATGAATCCGGCTAAGAATTTAGAGCCCCTCTTGATTCCCATTAGCAGAAACAGATGGCATGTAATGATGCAATTATTACATATTAACTAAAGAGTGCACACGTTTAATAGAGATAAATACATCTTTGCATCTTATTAGTTTCCATTACACTCAATCAACAGTTGAGTTTTATCTGCCTATTTCGCTGATTTTGGTCCTGTTTCCATCAGCTTTACTTCAACATGCACTGAGAGTTTGATGAATATGAAAAATATAGAGCACATAAATCTTATCTGAAGATTTAACATGTTTTAGATGTTTTTTAAAATTCATCAAAGGTTTAGTTTTAGAGGAAAGATGGTTCTTAATTTTCCAACGTTTACAAAGTGCTACTGATGTGAACTTATTATGAACACTTTCAACATTATAAAGCATTACAAATACTTCATCATTTTCAAAGCACAGTAAATGATTCATATTGCATACATAAATACATTTGGGCTGGTCCGGAGATTGGCTTCAGAGTCTACAGGGTCAGGGTCAGAGGCATCAGAGTCGGTGAAGTTGTCTTTAGATTCTGACCTCATTCAGACACAAGACGTGATTGGCTTTAGAATTCTGTATTAGTAATGGAGGTACCATCATCTTTACCACAGTTACTCCAACGGGAGACCTGTAATAACCACAAATTGTGAATAACTAAGTTAAATTTAGCAGTGATGAGGCTCACAATAAAACACAAAAACTGATTTAAGCCATTCAGGTTTATTGAAACTGTTATACTGTTGTAAGACTGACTGAAATCACATGTACTGTATTTTACTATTTATACCTCCTATTTTTTTAAGATTCCATCAGAAAACAAACAAACAAAAAAAATAGAAATATATCACAAATATAGAATGTCTTAACGAATTTGGGGAAATAAGGCTCAAAGTGAAGTAAAAAACAAGAATAAGTGTAAAAACCAAATATCCTTCCATTGTTAATGATTATTTCTTCAAACTTTCTATAGATTATTAAGATTTACCACTGAATCACTCTTTATTTTACAAACCTGCTGCACTATCTAACTACAGTTATAGAGACTATAATCCTTTATATAATGAGCATGTTTAAAAAAATAAATACCTTTAGTATTTTGTCTGACGAGTTGGTCCCATGTTTTAATATAGAGACACTATTTTACTTTCCCAAAGGGGTGTACTCCAGTCGTGAAAAATGAAGCCAATGTGGAAGTGCAACAAACTGCAATACAGTGCGTGCCCACTTGAGGCTGGCTGCAGCAACACTGGAAATCACATACACAACACATGTTAAAAGCCATTTTTTACACTAGAAATAAACTTGTATCTCATTAGCTAAAACCTTCATGAGCATGGCGGGGCTTTTTGTACCACAATCGTTTTGATTATATTGAGGAAAAACCTCGCTGCACACTGATTGGCACGTCTCGTTTGTTTGACAGTGGATGGGCTCTTGTCTGCCGTTCAAAGTTTGGTTGAGACGGCGATTTCAATGTGGAGTCCACCCCAGATTGGCTTCAAAAGCTGTTTGAGTCTGCTTATTGTAATCAAACACTGAAATCGCAGTAATAGCTGGAAATCCCATACAAACAAAACCTATTTACTACTACTAATCACCTGTATAACGTGTGGGTTTCATCATCCTATCATGGTCAGTTAGTCATGGTCAGATGTTGTGATGTCACTTCCTTGATGTTGACTGATTTCCACTGATGGCTGAGAAAAATCTTTCTGGTTCTACTGTATCACACTGGGAAGAGGCCACTATGGGAGTTGAACAGAGTGGCCCTACATGGTTCCTTGGCCCATCAAGGGTCAAAGTCAGTTAATGGATAAAGTCAAAACTTGGGTAGAGAGAATGGGGAGTAACCTGCAGGAAGGGAGCCGCACACTGGATTTGAACTTGGCATCTCACAAAGGATAACAGCCACTTTACACTGGGTGTTCAAACTGCACTGCTACCAGTGCCCCAGCCCCCTGTGAATGTCGGCCAAGGGCCCTCATAGACTCTAGAGCCATCAGTCCCTCTCCTGTCTGACGGGGAAAGTCTCCCACTGTGAGGTGCAAGTGTGAACAACCAACTCAGAAAGATTTAAGGGGCTTGTAAATAAGAACAGCTTGTTAAACTTCCACTGGGCTTTTTCTAGTTCTGAAGTGGGGAAGGAGAGCATGCCTGCTCAGCAAACCCTCTCTAAAGGTAACAAAGAAGATTTCTCAAGGGTGAAGGCTGAAATAAGCTCATCACAGTAGTAAAAAGAGGCGCTCACATTATTAGGTCTTTCTACACTTTCTGCCTAATGTAGTGTGGAAAAGCCTCATACAAATACAGTGTAAATCCAGGAGAAGACAGAGGCTCGGCTCCTGCACCCCCTAGATATACTGTGAACAAGCGTTAAAGCATATCCTTTTGAATCCTGCTGAATGAGAGCTTTAAGCAAATGAAAGAAAATGACGGAGAAGCTGAAACACTGGGGCACGGTTTAGTTCCCTGCATGATTTACTCTTGTATTGCTTTGCAAAGCTTGTCAGGGATAACACAAGTTTAACCTGTAGCAAATGAGTCTCAGCGTGGATTTATTGATGTTGCTTTGATGTAAACACTCTTCTCTCAGGGTGTTAAAGATTGTTTTCAGGATTTACAGAGTGCCGGGCTTCCTTTGTGTATCAGCTTAAATTGAGTGTAATTATTTCCAAGGTTTTCTGCTTCATATATACTTTTGCACTTCTAACAGGGGGAAAGGGTAAACAACTGCAGAATTAAGGATGCATTCTGCTGGCAGCCTTCGCCCTGTGATCTCAGGACCACTCCCCACATACTCATCATATCGCTGCTATCCTCGGCCCTCCTTGTTAGGCATTCTGCTGCAGTCCTGATGCAGGCAGGGCTCAGGACCTTGACCGCCCAGGAATACTCCATCCTCTATGATGCACACATCATTAAATCTGCAAAATATATGAATAATTCAAAGCTACAAATAGCTGAATGTCGTTGTCATTAAATGTGTATCTCTTTACTGCTAGTTTGTGCGTATATGTGTGAGAACTGGATGCATTCATGACTTAAAGAGACTCTTTTGGAGGGAAAGTACAGACAGATGCAGATATAAGGCCTATTTATTTATTTATTTATTATTTTTACATAAATGCATCTAGTGGGGACTACACAATACTGAAAAACTCAATAACATTATATTCAACATAAATATTCATGACTCCATAGTCAGTATTTAATTTAGTTTTCTTAAATATGAATCTTTTAGCTCACTGTTTTGCCACTTTGGTGTCTGTTCTTGCCCAATGAGGTGTTTTATACATGCCTGGTGTTTTGCAGAAGCTTTAAATAAGTATGTTAAAGTACAATCCCAATTGCAAAGAAATTGGGACTCCATAAAATGTAAATAAAAACAGAATGCAATGATTTTCAAATCGCAAAAACCCAGAATTTAATCACGGTATGATAGGAGTGTGACAAGACTCTTACCTCATGAGATGAGACTAGATGAGATTTGGGCTCACAAGAACGAGACAAGACGAGATTTTACACTTTTTTTTCCAATTTTGGAAAAAGAATACATTAGCAGAAAATATGTCCTTTATAAAGCTGAAAGTCATTATTTCAAAGCAATTCAGGTCTATTCAGAAATGTTTAAACTAACTCCTCTGTTAGTTACAATAATAATAAAAGCATTTAGATCATTTTAAAAGTACTTTAAACACTGTTTACAACAGACTGAATTCTTAAGAGCTGCATCAGTAAAATCAAACTATTTCTCTTCGTCTTTAAGGACATCCATGTTTAAAACACTCAAAAGAAATATTTTTGTCAATAACACGTTAGCTGTAAATTAGAGAAATGTATTATTTTATCGTTTTGTGGTCTTTTTTTCTCAGATGAGCTTTGACAGTGTTGGACACGATGCACAGATGAGGATGTGTTAATGTGTGTGTGTTGGTGAGCAAGTGTGTGTCTCGGCTGTCAGACAGCAAACAGGACGCTTGTAAGTGGGACAAGAACTTCGCTTTTTGGAGCTAACCTGCAATTTCCACATAGGACGACTGCGCAGCGCACCGAAGCGCCGCGGGTTTGCGCCGACCGAAGGCGAGCGACCTCGCCCACTGGAAGTAAGGCTAGAGTGCTGTGCTGCGGCGTGCAGCCCTGATCAACAGGAAGACTTTACGGGAGAACTGCGAGTTCACACCGAAATAGTATGTAAACAGCGGACAATTTTACCTTTTGGGGTTAATTTATCATCCTTTCTGGATTAAGTCCATGATATTATTGCTTCCGCCATTGGGTGAGTACATTAGGAAGTTAAAAGGTTAATGTTTGCTTAAAGGATCTGTTTATTGTAAAATTCTTTGGCTAAATATCCTCAAAAGTTAACTTTTCCTCGTCAATGGCGCCGTTGTAGCTCTGTGACCCACTGACCTCTTGGTGACCCTTTGCTCTTGCTGCAGAATGAGACGTAATGTTGATATAGTGAAGATTTATGATTAGGAGTCCGTACATTGTGTTTTATTTTGAAAGTACCAGATGTTGTACACTTGTGACTTCCATGGTTGGTGCTTTCTGAACGACAGTGAATTAACGAGGTTTGGCAGTGGCTGGCGCTGAAATAGACCTACAGTGTATCTGAAACAAAGCGGAGCGGAGTGGCGCTGCCGGTCAGGAGCACCAGCTATGGAAATGCTCCGATAGACTAGAGCGGGATCGATGTGCTCCGCAGTACGATTCGCCGGTGTTCCACAGCGTGCACGCTGTATATGGAAATTGGAGGTAACAGTGGACTCTATGATGCTCAGAGTTTGTTTTGCTAAGCTTATCGCTGCAGTATACAACGCCGTTGTGCTACACATGTTAAGCTTCTGACTGATGATCCGCACAGCCAACAGCTGATGGATGTGTGACTGACGGCGAGATAAGGAGACATGATGAAGCAGCGCCTGAATCCCACTTACAAAATCACAGATAATCACAGATAATCACAGAGGTTTCTGTAGCAGAGCTGAGAGGATCTTGATCTGAACTTGTCTTGTCTGTAGAGCAGTAGCAGAGCTGCTTGAGTCTAGAGATACGTCCAAGGGAAACCAGAAGTTGCAGGAGTGGAATCTGAGGCAGGAGTTGAGCCAGGAACGCTGTGGGCAGAGGAAAACAAGTGTAAGAAATTTTGTTCCAAAAAACAAGTAGTAGCATAAATAGATGGCTGGAACAAGACTAACTGAGGGCAGAACTTTCTACCAAGCAAGGATGGCCAACCAAACCTGGGGTTGGTTACTCCCCACATGACATCATGAGGGGGAAATCTGAGAATGGCTTGTTTTAGCACACATTATCTAAAAGGTGGAAAAAGGGGGGGTCAGGTACTTGAAGGGAATGTGGACAGGCCAGGAGCATATATTTTTGTTCAAAGAGCCTGAAAAAGTGATTTTTACATAATATGTCCCTTTTAAAGTGTTTCTCTTCAAAATTTGAGAATTTTGCGATTTAGTTTTCTAAGGATTAGCACTAAAATCCTTTTTCTAACCAAAGCTAAGGGAGAGGAAAGTTTCTGATTAAAATCTGTTGAGCTGTGTTGTTTTCTCCACACCTCCTGCTTTAAGACACCTCTTTTTTTTAACCCACTGTTATCCCTCTCTGGGTGACACATCCCCACAGTTTCACTGTCGAGTTGACGCATCACATGAATAAAGCTCAGTGGAGCAGGGTTTTATAGTGTGATTTTTCTTTTGACTGCCTGCATTCAGTATTCCTCTCCCTCTTACACCAAAGATAAAACTGTTTGGGAGGAGTGTAAACTGTTTTATTGTCTCGTCGAACAAAGCACAATTCATCAAAGCACAATGTTGTGACAATTCTCCCTCTGATATACTGGCTTGTCAGCAACAATACAGAAATGAACAATTGTCAGAGATTTTAATCTGACTGACATTAAGTCGAGTTGGCTGCTGGCACATTTTTTACCATTAGATGTTAGAAGAAGAATAAAGCGAGCTGCTCCACTCTTCTCTGTTACTTCGCAGCCTGACTTGTCACTAAGCAACTACATTTTTTAAACCTTTAACCAGCGGGGGCTTGTTCGGCACGTATGCTCTTTTCCAGAAACGCCTAAAATAGAAAGAAAGGCAGAGAAGTAGATATTTTACTTGGACCCCGTTAAGGCCTCGCTCTGCCCGGCTCCGCCTGGGAGACATCCCAGTCCCCAGCCTTCTTTTCATCCAATCAGAGGACCATTCATTTTTAATGGAAGACCTTCAAAAGAAAGAAAATAACTGCTTTTCCATCCCCCCTCCTCCTCTGTTTTCCATGCCAGGCCACAGAGAAATAGGAAGATATGAATAAATTAGCTGCAGGATTTGATTTTCTCGGGGAGGAGGAATGAGAAAAGTGTTTTGCAGAACTGAACGCATTGAACCTTTTTGTTTCTCACAGCAGGACTGACAAATACGCAGAAATACAGAGGGCCAGGTGCCAGGACCAAAGGTAGATATGAGGAAATAAGAATGTGATGGGCAGAGTGTCTTGTATTGTGTTGTATAATTACTGTCTGGCTGTCACAAAGGCTAAAATTCTGTCTGCAGACATGCCTTTTGTTGATAGGTCACATTAATAAAAGTAAATGTCTTTGGTGACGTGGTGTAATGAGCAAAAATGTTCACTTTGGATGACAGTCCAGGGTAATGGATGGGTTTTATTCAGAATGTTAGGGTTCAGTTTAGTACAAAACTAGCAAGGCATGCTAACTTTTTCCACGTTGATGGACAAGTATAATATATTTTTAAACACCAAACCTCTTATTTCCCATGCCAAACTGTAGATTATTTCAATAAAAGCTCAAACTGGCTTCCTCCCACAGACTTACACATTGAGGGTATAGCATTAGCTCAGACAGGCCCTTGAGCCAAGCGCTGCTATATAACTGAGATCAGCTGATCTCAAGCAAGCCCTTATCAGCTGCCGGCTACCTGATTTGCTGTAAGCATGCTATTGGCAGATTGGACTTATGCTACCATCTTTAAACTTCTGTAGCCTGGCTACACTTTGTTGCCCCCTCTAGAAGCTGCTTTTTGCAACCCCCTTCCACCCCAGCTCCTCCTTTATTCAGTTTCTGGCTTAATTAATGTATTCTGTTGTCATTGATTACTGTTCTGCTCTGGGATTTTTGCTGCTTCTCTCCCTGCTTAGGCTTTCCTTGTAGGCAAAGGAAGGTTCCTGCTCAGTGCTTTCCATTTAGGCTCCTCTAAGGGCAAACAGGACAGCCACACCACCAAATATAAATAACGACAGTAAATGTAATTATTGTTCATAAAGAAAAATACTTCTAACTGCAATCAGTGGTGTTTCTTGTAAAAGTAGTCCTAACAGTTGGTGACACTAAATGGAGGTATGGTTGTGAGCGTGCCTGGTTGTTAGTCTCTATATGTCAGCCCTGTGATTAGCTGGTGACCTGCCAAGGTGTGCCTCACATTTCACCCAGCAGTGGCTGAGCTTGGCTCCAGAACTCCTTGACCCCGAACAAGTGGTTGAGGTAATAAATTAGATGGATAAAGATGCACATTGCTTTGCTCCTAGATCAGTATTTGTATAAAATTGCACATGGATATCTGCCCAAATCTTCATTACTTTACTTTTATGTTAGAGTTCAATAGAAATGTTTGAAATGAGCATCATAATATTTTAGTGCAATTCTGTTTTATGGTGACTGTAATGATCAAATGTAAACAAATGCTCACACTGACTTTAGCTAAAGGTTTAGTAGATGTATTTTAACATGAAAGGTGGTTTGATCTCTCTGGATTTTTTAGCATCCATTGTCTTTGTTGTATCAGTAAACCATGAAAACTGTTGTCAAAATCTTCACGTTTACATGATTAACAACCTCAAGTATACAGCACCTATAAAAAATATTCACCACCTTGGATGTTTCACTAATGTATTGATTTTAAAAATCAATCATGGTCGATGTACTTTGGCTGTTTTGACAAAAAAGATAAAATAATAAAATGAAAACAGATTTCTACAAAGTAATACCCATAAAATGAACATATGTAAAGTAAAACTGACTGCATAAATATTCACCCCCTTTAAAGTGACTGACCCAAAGGAGACTAGTGAGAGAGGCCACCACTCCTCGGTCAAGTGGAAGAAAGTTTTTTGGGTCTGATGAGACCAAAATGGTGCTTTTTGGCTATCAGACAAGATGCTATGTTTGGCTGACACCAAACACTGCACATCACCACAAACACACCATCCCCACTGTGAAGCATGGAAGTGGCAGCATCATGCTGCGGGGATTCTTCTCAGCAGCTGGCCCCTGAAAGACTCGTAAAGGTAGAGGGTAAAATGAATGTTGCATAATGTAGGAAAATCCTGGAGGACAATCTTATTCAGTCTTCAAGACAACTATAGTTTGGAAGAAGATTTATTTTCCAGTAAGAAAATGACCATACAGCTAAAGCTACACAAAAATGGTTTAAAGAAAACAAGGTGAATGTTTTGGTGTAGTAATGGAATTTACGACTCTTTTCAGTGATTTGGATCATTTGGCTCCGCTCAGCAAAAAGAGCCGGCTCTTTCGCCTCTCAAATGACTCTACATTTGGGTACCTGTTTGGCTTGATATTTTCATTTTAATCATTTTAGATGTTTCACTCCAACCGTGCTCAATTTTAAAACTAATCAAAATATAATGTAATTATTTTTCATAATGTACTGTCTCCCCAAAACACCTTGTGGGTCAGATGATACACCTGACGTAAAACACTGACCATCATGTATGGTGTCTCTCTAGTAGAGGATAAAAGATCATCCCTAATCAATCCAATAACACAAAATGATAGTAGCACTGATGATATTTAAAAATGGCTCTCAAACAGGATCTGGCTCTCATTGTTCATGTAAAAGAGCCAGCTCTTTGAACCGGCTCATTAACAAACAACCCATCACTATTTTGGTGTAGCTCAGTCAAGGCCCAGACCTCTATCCAATATAGACTTTGTGGCTGGACTTGAAACGGGCTGTTCACGCTCGATCCCTGTGCAACCTGACAGAGCTTGAGCAGTTTTGCAAAGAATGGAGTAAAATTGCAGTGTCCACATGTGCAAGCCTGACTGAGACCTATCCACACAGACTCAGTGCTGTGACTGTAGCCAAAGGTGGCTCTACTAAATACTGACTTATAAGGGGTGAATACTTTTTACAGGCACAGTAACAGTACAACATGGTTAGAACAGTCAAGATTCCCACCCTGAATGTGACATTATGAGACCTAGGCAAGGAAATATTTCAGGAGCTCATTAGATATATATGTTGTATTGTATATATTGATATTGTTTCAACAGCCAGAAGAGGAGGCACTGCATCGATTGCAAAAAGAGGCTTGATATGAAACAACTCAATCTGGACAAAGATTTATCTATGTGTTTAAACTCTGTCATCAAAGTGTGGTCACTTTTTGCACAAACAAACCGAGGTGCCAAGCTCTAGGCTTTTAAAATCCAGATTAAACAAACTATCAGGTAAAGCCCCAGCATCTAAACTTCAGACACCCTTAAATTCAAACTGTTAGGATTCATTTGATCCACTGAGAACATATTTATTCAAACTTACTGCAAACTGTATATTTCTGTGGTGCCGTCTGAGACAGGCCAGCCCACACATTAAAAAAAAACCTCACAAATCATCCACAGATCAAGTCTGAAAAATCCAGACTGGATGACAAAGCCTTTCCTGTGTCATTGAAGCTGTCGCACAGGTACACTCAGGCTGCCAAATGGCTGCAGAGAACATGATGTGACCTTGGCTATTCTAGCTTCCTTTGAAAGTCAATACATGCAATACATGCTTTTAGAGAATATGTTGTCATTTAGACCTTCCTACACATGAATTATTCAGCTTTACAGTCTCACATAGTCAAAGAAAAAGTAAGTTCCTGTTGCTAGCATTGGGTGAAACATCTGTATAGAGTTTCTACATCTCAGAACGACTAAAGGATAAGAAAAGTAGACTTACAGGCACCATCAGAGGTCTGTTAGACTAAACTCACTGCATGTATATGTTAACTGGCAGGTAAAAACATGAAACTCACGCTAAATATGTTTCATTTTGTGTAACATTACACAGTATGTCTACAGACATCATGTAACATTTCCCGATGTCAGACTCAGTGTCATGTTGGGTGTACAGGGGCCGCTGGCTCTGTAAGCTGCATGTTGCCTGCATGAGACGCCTGTTTACTGAATAAAAGATGAGAAACATCTCTTTTCACTTTTGCCAAATGCATTCATAGTGTGTTGATTGCAATGTTCAAGGCAATTAAACCTGTGAAGATGCTTCAGTAGTGTGTGAACGCCATGGGGGAAGAGCTGCCTTAAATGACAGGAGATGATGTGGAACTGAGCAGTGATGGAGCTCACTAGAACTATCATTCCAGTCTTTCTGACCGTTTTTAAAATCATTATTTAAAAATGGTGAAATAAATACTGCATAAGTAAAGGAACCAGAATGTCAATTATAAAGTTGAAATGTTATAAGTTTCTATAAAGGAATGTCCTACAGTACTAAACACTTTGGCCCTTCAGTGAGAATAAAATAAATGTGGCCCTATTGAGAACCAAAGTTGCCCATCTGTGACACTGGTTCTAAAGCACTGGTTTGCTGGAATCCTATCCGTTAGTTTTGTTAAATCCACTCTTCTCTCTCGGAGTAGGGGGAGGTAGAGTGCAAAGCCATGCCAGGCGGGGGTGTGTGCTATCCCATGTCAGGGTACCACACCCTTCACTCTGCCCAAGCTGCAACCTCTGGTCCTAAAAAATGAAGCCAATGTGGAAGTGCAAAAAAATTGCTGTACCGCGAGTGTCCACTTGAGGCTGGCTGCAGGAACACCGGAAGTCCTGTCTGCACACATGTTAAACAGCCGGTTTTGCCACACAAAATAAGCTGGTTTACAGCCTGGTTCAAAACACCAAACATGTCTCATTAGCAGGTGTCTTATTGTGCTCCCACTGTATGGGGGGTCGTACAGTGGGATCGTTTGGATTATATTTAGGATGAAAGCTGATTGGCGCGTCTCATTTGATTGACAGATAGCTCGGCAGGCAGAGGCTCAGTTTCTGTCAACTGGAATGCTAGCTAGCAGGCTGACAGGAAGTTGCGCTTAGTGGGCGGGCCGTTAGGTTGATCCAATGTTCGGTTGAGACCGCGATTTCAATATGGAAGCCTCCACGAATGGGCTTCAAGAACTGTTTTAGTCCGCCTATTGTAAGCAGATGACTGACGTCACACGGGGTTTGTCCAATTCTTTCTACAGCCTGTGACTCTGCCTCCCCCACCCTATTGCTAAGCTTGCTCTTTCTCTCCCTCTCTCTCTGTCTCTCTCTATTCAAATCTTTCTCATTTTCTACTCTTAGTTATGTGTAATGTTTGTACTATAATTGTCGAACTGTAATCATGAGTGGTGTTAAGGAAGGTAGAATCAGCATTGTCACTATCTGGAGCAGCAGAGCAGGCATGAAAAGGATTGTTACTTGGAACAGGATGATAGCCAATCAGGAAGAAGCCTTACCAAAGGAGGAAGCACAACAAACACAGCCATGGCAATAAGGATAAACGTAAAGTGTAATGTTGGATGGATGCCAGACATGGATAAGCAACCTGTTGACAACACTAGTGGTCCTGTAAAACATACCACAACCCAACTGACAAGGAGCAGAGCTGGACTTAAATTGCTAACACAGTAATGTAGAGCTTGTCCAAGTACGAGGCTTATCACACATGATTATTTATCCAAATAATCCTCAATGACAGTCATTTTAACTTTAAAGAGGGGGTGTTATACTTTTCCGATCTTTAAAACATAAAGTCACAATGTTGGGTGTCCATACTTCCCCTTATACTTAAAGAGACAGCAGCGAAAACGAAGTGTTTCAGACGGAGGTTAAAATAAGGGTTTTTCAGGACGCCAGTGTGAGAAACATGAGGAGTTTTTTGAGCTGTAAACCATGTAAAGCTACTATGTGGGTATCAGAGAGATGGTGGAAAGCCTTGAAAAAAGGAATAATACCCCATCTTTAATGTATTTTCAAAGTAGCATCACATTAATTTTGCCTCTTGATGAGGTATGTGATCTTTGCATTCCAACGTATTTAAATTTTTACACATTTTTTTTCAGAAGCTAAAACCTTAAATAAGCTTTTGATATGGGCTGAAAACTTATGGCTGTGATAAGTAGATAATAGTTAATAACTTGTTTTTTTCGGCAGTTTTTCTATCTTCCCTCTATCCAATCATCTACTCCTGTCAGAGCCTTCACCACATTCCAGATGAATCACATATCAATTAGTGTACAGAGGAGCAGGGGAGCCAATAACAGGATCCATGAGCTGATACCTCAACATTTAATGGATGCTCATACTTTCTTTTCATTTTTTTCTCTTACTGCAGAGACAGCGTCTGAAATCTCCATGGCAACACCAGGCATGCCTGTTGGATGTGTCCTCCCAATCCTGTCACCAAAGATATGAACGAGAGAAATGTTGGCAGGAAATAGCTGCAGACCTCCAGCTGACAGAGAATATCTGATGGGATTTAGCTGCTAGTTAGCTTGTGTTTGCTTGTGATGCTAAATGTGTATGAGAGACAGAGGGAGTTTCTGACAATGTTTTTATTTGAGCTGTGCTTATGAGGCATGTAACCTGGCACGGGGAAACATACAAAGGGGAAAGAGCAGAGCCTTTGAAAAAAACTTGGAGGGTGATTGGATGAATGTTCAGTCTGTCATATCTTTATGGGCCAATCAGAGCAACAAAACATGTGATGTAGCCGCCAGTGAGCTGCAACTCTACTGAAGGAGTAAACTCCATTAGAGGTGCATAACACAAACCATGGCCACTGTAGACATGTCAGTACATGACTTTTGTCGTTTTTGAAAAGAAAACAACTCACTTTGTTCTCCTGTTCAATGAAGAAATGTCATCATGTTCTGATAAAACTGGCGCTTTAGCAGCATCCATGCTAATGTCTTCCGCCATAATTTCACCTGCCTCTTGTTGGTGCTTGTTTACGTCATAACTCTGTTGCGCCTGAAAGTACTGCCCCTCTGCTGATTCACTGCTGCTGCTTCAATCACTGCTGATTGGTCCTTTCACTTTCTAACCGGGCCCAAACGGTTCAGACAGGAGCTTTGCAAGATGGATTCACTAGTGAGAAACACGGAAACGGGCGTATCCATCTGCTTTGCAAGGTTATGAGGCATAAGAAACTCAAAGATCTGATGACAACTTCTTTCTTTGAAGTATTTTTTTAACTGTTTAAATTAAAACTGAGTTTCTGGGCTCTTTCCTTATTTTAACCAGAAAAGGCCCAGAAAATGTCCTGTGAGTACGTGCTTTTGCCCATTTTTCCACAATACTTAGAACTTTTAATATATGGCAGTTATTTACATATTACTGCATGTGAAGTGTTTTAACAGTTTAAAATGAAGAAACACAAAAAACAGGGGAACTTCATGCTAGAATCTTAGTGGGAAAAGGGGAAATTACAGAAAAAAAACTGCATGTAAAGCACAGTTTCTTAGCTTTCAGAAACTGTTTGAATTTTTCCGATAGCACAAACGGTCATGCAGTTATGGTCATGTAAAGTGTGCTTCAACAGCGCGTCGTCGTCGACGGGCAAGGAGTAAAAGGGTTGAAAGCAAAAGAAGCATTGCTCTTTAATGTGCCTCACTGAGGATTATAAACTACATACACCGTTATGCTGCTGATAGGCATTATGTTTCTTAGGGCTTGACAGCTCCCATTCCATTGGTCGGTTGTTTGGTTGAAAAGCTTTGTTCTGATCTAGATCACCCTCGTCGGCAAGTCGACTATTTCACGTCTGTACCTTATGCTATCCGATCAACAATTCTGAGCTCTTTTAAGTTTAGTAAAAAAAAGAAAAAAAAAAAAAGTTGTCTCGGCAACAGATCAGTTTTGTTTTGCTCCCACCATGTCCGTGGGACAAACATGCACAGTACGACAAAAATCCCCCCAAACAGAGATGATCAGATTAACTGTTTTCATGGATGCTGATCTGAACAACTATTGGCATAAACCACCCCTCTAAATTGGGATGAAATTTTATTTGGAATGAGCTGAATCAGTGGAAGTGTGCCAAAAAAGTAGGACAGTACAGATCAGGTGTAGTGTGGGCAGTGGAACTGCTCTGACAGACTAGAGAGGTTTGCTCGGCGGTATGATTTTCTGACAGAGTGGCGCGATCACTATGTGGAAATTGGAGGTAAGGACAACAAAGAAGGCACTTTGTCAAATTTTGTCAACTTTAAGGGCACTGAAGAAAGCACTCTTGAATTTTGTCCACTTATGGAGAGGGTGATTGCTCTGGTACATGATTTTTGTTGCATGGCCTGACAAGGTAACATTGTGAAAGACAAAAAATGTATAGTCTTAACTGGCCTTAAGGTGAGAGTAAGATGCACCTGATGGATCCCCAGAACACAAGTGTCTGGTTTAAGAGTTTATTTTCCTCTGTCGACTCTGACCAGTTAGATGGTAAAAAACAGATTTTGGGGGTCATTAGTCGCAGGTCATAGTTATTCAGCTCCATGTGAATCCTGTACATTTGTTGTCAGTATGTCAGTAATTCTCAGAGGGATTTCCTTTAAATTTTTGCGGACACCATCCACAACTCACAAACTGTTTATTTTTAAAGGTCAGAGGTCAAGGTTATTTGGCCTCATGTCCATTCTTTGCTTGTGATCTCAAGATCACTGTACTGGATGGATTTGCTTTTTAATTTGCAGAAATGTTCACAAGGGCTCAAGGATGATTGGATGATTTTGGAAGTCAAATGTCATTGAGCCTCATGTTTACTGTTGCTTTAATCAGTTACACAACCACAGAACCAACCCCACCTTCTTTGTTGACCCATCACCATGCTTTCATTGTTTTGCAATCATTTTTAAATTAAGTTTGTGTTCTGATGTTTCGTGTAAGCATTCTCTTATTAATCTTACATGCTGGTGCACTTTGTCCTTAAATTACAGATCCAGTCATCCATCAGATGGTATGATGCTAATTGAAATGATATGCTAATTATGTATGATGGTCAAAATGGCTGCAACTGCCATTTCAGATGTTGCTTCAAGTTTTTACACGTGAAAGCAGTAATAAAGCCTTATGCTAGATACTACAGCCAGCATAAACATTATGGAGAAGCTGGGCTCCCTTGTTACTCATGAAGAAAGAAAAAATGATCCTCATGATGACAAAAAGCGTCATTAATTAGCAGAAATGGAAAAAGGATGTGGAGGAAATAAAGTGGGGAAGCATACACTGCTGAGCTGCTGCAGCTCTTGAAAGTAGAAGAGTTTTACTAAAAAGATTTATGTTAATATTGGACTAAATGGGGTGTGAATTCAGCATTTTTCACCTCAGCTTTGGCTCATTGGAAGATTCATGTGTGACAGTGCTTAAGTGTGCAGATGGCCCAGCCTGATCAGGCCTCCTTTCTAATTGATATCACCATTGTTTCTGCATGGTTTAAGCATATATCAGAAATCTCAGAGGGAAAAGTCTCACAGAGAATTCACACAGTGTTAAAGCTCTGGTGCTTCAGGTCTTTATGATGTACATTCAGAGACGATGAAACTAAAGGAGGTTATATTTGACGGTGGAGTTATATTTAATTATGCACCTAAATCTTTTGATAATGCTCATCCTGTGCGTCTTTGTTCTTCTCATCTTTTTATCTCGGGCTCCTGGAGTGATACCATTGCTTTTTATTGCCCTATGGAAAATTGCAAAAATAGAAATACATTACTCTGTCATGCACATCATGCTGAGACTTGTCCTGGCCATGCTAATACAGAAGGCTTGTTCTCACTCCAAACCTAACAGATACTATATTTATGGTGCTGCATGGTCCCCTGCTGTTGACACTTCTGTAGCTTATTGTGTTAATGTGCTGTTGAAGTAAAGAACCAAGAAGTAAGCTTAATGTGAGAGCCACTGCAGCTGATAGTTCAGCAGAAAATTCATATGACTAGTTACATTTAGTTGTCGAAGCTACAGGCATTGTTGAAGCCGTTTAAAGTGTTATATCTTCTTTGAGAGATAAAACTTTGATTCTAAAATTTTTCTTCAGTAAGAATACAATATAGCTCAAATAGCCAACCACTGATATTCAGTAATACTTTGTAAAAAACAAAACAAAACAAAACACACAAACAAACAAACAAACAAAAAAAGCATATGGATAAAATCTGATATAATCATTACCTGGCCTGAGGTTTTAATTTGAAGTATCACTTAATTATACATTTATATTATCTATTTAATATATATCACTTGTCACTTTTATCCCATTTTTTGGCCCTTTAACCAAAGTTTTCCACTCTTACATTTTTTTCAGCACTTTTAACCCATTTTCAAAAATTTCTGTCCATTTTTGCCCCTGTGCCCACACTCTCATCCCATTTAGGCCTCATTTAACCCATTTTTGCCACTCTTCAACCTCTTTTCACCACTTGTTAACCCTATTTTACCACTTTTTCTGCCACTTTTTGCCTCTATTAATCAGTTTTTGCCACTTTTACCACATTTTTGCCCATTTTAACCCCTTTTTACTGGTTTCCATTGTTACCCCTTTAGTGTTAATTTTTACAGCTCTTTTTAATTTTAGTCCTAGTCTTTTGATTACATGTCTTTTAGTTTTAGTCACATTTGAGTCATTTCTACCCTTTTTAGTTTTATTCTAGTTTTAGTCAGTGAAAACTCAAAAACATTTTAGTCTAGTTTTAGTCCATAAAAAGTCCTCACATTTCAGTCTCTACTTTTAGTCCAAGCATTTATTCTCTTGCCTGAATCTGGTAGGAAATCGTGTTAGTGTGTTCTCTGCTCTCTACCAAATCAGGCTCCCTCCTCTCTATAGCTGAGAGGCAGAATAGCTACAGATGCATTGTTTTTTTTTTTGTTTTGTTTTGTTTTGATTTGACAGATTTACCCACAGTGGAGAAATATCATGGATTTTGAACATCCAATGAAAAGGAAATCACATTTAAGTTTACTTTTAGTCATCTTGACGAAAACTAAACTTACTTTTTGTCTGTTTTAGTCATCAAAGATCTATAGTTGGCAAGTCTTAGTCTAGTTTTTGTAATAGAAAAAAATGCTGTCGATGAACATTTTTAGTCATAGTTTTAGTCGACGAAATTAACACTGTTCCCATTTTGCCAGTATTTGCCAATTATCCCATTCCTGCCACTCTTTAACACCTTTTCATCAGTGTTTCCTCCCATTTTTGCTCCTTTCATTCACTTTTGTCACTTTAATCCCATTGTTTTCTATTTTTAACCAAATTTTGCTACTCTTTTGTGCCCATCCATTGGGTTAACGTTACCAATAAAAAGGTCATTCTGTTTTAAGAAGAATGGTTTACATTGTTTAAAAGGCTATACTCTACAACAGCATGAATAAATAAGACTGATTTTTGTTGCTTTGATAAGAGTGGTTAACAATCCGGGTTAAGATAAGATATGGTTATTACAGCCTAACTTTACAATGGACTGACCTCCAAGTTCCCCCAGTTTGGCTGGGCCCTGGAAAGCTCTCTCCCTTATCCCGTCCTTTATGGCCTTGTCTTTCAGTAGCTATTTACCAGGTAGTGGAAACAAATATCATCAGGAAAGATAGAAAAAAAAATTAAAAATTTAAACTTAGAGTGGTTCACACATAAACATTCACCTGATGCTCCGCCTCTGTCCTGCAGAGGTAAACATGCTGATCCAAATACATGTCCATGTATCAGCTCGTCTTTTCTACTTATCCTTCGAGGTTTGATTTTGCACCTTGGCAGAGGGTTTTTCTGCACTTTGCCTCTTCCTTCTCTGTTGTGGGGAAATTGCAGCTTGTTTGGATGCTACTGCACCACTTGATCAATAAAACAGCTCAGCCTCTGAAAAGCTGTTTGATTTAGAAAGCAATGATGCCACCACAAAGCTCTGAAAAAATAATTTAAACACTGATGTTACTTTTTGTAGTGCCATCACCAAACAACACTGGAAATTACCCAATCAAACACAAATATTTTTAAGTAATTTGCCTTCCAGTTAGTAGAAAGACCCCCTGGAGTATGTATTTCCACTTTTTACCATGTCTGCATCGTGATTATTCCAACATGCTTTAAAGGAAGCCAGATCTTTTCATTTGTGCTCATGCCAGTGCAGTAAAGAATATTTTCCAGGCAACAGTGAAACTTCCTCTCACTGGAAACAGATGCACAGGTGAGACGGATCACCAGTTGGTGTCCAGCCAAGAAATGTTGGTACTAAGTTAAGAGGGAAAGAGAAATCCACAGAACAGCATCAATGATACCAACATTTTGTTTGATTCCTATGTCAAAACACTTTCTGTTCTGTCATTCTCCGAGCATTAACCCACACTAAAGACACTGAGCTCATGTTTCACATAATGTGGAGAGCTGGGGTTTGCTCAGACATGTAAGAGCTTTGACACAATCATTCTTGACATGTGAAATGGGGACAAAAGCCTGAGGTGACTGACAGCCAGAGAACAATATGTGCATATCTCCTCTCATGTCTTCTATTCATTGACAGCACAAGGAAATTATACGTCTGCTAGCAAGTGTCCATGACATCCGTGATACTGACAAGAGCTGCTATTTAAATCTGTAGAGTCAGTGACGTTTCCTGAGTGTACGTCAGTCATGCCACCTCTGAAAGGTTCATGGAGCACCGTATAATTTATTGAGCACGTACATATCTGAGAAATATGTTACGTGGCCTCACTCTGTGACCTTGTTTTCAGAGTAGCCCCAGATGTGGACGAGTTGAGACGGCAGAGCGGAGTGCATCTCTGAAGGGCTAGAGGACCATTTAGCCCGGTTCAGCTGGCAGGACACAAATTATTCAGGGACGGATGCCGAGGCGCATTCACACGTCGGTGTCACGGAGAGTTCACAGCCGAGCTGCTCCTCTCAGGTGGACTGTGAAAGCTGGGCAGATACACGGAGGAGCCATCAGCACCTGTTTATTTGAATCAGACCGCGTGGGCGTTTGTGGTCAGTGTGCACAGACGTCAAGGAGCAGTTTTTTCTAAAGGGACAGAAAAACACGTTTTTATGCTTCAAATCAAAGATGGTTAACCTTTTTCTCCAATTATATTGCTCATTTTATATTTTTTTATCGTAATGGCTGATACAAGGCTGTCCACAAGGTGGGGAAAGGAGGAAAAGGCCCATGGTGATTCATAAAGAATAGTATGTTTTAAATGTCAGTTAAATAAATAAATACATGTATTTACTTATTTAATTAACTGTCTAATTTTATTTAATACATGTGTAATGTACATTTAGACAGATCAGCATGTTAAAGGGATGACAATAAAAATAACATTATTTCAGAGGATACATTTTCTGGTTACTTTTGTTGCTTCCCTGGTCTAAGAGAACATAGACATAACATGATATTAACTTCCACTTCCAATAAAGCCAGCAGCACAATTCCTCAAAGAATAAACACAGTGGTTCATTTGCTTAGAGCAAAGCAAAAACCCCACAAGGATCCCCCATAACACAAACCCTCTATTGCCTTATATGATCAAACCGGTATCTACAGGGATAACCTTTGAAATTAAAATAATTACACCATGGCAAAAGTTAAATAACACTGCTTTGAGAAAAGGACTCTGATTTTCTAATATCAAATAAATTTGTTGCATTTTAATTCAATTTACATAACTTGTCATTAACAGTAAATCAAGTGATTTTTCTTTAACAGGGCACAAGAGCTCATTTGAAACTGTAACCCTAAACCAGTGGTTCTCAGCTGGTTGAGTCATGGAACCCACCATCAGCTCCTCCAGGAGAATTGTGACCCACATTTTGAAGATTTTTTTTGGTCAATCAGAAGGATTTAATAAAAATAGTAGAGCTTGGGCCTAACATGGTACAAAAGGTGGAACAAAACAACGAAAAAGGACAAAATATGCATGTTTTATGGAGACTAATAGACAATTTGGCACAATTTTTTTCTCAGGCTTACATCCGCAACCCACTGAAAAGGGCTGTGCAACCTACTTTTGGGTCCCGACCCACCAGTTGAGAACCACTGGCCTAAATCATGTTGGACTCATTAAAGGGACACTATTTTTATTGCTAAAGTAGAAGAGTCCCTGCTAGTTAACGTGGCTTTTGTGGTATTTACACATCAGACATTTTTTTTGAAGCAGTTAAGCACACCTTGACTATCCGCCGCCATAATTGTCTAATTCCCTTTTTGCATGTGTGTTTTCTCCTGTCAGCATATTTGTCTTGATATCTTGTTTTTACAGCTTTTCTGATTAGCTGCATTGTAATGATTTGTACCATTTTGATTGTTCATGTGTTATTTATTTATGATATTTTTCATTTAGGATGGCCACTCGAGACACCCAGAAGGGTTTCTATGTCTTCTCCTGCACATTACTTTAACTGTTTTATGATTTCAGATGATCATGCTCTGCATTTATTGTATTTCTTGTTTTAACTTTTCCTTTTCTTTGTTCATATGCATGACTGAATACATTTAAAAAAATACAATAACGAAGAATCCCTCTCCAGGGCCTGTTTGTACACTGCATGTAGCTGCTACACCTCTGCTCTATTTGTGCCATCATGGCTTTCATGTGCTCATGTGAGGTAAATGTGCTCCGTATGTTGGCTGTATGTGTCTGCGGTCACAGCCCTGTCTTTCTTCGTGAGTTTTACCTCAATAAATCTCCCCACGAGAGACTGTAATGGTTGTATAGCTGGACTGAACTAGGGAAATTTCAGAATAAAAGTGTTTTGGTCAAATGAGGCAAGTTTATGACAAAAACAAACTTAAAAACAAACATGGCGACTGTGGAGGAGGTATTGATAATGCACCTCTTGCATAAAAGACAAAAACGGAGGCAGCGTTTCTAACCAACTCGCACAACTTTTCCTCAAAAAGTTCCGCTGTTGTTATTTCTTCTTCGTGTCTCACTAGAGCTACGTATCGGGTAGTGACAGCAACACTGCCCCCACGGTTTCCAGAGGTACTGCTCCGTTTGGCCCGTATTCGTAAGCTTTATGGAAACATGCAGAAATACGGACAAAATAAACGCGGAGCACAGACAGAAGGCTCCGTCCGTATCCGGGTCCGTATTTAACGTTGAGCATAAATGGGCCTTCATTCTGTGAATGTGGACACACATTTTTGTTAAATATAGCTATTTATTCATAATGTTCCTGTCTATTTTACCTCGTAGACAATATAGCCTTCTATATTTTTGATTCTTGGCATAGGAGACATGGGTGTCAGCCCTGATTTTTATGTGGCAAGAAGAAATGAAAATCATGTTGAGATGCAGCCGTTACGTACCCAGTCTGAACACCCAGCTGCTAGGATGAAATCTATTAAAGCACAAAATCTTTAACTTTACTCTTAGTAAAAGGCAGGTGGTCATTAGATAACATTAGATAGTTTATGTTATTCATTGATACTAGCTGTCCCTCTCAGTTAGTATTCAGCTGCTGTAATTTCAGTGTAAAGGCAGTCATATTTTGATCAAAGTAAATAATTAATCCAACCTGATGTGAGGATTGGGAGAGTTCTCTTTAGTTCAACTGTCTTTAGTTGTTTCCGGAGGCATCTGATAGCATTGATCTATTTGTTCCTCTCCCCTGTTTTTCTGATGGGATAATGTACAACAATAACATTATGCTTGTCTTATATCATCTTTTTTTCTAAATTAGGAAAAACCTAGAATAAAGCTAGTTAAAGCACAGGTGGCTACCATATAGTGTGCAGCAGTAGGAGGCCTTTTCTCTTGCCAGGTGGCGTTTCTAGAAGTGTGTGATGTCACATGAAAGCTATGACTGCTAGCTGAACTTCCTCCATATTATAGCATGTGTTTGGGGACGGTCCTTCAAAAATAACATCCACTTCAGTGGGCAAGCTTGGTTGAGTCAATCATGCCAGTGAAGAATCTATGCTGCCTTCACACACAGGAGAAATTCACATTAATGATGGGAAGTTCAGCTCTTTTCAGAGAGCCAGCTTTTTTGGCTCGGCTCCCAAAGAAGAGCCGGCTCTTTTGACTCCCGAACGGCTCTTTATTTAGGATCTTTTGTAGCCCTATATTTCACCTTAACTCACAAAAAATAATGGTTAGCGTGTTAAAAACCCTTTTGCATTCAGTGTTTTTATGAGAAGCTTTATAATTGCCAAATTTTGTGCATTTATTCTGTTACAAACCCATTCTTAGGTTTAGCATTTAAATTTCACTGGTTAGGGCTTGTATTAATGCCGAGCGGATGTAGATGTGTGTTTGCACATGTGCAGTACAGTTCCGGGACGGATCAGGTAGCGACACCTCCTTCTCTGTTTTCACATAATGGTATAATCCTTTATCCTCACATGTGATTGACCGCCATGCTGGCCAATCAAAACAAAGTTCTGACCAGAGCTGGGGCTGAGCACTGTGAGAGCTAAGTAGCGAAAGGAAAAAAAACTGGGAGCCGGCTCTTCTGATTCACTCCAAAGCATCGGCTCTCAGAGCCGCAGCTTTTGCTCATGACCCATCACTAATTCACATGCAACAATGTAGTGCATGCAATCTAGCATGATTTACATAAACAGATGTCTGCAAATGAATGAGGAAACAGGGACCAGAAACATGTGTGCTATTTGCAGTCCAAGAACAGCTGCCCGAAGTTTGAGAAGGCAGAATGTAGTGAAACTGTCTGTGTGGAGGGAAAATAAGAATGCATTGGCAGTTCAAGAGGAAGAGAAAATCTTGGACGAATGACCAAACTGCAGCAGCCGAAGCCCAGATATATTGGCAGATTCCAATTTCAGAGGCTTGATTGCCATCAGGTCACTGCTGATGTTATCTATGATTGGAGGAAATTTAATGTTGACTACTCTTTTCTCTTCCAATCCCTTATGCAAGCTGGATTAAGATGCTAATTCAACCATAACACTGACAAACATGGCTTCTTCACTGTAAAACTAACCTGTTTCTTAACTTCTAAGAGGCTTTTATTTCCTTACAGTATTTAAAATTGAGTTTAAAAGACAATGACATGTTTTTACATTGGAAATCAGTGCAGGATACACAAGGGATGACAGATTATGTTTTTCTTTTACTGTTAAGAGTTCATCCCAGTGACAGCCCAGGGGAAGAGCCTACAAAGCTTACATTTCAGCAGAGCATCCTCTGAATCATCCCCTTTCTCTTATACATGCAAATGTACGTAGGCGAGAGATTTTCTTTATACAGTATTTCGCTTAAAAGTATGGTTAGCCTGAAGGCGAATGGCAAACAAAAACCTAAGTCATATTCAGGACAGAGGTGAGCTTGCCTGATAGTTTGCTTGTTCTGGCATACTCAAAAGTATATTCAAGAGCTGCAGCCAGCCCTGGAGTGGGTAATCTGGTTGGTTTTAGGGCTGCGAGGGCCGGTACAGTTAATAGATCATATTGGCTTCACACTTGAGGTGCGGGCACAAGCACTCACAGAGATTTAAAAACTAAAAAAAATCTAAAGCATTAGAGGCTGATGTGGCCCAATACCTTTTTTATTATTTCAAGCTGAGCTTGAAGTAAACGCGTCAGGTAAAGATGACACAGGTAAGCTGGTGTTAGATTTGCAACACAAAAACGGCATATAACAGGCGTACCATACTACTGTCTAAGTTTATAAATGAATTCGATTGTGGTGTTCATTAGCCTAGCCTAGCCTAGCTTAGCCTAGCTATTTTACAACAAGAACCTATGAGGGAAAATTTGCCATGTTGCCACTCTGCAGCAGCTGCTGCCTCTCATCTAGTTTGCTGCTGACAGTAAGAGTGAAAAGTCACCAACACTGTTAAGCACAAATCATGAAAGTGAGCAGGTAGGATTTAGTTAACTTGACACGGCAGCTGGACTGTTCATCCATTGCGTGGATATTTCACATTCATCTGGGAAAGCTCTAGAAGCGTTTTGGAAGCACAGGACTTTAAAAAAATATCTAGGAAGGTGATTGGACGAATGTCCTGTCTGTCACATTCATCAGGGGCCAATCAGAGTGACAAAGCATATGACGTAGTAGCACGAATGTGCAGCTCTGCAACAAACCTACCAGTAAATGCAAGGAACTGTAGATTATGATGTGGATTAAGCGCCGCATCCAGGAGAAGACCGACATCTTCTCTGCCAAGAAGAGCATACAGTGTGGCTCTTTGCTCTTGTTTTAATGTAGAAATGTGGTCCAGTTCTGATTAAACTGCCACTATACCAATGCTGCACCTGAGCTAACAGCTCCACCAGCTCCCAATGTATATACAGACCCACACTACGCCCCCCTCCCCTCTTAACTCTTGCGGGGGGAAAGAAGGTCAGCAGAAGGGTGGAAGCATCTTTTCCGCCGTGAAAAGCTTTCAGTGCTGTTTCTCGCTCTTTATGTATAAAGGTTGTGATAAAACTGCCGCTGTAGTCCACCAAGCTAACGGCGAGTAACACAGAAATTGCTGTCTGCTCAGAGTACAACTAGACCCTGTCCGTAGTTACTGCCTTGTTCTCCTCAAATGACGCCGACTTGTCCAAACATCCTCCGGTTCACCACAAACGTTGCAGATGAGAGCTTTGCAAGATTGATTGGCCTGATGACAGTCATGGAGTCTGGCCACACCATCAGCTTTGCAAGGTTAGGCTGTAGTAGGTGTTTCTATTTATCAAGAGTACAGGCTACATCTGCCCTATTTGAAAATAGTCCAGAAAAAATGTAATGATTCTAGGCTGTTGCTAAAAAATAACAATAATGCTAGGGTTGCCTTTGTCAGTGGTTCTCAACTGGTGGGTTGGGACCCAAAGTGGTTCGCAAAGCCGTTTCCAGTGGGTCGTGAATGTGTGCCAGGAAAAAATTTGCAGCAAAATAAATTAGGATGGTTAAAAGTCCTAAGTGGACATACAAAACTATACATTTTTTAGGTTTTCTTGTGTTGACAAGTACATTTTCGTCTTTTTCTCAAGACTTCAGCTTATTAATCTCCCTTTCCTGAATAACAAAGAGAAATTGAGAAATTGCCAAATTTCTATGCTGTCTTGAGGGGAAAATGGCTAAATGTAATCTATTCATACTTGTCCTTCTGTACTTACGTGCTTTTTAAACATGCTTCTTTTGCTCTGTCTTCTTCTTCTATTTATGGTTGGAACTATAACATTTTGGATTAAATACATTTAAGCATTTGACAATTTTGAATAATTTGGATGGCGATTTGTCAAAGAAGGTGGAAGTGGGTTCTTTTGCCTGGCCAGTCGAGAACTTCTGAACTAAGTCACAGTTATGAGACACTTTTTAAACTTGATTTTATATCAGTAAGAGTGACAGGACCCAGTATGCCCAGTGCAATTGTTGCTCAGTACTACACAAAGCAAAGGTGAGGTTTTGTCCCACAGTGCAAACAACCTGAACAAATCAGTTAGCTAAAATGGACTTTTTTTTAAGTATTACAATAATATACTAAATCCACATTCATGCTTCTTCAGTAAAGTGCTGCGAACATAACTGGGCTGGTCTGAGCTGTGAAACCCCAGGGCTGAAAATGAATCCCACTCCGGCTCACAGCATTTTGTGTAATTTCCACCATGGTACAAAAGGGGGACATATCTATTCAGTACACTTACTGGGTACACATATTCAGCATGAATACAAAGACTCTCCAAGCCCACTACACCCAACTTAAGGTAATTAGAACAGGGCATCACAACACTTACCCTTTATAGGTAATAATAACAATGGTGAAGGTGATTAGATTAAAAATTAACAATTTTACATCACAGAAACCCTACGTTTAGGAGACAGGCCAACGTACTGTAGAGGCAAAGAGGTATTCATGATTTAAGATCCACGATCTTCGCAAAATCTCAGACTAAAAACTCTTTTTTATTAGAGACTTATTATCTTCTGATGTGAGAGGATGTTAACCTGACACGCCAGATGGATTTGTTTCACACATCCATCTGGAAAACCTTCAATACGAAGCTTTTGGGAAAGGGCAGAGGATTTGAAAAAAACTCGGGGTGTGATTAGATGAACGTTCTGTCTGTCACATCTTAACGGGCCAATCAGAGCAACAAAACACGTGATGTAGCCGTGACCAAGGTGCGCTTGTGCAGCTGCCCAGGAATAATGCGAACCATGGCGACTGTAGACATGTCAGTACATGACTTTGGGCATTTTTGAAAAGAAGAAAACTCTCTGCTATTCTTTGTTCTTCTTTTAACAAAGAAATGTCATCAAGTTCTGATAAAACTGGTGCATTAGCAGCATCCATGCTAATCTCTTCTCCCATAATTGCACCGGCCTCTTGTAGCTGCTTGCTTACGTCACGACTCCGCCGCGCCTGAAAGTACTGCCCCTCGTCACTGATTGGTTCAGTTACTTTCTAACCGGCCCTAAACGGTTCAGATGGGAGCTTTGCAAGATGGATTTGCCAGTGAGAAACATGGAAATGGGTGTATCTATCTGCTTTGCAAGGTCAAGAGGATGTCTGATGTCTTTTTAAGGATTTTATGAAGTTTTCTAGTGTTCAGAAAGTGTAATAAACCAGAAGGATTTCAGGGTTAGCCTGGCTGAAAGTGTCTAGTTATGTGTTAAATCGGCTGCTGAGAGGCTTTTATAATAGAGCAGTGACTGAATATATTTGTCTGTGAAACCATAATGGCAAGCAGTTTTGATAATTTTGAATTTTGATGGAAAATTACCCACATTGAGTGATTTCACCAGTTGTTCAGAAGTATAATCATGTATTTTAACTTTAAAACACCATTCTATTTGTGTGCTTTATAACTAAAAGAGAAAAAAAACTACAGATCTATCAAACACCAGCTCTAGTATGAAACCAAAACTGCAGATATGCGACAGTGAACGTTTCAACAGCATTAAAGCAGTCTCCACATGTGTATCACTCCTAGCAGATATAGATTTTGTTTTTTCTTCACGTATTCAGGAAAACAGACTTTAAGCCTCCGTGTCATATCCCAGCTCTGCAACTTTGCCTGTGTGACAGCCTCCTGCCTCTAGGGCCCACTACTGTTTTGTGTGTTCCCCTTTACTGGCGTTTGTCTGTCCCTGCAGGCTTGGTAGGAGGTGCGTGCTGCAGCTGGGCGGATCCCCCAGGTGCATAAGAGCTGGCATTCACGTCTCTTCACTCTCTGCTCTGCTCTACCCTGCGCTGCTGCGGCTCTGCTCTGCAGTGCTGCGATTCCTCGTGCATGTTATAAATTTGGTTTAGTTATATCATGTGTTAGTTTGGTTATCATTTCATTCAGTTGTTAATCTTTTAACTTATATTTGTAATAAAATCATTTCGTTTTTAGTTAAAACCGCACGTCCCCTCGTTTTTTGTCATGGCTCTGAGCCGGGTCATGACAAAATGGGGGCTCGTGGACTTGTTTCACCTTCATGCACCGGTAAGTCGTTCATTCATTCGGTTTGTGAATGAGCTCGGAAAGTTGTGAATGGAATGACGTCATTGTGCTTACTACGGAGAGGCGTGGAAACCCGGAAACCGTGATGGCTTTGTTTGAAATGTTTGGCGCCTTGCGCGGAGAGGTGGAGTAGTTTGAAAATGAATCCGTTTAATGTTTAAAAATAATCCTTTTGATAACTTATATTTACCGTAGCTGCTTTACATTAAAGTAAGTTTGTTGTTTTTTGAGCACCCTGATAAGTTTAGCAAGCAGCGGGCAAGCAGGACTTGTCACTGTTATTTTGATTCCTCTTTTTTTTTTATTTTAGTTGGCAAATCCTGAGGAGAAGCACGCCAGGCTCGGGTTATTTCAATCGGCTGTGTCCGTGGTCGGGGGTGATATTTCGGGTCTGGTGACGTTTCGAGCTCGGCTGGCCATCGAAGACGTCTATTTGAGGCTTGAGTTAGATCTGTGGGTAGGCAGTCAGGGTTTGTGGTGTCTCAAACTTTTCCGTCTGTCAGAGTTGGGGGGAAATAAAGCAGCTCAGTAAGTATTCTTTGGTGTTTGATGTCACTTTGTTGTGCACGAGGTTTCTGGTAGGTAAATTCTGTTAATCTTTGATTTGGATCGCAGTAAAAAGAAATCAAAATGTCTGGTATTTCTGAGTTTGTTAAAGCTCCCTCTGAGGACTTTTTGAATAAATGCACCAAGGAGCAACTGTAAAAAAATGCAGAGCATTATGAAATTGAAATATCTGACAAGAAGTTAAAGGACACTATAAAGAGTATTTTGAAAGCAAATTTAGATGAGATGGGTGTGTTGGCTGCAGAGTCTTTCAGTCCTACGGGTGCTGGTTTTTCGCCACCTTTTATTGCAGCATCTAATTTAACTTTTGAGCAGCAAAAAGAAATACTGATGTTGCAACTAGAGCATGATAAAATAAAACAAAGAGCACAGGAATTAGAAATTGAAAAGCAATTGGCTGTTGAAAAAATGTGCTTTCAAACTGAGCAGGCAAAGCTCCAGCTTCAGCAGAACAAGCTGGATTTAACCGAAAGCTTAAAAAGTAAAATTGGGGACGGCTCTTTTGATTTGGATGCGTCTTCGTGTTTTCTGTTTTGATGTTTCAGGCAATCTTAGGTTATTGCCTAAATTTAATAAACAAAGACCCGGAGAGTTTTTTCTCATTTTTTGAGCGTGTTGCGGAGACTAGGAAGTGGCCTGAGTTTGCTCGGACCTTAATGTTGCAGTGCGCGCTGACTGGCAGAGCGCAGGAAGCCTACTCAGCTCTGTCCGCGTCAGACAGCCAAAATTATTGCCTTGTAAAGTCTGCTGTGTTAAAAGCTTATGAGCTTGTGCCTGAAGCTTATCGCCAACGCTTTCGTACATGGAAAAAAGCTGATAAACGCATCTTGAGTTCGCTCGTGATCTAACTGGACACTTTACGCGCTGGTGTTCCGCGTTTAAAATTGAAACTTGATGATCTGCGTAATTTAATAGTGTTGGCGCAGTTTAAAAATTCAATTCCTGAGAACATCGCACAGCATATTAGTGATCACAAGGTAAAAAATGTAAATGAAGCAGCTGCCCTGGCTGATGATTACGTGTTGACGCACAGACGATCTTTTGGTGAGTTGCGCACTCACAGTGCCAGTTTTAGTGAGCGTGCAGATGCAGGTGTGGTAAGTTATTCTGTTCCTTTTGTTAAGTCTGACTTTAGAGAGCACAATACGAGAAAGTCAGATAAGGTCTGTAACTACTGTCACAAGAAAGGACATTTTAAAGCTGATTGTTTTGCACTTAAAAGGATACTTCAACATTTTGGCAAGTTCGCCCATTGCCATAATCCCTATAGTCTTAGTAATAGGTTTGTTACCTTCAGTTGTCGGTGCAAGCTGTTTTTAGATTGCCGCTGCCGAGTTCGGAGCTGCTGTGCCAACTCAATTTAAGCAGACGGTATTCTGGCTTTCCCTCATCAAACTCATCAAATACACAATCCAACAACTCCAAAACACTCTCGTGGACACATTGTGAAGTTTTCTCCATTTGTGAATAATGACTCTCACCATGGTTGCTCATCTTATGCCAAATTATCCAGATTACTAAAAAGAGCCATAATTCCCATCACTAACTGCTGGATTTTACTCCTGAGTGACTGGCCAGGTCCACCCAGGTGAAACGGAGACGCACCCACCTGCAACCTGCAAAGAGACAGAAGAGGCAACACACAAGAGCAGGCAGCCCTGCTGGTAGGAGGCTATCACTGGAAACTAGAACACCAGACAGTCTTAATGAGGATCCTGATCTTTTTTTCTTTTTTTCCTGCAGCTTTTTCTTTCTCTTATTTGTTTTCACAGCCCCTTTGTTCTCTTGCTTTGTTAGGTTCCTTTTAACAATATTTAAATTATGTAAGTAACAGAGCTTTAGTGCTGCTTCTTTTAACATAATTTTGCATGTATGATGTTTTCTTGTGATCTGCTTCAGGTCAGCTAGCATTTTTTCCCATACTCTTATTTTCATGGCCCAGGGTGCCTAAAGAGAAGCTCTGAGCTTTAAAGGTGTTTCCATACGTGCATTTTAACATCCTCTTTGATTTCCCTGTGTGTGCTGTTATGAAGCTTCATCATGACCTCCATTAATGTTTCCTTTGTTTACACAGAAGCATCACTTAGAATGAAAGAGCAGCAGAAGGAAAGGGTCTGTTTCATTCTGCTCTCTTTACCTGAGGCAGCTTAACGTCCACAGTTAGAGTTTTCTACAAACCTAAAACAAATTTAACGTTCTTTTTCTGACTTTAATGGATGAATGACAGCCCACATAAAAATCAAATAACTCAAATAACTTTAAATGAGTGAAGGCATTGGCAGGCTCTAATTATTTTCTGGAACTTTGTTCCTGTCATACTTTGAAAAGTTCTCCATCAATTAATGAGTTGATAAGCTCCATTTGGAGTACTTTAATTTCTGCTAACGTTATCTTGATATGTGAGGATTTAAGTGACTCAGCCATCGCCACTGAGGATTATTTTTTAATTAAACATTGGACAGAAAAAGACAAATTGCAGCATGTAATGATTCCTGCATTTATGAATAAGTGCACAATCACAAGATGTGCACTAAAAAGAAGCAGAGGAGCAGTTTACTGATGAGACTTTTTGAGACTAATTTTAGAAACGAGCAGATTTAATCGAGGTAAGAGCTCTTGTAGTTCTACAGCTGAATGCCACTTCAAATTGTTGTGATTTGTTTTGTAGTTGAGAGAACAATCTCTCTCTAATCAAGTGGATTATGGTCTGCAGGAGTCAGTTTCATGGAAAATGAGAGCCACGTGAAACTCAGTTTCCCTTCGCATTAGACGCTAACATTGACATTTCTTTCAACTTTAAGGAGAAAATATTAAGATTTGTAGACTTTAAATGAATTAAATTAAGTGTACTTCCCTACTTTGAATACCATAGTTACCATAGTTACACTTACCATAGTTTTGTTCAGTGCAAAACATGCTTGTGTTTGTTTTTTTTCTGCACAATCTCTCTTGAACACCAACACCTCATAGCAGCTGTCACACCTCTGACAGTTTCTGGTTCCTTAGGCTTGGTCCTCAGGCCTTTTTAACACATGCAAATGCTGTTTAGGCCTTGGAAAACATACTTTAGTCAAGGCCTCTCTGGGTAAAAATTTTTATAAACATATTTTATCTGTAGACCTGAAAAACAGAGTCTTGTAATGGCACTCTCTGACCCAGTTGCTGCCCTGTTTGATGTCACTGGTGAATGACCTGATTGTTTTGTTTACATGTCAGCAGATGTTAAACTAATGCCATTGCTAACTGGACTTTCTGCTATTCCTACATGCACACTTAGTTACTTTCTACCAAATGCTAAGGAATGGAAAAGCTTCAATTGACTATTGCTGCTGCTTCATTTAACACTCTAAAGACAAATCCCCACTGCCAAATTTGGCGTTTTTGATGAAAAATCTTCATTTCAAGGGCCATGTAGCCCTTGGCCCTTAGCCCTACCCCTCAATTTAAAAGAGAATTGGGACACCACTTCACCTGACGCGAACGCGCAAAACCACGGGGTAGGGCTAAGATAAGGGCTAAGGGGCAGAAATGAGTTCAACAGTGGCTTTCTCTTCGCCAATCTCTGATATAGCTTTGACTGGTTCAAAACCCGGGCAGTAGTTGTATGCAGAGTGTCTCTAATCTCAGCTGTTGAAGCTTGTAACTCCTGATGTAGGCAGATTTACACATGTGCCATATTTCTTCCATTTCTTGATGGTAAATGTAACTATCCATCCCCTTGTACTTTTCAGTAACCTTTTCTCCGGGCTGCTTGGAGTGTTCTTTTGTCTTCATGGTGTAATGGTAGCCAGGAATACTGATAAACCAGTAACTGAACCTTCCAGACACGGGTGTCTTTATACTACAATCACTTGAGACAGATTCACTGGACTCAGGTGATCCCCATTTCACTATCTGGTAGACTGCTAGCACCAGTTGGCTGGACTTCTGTTGATCTAGGTAAGTCACTTTAAAGGGGGTGAACATTTACACAGCCCCTTATTTTACCTTACATATTTTTGAATAATTCACATGTGCTCATAGAAATCTATTTTCATTTTGACATTAAAGAGGTTATTTTATAATTTCTTGTTCAAAAAAACCCAAATTATATTGACCATGATAATTGAATATATGAAATGATAACATTAATTTCTTGTCCCACCTTTTTGACCTTGCACTGGTTGGCCAGTTATAATAGAAACATCTTATTTTGCGGGCGGGATTCATCTGTACCACAAGCCGGATTTGGCCCCTGGGCCTCGAGTTTGACATCCCTTCTTTAAAATGACTGAAACGTGATGAATACTACTAAACATTTGAATCTAAAAACAATATCTAGAATAGCTGCCAAGTTTACCATACTCACTTCCACTAGCGATGAGTCCAACAAGGGGTGGTTTCATCCACAAACTTGTGCAGCTTGATGAACTGGTGTGTAAAAGTAACGCTGTTAGCAAGGGCCACGAGAAGAGGAGCAAAGAAGGAGGAACACTGCCATGAGCTGGGCCAGTAGCGATGGTCATGCTGTCACATACAGTACATGTTTCCCCTGCTTCAACTGCTGCAGGAAGTCTGAGATCCCGCAGCTGGAGCCAGGACCATGAAGCTGGGAAACTTGTCCTGTAGCAGAGCTAGGATTACTGTATTAAAAGCAGAGCCAAAATCCACAGAATCAACACTTTCCATCAATAAAGGGTTGAATGACATTCAAGTCAGCATGTCCTGTGGCTCTAGTCAGTAATCTATATGAGACCAAGGGCTGACAGAATGGGTGTTTCTGTTTTTCAGTCAAGAATCATCCCTTCATTCATACGCAGTCTGATCAGCACCACACTCACTGTTGATTCCATTAGAGAGCATTCAGACCGAGTCTGAATGAAATTTACATGCAATCTCCCCAACTGAATGGAGAAAATGGTGAGAAAACAGCACTGATGTTGGAGCACCAGTAGAAACACATGAAAAAAGAAATAGAAAGTCTCAGTTCTTTGTAAATCTGTGTGTTATTACAGGGACAAAAACAGCTGATCAAACACCTGGGGAGCAAATATCAATCATATTTACCTGCATTTCATCTGGATCTGTCCTGAACCTCCCATTGAGGCACTAAACTTTGAAAACAAGCTCATTATGAGTCCTTTTGTTTAAATCCTGCTGCTTTAGTCATATTTTTGTGTGATTCAGAACAAAACAAAGATGTGACAAAATGAACTACAGGCCATAAATTATACTGACACGTAAACTCAGCCTAATACCAAAGCCATCCATCTGAACAGGAGACAACAATGAGCTGTCTGTCCCTTCTGGCCCACAATGACTCACTCATCACTTCACATCCATCCAACGCAAAGATGACAAATGTGTTGACAATGACCTCTCATGTGCTGCAAACTCTTTTCCACATCAGGTTCCCTCTGAAGTCACCAAATTTTCATTAAAAAGGTAGGCAGAATGCAGTGGTTATGGTAATGAAAGCACAGTCTGACTACTTCAACAGAAAAAGTTAGACATGACCATAATAAAACTTTGTAAAAACTAAAGCAAGCATGGCTCAAATGCAGACCTGGACACACATCTGTTCACCCATTAATTGTTAAATATCACAGTTTTAACCCTTTGGGTGCCACAGTTTTTCAAGAAAATATTCAATTTTAATATCAAGATTTCAAAAGGCTGAAGCTTGAAAGTGGTTAGAGATAAAGGCATACTGTAAATGAGAAATGAGAAAAATCTTCAGTATGACCCAAACTTTGTGATGGAAGTAAATTCACTCATCTAATTTGCATATTCTGATGTCACCAGGTGGCCTCCACCACCACAGCTTCTACCACGTCTGCCCCTACCTCCGCAGTGTTTTTTTATTCGCGCTACCTCCATCAATATTCGTGTTTTGACCACCCATGCAACCCCCACCATGTCCCCACCCCGGCTACAGTGAGGAAAAGCATCGGCTTCGGTATGTGCTGCTTGTGGACTCTCATGGCGCACAGACTCGTGGTGGCTGCTCACAGATGCACGGCAGTGTCGGTCTCACTGGACGACCAAACGTCATGTATTGACAAGCCCTGAAACCCCCACCATGTCCTCTCATCTGCATTCGCTGATTACTCCCACCCTGGCCACGGTGAGGAAAAACATTGGCTTCAGTATGTGCTGCTAGTGGACTCTCATGGCGCATGGAGTTGCTGTGGCTCCGACGCACCAGCAGTCTCAGTCTCACTGGATGACTAAACGTCATCATCAGAGGGGTAAATAATTGTCAGTTCCTCCCAGCATTGTGAGTATTCTCGCTACAATTTGCTGTCTTTCTCTCTTTTACACACCGACTACAACCACTTCTACCACTTCCTCGTTTCCTTGACTGGCGGTGCGTCTTCAAACTCTCTCTCTCCAAAACTTAGAATAGAAACACGCCCACAAATGCTGCTGGGATTAAAGTTACTCATGTCCGCCATCTCCTGGTGTAAAGTAGTAACAAAATTAGGCACCATATTTGCAGCTGTGGCCTGTTTAATTCAGCAATGTTCCCTGTTGTAATTTTGCAGCTTTGGCACTTAAAGAGTTAACTTTTCACATGTAAGTTTATTTGAGTATTAGCTATAAAAACTTCCGCTGAAACATGCAAATATTCACCCTGATGGATTTACCTTTTAAACAATAATGAGGTTGACATCCTGGTCAGATGCAATGTTTTCTAAGACTCAGCGTGTTTCATTATAGAGTCATTGTTGCAAAACTCAAGAGCACATTGTAAGGATTAACTTGCTGAGCCCTCAGCTATTTTCAACCTCTTTGTCTGGCCTGGGCTTACTGTATTTAAAAACTTGTAAAACACCAACCCTGTGGTGCGCAGTCAAGCTTTTAACATGCTTTTTTCACAACAACCCTGGTTTTAAGAATATGTTGCATTAAATTTAAAAAATAAAAGTTCTGGGCCTATAAAGGCGAAAGACAAAACTACATAGAAATTAAAATGCATAGACATTTATGTGTGGCACAGTAAACAATAATGACAAAGGTACTATTTGCATGGGAGGAAAAGAGATTTACACGCACATCCAACCAAAGTGGGCAGGTGCTAAGCTGCAAATGAGACAAAGGGTGAACAGTAAAACGTCTCTTACACTGCAGGGCTCAGCAGCAACGCTCCAAACATTACTACTTGGGTGCAATAAATAATATTTTTGGAGCCCTGCGGTGTGCTAGACATTTTTCTGTTCCCTATTTGCATGGGACTAATATTACCTGTGGACCTCTGATAATTTACGCACCTGACGTCAGTGTCAGGTGCAGTGCATTTACCGGGATAAGTGAAGTCTGTAAAATACCTGACTTTTTTTTTTTTTTTTAAGATTTATTTTGGGCATTTTTGTGCCTGTATTTGACAAAGGAGGACAGTGGATAGAGTCGGAAACAGGGACAAGAGCAGGGGAGAGACTTGTGGTAAAGGGCCTCAGGCCGGATTCGAACCCCGGCCGTCCATGTAAATAGGGCACGCCTTAAACCACCTAGGTCACCAGCGCCCAAATTTACAGACATTTTTAAAGGAAAACATCCCTGCAGCAATGAAAATGCAAAAATGATAGAATTTTTATTTCCCAAAGGGTCATACAAAAAGTGCAGTGCTGTGTAAGTCGTGTTCTGCTGGTGATATTTGCTTGCATTTGTTCTATACATACTGTTAACCAGCGTTTTTCCAATTGTCAACATGCCCTTAAATGTCTGTCTCCCAATACATACTGAATACAATAAAAATAGTTCAAGAGCAATGAATTAATTGTAGCATGAAACACAATATGAGGGAGCAACAAGCATTATGCTATAAAGGAAGAGGCTGGGGTGGAGGAGATTAGACTTTGCCAGCAGCCCTAGTTTTATGCATCAGCATCAATGCAAGCAGGGATTAGAGAAAAGTACATCACATTTAAATACAAAGCTGTTGAGCGAAAGAGGTTGCTTCTGCTCACTGGTGAAACAGCTAATCACTGACAATGCTCTAAACATACTTCACTTTTGGATTTTTGGTTAAATCAACCAATAGGAAACAGGTATAGGATCAACCAATCATGTTTGCTGTGCTCATTGTTGCTGTACTGTTCTGATTTTGCACATTCATCATTTCAGACAACTTCTAAGCCCTATAACGCCTACTCAGTTCCTCCTCGATCCATTTTTGTTTTAAAAAGTAGAGTAATTATTCAGCTATTAATGCTGGATTCACTGTTTTTACTATCATTTACAAATTTTAAATGATTACTGTTAAAGTTTTATGTTGTTTTTTGGCTTTCAGGCTCTCCAAGCATCAAAATGCTTTCAAGTTTTGCAATAATGACTCCACAGTTTATATGTTAATCATGTTTTGTTGGAGTCAAGACCTCCTTATCTGAGACTGAGAGAATAACAACACTTTAATGGATGGAGACAGAGTCAAGAACAAGACTAGAATTTAAAGAGAATGATACAACATCTTAAGATAAGAGCAAGGCTGACCAATCTCTGAGATACAAGACTATAAAATGACCAAGATAAATGTGGGAGGAGACCAAATGATAGCCAAGATAAGAGTCTACTTCAAACGAAAAACAACAGGCCTAGACCAAGGCAAAGACAGACCAGGACAGGTTTCATAATAGTGCAGACGAGAAGTCACGCTGTTCACAACTAACTCCTATATTCTATTTTTTAATCATAAACATTGTCTACAAAAGCACAGAACAGTAATTGCAACATGAAACCTCCAAGTTCACACTGCCATTTTTAGCTAAGTTTTGATATAAAGCGTTGATCTTTATTTTGAAATCAGGCAATTCTTTACTTGTCATCAGTTATTGTGGTATCTGGTGTTGATTCATGTTTAGCCCTATAGATTTAGTCAGCAAGCCATTCTAAAAATACGCCATGCTTTTTATAGCAGTGAGTGTTGAACATTGTGCATCGGCTTTATTTAGCCTCATAACTTTGGGGCCCACTTTGGGAACCTCTTCTATAGGCATATTTCTCTTCTTTCACCTCCTCTATGGATATACGGGGCCATATCATAGGCCTAATTTGTTGGAAGAAGCAGGCACAGGATCTTAGCACACAGCTCGTCTTTCCTGTTTTTCCCCTGACACCCTTGTCATTGGCAAATTCACTTACACTCCCTTTAGCTTCCTGATGCGTGTTTGTCTTAATAAAAAGGAGTGACAACACAAAATTGGTACATTCCTAGCCTGAGAAAGCAGAAAGCCACTGCACCTTAGACCAACTAAATCCTGATCTTAAGTCTGAAGACTTCGCCACAGTGTTCTTGATTGTGAAAGGTGAATTAGAAAGATGGACATGCAAACTAAAATTCCCACTAAAACATTGAGATATTGTGCAAAATATGAATTAAAAACTGAATGCAGTGATTATCTATTCTCAGTTAAATACAGCACAAAGACAAGATATTCACTAATCAAACAGGTAAACTTTTTTTTTTTTTTTTTTAAATGAATGGCCTAAGTTCGAGCAGGAAGACTGTTTCATTTTAATTCACCCTTTCATTCATAAGTCTCCACTCACTCACCTGTCCCCCCTTTTCCCATACCTGTCCCTGCTCTAATAATCATCAGTGGGCATCTACCCACTTTGGCTTTGAGCCAGTCCCTTTCAGCCACGACCTCTCTCACTCAATCATCCTGCTGCTGTCATATTTTAAAATCTGTCCTCTTTCCTTCACAGTCAGTCTGTTGTTTGAGTGGATCACTGCATTATTTTATTTTGGAAATAATGCCCATTGAGTCATTCCAAGCTAAAGGACAGAAGGACCATCCAGATGGTGATCAACACAAAGTTCAAATGCCAGCATCTATGACTGCGTTTACATGGACTTGAGTATCCCGGTTTCTATCTGGTTTTTGAGTATCCCGGTGTCTGTTTGTGCATGTATACATCTACAGAAACTGGGATATTACAGTGTCCTGGTTCTGAGAAACCCGGTTTTGCTACCTGGAGAACTCCAAAAGAAACCAGGATACTGTGCCATGTATACGCAGTATCCCATTTACTGGCTACTGTAGACCACCTGCACAGGCGCAACTTTGATTTAACTTAATTTAACTTCAGATACTGTAAATACTGCATCTGTGTGGCAGAAGAACAGCTGATCCATGCTGCCCAGAGAGAGTGACAGCTTAGCGGATGTGTCTGCAGCGGATCAGTCTGTGAATTGACAGCAGTTTTGTGTCGAAACACGCTTATATTTAGATAAAAGATGAACTGAACAGTGTTATTTTTCAGCAATGAGTGAAACGTGAGCATATTTTACTCTGGAGACAGAGAATGACTGCTAATGCCATGAGTTACTGAGAATTAGAGCTCTGTGAGATAAAGATGGAAAGACGGCACTCGGTAATCATCCTGCACAGTTTGTCATCAGTTCCCAGCCCTGCAATTTAGAAACAATGACTCCTCCAGTGTACTTTACAAAGTAAAAGCTTAACCCTTTTAAAGGCCCACTTTGAGCTGCCCCCGTTTTCACAGACTTTTATTTTGAAGTTGTTTCCTGGACAGTGAAGTCAGTCAACTGCAAATAATATACCCAACCTGTACATAACTGTAAATACTATTTACTATACTATAATTTGTAAGTTGACGTCCTTATATTCCATATTTTTGTATTTATTAGTGCTCTTGCAACACTACTCTTATTTGTACTCTATTTCTATTGTGTTTCTGTCGCCAATGGCCTGCTTTGTCGAAGATACTTTTTGCTGCTGTAAATTGGAATTTCCCCTTGTGGGACTAATAAAGGAATATCTTATCTTATCTCCGCTCTTTCTTGGCATGTCTGCCAAACTTTCGTATTGCTTAATAATAATTCGAATTGCCTAATAGTGATAATAATTTAAAATATCTAGTTATATGAAACTTATTCATCTGAGATCTCTCTTTCACTCCTTGTCATCCTCTCAGTCTCTTTTTTTTCTGCACATGCTTTATTACCTGTTAGCAAATGTTCTTAATATAAACGAGATTGTGTTTTCTCCCGTTGTTGGAATGAGGTTGATATCATTTCTGCAACGTGATGCATTTAACTGTGTAAAAGTGATCAGAAAAGTGATCAGAAACTGGGATACTAGTTTTTCTCATGTACACAAGGATATAAATAACCGGGTGTCTCTGTGCACATGTAAACACAGTATTCCAAATATGATAAAAACCAGTATATGACTCATAACCAGGATACTCAAGTCCATGTAAACACAGTCATTGATTGAGTGTAGGTGTTTTAGTGCCGTTGCATGGCTAGCTTTCACATTTGTGAAGGCAGCATTAATACTGGGAGGTACGCACATGTTATGGAGCATTTTTCTTCCAACCAAATGACATTTATAGGGACATCCCTGTTTATTTCAGGTAGACAATGCCTAAGCCTGCCTGAGTTACAACAGCATGGCTTCACAATGAAAGAGTGCAAGTACCAGAGTGGCCTGCATACACTTTAGACCTCTCCTACTGAAATGTATGGTGAACTATGAAGAGCAAAATATGAAAACAGAAACTGCACACTGTTGAGCAACTTAAGATGAAATTAATTCCACTGTCAGAACTGTTGTCTGACCCCAGATGCTTACAGAGTGTTATCATATGAAACAGTGATGTAACATGATGGTAAACATGCTGCTGTCCTGCGTTCCATGCGCCAGGATAGTGCACTGTGTAGACAACAAAATGTAGATGGGCATGCCCAAAGTCACTTAATACACATTTTAGACAAAGTCCTTTAAACCATCAAAATCTAGGGCCTACTGTGTATTCTGTATCTATGTTAGTACAAAGTGTGACATCAGAACAGATTGCAGTAGAATAACAAGATGTGCTGTTAATGCTGTTAATGTACATGTGTTTCTTATTAACTGTTCTTTTACAGCCAGTATAGTCTTACCCTGCATAATCTTCTCAACATGTTTTTCCATAACTGACAGAGGCAGAAAACATCCAATTATCATCAAACATTTAATTATCAGATCTTAGATCATGGCGCTCTGATTGCTTGTTCCCTTGGTAGATGAAGGTTGTAGACCCACGCTTGGTGGAAAAACAGATGTGATAGAATATAGGAGACAGGAGGAAGGAGGTGGTGAGTAATCCTGTCAAATGAACCTATAGACCATGACAAGAGCTTGTGAAAAATAGTAACTATGATTCATAAATGAATAAAACAAGGACTCATTATACAAACGTGTGAAAAAGGACCTGTGCAGGAATAAGATGAGACAGAAGAGACAGGATGAGGTTGACAACTTGAGAAAGCACATTAAAGGGATAGTGCAGCATTTGTAAAGCAGGGTTTGTCAGGTGTTTTGGTGTTGGACAGGAAGTATATTAGCCACAGGACTGTGACCTTTGTTCTGTAAAGCCATGGGTCCGTTTATTCTGTGCATTTTCACTAATTTTAATGAATATCGAGCTAAAATAACAACTTTGTGGTAAACAGTGTTGGGCAAGTTACTCCTAAAAAATGTTGTGAGCTAAGCTGCTAGCTACAATGTAAAAACTCAGCTTCAGTACGCAGAAATGTAGCAAGCTGAGCTAGTGCAACATTACAAAGCTACACTACTTTGAAGCTATTTACAATTATGATTTTTTAAATTGACTTTAGTAAAGCATAACAGATATTTTATTAAGGCATATTTTTAATGCTGTGTTAGATAATTACCTACTTTTGCCCAGCAATTTAAAATTATTTAAGTTAACCCTGACTTTTTTCTAACACCAAAGAGGTGACTATGTGTAGCCTATGCACTCTTTGATATAATAAAGTATTTAATTCCATTTTGAGCCATTCCAGGGGTCTTCCAACTAGTAATCCTGTCCCACTTCAGATTTTGTGTAGGTCTTGAAACACCTTGTAAAAAGACATTTCTTTAGCTCTTTACTAACCCAAAGGCCATGGCAGTGATGGTTTGTCAAATTTTGATGTCTTGCCACTGGACATGAAGTGTACCATTATACAATCATATCAGGTCAAAAAAGCCTTGAAATATGGTTGTTTGGTTACAGACCTCCTCTGAATATTTTGAAAGCTAAGATCAACCCTTAGAGCTCTCTATTTTTTAATCATTGTATCTCGTCGTAAAAGTGTGGTAAAACATCAACCCTGTGGTACACAGACAAGCACTAACCATCACTTTTTTCAGGACAACCTGGGCTTTAAGAACATGTGTTTTGCAGCAATGTCATTTGAATTTCAAAAAAGTTATGGGATTTGAAAGACAAAAGAAAAAATGACAGAAACAAAGATTTTATGCATTAAACACAGTGAACAATAATTCTGTTACAAAAAGTCTTCAAAAGCTAGGGGAAAGTATGATGACATTGAGAAACCTGTCCCCTCTGATTGTTTTGTCACTGTTATCCTTAAACTTACCAGTAATGAAATCGTTTTCAAATTATCAACATATGCCATTAAATTAATTACCATGTGGTGGCACAGGGGTAAGCACTGTTGCCTCACAGCAAGAAAGTTCTTCGTTCCACTCCCAGTCAGAGATTCTATGTTCTCCATGTGCATGCATTGTTTCTCTCCAGGCGCTCCGGCTTACTCCCACCAACAAAGACATACTCAGCAGGTTAATTGGTGATGCTAAACTGCCCGTAGGTGTGAGTGTGAGCGTGCCTGGTTGTCTTTCTCTATATGTCAGCTCTGTGATTGACTGGCAACCATTCCAGAGTGTACCCCGCTTTGAGGCTTCAACCCCACCAGACATGCCAATCAATCAGCACTTCCAGCCTCATCCAACCCGCGCCTCCTGCATCAACTTTCACGAGCCAATCACAGCCCGGTTTGCTGACACATACCGGTAGTTTGTTCAAAGAAGTTAGCTGACACAGCAGCATGTCCAACGACCGAAATTATCTGGAAGCTTGCATTACAAGAACAACTGCAAATGAAGGACTTCTGAAGCAAAGAAAAAGTTTTGAGTTTATTTTCAGTGAATGTGGGTGGAAATCCTGATGGCTCAAACCCCACAGGTCCAGACGTGGCAGCAAGTTTAGCTAACCACTGGGCAGATCCTGCTGTCTAACCCATGGCATGATCACAGACATCGAACATCACTGGCCAGTCAAACTCAGCGAGAAGCAACATCACCAGATTATGATCTAACCTCTCTTTAAAACCACCATCAAGTCCAGGAACGTCTTGAGCTGTTAAAATGAAACGCTGCATGAAAAACCTGATTATCGACTCCTGAACGGCTGCTGCAGCAAGATCATAACTGTTTCTATAGCGTGCAGTTTTTCATCTTTCAGACTGGTTCAGAAATCACCATGTCAGTAGTTTAATGGAACTTACGAGACATAACGAACTTTCTATTAACTGTACAGAGGACTAACTGGCTCAGAAAACTGAAAACAATGCTCCATGAGGGCGTGATAGCTGTCTGAGTAAATATCTAAAGGTAGGCGTCATTTCACCTGTGATCATCTGTGATAAAACTAGAATTATATTCTGCAATCATGAATGTTTGGGAGTATAGAGGTGATCCTACTGCACAGAGCTGCTGTCTGTGTTTTCCCACACCTGCTGTTTAAGTTTAAATGAAGTTATTAGAGTTATTTTGCATAGCTGTTGTTTTTCTGTGTGTTATTCTTACATGCAGCGACAGGCCTGCATGTTAACTCATGCAGACTATAATATTGATGACAATTTCAGCACCTTTGTGATGCAGAAGCCTGTTTGCATTTTGCTTTTGATGTGCTGTCGTCGTTTCTTGTGCAGCTTTATTTCGTCATGCTTCGCGGACATTGGTGCTGCTCATTATTGTTGGCAGGAATAAAGAAATATATGTATTTTTTATTGTTGTTAAAAGCTTTCCTATATATAAGAGTTCGGCCAATTTGACCTGACTTTTAATAGGCCTAGATTGAGAGAGAGAGAGAGTATGAGTGTGAGAGAGAGAGAGCGTACATTACGCACTTAACAGGAGGACAAATAGGAGATAAAACCATCATTTGAAATGCATGTGTCATCTTCTTTTTAACAGTGTGTTACTATAATCTCTGGTAAACCTATTATGCGCAATGCACGTAAGTCCTCTGTCTGAGGCGAAAATTCCAGTACTGAAATGTTCTAATTTATTACTCATTTAACTGTTAAACAAAATGGATTCTCTATAGCTTATATGCAACAACAACCTATTCACAATGAAGATTCCAGTAGTTGTGGCTTTAATAGATGTAGAGTTTATAATAAGAGAGCAGTGATCATCCATGTAGACCAGCGGATCCGTGTGCAGCTACCGCATGTTAGAGTGCTTTTTTAAGGCAGCACTGGTCTGTTAAAACACTGAATTCTACTGTGCTGCACTATTCACTGGTAAACTGATTCTTTTTTATCACCTCTCAGTCTTTTTCTGTGAGCAGTGCTGTTGCTTTCTCTCTTGTGGTGGGTTGGCATGGGAGGAGGAGCTGACTTTTTCATACCGTTGAATATAAAAAGAAATACAAGGGCCCACTTAAGTTGAGCTGTGTGTGTGTGTGTGTGTGTGTGTGGGGGGGGGGTTGCATTATGCTTGAGACATTTCTATGGCTAGGCAGAAGTCCATTAGCTTGACTTGGTAGGGTTGGGTGTCTCTCACCACCATTGTGTTGTTCTTCTTAATGCCCAATGTATAACCCCTACATTCCTCAAAGCTTTCAGTGCTGTGGCCAGCTGTGTGATGATGGTCCTCATGTCGCTGAGCAGAAAAGGTTGAGAATGGCAGCAATACCTTCAAAGGAGTACAACTCAGTGGTAAAAGAAATTCCCTTGGGATTAATTAATCTAATGAGAAGTCACTCATCATTTCATGTTGGAAATATTCCAGAGACTACATCCTCGTTACTTCTAGATGGTAGTGACATGCATGACAAAAAATGTAATAACAAACATACACGTCAAATAATAATTAAAAAAAAAAAAAAAAAATCATGTTTTTTTCCGAGAGGATAATTTTATTGGAATAGTCACATAGTAGGCATTGATTAGAAAAAACATGGCTTTTACCTCATAAATACTGTATTTCTAACAAAGTCAAAGAAAATCAATTCAAAATTCTTCTTAAAATATACACTGTCAATTCGTTAATCTGCACATATGTGTATGTGGACAATAAATGTGCATTTTGTGGACAAGCTGATGAAACACTTGACCGTCAGTGTTTCCACTGCAATGTAACTAAACAATTTTGGTCAAATATGAGTTCTCTTTTTTCTGCTTACGCTAACATTTAACATAAATGTTCTCTGAAAAAAATTTGTTATTATGAGAACAAGAGCAACAAATGCCTTTGTTACACTATTAATTATTACTTTATGTTGTTGGGAAAATTTTGTTATTCACAAGCAAAGGTTTTTAGGCTTTAGAACACTTTCTCCTCACTTTCTGGACGAATTTAAGTCCCCCTACAACTCTCTGTCACTAATAGAGAATAGAAAAAGCATGACTTTATTTAGAAAATTTCAAAAATGTCTTTGGTGAAAACCCTGATGTTTAATGAAATCTGACACACTTTTATTATATCCCTCGACATTTCAAGCATTAAAGAGTAATATATAACTGATTAAATTGAGATATTTACAATACATATTTATTTATTCTCATCCTATGTATTAATTTATTTATTTCACCCTGTCACTTAGATATATTATATATTTTATGTATTGTCTTGTATGTTTTGGGGGGGCAATAGCTATTAGCAAAAGTAAGTTTTGAGAAGTGCTGGGGACGATGACTGTAGTTGGTTTTACTTTGGGTAAATAAAATGCATCTGCGCTGTAGGCTTATTTCATGGTTTAAATTAAATATCACTTTTTTAAAATTTTACTATCAGTACTGAAAAAGCAACAAAACATGCTCAGAGCAGGATTGTACAGCAAGCATAGACACAGTATTATTCTCACATCTCATACATGAGCAGCTATGCACTGGCTGTCAACAAAGCCAGATTTACAACAAACTCCAACACTGAAGAATAGACAACTGGCATAATACAGACCAAAATATAGCATCAGGTAATTTAACTAATAACAAAGAACAACTTTACGTGCATTCAGCCTACTGTTGTGTGTGAAAAGGTGATCTTACCTCATGCTGTCACTCCAAAGGTGTTTTTGCGCTCAGGATTCACACTGATGAAACTCTTCATCATGTCTTGTATATCCAATTGTTCAACAATTTCTCAGTGCATATTCATGAGTGTAAGGTGTGTTAGCAGAGGTTGCACTGGACTTTTTTGTTGTCCATCATTTTGACAAAGGGTCATAAAAATTCTGTCATGCTATTTTACAATCTGTCATTATGATTTTCTCTTTAATATCTGTAATATAATATAATTTAATATGACTTTATTTCTAGTGTTAAATAATGAAGCACCCTTTCTAAACTTATATTCAAAAAACAATCTTTGAGGTTCTGCATTTTTAAATGGCACTGAGAGAAAAAGGAACACAGCAGCACAGCGTTTACTCCTCGTCATTTTTACGCAGTGAGGGTGATGCAACAATCACTGTCTTTAAGCTACTATGAACTGGGCCATTTAAGATATCACGTACAGTTTGGAGGATATTTTTAATATAAAGATGTTGTAGTTTGACGACTATAGCTGGTAACAAGTTGTTAAAAGGCTGCACTGTGGAGCCGTGCGCATTTTTGTCAGCTCCACAGGAGTCTAATCCGAAGAAAACCTCACACACTAGGACCTTGCACACTGAGTTAGGTGTGTTTGGCCTTGACTGCGAAAATTTGTAAAATGTGGCAAATGGTTTTGTACTGCAAGCCTTTGTCTCTGTCTCTCCTTTAAAATCCTGCTGGATCCATCCTGACACAGAGCTTCATACAGCACACGCTCATGCATCATAGCACAGAGACAAGCTGGAGAGATGGAGAACAACTTTTTAATTCTCTGTTATGACCCGTCAGTAGGCTACAAACATATGCCTGTATATGCCAGTATAACATATCTGTTATATTGTCATGGTTGATATCCACATCATACACGGGAAAACTATGGTGTTTAAAGTGAAGTTTCAGTAAGAGAGGGGAGTTTCAGGTGATGCTGAGCGAGCAAGAGAGAATAAAGCAACAGGCACTGATCTGAATCATCATTCACCCATCTCTCTGTAATAGTTCCATGGTTGATATCCACATTATACAAGAGCAAACTTTGGTGTTTAAAGTGAGGTACTGGTGGTGAGCAAGCGAGGTGAAAGCAGCGAGAACAGTTTTGAATCATCAGTCACCTTGGGCTGATACGAAATTTCGCATAAAATCCAACCTGTTCCAAAAAAATAAAAAAAAACGGAACCAATAAAAACGATCGTTTCTGTATCAGTGTGCAGATATGATTAGAACATAAAACGGGCTCATTGTGCAAAGGCCTTGACACTCTGCATGCTGACCTGTGTACTGAGACACCTGCAGCAGCCTCTCAGTGTGCTGTCAGCTCGGAGACCAACACGCTTTTACAAATCTACAGTGTTGAGGTCAGTGATCCAGCCTAATGGCTACAAGATTTTTAATATATTAAATAACCTCCTTGATAGTCCATGTGTGCTAAATGGAAAAGGTGCATCTGTCTGTGTGTGTGCGCTGAAATTCAGGCTCATCCTCATCATTCCCGACAGATTGCAGGACAGCCTTCAAAATTTTCTGTCATCCTTCAAAAAAATCCATCAGTGACGGAGAATATTCGGTTAACGCGACCTCTGGTTGGCACAGACGCAAATCTTCAGCAGCAGCACGGCCCGTTGCCTTGCAGAGATCTGCTGGGTCTCTTTATAGTTAACTTACATAGAGACAACATAATGAATTATATGAATATTGACATCCTTGTATTATATTGTTTCATTTAACCTTTATTTAACCAGGTCAAATCCAATTGAGATTAAGAGCCTGCACATTAGAAGTGTGGTAGTAGATGAAACTGAATAATCTCTGTTTATGTGACTTGAGTACAGGTTATTGCAACACAACAGAAACATTTATTTTGTAGGGAAAGCCTTTGTTTTATTATTTTATACTCTTACATCAGTAGGCACCCAACCTTACTCACTCTTGGTGTTTTGCGTTAATTGGGTGGTGGTGGCCTGGGATGATATCAAATACCCGGCCTGAATTATTGTCCCAATCTGTCCCTGTCTTCAAACATATCTACATGTTTCACTGGAAATGAGTTCCTCTCCTGTTTGACTCATGAAGGTGTTATCAGTCTGATAGTCTACACAGACAGAGAGAGAGCATTAAACTCTGTGTGTGTGTGTGTGTTTGTTTGTGGGTGTGTGTCTGTAAGTGTGTGTGTGAGTGATAATACCAGTGGTAGTGGGTGTGTAGGTGTGTGTGTTAATGTTAGTCTTCTTCTATTGACACCCTCTATAACATCTTCAAACGTACCTCTGTTTCCTGAAAAAGGACCACCAGCTTTCAATCCTTTGATTGGCAGTTGAAGTGCCATATGGCTGAGAGGTCCCGTGAATTAATCCTTGTGGTCCTCTCTTAATGAACAGTGGATGGCAGCCATGTCTCCGTTTTCTGTCCCACAGCCAGTCCAAAGATGTGCCGGAACTAGGCCACAGTTGGAAGCACACTGCAGGTAATGGTGCGCTATTACTGCAGGGTCGTTGTTGGTGCTGCCACTACTGAGCCACATAACCCGCCTGGAATACACTGATGGCAATCCCGAAGGGCTTAAGTTTGTCATAGCCATCTATGTGCCACACTTGATTGGATCCTGCAGCACAATAGGATCGCCTGACGAATCGGTGCCTATGACGGAGAAATACTCTTTCTGAGTGCTTGCATAACATTATCTCGTCTGACAGTCAATGAATGCTTACTGTTGCAGGGTGTGCCACATAGCCCTGTAACCCAACAGCTGTCCTGAGCCATTCAATTCAGTCCTGATGGCAGCATTCACAGTCTCCTGTGGAGTATAACCTTCCCTCCGACTAAGGTTGAGCCGTTTCAGCCTTCTTTTAAGAGTTTTCAGGCTCATTACAATCCCATGCTTGGTTTCCAAAAATATCCGAACAACTTCGTAGGAGTGGCCCTTTCTAAATTAGTCCTGGATTAGGTCCTCCTCTGAAGCTTCATCTAAAGTCATGGACACACACACACACACGCAGCAGGCTGATTAATTAAAATGACTAATATGACTTACTGGGGGTTGATAAATTGTCGCCTTGCTGACAGCTAAAACCACGGGACATTATGATGCAGCACAGTGGAATAGGAGCACAGTTAGGCATGTTACCTGTGGGCCCGTGGCCTTCACTTGTCAATGTGGAGGGAGTCGATGTATGCTCAGCGAGGAACCCCACATTTCGCCCACATGACGGGCAAAACCTGGGAGTGTCTCCCAGTTGCATGCCACAGAAAGGCCAGAACATTTCTATCTAAAAAATAAATAAATAAATGGTTAAGATATCAAGCCTACTCTTGCATTACCAGGGCATCATTTAACACATTGTGCAGTACATTGGGCCTGGGCCTAGCCTAACCTCTACACCTCTGGATGAGACATCACATTTCACATCTCAAGCACCACCTGTTCACCACAGCCTACAGTCTTCACTAAACCACCCCTTACACTCATCCTACCCCTCACATAGTTTGGCCATGTCTATGTGTTCCTGTAAAGCGTCCTTGGGTTTCTTGAAAGGCGCTATATAAATTCAAGATATTATTATTATTATTTGACATCATATCCAATATATTAGGTGCCCATCAGCAGATAGGCACATTGAAGGTAGCATCTTTGACCCTGAGGCCTAGAACCTACTTGTTACTCTTAGGACAAAACTTTTTTAGCCATTTATCATCTGAGGTGGGAATCCTGTAGTGAATCCTCTACGTCCAGAGAGAGAGAAACATGTGGTGATGGTGCTAGGCTGATATATAGTGATTTTACTATGTGGTAGTTATAGAGTCCGTTACAGAAGAGGGAATGGTGCTAAAGAAGGGACAAGGTGTTCATATCAGCACGAAATTGCACTATGAAATCAGAGTTGACATACATACTATGAGACAGTGATAATTTTCAAAAGTAGTGGTGCGCATGAAGAGGGTGCGGTGCGCTCCACGCTCGGCTAGGGACAGCAATGAAGAAATGCCGATAATACATCTATCTAGTGGCTGGGAGTGAGCTAGCTTCAAGCTAACAACGTTTGAAGAACATTTAACAGTTTTCTGCATGGACTAATATGTTATGGGGACAATGAATGAATATGTTGGAATTGGTAAAACACAAAACCATCTGTATCAGACATCGATAAGTCTGTTAAAAGAACACTTACCTCTTTGGAAACAACTCCGTTTTGGCGAACATAAACAGGATGTGGGTCTGTCACTGATTATGGTCCCCTGGAAACATTCCCGTTTTCTGAGTTTGCATGTGTTTTCTGAGTTTGCATGTGTTTTCTGAGTTTGCATGTGTTTTCTGAGTTTGAGGGTGTTTTCTAATTTGCGGGTGTTTTCTGAGTTTGCATGTGTTTTCTGAGTTTGCATGTGTTTTTTTGAGTTTGCGGGTGTTTTCTAAGTTTGCGGGTGTTTTCTTAGTTTACGGGTGTTTTCTGAGTTTGCATGTGTTTTCTGAGTTTGCAGGTGTTTTCTTAGTTTACGGGTGTTTTCTGAGTTTGCATGTGTTTTCTGAGTTTGCATGTGTTTTCTGAGTTTGCATGTGTTTTTTTGAGTTTGCGGGTGTTTTCTAAGTTTACGGGTGTTTTCTGAGTTTGCATGTGTCTTCTAAGTTTGCATGTGTTTTCTGAGTTTGCATGTGTTTTTTTGAGTTTGCGGGTGTTTTCTAAGTTTACGGGTGTTTTCTGAGTTTGCATGTGTTTTCTAAGTTTGCATGTGTTTTCTGAGTTTGCGGGTCTTTTCTTAGTTTACAGGTGTTTTCTGAGTTTGCATGTGTTTTCTGAGTTTGCATGTGTTTTCTGAGTTTGCGGGTGTTTTCTTAGTTTACGGGTGTTTTCTTAGTTTGCATGTGTTTTCTAAGTTTACGGGTGTTTTCTGAGTTTACGGGTGTTTTCTGAGTTTGCGGGTGTTTTCTGAGTTTGTATGTGTTTTCTGAGTTTACTGGTGTTTTGGCATTTGCAGCGCACGTGTTGTAAAATCGATGCAGGTGTTTTCTGAATATGCAAGTGTTGTGGCATTTGCATGTGTTGTGACCCTTCTCAGCCACCGTACTGGACTCTGTGAGAGAGCGAATTGCAGCTGTGCATGTTGGTTAAATCCTTCATCTCAGAAAACACATGAAAAAACATCAAAAGTACACAAAATAAATTAATCTCCTTCAGTGTTGAAAATTATGCAGTCTGTATCAGCCTATTTTTGGACAGCATGTTTGCAGAGCTGAGAGGATGCACTGGTGTGCGCTCTGTGGTGCGTCTTTTTACAGTGTTCCTGCACCACTCTAAAGATGGTTCAATGTAACATATTAAACTCATTTATTGAATCGTATTACAACCTTTCCTTGCTATAACTATAGCTAGATCATGTAAAGTGAGTTAACATTTGTATTTGAAATCTGTAAATATTTAAAATGAATATTAAAAAATATCCATCTTTTTCCCCAAATATCTCGCATGGCAGATGACACCTGCTGGCACCAAACCTGGCCCGCTGGCCATCATTTGGGGATGGCTAGTGTAAGTCAGGCGGTGTGTTTACAGGTGCTGAAGAATAGTTTCTTCTTCTATGGCAAACTATCGGTAGATTTAATCAGTGCACATGTACACCTATGACTAAACAGCGCATGTCAGAAAATTTGTATTCAGATCAGATTGAGATGCATGAGCATGAGTGTATGAATTTAATCTGATCGTGAAAAAAATACTCATGTAACTGCAGCTAGTTTCTCTAAACGTTATCAAGTATGCAGAGGTCACAGTAGCCTATGATGCACTGAGATTTTTACTGAAGAGACCAAGATAATACAGTGCAAGTGAGAAGTCTGTAACTGTAGGAGTTAATACTCTACGTATTAAGGATTCTTTTGTATAATTTTATCTGCTGACTTCATTCAAATGGGAGCAAAATCATTTTGGCCTTGTACTGTTACTTATGTCACCATGATGGAGACAATTTGTACATATGCCTAACATAAGGTAGTTATGGTAATATCTGAAAACATCCATTTTTGCCTTCAATACAGAGCTCGTCCTTTGGCATGAAAGATTTCACGCCAAAAAACTGTCAAGCTGACCATGCATACAAGCTGTATGCAGAACTGTTTGTATATTGTGTATGACATAAGGCTTACAATTTAAATGTAGTTTTCAGACACCATATGAAGTCATTTGTGCTGAGTGAAGTGATTCTAGGCCTGAAGTGTATATCTGAGCAAACGTACATGATCTTTCTTTTTTATTTGCTTGCTACTGCCACCCACTTACATGGAGAAGTATTACTCTTAACAGCCACCACATTGCTGGCACAGGCGCTGAACAATTACATGCAGTGACTAAACAATATATTTTTTAACCTATTAAGTGAAATTGGATAATTTCCCACGGCACACCTGGCGATCTTTCACGGTACAGTAGTGTACCACAGCACAGTGGTTAAAAATCACTGCCCTATACAAATCTGCTTAAAAATACAGAACTATCTCTTTAAGTACAATTTTAAAATCTGACTCAATACGTGGTTGTGTAACCTCAGAGTTGCTACCATTCCTGTAAACTCCTCATCTTGTTTTTTCCTTCGTTTTTCTAGTTGCACTTGTGTATCTTGAGTGTCATTCTCATTCCAGTGTCTCTCTGTTCATATTGTGTCATTTTGATCTGCACAGCTAGAACCCAGAGAACCAAAGAAGTGCACTCTGTACGCAGACAACTCCCTCAGGCTCAGCTACCATCAGTGAGTCTAAAATATGCTACGCTGCATGAAAAAAAAAAAAAAAAATCCAAGAAAGAAACAAAACAAAACCCAAATCTTACAGTGAATAAAAGCTATCACACTCAGTACTTTCCTTTGCCTGGGGATACAAATAACTTCAAAGATCTGTCATGGAAACAGCAACCATGTAGAAAACGAACCCTTTCCCCCTTAAAGTGCTGCTCTTCCTCCTTTTCTGCTGCTTTTATTTCCATAGAGGAGGGCGGGAATGAATGCACGGACAAAGGTATAAAGTTTGCTGATTCCTCCACAGTCGTAATTGCAGATGTGATCAAAGATATTATGGAAAGCTTCCAGCATCATAAAAACAACTTGACTGGAAAAATGTAAGAAAAAAACACATTAGCAGTTTTACTTTCAACTTGCAAGCTCTTTGCATTTCCCTGGAAATCATGTCCTTCCAGCCGCCACAATAATTACGATGCAGTATGCACAAATCCATCAAAGGCCTCCGCTCTGTATGTGTGCATTTACATTATGTGCTGTGTATTGTGTTTTTAAATTACGAGCTGGAGAGTGAATTATAGGCCCTGTGAAATGAGTGATAAATGTTCAAGGAGTCCATTTGCAAAACCCCATACTTCCTCATAATCACAACTTTATTGAATCCACTGTGAGCTGTCAACACAGTTGTTTGCTGAGCCTTAAGAGCATATAAATATGCAAACACAGCATATCCAGAAAAAAAGCCTTTATGTGCCATTAAATATTTAGAAGCTCTGCATAAAATGCTTACAGACTATGTAAACAAAAGAGAGACACATGCATGTCATTCTACAAGAACTGAAAACTCATCTCATATGATGCATTTACTTCATTTCTTGTACATGCATCCACCTACCTCCTGCTGTGTGCCATCTCTTATATGTAGAAGAAGACATCATCATCATTATTAATGCAGCAGGGTTACATAGGCCTCTGACAGACTTCTACTTCAAACCGGCTAAATATCAAAAGAAATCTGCACAGCTGTCATGAATATCACACTGTGACAATGTACAGCATTAGCTCTCTTTAATGATCTCCTCTTTTTAAGATCACATCTGATGTCTGCTGCTCATCTCCCACAGTAAACAAATCACATATGTCATGATGGACTGATTTATTATTAATTTGCTTATTTTACACCTAAAAAGGAATTTGCCTTCTGCTCTGATTGCAATGAAAGCTCTTTAAATGTCATCATGTATTGAAAAAGAGCTCTGCTGTAGCTGCTTGACTGCTGAGTGCTTGGCAACACTGATGCTGGAGTGAAAAATGTATGTAAGACTCTGTAGGGAAGGTAGGCTATTAAATAAATTAATTGGCATTCAGCTTAAAGAAACGCAATGTGAGTAAAAGTATGAAGCTGGCTTTATACTTTTATAAGTACAAAGCTGTAAAGCCACATTTATTTTCCTATCTAGTTTTAACCTCTTAGAATATTTGTTGTGACTCAAAAACCTTTCCAAGTAAGATTAATACAGCTTAGTTAAATGCTAAGTTAAATATCCTGGCTGTGTTTTTCTACTTCAAGGACTTTAAAGAAGCAGTTTAACATGCTAGTAAGTATTTGATGATCATTTAAAAAGTGATTTTAATTTTCTAAATTCTGTTTATGGTTTTGATATGAGGTATAAACATATATATATATATATATATATATATATATATTTTCCCTTCGGGGATAAATAAAGTTCTTGTATTTGATTGTATTGTATTGTATAAAGCCTTTCATGGCTGACCCGCTGTGCCCCGAGAGCCCACACTGGGAATTGTTGGTATAGAGGATGAAGTGTAGACCAGCAAGTGTTATTATTTAAAAAAAGACTCTGAAACCTCAAATTTATTTTGACAATTGTGGATGTTGTAGTTGTATGAGATCTACATGTGGCTCTGCTATCACTATGGAAGGAGTTTAAGCAGCCAGCACAGTTGGCTGATGTGCCGCCCTGTATACTGTAAAGCTAAATTTCTAGACTAATACAGCTTCTCTACCTACATTGCTTTTGAGCTACATTAGCAGTAGCCATATTTGTTTAAGCTTACGTTACCAAGCTTAATGTTGCTAAGTTGGCAAACAGTGACCTTTCATAGCCGTATTTTCTTTTGATATGTAGCTAAAGCTAATGAAGCCATCGTTCATCCAACTACTTCTGAAACGGCAAGCATAATTACCATGTAGCTATGTTAGCTTTAGCTATGTTTGCTTAAGCTATCATTGCTAAAGCTCACATTGCCGTGTTGGCTTACATAGTACTGCTTACTACACAGCTATCATAGCTATACTAGCTTTCTCCACATAGCTTAAGCCTCTAGAGCCACTGTTCATCTAATTACTTCTAAAATGGGATATATTGTCACCTTAGCTTAGCTTAGCTTACCATATCTTACGTAGCAATGGTAGCCTTAGCTACATAATGTTACTAAAGCTAACATTGCTACGTTGGTTTAACAGGTGTGTTTGCCTTACAGTGGTTCTAAACCTCACTGGATGCACACCCTTTACGTCATGTTATGCCTTGTGTTCTGTTGTGATGAAGGAAGGAGGACTTGTAGCACATGTTAGAACTGGTTGCTCATTTAACCGTGCTGGTCTCACTGGTACAAGTCAAAAGAAAAAAGCCAAAGGCTCTGTGACATGCAGTTTCTCCCACACACTCCCCAGTCCATGTGGGAAGAAAAAAGAGACACCTTTTAAGTTTGCACTCGACTGACACAGCTCTTCTACATGTCAGCAACCTTAAAATAAACTATTGCACACTGCAGTGTTTTTTTTTTAAAGAAATAAGTGGTTAAAAGTTAGCTGAGAGCTAAAACCCTTATCCACTCTAGCATGGTGCGAACTGAGAGAACGACAACACTGATGTGTTTTAGGCATAATTAAGCAGAAATGTCTCCGTTTCTATCAGGATTTGGTAAAGTGACGTACATGAAACAGAGATAACTATTGATTTAACTTGGCTACACTGGCTTACTTAGTAACATTAACTACGTAGCTATCATAGCTACATTAGCGTTTGCTACATGGCTAAAGCTAATGGAGCCATTGTTCATGTAAGTACTTCTAAGAGGAAAATAAGTTGTCCTAGCATATTTCGTCACTTCCGTTCTGACAGTGGTGGTGCGTCTAATGGTCGTGGTCTGCAAGAGGGGCGTCCGAGAGCTGCTCTCTGCAGTCAGACCTGTTTCGAAACTAGAGAGGAGAAAATTAGTCAAATGTAGGACAAGTGTTGTGTTAGTTCTGACTTTGCATCAGCAGTTGCTCAGTGACAGCAGGAGCTGTAGACTACCTGTTAACATGTTCTTCATCCATTCACTAATGTCTTGACAAAAGTTGTTAAAATTGCCAGTTCAAGACATCCCCGGTCATAAGATGGGTTTGGGTGTGTAGTTTGATGGGGTCACCTTTATTTTATAATGATGCCAGTCCGTGTTCAGAAAAGTCCGAATTTCAGTGTTAACCATACCCGTTGAATTTGTGCTCCTAATGACTATTAAACTGTATAGTTTTTGTGTTTTAAGTCAAAAACCACTAAAGATGCCATCTCCCATTCACCACCATTTGATCACATGTTTCTACCCATAGCATTGTTAGGGCAAAAACGCAGATGGCTTGCTCTCACATAAATAATCCATTTACACATATCCATATGTTCTGCATGTTTGCCTGGCAGATACCACTGTTGCCAGGTTGTGTATGTTTTATGATACACACACGATCAACAATATATCAAATTTCAGTCATCCTGACCCTGCAACCTGGCAACAAACAACCTGATTCACAACGTGAAGAGCCAAAAGAGGGAACAACCTAGCAGAGGACGACACCCTGGTTTTGCTTTTTTTGTCCGTACCCCTTCTCTGCATCATCATAATAATTTCACACATTATTTAATTAATAATCAGCATCCTCATATGTTGGCTACAAGACGTAAGTATTTCATTAAAAACCTCTGAAAAACTGAAATGGTCTAGAAGTGTTATACTGGTATTGTAAAAGTGCATATTTTGATCATTAAGGGGAAAAAGAAAAACATTATTGTGACAATTCTGTGTGACAGAGAAAGAGAGAGATTGGTAGTTTCTTACAGTCAGGAGCTGTGCTAAAATAAAACTTTATCTTCATATGTTGAATTTCTGTATGAAAAAAGACACCTCAAGTTGAATCCCCTCTGTGATATTAATACATGAAGAATATTTCATGACCAACGGTGTATAAAAATACAACAAATCACCTGTATTTTAAAAACCTACCTTGGCAGGTATGCAACACTAATACATGTTATTTTAACTCTCTTACCTCCCTTGCTTTGATTGACCTACTTTTTAAGATGCTAATAAATCAGTAAGGAGATGTTTGGAGTAGGCCTGTCAGATTAGCTCACTGCAAGCTTACTTGACATTCCTGTCAGACTATTTATTGTCGATGAAGTCACTTCTTTTTAAGGTGGAGAGGCAGGAAGAGGAAGATTGAGACGTGTCACTCTGAAGCTGCAATCCCTTTTTTGTTTTTGGAACAGATATTAAGAAAAACAAATACATCTTAGAGATGCAATTTTTCATGAATAAGAGAAGAAAAGTGCCTAAAGGCTAAGTAAGCCTCAGAATTGTGGCTGACATGCCTCTCGCCTGCAAAAATGTCTTCAGATTATCAACAAGAGGAGTGTGAATTAGATGGAGGAAAGCAATAGTTTTTCAACCACATCTTTAATGGAACTACATGTAAGTAACTTTTTTACTGGAAATATCAACAGTACATACGGTGTGGGTAATTTCTCATCTAACCTCAGGCAGCTAAATTAAGCATATTTAGCATATTTTATTAGCCAGTACATCCTTTACTCCTACCACTTAGCCCTACCCTTACATTTGGAGCATTTACATCAAGAGGTAGGATGTCTCAATGCTTGTTGAAATGGAGAGGTATGATTAAGTGCTCAGGTACATGGCCCTTCGAATGAACATTTTCACATTGTAAACAGAGTTTTTCAGTTCAGGGCTGTAGATCTAGGACCCTGCTTGTGCATGTGTGAGTTGTTTATGGGCATTCTTTTAAATACAGATTGCTAGCTATTGCTATTTGTATTCATGACAGTGGTAGATTACAATCAGGGTATAGTATTTAATGTGTTAAGTATCTCACATCCTTCAGAATGAGGTGTTTCGATAAAAAAATTAGTAGGGCAAAACTAAAACAAGTACAGTTAAATCAAAAAGGACTTGAAGAGTCTGTACCCAAAAAGATTATTATCTAGCCTGTACTTAGCAAGCAGTCATAATGTTAGTGGAAAAAATATGGCTTACACAACTAAATATGCTCAAAACAGTTATATAAAATTAAGGAAAAACACAACTATCATAAAAAAAAGCACTTCAAGTGAACTTTGGTTTCCGCCAATCAAAGTTGTGCCAATTCAAGCAAAAACCACGGGTCCTAGATCTACTGTCCTAAATCTGCAGTCCATAAACTGCTGCAACTTGTTTAATTGCAATGCTCCTCCACTTCGTTGGGTAGCGCTGCTGCTGCTCAACAGATATTTTCCCTTTTTTGGACCGTTCGCTGTAAACCCTAGAGATGGTTGTGTGTGACAATCCCAGTAGATCAGCAGTTTCTGAAATACTCAGACCAGCCCATCTGGCAACAACAACCATCCCATGTTCAAAGTCACTTTAATCCCCTTTCTTCCCTATTCTGATGCTCAGTTTGAACTTCAGCAAGTCGTCTTGACTACATCTACATGTCTAAATGCATTGAGTTGCTCCCATGTGATTGGCTGATTAGCTATTTGTGTTAGCAAATTGAACAGGTGTACCTAATAAAGTGGCCGGTGAGTGTATGTCAAATAAAGTACAGATTGCCTCAGTTTACCCGGGTTAATAGGCAGGAGAAAGTTGGAATCCATGCCTCATATCCTCTTCAATTATATGTCCAAAACTACAGCCTCCACACTGCGTTCGTGTGGAGAAGTGTCTTAATCGAGTGAGAATGAGCAAATCTCAGAGATGTGTGATCATCTGATATCAGTCATTGTGAGAAAAGCTCACACTTATTTGAGTGGGGTCTTGAACCCACAGTTTGCTCTTACAGGCTGAGAGTTAATAATGAGCTCCAGCAGACACATGAAAAAGAAATGATTCACTCTTACACAGAAGAATCTCTAATTTCATATGTCAAATGCCTCTCTCGAATTAGTGATGTTTTAATAAGTAATGGCTTTATTTATGCTGTGCTAAATGATGCTTATGCCCTGCATTTATAATGGGCCTACTGTTGAATATCTCTGAATTAATATGTACATTAAAGCACTGTGTAATAGTTTGAAGAAACCACATGGCACATACAGGCGGTATGTAATCTGGCCATGCCTCACACAGAGGCAGGTGGTAAATTGTCAGCTGTGAATGTGTGAACTAAAGCACAATTATAACTTCCCCACATCACCTGCTCCACATTAGCTCGGCTGATCCTTGGATTCAGGCTTGGCGCTGGACGCAGAGAGGAAACGACAGCTTGGAAATACTTTCTGTCACACACAAAGTGGATCATTTAAAACCAGACCATTCAGCTTCTCTGTTCTGCAGCTGAGGATACATAAAAAATAACCAATACAATGAAAAAAGAAATGCTTGTTAAGGCCACTGCTGCTGCTGCTCTCTCCTTTGTGTGTGAATTAACTTCAGCCTGATCAGCCAATCAGAGGAGAGTACATTCAGTTCACCCCCTAGAAAAAGCAATTGTTTTTCTTGTTGTTGATCAATGTTCTGAAATAAGCTGGTTTACTAGTTTTCTTTAAGAGCTTTCCACATTAGACAGGATTGTTTTGCACCATGGCATGATTTTCTCCAACAACAGTAGGGATGCAAAATATCATCAATATGGTGTCAGCAGATATCAGCACAAAAAGTGAATGATCAGTATAGGCAGATATGAAAATTTCTATTTACCACTGATATTTTGGTTATAATAATCTGCCTGTTTTAACTGTAAACACTGGCCATCTAAACAAATAAGTTTGGTAAGTTTTAGGCTGGACCAACAGACATGCGTCAGCTAAAGTTGCTTTCTTTATTCATCATCATTCCTTACACTTCAAAGTTAGTTTTATGGACTGAAAGGTGTTGATTTGTTAATCCTTAAACTTGAAATCTGGTATTTAAAGGACTTAAATTTTAAGTCTGAACTTGATTTGAATACTGGTATCTATGTTGAGGTTGCCCAGGAGTGCCCAGGACCTATGAGCTGGTCCAGACGCTTGGGGCACACGCATGCATCATGAAGGAAACCGCTAAGAGATGGGGCATGGGCCTGGCACTGGCTTGGGGATGGCCAGAGCAGTACAGGACCAAGGTTGATGTAGTGAAGTGCCACAGCTGCATTTTCTCCCATACCTGACCTGACCTAGTCAATCTTTTCAATCCCAAAGACTGCTGTCTAGTCTAGTCCACTCCCCTTTCTCTGCTCGAGATACACACCAAGTATATTTTCAGTGAAGACCTGCCAAAATCCATTAATCTAAGTAAACACACGCACGAATACCTGATTGTAAGTATCACTTCATCAATATGTTTAGCCCTATTCAGTGCAAAAAAAAAAAAAAAAAAACACAGGTGATCAGTCAGTCACAGGGTTATGGAAACAAAATGATACCATGGATAAATAATAGTTCATTTTTTAGGTTAAAAGACACAGAACTTTATATGACACCACATGACCCTTATAGAAAAAAATGACCTCCGAATTTCCTAATGTACCTATCCATGGTAGAGCAAAAAAAATCATGCAATAATATAGAAGCAAAGAGTAAATCAACCTATAAAGGTAATCTGTTGTTTGCATACTATTCTCACATTGGACTCATTGTTGTGTGAATTGTAAATGTCTGGCATGAATTCATAGTTCTCCAGTGATCTTGTGATCTCTCTTCTCCAGCTGCTTGGGCTGGCCTCCACTGAGCATCACTCTAGAAACACATCCATTGGGCAAGAGTGAACACTGTAGAAACTGCAGAGTATGTGGAATTTGTGGGTTATACTTAGCCTGGATTGTTTCATTCACAAACCGCAAGATTCACTACATTCCATGCAAGTTTGGTACTTTTCTTAAGCCTTTTTCAGTCCTTTAGTCTAGCAAAAAAATGAGCTTGTCAGTTACCACAACTGGAAGAGTGTCATTCAGTATGAGACACTGTCTTTTAAAATCTCAATATCTTTCAAAATGATTAGCCTTAGGGTGTTGTCTGTACGGCCTCACTTGAATCGTTTAATAATTCAGTCTCTGCTCAAATGAAGCTGGAGGCAGCAGAAATGCCAAATAAATGAGATGGATTCAGGACATGGGATGATAAAGGCCTCATATCCTCACAGGTCAGCCCCAGACTCTCCTGTGTGATCTGACTTTATTCACTGTATAATCGTTGCCCTGTTCATCATAAATCATCATGTAGGTCAAAAAGCAGCTGAATGGTAGATTTGAGGCCTTGATTCCTTCCTCCAAGAAAATGAAGTATTTCGTTGCCTTCCAAAGGAATGATGGGGAGGCTGCATTTCTGTCACCGCTGAGATTGAGTAACCCCCCTCCCCCGGTGGTGCTCTCAGAGTTGTTCCCTTCGTTCTCTGTGAGAAGCGGAGAGCAATCACAATGAATGACCTGAAGTGTTGGCTTTCGCTCTCGCAGAAAATCATACTAAAACTGAGGCAGGAATCAGAGTCTCTCAAAAAGTCACTATGGAGCTGTGAGTCTTTTGAAAGGTTCATGTTCTTTCTCTTTTTTCTTCTTTTTTAGACAGCACTTTATTCTGAGGGTCCACACAGATAGCTCAGCCCTCTCTAAAGGGTGGTGCAATTTCATCAAAAGGCACTGGGTGCAAATAGGTGCAGACTCACTTTAGGCAGTATGGATTAAAGTGACTCTCTAAATGTATTTAAATAACTGTTTGTACTTCCATGCAAGGGCACTGATGGAACCATCAACTGGTGGGCAAGAAAAGCTTCCTTCTGCTGTACATAATGGAAAATTTATCAACCACAAACACCACTTATGTGTTTTCACTATTTTTCAAATTTCAAATGACAGAAAGTTCTTGTCCTCTGAGGAGAGAAACCCACGTTTGTACTTCAGAATCCCGTCAGAGAAAGAAAGCTCAGAAAGGGGAGATAGTGGATTAATGCTGTTAGACGTTTGGCTGTCCCTTTAGGGAACAGAAGAAAAGACTTCTAATTCTGCCATGAAATATTGTCTTAACTTGAGCAAAATATGACTGCTATTTAACTACCTTTACTGCCCCAGGACACTGACTGCAAGTTACAGCTGACAGCCATCCTGATATCATCATTAGGTAACCTTAGCTAGCTTGCTCTCCCCTGTGATTTCATGGTGAACAATTTCTTGGCCTTCACTTCCCAGAGAGCAGTATTATTGCCCCAGCCAGGATCAGAATACATCAAACCTTCTGTATTTTAGACCTTATTCCTGGCAGATGTCAAAGGGGAAGCATTTTCCATTTGGTATGTAAACCTCACTGTGGTGGAGTTCTGGTAAAAACGTTTCTCTGTTACAGAGTACACTGACCCTAGACCTTGTACCCCCATACTATGCTGGAGCATGATTGGCCCCTCTCTCCTGTTCCCTGCTGGCCAGCACTCACATTGCTTTAGCCCCAACTGGGACTTGAGCTTGGTTTCCTCTAGTCCATACATAATCAAGTAGTACAATCATGTTGTAGTCTTACACATGTAGGGTATTGCTTAAAAAGAAAGTTCAGTTCATGGAGAAAACAGAACATGGCTGCATCTTTACCCACTTTGTGGCTTACTTTGATTTTTGTTTTCAGACATGGTCCTCTATTAAGGCGGGCATGCACTGTGCAAATTTCATTTAATTCAGCCACAACTTGGAAGTCGTGATGACTTTCAGTCAAATCATGCATCATGTACAGGGGGTTACAACGACCGACCATGGCCAAACTACAGCCTGACCAGCTGTTTCCGACTGGTCGGATGGATTTCTGACATGATTGATATTTTGGTTGTACAACTTAAGACGCTCCCACAGTGAGAGCAGAACCATAAGCACAGTCCTCATCTTTGGGTTATTTTTTCCTTTCTAAACTGTCACACAGCATGTTAAATCATCATGGCAACAGCAGAAATGACTTTCTGATGCTCCCCTCCCCCCATGCCCCCTAAAGGACATAGTGAAAAGAAATAAATGAGCAGGGAATATTCCTACCTGCAGACACAGCTGACACAGGTGGCAATGCTGTTTGTGTGTGTGGGACAGAGAAAGATAGCAAGGTGTAGACATGACTAGATACGACTTCAACCTCGGTGTATGAAACATTCAGAGGAAACTCCGCAGATTTATTTTCACAGTTGGTCCCAACTTCGCTCCTACAATTTCAGCACTCCAGTCATGCTGACCATCGGACCGTAAAGTGTGAGCACATAAATTGTGCGTGATGGTCATTTGTCATAAGCGATTCAGTCGCACAGTATGAACTGACATTACGCCATGACTGTCACAGAGTTGGCTTAAAATCACACAGTGTATGCCCAGCTTTACTCTGCCTTTGTTTAACAGCAATATTGAGAGGAATGACCAGATGGAGTTATGTCTTTGTTGTTTACCTGTACATGTGCATCATACTTAAGCCCTCCTCTTCCATCCCTGCCAGGGCCAAGGACATGGACCACCCTTGACCTCCAACAGCTCCACATACAACAGCTGTGCTACAATCCACAGAACTGTTCTACTGCCCGCAATCCGGTCCAGCATGTCCCTGAAAGGCCGCTCCACTCTGTTTCATTGGAGATGCTGCATTTCTGGCAGTGGCTGCTGCCAAACTGCCTCATAGCATGTGCAGCAGATCAATCCAAACAACCAGGAAAACATGCAAAGTATCCGGTCACCTTCAAAACACAACACAATGCAGACTGCTGATTGTAGATCACTAGCAACATTACTACTTACAACCTGACCCGCCAGATCTACTGTCTCAAATATCCACTGCATGGATGTATTTCACATTCATCTGGGAAAGCTCCTATAGTGTTGGGAAGCATTTGGAAAGGGCAGGAATTTTTTAAAAATCTCAGAAGGTGACTGGAGGAATATTCTATCTGCCACATTTATGTCAGGCCAATCAGAGCACCATGAAAAAATGGAGTTTACACATGCGCCTCTGACAGCTCACAGGTTACCACTGTCTAGTTGTGAATTGTGGGACCCTTTGGTGAATAAATTCATGCCAAACTGCCACTTTCCCACAGCCACAGCCCAGCTAACAGCTGGAGCAGCAGCCATCGGCTACACCGGCAGGCCCCACCCATAATGATTGCAAACCTGTCATGAAAAGCTTTCAGTATGGCCAGTTCTGACAAAAACTCTGCCCTAACTAAGTCCAAGCTATTCACTCCACTAGCAGCTATTGTAAACAGTCACTCACAGTACAACTGACCACCAACCAGTAACGATCACAAACGAGTGCCGAAGCATTTCATGCAGAAACATGGTCCAGTTCTGGTAAAACAGCTGTTACATTGTACCTACATCCGAGCTCATCACTGCACTGGAGGCAGCCATTGCAAACGGCTAGTATAACCCTGCCCGAAGCAACCACCTCAGTCTCCTAAAATGACACTAGCTGTGGTTACTGATTGGTCAGGACAGTGTTTGGTTTGGCACAAACATTGTGGATTGGAGCTTTTTCAAGATGGGTTTGACATTAAGTCTTGTTCGTTCTCCATCTCCACAGTGTTCGACGGTGGACGTACTTGCTTAAACTCCTTTTTTCTCACATGTACATCATGCTGATCACATGACTGGAAGCTATAAGCTCTAATGGGTCGCATATGGAGTTAAAGCTGGCATTCATGCCGAAATATAAAATCCATAAAAACATTATACACTTTGACATCATTTAACTTCTTGTTTTGGTTTTATTTATGAAATGTCCCTCTCTGAAAGCACTACACATCACTCACTCCATGAAAAAAGAGCATTTCACGACATTAAGATTCCATTGTGCCCTGACCATCTGATTTGCTTTCTAACCTTTTTCCTCAAATGTTCATCTTCAATTGTTATTTTCTGTTTTATTGTAGTAAACATTCCTCTTCTCTTATTTTAAGGGTGTATTTATTTTCTGCTCCTGTGTTCCCTCTCAGTTTGATTGTCTCCCCAGGCTTGGTTGAAATATAATAAAGAGTACAGTCTAGACATTCTCTTTTTTTGTAAAATGTCTTGGGAAAACATTTGTTGAGACTTGGCACTATACAAAACAGAAATCAATTGATCGATTGTCCCTTATAACCATCCCTCCCCTGTGAATTCAGTCCATGTGCTTTACTCATTTTTTGCCAGCTCTTAGATCTCTGTGGTTGGTGCTCTGGCATTTTCATTTTAAGACTTCTTTCCATATTTTTAACATATCTTTTGCCAATAATGTTTGATCTGATTTCCTGTTTTGGATGCCTGTTTACCAAAACCAGCTCTCAAGTAAAGACTGAGATTCTCCTTCTCTGTGTCTTCAGTCTATCAAGTTTTTTGCTAATCTGGGATCAAAATAATCCCCTTTGATACTGAGTTGATGAACTCAAACTCACTTTTTTAAAAATCTGACTTCCACTGATGTTTCAGGTTCATTGAACCATTCTGCAATACCCAGGTCAGGACAGACAGGCCCATGCATTTGCCTGATGCTCAGATTGCAATGCACCCAACTTCAAAGCCAATCCATGCCACAGGGAGACAGCTACATGAAATACCTTTGGGCTGCTCTAGGTCCAGTCCTACAGTTCAAAGGCTGGCTACATGTTGCTCACACCTCCTAGGATTGGCTTTAGGTCTGGCCCCACTTGCCTCATTGAAGGTGAGCTGCAACAAGCTTTAGATAGAAACCATTTGAAGCCAAAATGTGTATCTCTGCAGGATGATGGGCCAAGCCTTGTAGATTGGAGAGCCCTTATTACCAAAACGGCTGTGGATTAATAGGCGGAGCTGGTTGTCTCTCAACTAGACCAGACCACTCTAGATAGCAGCCTTCACTGTGTGTAAATGTGGAATGACAGACAATTAGGTTGGTGCTAGATAAGCTGAGGTCCCACTCCAAGACAATACCAAAGTAAGGCTGCAGCTTCTATGTGTCCAATGCATCTAGTATTGTCATTTATTCGTGGAAAACATTGCAAGCAGAACCAAGGATAACAGATTGATAACCTATTGTTCTCTGCACTTAATATTGTAAATTGGAAGATTATAGGAAAACCGTAATTCATGTCAGAATCATAAATATTGATGTCTATAATTCTGAATCAGTCCAAGCATCAGCAATGTGTATTTTCACCTACTGCCTGTCTTCCTCTGTATTATCTTTTTCTTTTGTTTACCAGCAGTCAGTCTGAGCATGTCAAATAGTGCTGTCATATTCTTCCATGCAGCCTTTCCACCTTTTGCAGGCTTATGCAACAGGGGTTGTGTTGGTACTGACTCTTGTGCTGTGCTTTTAGCAGTAGCAGCGCAAACTCTCAACAGCTTGTACTGCCTGTGCTGGAGTACAGCAAATATGGTGCTGTAATTGTCTCCCGTACAACCTCTTCAAGTTTTTGCATGGATGGAGCAGGGTGTGTGCCAGACAAGTACTGGTACGTTAGCTGTGGTGCTAACATTAGCTTCGCTAGCTCTTAGCGTTGGTGATATTGTGTCTCACATATAATCAAAGGGCCTTTACTGTCTATGGAGCGGACAACCCTCAGCTAAAAATGCACTTTGCATCTTACATCCCCATTTGAGAAGAAGCCTGGCTAGGATATCCTGAGTCTGCTGAAGTGAAGTACTTTAGGAAAAAGTTCTTTTCAGATATATTTCTAAACAAGATACATAGTTAGACATTATTGTTTTTCATTTTAGCCTCTACCTTTACAAGCCTTCCAGGGCTGACCACGCATCCCCACAGCATGATGCTGCCACCACAGTGCTTCACAGTAGAGATGGTGTGTTTGTGGTGATGTGCAGTGTTTGGTGTCCACCAAGCATAGCATCTTGTCTGATAGCCAAAAAGCCCCGTCTTGGTGTCATCAGACCAAAGAACTTTCTTCCACTTGACCTTGAGTTGCCTTTAGGTGAACCCTTGTCAGGACTGAGTTCTCTTCAACAGTGTGTCTTTCTCTTTGCCACTCCTCCGTAAAGCTTTGACTGGTGAAGAATCTGGGAAACAGTTTTATGCAGAGTCTCTCCCATCTCAGCTGTTGAAGCTTGTAACTCCTTCAGAGTAGTCATAAGTGTTTTGGTGGCTTCTCTCAATTGTCTCCTTCTTACACTCAGTTTTTGAGGATGGCCTGATCAAAGCAGATTCACACATGTGCCATATTCCTTTCATTTCTCGATGATGGATTTGACTGAACCCCTGGGGGATGTTCAGTTCCTTGGATTTTTTTTTAGAAATCCCCTCATACTTTTCAGTAACCTTTTATTTGAATTGCCAGGATTGTTCTTTTGTCTTCATGGTGTAATAGTTGCCAGGGATACTGATTAACCAGTCACAGAACCTTCCAGACACAGGTGTCTTTATACTACAATCATTTGAGACACTTTCACTGCACTCAGGCGATCCCCATTTCATTAATTGTGAGACTACTAACACAAAATGGCTGAATGTCTGTTAAATTAGCTCAGTCACTTTGGGGGGGGGCATTATGTTGTCACTTATTTTATATTACATATATTTATATAATTGACATTGCTTGGAAGAAATCAGTTTTCATTAAACTTTAAAGAGGGTGTTTTTTGTATTTTTTGGGGGATCAAAAAAGCCCAACTATAGTGGCAATTACTAATTTATAAAATCAATTAAAGGGTGACCAGTCCCGGGGTGAATACTTTTTAGTCACTGTCTGACTCACTGTGTTTCCTTTAGAAGGAGTTACAATGAAAATGTCTCTGGAGTGAGCTGTCTTCACTAACTTGCTTATCTTGGCATTCCTGTGACACAGTGGCAGATAAGAGGGAGTAAATGGAGAGAGTGATGTACATTTATTAACATGATGTATAATGAAAGAAGAGAGATTGGCACAGTGTTAGCCTGGAGGCCGCTCTGATCTCCAACTGTTTAAATAAACATGGAGCATATGTCACTGTTGCAAACTTTGGTGAGACACAGAGTGCCAAAAGCATACAAGCATTTTCTACACATTAAAATATCTAAACCAATTTGAAGTGATGTAAAATATCTTCAACCTTCCTCCAAAGTACTGGAAAAGCAGTATGGGGAATAGAAAAGATGTATTACTGCACATCTGTGTGCTTTGCTTGAGCCAAAAACAAATCTCAACTATCCCAGCATGCTTGAATCAGCATTAAGTTAAGCATACACTACTGCCAGGCTATAAAAGTAAAACGTGTTTTATTTTGCACTGAAACGTCTACATTAATGTAAAAAGCTTGTCATATGGTACATTTATATTTGTAATTAAGTGCATTACCTCACATTCTTCCAAAGCTTTCAAAGCCAGAGAAATTCTTAATTTTTGTTGTAGGAATGGGACATGTCTCATAACAGTGGCTGTCAAGACAGAGCCACCATGACAGTACTTAACATGTTTATGACATGTTCACATTCACCAAAGTTTCCTCATCTCTGATTTGTTCTTAGCTAAGAACAAAATCTAAGAACAGCATTCTCACAATCATTTGAGTTCTGATATGAGAGGATAAAAAAAAATGCATTCATCCACACTTTAATGAGAATGACACAGAGAAATAGAATTTCTACGTCTATTTAAATGCTTTTTTTTAAATCAGTTTAACACTTTATTTGATTTACAACATGCCCAAATACAGAGCATAAGAATACAAATGTACTGATTTACACATGAAGTATTTGATCTGAACTGCAACATTTTATACAGCATCATGCATGTTATTGCTGATGAAAACCCATCTGAACCAGTGATTTCATCCAGTAAATATGGTTGTAGCATTGATTTCAGATTTCAGATTCAGGTCTCAGGAAAAAGGCATCAGGAAAAAAAGATGTCAGGTCTCAGAAAAACATGTGGGTAACTCTTTGTATGCCCCCCTCTTTGTAATGCTCTATACATACCTATAATGCTGTATAGCCTTAGCTATAAGCACTCATGACAATTTATAATGCCTTAATCATAATGATTTATAATTTGTCTATAATGATGTGTTACAGTGTGTATATATAGGTATATGCATACAGGAATTTCATTACTTTACTTCGAGCGTCTAGCAACCACTTACAGTGACTTATAATGACATTATAATGTATAATAACACATTTCATTGAACTGTATTATAGATGTACATATAAAGTATTATAGAGAGGGGGTATTGAAGATGTTACCCACCTGTTTTCCTGAGACCTGTTATGAATGGTTAGATTTGTCAGAAACTTGATAGTGTTCCCCACAAAACTCAGTGAAAATTTACCCTGCTAGGTGCACCTGAGATGGCTGCTCCCAGCTGAGAGCTGTAGTTGATCAGCAGGGCTGGGAGGCTATATAGGGAGCAGGTTGCTTCTTAGTTCAGGTGGGTCATGTGTGTCAGAGGGCCAACACCATCAGTTGGCTCTTTCTGTATTTGAATTTGAAAAAAGAAAACTTGTTTGAGTGCCTTTGTGTGTGTGAGAGAGGAGGAATCAAATATATTTTGTTATTCTATCCCAAATTTTTGACTCCCACAATCCTTATTTTGGGTCAGATTTTTAGTTTATCTATCATTTTGAGGGACTTAGTGGGTGGCAGTGTGAAAACATAATCCCTCGCCACCTTTCAGAAATCCAAGACCCGTGTTATCAAACTCCGTTATTGTTAGTTTCCCTATCAGCGACCATTGTTATAAATTTTGTGTTTCTTGGGGGGAAACTTGACAGACCTGACGGCTTTTTTCTGACACCTCTTTTCTGACGCCTATTTCCTTAGACCTGATCCCTTTTTCCTGCTGCCTTTTTTTCTAATGCCTTTTTTCCTGACATCTTTTTTCCTGGCACCTTTTTTTCTGATGCAACTTATTCCTGAGACCTGATGCCTTTTGGTCAGACGCAGTTTTTTAAGACGCCTTTTTTTCCCAAGACCTGACAACCTTTTTTGGACACCTTTTTCCTGAGACCTTAAGCCTTTTATTCCAACACCACTTTTTAAAGATGCCTTTTATTCCTGAGACCTGATCCTTTTTTTTTTTTTTTTTTTTAATTTTGGTTTCTAAGGGAGAAATGTAACAGACCTGATGCCTTTTATTCTGATGCCATTTTTCTGACACCTTTAGTTCTGAGTCCTGACACCTTTTATCCTGACACCTTTTTTCTTACGCCTCTTTTCTGACGCTGTTTTCTTGAGACCTGTTCCCTTTTTCCTGACGCCTTCTTTTCAAATGCGTTTTTTTCTGATGCAATTCATTCATGAGACCTGACGGCTTATTTCTGACACATTATTCTAAGATGCCTTTTTTTATGCGACCTGATGCTATTTTCCTGAGACCGGACACCTTTTTTTCTGACACTTTTCTTCCTGAGACCTGACGCCTTTTTCCTGTTGCCTTTTTTTTTTTTTTTGACACCTTTTTCCTTAGGCCTTTGAATCAGAGGCCTTTCTTCCTGAGACCTGACGCTTTTTTTTACCTTGACGTCTTTTTTCCTGATGGCGTTTTTCCTGAGACCTGATGCTTTTTCATATGACACCTGACACCTCACTTCAAGACTTGAGGATGTCCTAAAATGTACACCGTACTGCAGAGAAAACACTCCATGCTGTCAAACTAGGGCCCGTAATCTCTGCAACAGTCATAGATGCCTGCTTCTATTGCACTCTTTGATAAATCATTGTTGTCTGAATATCTGCATTCTTTAGTTCACACAGATTTGACTCCCTGCTGGGCTTTCTGTGAAGTTTCTTGTCCTTTACTGAACTCAAGCAGAAAGCCTTGTTGTATTGACAGTTAAAGGACTCTAAAAATGCTCTGACGGAAGAGTGCCACATTGATGGTAAACAACATCTCAGTCTTACTACATGTTCTCAAAAACCTCATTGCACCTTGGGAAGAATCAACCTCAAACAGAATAGTTCCCCTCAGCTATCAAGACATCAAATCCACTCTTAGTGGCTCTTGATAGAATGATATCAGTACAAGCTGATGCAACTCGCCGGGGAATCATGAAACTGCGCTCAGCCTCATCTGCTCAATGAAAATTTCATCAGGGGAATCTTTTCCAGGCTGGGACGGGACAAGTGTGAGCGGTGATGGTGCTGCAAACACAGAGAGGCGACAAACACAGCACAGTCAAATTACAGCAAAGGGCATTTATATTAGAGCTGCTGGCAAGTGATAAATGCATGTAAGGTCGGTGTCACAAATAATCCATCTGCAAATGATCTGCTCGAACAAAAAACAGAATAAACGGGGTAAAATACCCGTGAAATGAATGTGAAAGTTATTAAATCCCTCTTTAATAAATACCAGCCTGCAGTGCAGATTTAATGTTGGACTCTCTCCTGAAAAGTTAACAGTATTAAGGATGTGATTTGAAATATCGCCCTTATCTCTCAGGATATCATTGAGTCAGCATGAAAAGTTCATTTTGAGCTCCAGACCTCGTGACTCAAGGTGTCTGGCTTGCTGTGGGCTGTAGGTTATCTGTGCTGCTGGGGGAACAGGCGCCTGATAAATTATCAAATACATCTGCAAAGTGCAGCCTGCAACTCTTCCATCTCTTATACTCCAGTTCTCCTCAAAGTGGGGTCAGAAACCCTTGGGGTCTCAGATTTTCCCATTTCCCAACATTTTTTATCTAACACAGCACTATATTTTATTAAGAAGGACAGAATTTGAGTTTCCACTCCCTAAACTGTTGAAAGGGCTCTTTTGTGCTCAATTAAAGCAAAAACTGACTTTTTAGATTCCCATGTTGGCTTTTCTTGTGCTGACTAGGCTGCAACTTGTTCAGTGCCCCAATTTCTGAGCATAGGCTCTACGTGCAGCGCCCATATTTCTAGAACAAACACCATACATTTTTAAGCAATCAAATATGATCTCTGTCAGTTTCCTTTCTCTAAAAGTGTACTGGGCTGCTGAAATATGGATGTGACCTTCACTTACCCTCTCCCTGGCTCTTATTTTAAACTTCTGACAACAACAGTGAGGACTCTGAGCGAATTTCCTTAAAGAGGCAGACAATGGAGTCGAGTCGGTGGGGATGCTGGACACACACTGTTAGTATGAACTAGGATTTATGCTACTCTCAGGCTAATCCGACCCTTCAATTTTAAATGAAACTAGTCTTGCCTTGACAATCTAAACAGTTCAATCAGCTCCCTCATTGTTCCTACCGGAGTTACACTTCAGTTTGCCTAATTCTTAGTATTTTTAGCAGTTTAAGTCCAACTAAAATTGAGTCATTTGCTGGAGTTTGAGATCAAAAAGAACTCTATGTGTTAATCTGACTCACGATATTCTGCAGACATATGGTTATGAATTACAGCTTGTATTTAACGGTTTGATATGAAATACTGTCAGATCACCCAGACATTTTGATCCATTATTATACAGCTAAGTAAACAGAAAGAGGGAATTATTTGCTACAAGTTAGCTAAACAATGCCAGAATGCAGGCATATGACTCATAGAAGCATTTATGTCTTTTTAAAGTCTTTTTAAACCTTATTCAACACTGCATTGTTGCCATCTAATATTGGTTCTATTTTTGCATACTCCAAACTACTTTCTGTCCCTAAAGATACGTTCTTGCTTTTTTAGCTACTGAAAGGAATAATTCACATATTTACAGGTCTTTGGTCACCAGTTGAAGTGAGGTTGAAATTATGTCTGCTGACAAGACTGTCTTCAATTTGTGCCAACAAGTACTACTCAGAAATTCAAATGGAGAAAATTACATGTTTTCTTGATAATATATAGGGATGTGTACCGAGTTCCATACTTTAATCGGTACTGACCAAATTCCACCAGTAATGCTGAGTACTGATTCACGTAAAATCAAACTGTACCACATTTTAGTGCCTAACACATCCTGGTGACTGTGAGAGAGTGGTAGAGTAGGCGATTTTCCATGCCGGATGCAAACGCAGTATTGCATGCATGCGACAGCGCGATGATGTTGATAGCAGCTTATTCAGTTAACAAAGCAAGCATGGCTGATAGGAGGAGGTAGAAGGTTTGGCTCCACTTTTCATATTACGATGCAGATTAGGCTGAAATTTTTGTGGTGGGAAGAGAAGGCTGCCATGGCAATACAAAACTAGAAAAGCACTCGAAGAGTGCAGACCTCTGCCATTAGCCCTATCTCTCAATAGTGAAGAACCCTTCAAAAAATTCCTGGAACCGTCTCCATGTGCCCCCCACCACTGCACTCACTGACCACTCCCTCCCCAGTGGGTCAGAAACACAGAGAGGCAAAGCACTGGCTTCACTACGGGTGCCAACAGATGCACCCAAGATCTCACTGGATGATTGGAAGTCATGGCAGAGGGTAAATATATTCCTCTGTTCCTACCAGCTTTGTGAGTTTTCTGGCTACAATTTGCTGTCTTTCTCTCTGTTACACTCCGACTCATCTCCTCGACCAGGCATGTATCTTTGAAACTCTATAAACTCCAAAACCTTGAATAGAAACACACCCAAAAACTGCTGCTCCAAAAACGGTTGCTGGGATTGAAGTTACCATATCCTGGTGTAAAGTGGTAACCGCACATCTCCACCATTAGCCCTGTCTCCCAATAGTACAGAATCCTTTAAAAATCAGACAGTGATCCGGATCAGTCCCAAAATCTAATCATTTCTTCCTTATGCCATTTCTAACATTTCCTGAAAATTTCATCAAAATCTGTCCACAGCTTTTAGAGTTATGTTGCTAACAAACGAACAAACCCACCCAATCACATAACCTCCTTGGTAATGAAGCACTGTTATGATTGATGATTCAACACAGCGCTTGCTGCTTCCTTCTCTTTTGCTTGCTCCCCCTCCCTTTCTCTCTCCCTCTCCTGCACAGAAACCTCACCTCCAACACCCCGATTATGTGGATATCGACCATGGAAATATACCAGATGAAGTTTGTTCTCTCAGCCACCTTACAGAGACTCAATCAAGCTCAAATGCGCCTAGGCACGGTATGGACTGCCTAGTGTGAGTGTGTCCTAAAAGTTGCTCTCTATCTCTCTAACCTGGCACAGCTAGTGCTGGAGGCTCATCCTCACCGCTTAATTCCATCACAGTATGAAACAATTTGCCACATTCTACAAATTTTCACAGTAAATACAATACAAAAAGGTGTCAGAAAAGAAGTTGGCAGATCTCAGGAAACAGGCATCAGAAAAAAATGCATCAGTAAAAAAGGTGTAATGTCTCAGGAATAAAGGCGTCAGAAAAAAGGTGTCAGGAATAAAGGCATCAGGAAAAAAGGCATCATAAAAAAGGCATTAGGAAAAAAGGCATCAGGTCTTAGGAAAAAAGTCGTCAGAAAAAAGTGTCCGAAAAAAGGTTGCTTGATTGTGCTTTCTTTATGGAGGGCCACACAACCAATCAGTGTGGAGCGGGCTCTGCTCTTACCTGAGAAATTCAACATGTTAGTGTTGAAAAAGAACTGTGTGTGGAAAGAAGATGCACAGTGCATGTAGCTCATGGTAGAAGAAGCAGTTTGTTTACTTACATGTGTAGTTTGCAATACCTTATTATTATTATACCTTTATTTATTTTGACTCCATCCTCTATTGTTCAATTGTTAAAACTTACTTGCCCTCCATGGACCCCAACACACATTTTTCAAAGTGGGGAGAGAAGAGGAATAGGAGGTAGCAGGGCTGAGTTTTATTTTGTACAGTGTAGAGGTTCATTACCTTTTCATCTCATATTTTTTGTAAACGGACTTGAATATAAACGTTGACTATTAACATTTTTTCAGGTCAACATCTACATTCCTGTGCTGAATATCATCACTCATTGCTTCCTTGTACATCATTATAGCCTGAAAGCCACAGTGGTGCTGTGGAGCAGCCATTATATGTGGAAACTGCGGGTAAGATAAAGGTAATCAGAGTTTACCATTTGGTGTGCAGCTTCATTAAAAACATTGTCATTAAAGACAAAGGACTACTGGTGCTGGGCAGCAAGTTGCAGGTTAAATTGAATTTGTGAATATCATCATTTCTAATTGTTCTGAAGTCAATTTAGAAAGCAGACTAAAACTCAAAACTCTGGTAAAATCTAGTTATGCTGCTCTGTCTGATAGGATGATCTGCTGTCTTTGACAGACATCTTTGGCTCACGTTAAAGCTAGGGCTTTAGGCTGTGGACTGGTCTCTGGTTTGGTCAGAGAATCAAAACCTGTTGCTCAAGAACACAGCTCTTATGCTGTCTTGTTTGGTCTCATCACTGTAAATGTTTTTCTCCTGACACCGACACAGTTGCAGGGAGAGACATTAGAGATAAGTATAGAAAACCAAGCTTATAGTTCTGAAGGTCTTGTTTACTGCTGAAGGTCAGTATGGAGGCAGCAATGATAGATTCAGTCTTTTCATCACCAGCAAAAAACTCCACACAATTTAACTTGTGTTGATATTTTTTATATTACACTAGGGTGAGACCTATGTTTCTAAGGTCAGAGATACACTTTTGATTTTTGGTCTCTTCTTTTTAAGTACATCCCTCATCTCACTCTCTGTAGATGACTCTTGAAGACACTTCTTCCTTAATCTACTTGAATGCATCTCATGAAAATACACTGCCTGGCCAAAAAAAGTCGCCACCAAAAAAAGGTCACACACTCTAATATTTTGTTGGACCGCCTTTAGCTTTGATTACAGCATTCGCTGTGGCATTGTTTCGATAAGCTTCTGCAATGTCACAAGATTTATTTCCATCCAGTGTTGCATTAATTTTAATATTGATGATGGGAGAGTCTGACCACTGCACAAAGCCTTCTCCAGCACATCCCAAAGATTCTCAATGGGGTTAAGGTCTGGACTCTGTGGTGGTCAATCCATGTGTGAGAATGATGTCTCATGCTCCCTGAACCACTCTTTCACAATTTGAGCCTCATGAATCCTGGCATTGTCATCTTGGAATATGCCCGTGCCATTAGGGAAGAAAAAATCCATTGATGGAATAACCTGGTCATTCAGTATAGTCAGGTAGTCAGCTGACCTCATTCTTTGGGCACATAATGTTGCTGAACCTAGACCTGACCAACTGCAGCAACCCCAGATCATAGCACTGCCCCCACAGGCTTGTACAGTAGGCACTAGGCATGATGGGTGCATCACTTCACCTAAGACATATATAAGACATATTTACATTTAGTCACTACCTGTAGTATGAATATTTTTATACGGTTATTGCGATATTAGATTATCACTTGTCTTTAATTGACAGGGGTAATTTACTACTACTTTTTCTATATATCATTTGCATGTCACTATGATGAAGATGGTTCTCACCCATTTTGAGGTATTTTGGACTCACTTCAAAATCTTGGATCATAGACTGTGATCTAATAGTGTACAATTGTCTGAAAAATATGTGACTTGAAAAATGTTTACAGAATGTAATATGTGACTTGCAGATGTGTATATATATTTTTTGGTATGTCTTATCTTTTCACCGACATTATTTTGTCACATGACTTGTCAGGTGATCCAGACCATACATATATGGAGGTGTATCCCCTGTATCTCATTGTCTGATGAAGGGCTTAGGCCCGAAATGTCACATGTGGTGGTAATCTTTCTTAAATAGCCCTTGGAGCAGCTTCTGGTGTGCGGACTCATTTACCTGTTCTGCATCACTTCACCTGCCTCACTTCTTACCCTGATGCGCCCATCACTCTGGAACAGGGTAAATCTGGACTCATCAGACCACATGACCTTCTTCCATTCCTCCAGAGTCCAATCTTTATGCTCCCTAGCAAACTGAAGCCTTTTTTGCATGCCAATGATTTGACCCTTCTTAAACAGACTAACATCTTTTCCACGACCACAGGATGTGTCTTTCAACATGGTTGTTTAAGAAATGAGAAGTTACTCATTGCATCAGCTGGGGTTAAATAACTTGTTGCCAGCTGAACGATAAGCGCCCATGCAGTAATTATCCAATAGGAGGCTCGTACCTATTTGCTTAGTTAAATCCAGGTGGCGACTTTTTTTTTGGCTGGGCAGTGTAGTTTGCTCTGCGGCACTAGTCAACAGAAAGTTTATTGTACCAGCTGTTTTTTTGTGCAGGTCATTTGGGGAGAACTTTAAAGCTAGCTGGGCTCTCTGGCAAACCAGAACTGCTGTTGTGACTGTACAGTGATGATTAAAAAGTATAAAGCTTTACATAAACATGATAAATAATGCCTTTCCATCAGAATGCAGAAAAGACAGTCCTTTAACTCAGCAAATTCCCCAGGTAATGCAAGGCTAGCCAGTAATTAGCTGTCCCAATGCTGTGCTGGGTTGTATTTACAATATTCTGTATATGTTTTGATATTTACTTTGACTTTTGCTTTCTATGGAAGCTATAAAGAAGCCTCATTTATGCTGCTTCATTAACCTTAAAGTATGGCAGAAAATCTGTTAACACTGGTGCTTTATATTTGTAATGCATTCTCTCCAGCCCCAGTCCAATTACAGAGAGGGAATAAGGGGTGATATCTCCCCCCAGAAAACCCCCGTTACCAGAGTTTGTTGTTATATTTTTACACCGACTTATGATGGAGCGATACAGTGTGGTGACCGTGATGTTCTGATGACCTTGGAAAGCTTTTCCCCTGGTATTACAGTGTGTCTACAGGATTAAAAGTTAATCTGCAGTTTGTTGCAGACCTACAGTATGTCTGATGTCCTCCAAGGTAAATACAGTCGTAAAAATGCTGGGAGGCAATTCATTATAACTGTTTCAATGAGTGCTAAAGTACCATAAAAATGCAGATTATGATTTTTTTTTCAATTGCAGGTTTTTTTTTTTGTATACTAAAAGCAACATAATAACAGCATAGTACGATGACTTTCAACAGAAATTGATTTCTATCCTGTTTCCACAGAGCACTCTAGTCTCCTGCTTACAGCACTATGTAACTTTTTAATTCCCAAGAGAAGTATGGCTTTGTAGCACTAGTTCACACACCTGCCTCCAGCTAAAAAGAAGTCCATCTCTACTGTAACATTTAATGGCTGAGGCTAAGGGATGGAATAGGACAGTGACGCTGAGGAAAGAAAAAGGGAGTAAAAGCTAGTTTAGAGTAAATATTGACCAGGCCAGCCTTTCTTAATCAGGATGCTGCAGCATGTTGGGATGCCTTCTGGTATCATCAGGTTCCTTAAAAATGTGTGAATTCAACCAAGAATTAACCTAAGTTGCAGATCATTATCTATCCTGGTGTATACAATCAAAATTATCCTCAATGCCCTTCTCCTGAAATCATTTCAGGGTACGTTAATAATTTGGTTTAAGTCAACACACATTGTGCAAGAATAGTGTAGGGTTTTTCCTAGTTTGGCATGTGTCCTGAAACACATCAAAGAGTGTTTTTAAGGACTGTACATTTTCCTGAGTAAGGTGCGGTCTACAAAACCATTCCATTAAAACATAGACATTTATATTTTGCTAGGAGAGATATTTAGAGATTTAGCTGTCAAATCTATTGATGCATACATTTTTCAATAAATGTTGACATGAGTGACTTCAGAATTTTTCTGTTTTTATTCAGTGTGCCATGATGATACTCTGCAATAGACTTTAACAAATTACTGATAGCTCTATGTTACAAAAGGCTGCAAATGCCAAGCTGGTTTTGTTGCTGTTGGAAGGATGCAAATGAGTTTGCCAAGCAAGTAGATTTAATAAGTTATTCCAGCATTGATGAGAGAAAAACAAATGCCTGTAAATTTTATTCAGAGCAGACAGTGGTGTAACATTAGACTGTGTTGTTTTAGGGATGTCAGCGTTTTCTAGAATACCAGCTGCAGAAAGTCATCCATCCCAAATCATTTTATGTCAGGACTGCATTTATATCTCTTAGTTTATAAACCTATCTTAACTAGCATGTAAATTAGCCTCCTTCACAGTTAGCCATGGACCATAGCAGTGTTACAATGGAGAGCTTTTTTAAACCCTCAGGCATCACTTTAATTTACCACCCTTTAAAGCCATGAAAGACAAAAGTGTCCACTTCCAAAAAACTGCTATAAAAACTTAACAGATTAATATTTTTTTCTTCTTTTTTGCACTGATCTCTTCAACAACTTCAGCTATGCTCAAAAACTACCAAACATTCAATCGTTTTGAGGATTTTAACCCTTCATATGCCAGTTTGATTACTTGAAGTCAATGTTGTTTTTATGAAAAAAAGGAAAAAATGTGATATCTTCCTTAAACCAAATGTTGGATGGCTGGAGCACTATTTGTAAATCCAGCTTGGACATGTCAGTGATTAGCCAACATACTGACTTTGATGCATTATCAGTTTTTGTGTAGCATCCAATTTAAAATATATTATCCTTTGGAGTCATGGAGGGCAAAAACAGCAAAAAAAAAAATAAAATAAAAAAATAGTATACATTAATATTTTTTTCTTCTTTTTTGGTCAAATCTTTTGATCAACTTCAGTTCTAATAAAAAATGATTATTGAATAATTTTTAAGGATTTTAACCATTTAAATGCCAGTTTGATTACTGGATGGTCATATTTAAAAAAAAAAAAAAAACACAACAAAACAGTAATTATTTTCCAGATAACTAATGGTGGGGGGCTGTGGTGTGTGTTTTTTTTAAGTCAGCCCTGGGTATGTAAATGATTAGTCAAAATATTGATTTTGATGCATTATTAGTTTTTGTGTGGCATCTGAATTAAAATTTACGACTCTTTTGAGTCACTTGTGGACTAAAATGTCCCATTGACCCCCATTTAAACCACATTTTTGATCTCAGGGCCATTGCATGATATAATCAGGCATTCTGTATATCATGGTTTAATTTTTGAGAAAAATAGTCAAATTTGTCATTTTTACTGTTCATCACTAATATCAGCAATCATAAGTAATCAAACTGGCATTCAAAGTGTTAAAATCCTCAAAATGATTGAATGTTTGGTAGTTTTGAGCACAGCTGAAGTTGTTTACGAGATTTATGCAAAAAAAAAAAACAGAAAAAATATTAATCTGTTAAGTTTTATAGCAGTTTTTTGGAAGTGGACATTTTGTCTTTAATGGCTTTAAAGGGTGGTAAATTTGTGTCTCAGTGTTCCCCCGACCTATTGGAGCAATTGAAATTTAAATTAAAAAATGTGCCTAGAAAGAAACTTTGTTGCCAAAAATTAGAGCATGTGGACTAACAAAGCCAAAATGGTGAGCAGAGAAAGAGGAAAAAATTGCCAGAATGGACAAAAATGTCCCTAGTGATGCCTGAGGGTTAAGCTTATGCTCAGTGTTTTGATCACGTCTTTTAGTTTTAGTCTGGTTTTAGTGGAAGAAAAACTTCTCACATTATGCTCTTTAGTTTTAATCCAAGCATTTATTCTCTTGTCTAAATCTGGTACCAAATCATGGTAGTGTGTTCTCTGCACCCTGCTTTCAGAGATTTTCCCACACTGGAGATATATTATGGAATTTTCATGTCCAACAAAAACTACATTAAATTTTAGTCCAGTAGTCTAGTAATAGTCATCTTGATGAAAGCTAAACTTACTTCTTGTCAGTGTTAGTCATCATATATGTATCTTTGGCTAGTCTCAGTCTAGTTTTTGTCATAGAAAAAAAGGCTGTTGATGAACATTTTCAGTCATAGTTTTAAATTAACACTGGACCATAGACAGCATGGCTACAGCTGAACACACACATACTCCACATGCTAAGAATTTTGGAGCTGTAGAGGCTGGCAAGGTCATATTTATGCAAAACCTGGAATATCACCATACCTTGTCAGTCAGTATGGTTGTTTGGCTTGTCACAGTTACTCTACCACACTGTAAACCTGGATTTTGTTTCTAATTAAACTTTTGAGTATTCACTAACTATTCTCTTATGTTTTGTAAAAAAAAAGTTGGCATTACTAAATCAAATTAGTTGTCTGTATTATTCAGCTGAAAGATGTAATGCAATAATCATGTTAAGCTGAGAAAACTTAGTATGTTTAGTTCTTTAAGAGGGGGGAGGGGCTATTTCAAAATTCTGCCCATCAACAACGTGACGAGCTCTGTTGGCAGTGTTTTGGAGTTTATAGAGTTTGAAAGACGCACGCCCGGTCAAGGAGACGAGTCGGAGCATAACAGAGAGAAAGACAGCAAAGTATAGCGAGAATACTCACAATGCTGGGAGGAACAGAGGAATATTCACCCTCTGCCATGACCTTCAGTCGTCCAGTGAGACCATGGGTGAGACTGTCAGTGCATCTGTTGGCACTGGCAGGCAATGCCTCCACCATGACAGTCCACCCGTGGTGAAGCCAGTGCTTTGCCCCACGGTGTCTCCACCCCACCAGGGAGGGAGTAATCAGCGAATTAGATTTTGGTAGTCATCCAGATCACCATCTGGATCCAGGAATGTTTACAAAGGATTCTTCACTGTTGGGAGATGGGGCTGATGGCGGAGGTCTGCGCTCTCTGAGTGCTTTTCTAGTTTCATATATTTTTATGTAAGTTAAACTTAGCATTGTTATTTTATACAAGTTAGACTTCATTTATGTGAACTAATGATTTTTAGTAAAGACTACTAATGTACACTTGATATGCCTACTGCATAAAATTAAGGTTATCTGTTAATACAACTTGACCTCTTTAGTATCAGTTTGTGTAAAAACTAAAGTGGTATAAGGCAATCGGTTTACCCGTGCTTATTAGTAATGTCAACTAATTCTGGTTTAGAGTGTGGCTTCACCACCCTCTGTATGTCACTAAATCGCTGGCGTTGGGCCAAAACCTCATATCTTTTATTTATTTATTTATTTATTTATTTATTTATTTATTCAGTGTTGCTCCAGTGCTACTGGTCACCCTTTACATTTGTCAGTGGTTTTTAAAGATTTTAAACCAACTGAAAGTGTAAAAAAAAAAAAAAAAGCTGACCATCACCATTCAGTGTTTAAATTACCTGAAAAATATGTTTTTTGTTTTTTGTTTTTTTTTCATGCCCTGAAAAGTTGTGGGTTGCCAATATGTACCAAAGTGAATTCTGAAGTATTGTTGCTATAAAGTACTAGTTTTAAACCTCAGTGGGATGACTTGTAAGACTTGTTTATCTTATTAATTTATAAAAATATAAGATCAAGTAAAATAGAGACTAAAAACCGTTGCAAACATGAAAACCAAACATTCTTTTTCATGTCACCTATCAAACTCTTCCCTCTTCTAATCACTTAATGATGAAAAACTCCTCTTTGTTTTGGTTTATTTTATTTCTCTACGTTGAAATCTTTTGCATAAAAAAATCTAAACTACAAAAAAATGAGGTTCATGTGCCACCATGAATGACCACTGATCACCTGGCCACAGGTAATCTCCCCCAGCACGGACCAACATCATCAACAGTGAGGGCTTTAAAGAGCTTGGGCTCTGGTCGGGCTGGTTGAGTCGGTGTGAGCTGCAGCTCTGCTCAGGCTGAGAGCGCAGAGCTTCAGTGGTGTGGAGAGAGGAGAGGAGAGGAGAGCACCTTGTCCTGATCATCTGACGGCAGACGGCTCCTCCCTCCTCTCCCTCCATCAGTCTGTACGCAAAGCAGCGGCTGGGGCACAACTCTACTCGCGTTTCTGCACACAGGCTGGTCTGCGAGAGCCGAGGCTTCGGAGTCGAGTTCTCCACTTTGAATAAAACGCGGACTCCGATCCTCCCCTCTGGTGTCTGCTTACAGCCGATCCAGTGATGAGAGTGGCCGCGAGGAGAGACGGACGCTTTTCTTCAGTGGGGACCAGCAGTGCGCAAGAGTGCGCTCCGTGGTTCGGCACCGTCTTCAGCCTCGTCCTCCGCTCCTGAGATCGACCCGAACCCGAGAGGCGCGCGGAGATCCTCACCGAGACCCCCGCACGAGGTAACCAGATCCAGTCTGTGTATTTCCTCCACTTTGTCTGTGTGAGTCACATCCCTGTTGTCTGGAGCTCCTGTGGCTCACACATGCTCTCATGCGTCTGACAAAAGCATGTTACATGCTTGATGCATGATTAATTTATCACGATTAAGCAAGAATAAACCCAGGGTCGCCTCCTAGCAAGCAGAATCTGACATATTCAAGCATTCACTCATGTGAAATGAGTGATGTCTTTCCCAGCAGTTCCTGATCAAATCCTCTTTAATAGAGTATTGATCCAACTAATTAAAATGCTAAATCTAATAGATTAGCTTTATAAGCTCCCACGAGGACAATCCTCAATGGATCCTCCGGGGTTTCCATTTTAAACTACTTCACAGTAACACTTTAAATGCATGGTAAGTTTTCAGTGTGTGGTGTTCAATACATCTGAGATTCATTCATAGAAGTTGGACTGTTAGAGAGGATTCTCCGTGGATCCTCCTCATGTCAAAGGGCAGGCGTGCAGCTTCTTGTTGCCTTGATGTAGCAGCATCACCTCTCCTGTATCTGCTATCAGATCAACCTACTGAAATTCCAGCAGCCGGGGATTAACGTCACAGGATGCAAATTGCCACAGGCTGTGCAATTCACCTTTAATTATGAGCATGTGGGTGTTGGCTTACGTGAGCCGGTGCCTTTAGCTGCAGGGTTTCTCTCAGGTATCAGCTGTGTTTGACTGGAACAAGTTCTCTGGTGGGATTCAGATGAGCAGCTCCAGTTGTAATGTTCTCACAGCGACTGTGCGGCTGCTGCTTAGAGCTGCTGTGAAGGCTCATTTATGCTCCCTTAGTGTAGGAAAATAGATCCATGAATTAAAAAAAACACAGTCGTCACTACCTATGCATACTCAAGTAGACCTCCACCTCTTCTTCACAGCTCCCAGTAGGCTTCTAGTCTGTCTGTTCTTGTACATAGGCAGGCTTACTTCATGTTTATAGTTTTTTAACAACTTGAACAATCTGCAAAGTTTCACTGTTTTCAAACGTACTCTATAGGGATGCACATTATGATTGTAATGCTATCAGTAAATATACAGTGCTTAACAAATTTATTAGAGCACCCTAACCCTAACCAAAGTAAGGTTTCTGCCACAGCTGCCCTAAATTAACAGCATTGGTAATTACCAAAATCATTTTTTATGTTTCTGCAATGGTTAATACACCAATATGTAGAAGCTCTTTAACCCAAATGATATTTTTAATGCTAAAATAGAATTATTATTGTTATCCATGAATTTTCAAGTTTACTGATTGAAAAAAACTGAAAAAATAGTAAAGCACATTATTACTTCTTGATCAATATGTCAAATTATAGTTATTTACTGTCATTCCTGAACAGAAAAATTAGTTTTAGTGGTTGAATGTTATGCTTGATTCATTTCTGACTTCTCAGAGAAGCCCAGTGAGCCGGCTCAAATTTGGGTGAATTCAGTTTGAAATTCCTCATTCCTGTTCAAAATGGTAAAACGTGGAGGGCTCACTGAAAATGAAAGAGTCCACATTAAAGCACTTCATGATGCTGGATGGTCTCTGAGACAAATATGACAGGTGGTCTAATAGATTTGTTAAGCACTGTACATTAGCATTTTATCCCACTAGCCACTGTGGCTAGTACCTTTCTATAGCTAGTGGCCACTGTGCATGCTCACCAACTACAATTTTGATGGATAAATGTTTTAAATGATAAAGATTGAGTGTGGCATGTTAGAAATTACCCGAATTTACCCTCATTTCAAGTCTTTTCCTCCATCCAACCATGAAAAAAAATATTTTTGGGAATATTTCACCCTCTATGTGTAAATTGGCCTTTTATGATATGATTGAAACACAGCTTGTGCTAATGATAAAGTCCACCTGTTTAAATAGATAGATAGGGTCACATAGGTATCCGCCACAGCTGAAATTCACCATATTTTGCAGGTCGGTGGGTGTTAATGTCAAGCCCTGAATATTGGTATCAATATCAGTATCTGCTGAAATGATTTTGTAAATAACAACGTATTGAATATTGGAAAAAATCCCAAACCGTGCATTCCTATATGTGTGATCAGATATGAACATTTCTGTCCATATTTCCAACTGGAATATTGCCTGTAAAAATCAGCCTGTGACAGCTGTAGATATTGGCTGCATGCACCAAAAATGTTTGAGGAGAGTTAGGCAGAACCAAGAGATTGATGCCAGCTGAAGCTTTTTCTTTGTTCATCCTTATTCCTTAGACTTTAAGGTGTTTTTAAGGACTGAGATTTTATCTCTGAACTACAACTATAGACGGGTGTTGATATGAATATCAGCTAAATGATTCTGTAAATGTCAGAATATTGGCAAAAATCCACGATCATGCATCTTTGTTGTGTTTTTTCTTGTCTGGCTTGAACACTGCTCAACAGTGCCGTTACTACTGTAGTGTAATGTTTGGTTTGTATCTCAAACAAGGCATGGAGGGACCACGTCTTAGCAGCGTCACAGTTTGATTTTCATTTTGGCTTGCATGTTAGCCAGTCAGGGCTCACCTGCATGCAGAGCTGCTAACCTGTAGAACCGGGAAGATTCCCACTGGATTGGGCTGGTTTTGGAAAATCCAAGGATGAAAAATGAGTCCCACTTTGGCCCTTATCTCATTTCTGGAGACTTCTTTTTATGTGCGCTTGTGTGCATCTCTTAGCCAAAATAGACAGGAAAATGATTAATAGAGAGCCATATTTACCTCGTATTGTCAGATGTGTTTGTCCACATTAGTAGAATATGTTTGCAGTTTGTTTCTTCACCCTGATTGCCACAAGCTGAAATGTACCAATCTGATAAAGTTGTCTTCTAAACCAGTGGTTCTCAAATGATCTAGCCTCAGGATCCACCACACTTTAATGACAAAGCACGACCATAATTTCCCACCATTTTCACTGAAAAATGATGCAGTTAGGAGCTTAGATAGAACAAATAGTACTGATTGCAGACATGGCAAAACAACCTGTTTTACACCCCATTTCCCAGTAATAATGTGTAAATTTATGTCAATTTTCCAGAGATCTTGAGGAATTACCTCCTTATTGTGGGAAAACAGATTCATTGAAAATTATCATGCCACTCATTTATCTCAAAGAAAAGGAAATAAATTAGTTAAAATACTGAGAAAATGTTTAAATCAACCCATTATCACACTAAAACAGAGTAAAATAAAAATGTATGGCTGTTTCTGAATGCTTTCTGCTGTCACATTGGTAGAATATGTCACAGGAAAGATTAACACAGGACAAGTATATTTTTGGGTTTTCAAAATAAAAGTCAGGTTAACATTTTTATAGAGAACTCACCTTGTTTTTACAGAATGCTTTTATTCTGAACTTTTCCTCGCTAAAATTGGCTATGCAACGAATCAGGTCACATGTAAGGACATTATTAGAGATTAGATATTATTAGACATGATTAACTTAAAATGACAGACAGGACTGAGACACAGCCAACGCACAGCACACTCTCGCCCCATATGAAAGCTGTAATGGTTAGACTGGAACTGACTCGTGCCACAGCTACATGCAGCAGACACACCCACACTGAAACAGGCCTAAGATTTAAGAGAGCGTGCAGGAATATGGATGAGATGAATACATAGCATGGACAGAAGTCTCCATATCTGTATCCATGAGTATCAAACATGAGGCATTAATGAGCCTTTGAGGAAATGGGTGCACTGGAATTCCCTTTTTAGAAATCTCAATGAATTCTGGAAGCAAAAAGCTCATTAAAACACTTGCAACAAAGAACAAATGAGTTAAAAGTGAACATAATGATAGATTCAACATAATGAATGCATCAAAAGTCAGGGCTGAAAGGCTTTCGCTGTAGAGAGAGATGAAATTGGAAGAAAAGTGGGACAGACGGACAACAAAGGGCAAAAGGTCGAAATGAAAGAGGGGGTCACCCTCGTTATTTTCATACCCGACTAATCAACATGAATGAGGGTCCTGTTTACCCCTTATTAAACCAGGACATACTCTGTTTGCTTTCATTTGTTTGTGAAACAAAGCTCTGAGCAAAGGTGAAGAGAGACAGAAGACGGTCTGAGGGATGTCCTGAGTCACTGTTTAATGGTCTGATCGTAAAGATGATGGTGGTCCAGGGAGGCGTTATGATCTCTGAATCTCCAAAGAAAACTAAAGGTGTCTCAGTGATGTATGACTGGACAGACACATGGAGCCTTTGGATGTTACAGCGTCACGCTTTCATGCTGCAGGATGATAAAAAGAGGAGGAAAAGTGAGGGAGAAAAACTGTTCCTCACCAACAATTTCCTCCTCTGATGTTTTGTTTGATGGCTCCAAAGGAACAAAAAGGGGGCTGAGAGAGGCAAACAACAAAACAAAAGCACATTTTCTTTTCCTCAAGTTTTCCTAATCAAAAGCAGCAGAAAATAACAAGAGAATGGGATTAATATTTGATGAGGTTATGTTTGTTGAATTAAAGGAAAACTATTAGCAGAGGCACGCAGGGATATTTGTTAAAAATGCAAATTAATTCCAGAGTTTTTCTTTTTTTTCTACGAGTGTTGGTGTGTTGGTTCGTTCTCCCTTAGGAGATTAAAAAAAAGCTTTTATGAAAGAAGCAGAGCTTTTGCTCGTTATGCTCGGTGCAATCTCAAGGCCTTAATTTGTGCATTAAAGTTCAACTGAAATTAAAAATGCATTTATGCTCAGAAAATCACATTTACAGTACACCCTTTTGGCTTTGAATACTAGATGGTTCAAAAGGAATACATGTATTGTTTTATTTCTTTGTAATTTATTTGATGTTGTTTGAACTAAAAATGTTAAATCCTGAACTACAACAGGCACACAGATAGTTTTGGAACAGAGAACATTTGTCCTTCAGTGTTTGATTCCAGATACAGCTTGTTCTGAAGTCAAGCACACAGTGAGGCAGGTACAGGACTTCACATTAGATGTTTTTTTTTTTAAGATTAGAGTGACCTCAGAGGCTTCACAATGGAAAAACAGCTGATTGTAGCATTATCCTTTTTCTAACATGAGCTTGGGTTGACACAATGCCATGATTACAAACGTTGATGCAATACTAGCAAAAGCCAAGCAAGATTGATACCTGATTTGATACAACTACAATAAAATTAGAAATCAAAGGCACTCAAGATCAGGTAAATTCTTGCTTTTGATTAACCAAATTGCACACACAAGGCCTAGATTGAACAAATACACTGGCAATTGGCCATGAGGTCAAAAGAACTGCCTGCAGAGCTCAGAGACTGGGTTGTTGCAGGGCACAGATCTGGGGTAAGCTGCAAAAACATTTCTGCTGCACTGAAGGTTCGTAAGAGCACAGTGGCCTCCGTAATTCTCAATGGAAGAAGTTTGGCACAACCAAGGACTCATAGAAGAGCCGGCTCACAGGCCAAACTGAGCAATTGAGGGAGAAGGGCCTTAGTAGGAAAGGTGACCAGAACCTGATGGCCATTCTGACTGAGCTCCAGAGATCCTGTGTGGAGATGGGACAAAGTTCTAGAAAGACAGCCATCACTGCAGCCCTCTATAGATCTGGGATTATGGCAGAGTGGCGAGACGGAAGCCTCTCCTCAGTGGTAAACACATGAAAACCCACATGGATTTCATGGATTTTGCACTGAGTAAAGGCTTTTGTCCATAAGTGAATGTCCACGGCAGTGTGCAACATTATATGCTCTTGCCACCTCCAGGAACAATGGCCACTCATGTCTTTGGCGTCTTTATTTTGGGGTCCGGGCCAAAAGTTGTGGTGGTGTGCAGTGTCTGCAAAATAGCGTCTTGTCTGATGGCCAAAAAGCACCTTATCAGACCAAAGAGCTTTCTTCACTTGACTATGGAGTCTCCACATGCCTTTTGGGGAACTCTAGTCGAGATTTAATGAGCTTTCCTCAACAGTGACTTTCTCTTTGCCACTCTCACATAAAGCTTTGACTGGTGAAGAACCCAGGCAACAGTCATATGCAGAGCCTCTCCCATCTCAGCTGAAGCTTGTAACTCCTTAAGAGTTGTCATAGGTGCCTTGGTGGCCTCTCACTCGTCTCTGTGTCCTCACTTCCTCTGTGCTGCATACCCATAAAATGTGAGCGCTGATAGCTTGGTGGTCAGCTCATGCAATGAATTTATAGAGGCTGTTATCCTTGATGTGGGTGGTCTTGGTTCAGATCTGATCCATGGCTCCTTTCCCACTTGTCCTCTATTCTTTCTCCCTCATTTCCACTTCTCTAATAAAAGCATTAAAGAAACAAAGAATAAATCTTTAAACAAAAGTGTAACATAGTGATTTTTAGTTTTTCTCCAAAAATAAGAAAATGGTATAAAAGCATTATATCCAGTGATCGTGCACAAGAAAGCAGTTATTGGATGAGTGGTCAAAAATCTAATGTCCTTATGTTATATATCCAACAGCTGCTCACTCTGTAGAATTATGCTTCAAAAGGTTTAACACGTTTTTGAAAAATGTATTAATTGTGCATAACAGCAGCAGAATGGTCACTGTTTCCATTTAACCCAGCAGTGAGAAGTATAAACATTTCAGTAAATGTTTCTTTGTTAGAACCAGTTCATCCTGGAGACTGTGGGACAGCGTGAAGGAGCAGCTTCCTCTTGTTACCATAGTGACTGGGTTCACCAGGGAGAACCAGGTACCATAATTTCCTGTGCACCCTGTTAAATAGAAGCTGTCAGCTGTCATGAGCGTGATGATGGACTTTGATGGGAGCTAATGATTGCTCTGTTCATCTCCGAGCCGCGGGACTTGTTCATTATGCTGAGCTGAACACGTGTTTGAGTTTAAGAGTGAGCCGTCTGACCGAGCCGATCCTCCCTCTCCTGCTGGCTCCTCGATTTTGGATATTTACTCAGAAACGATTAGGTTCCCCAATTGCAATCACTCATGCAGCATTGTGGTGGTAATGTCATTCAGAGGCTATTTTTTGTCGACTTGGCTGGCTCTCTCGTCTGCCTCCCCTGTGGACTGATTGTTGATCAGACTAACATTTCATATCAGCCTTGAGGGGAAAAATTAGAGGATTAGCAACAACTTCATGCTTATTCCCCTACGCATCTTCCAGGCCTCTAAATCCTGTGGAAGCCATTGTTATTTTAAGTAGCTTGGCAATTGAGCGTGGAAGCAAGCTCTAATTCTCCCAAGTGTTTGGAGATGGGGAGAGGCAGCAAGAGCCGGCGTTTTGCAGTTACCTCCCCTGCTATTCATCCTCTTTCATGATGTGAAAGTGAGCAACAGAGAAAGGGCCGTGAAGCTGCCAGCCAGGACCCTTTCACTCCAATCCTGCATTCATACATAATAGATAAGTCACTGTAACTTACAGTACCGGGGCAGAACTAGGCTAATGCCCAGATTTGCATATTTGTGCCGAATTCCATAATTCATGAGTGCAGCAAGCAGCCATCCGTGGTGCAACGAGCCACACTGGTCCATGTGCTGTATCTCTGGGCTTGTTACTCGCCATGTGCACCAACAGCAAAGTATTAAAGCCTCCGGCAATTTGGCTTCAAACAGTAAAAAAAAAAAAAAAAAAATCAAGCATGACATCAAAGTTGAGAGTCTCATAAAAATCTGAGTGAAACATATGTTCACAACTTGTAAGAACTTGGTAAAAAAAAAGAAAAAAAAGAAGGAGGACAGTTGGCCATTCATATTTTGATTGACGCCTGCTTCCATGCATATGACTTGTTCATTTGATGTCAGGGTTTTGCAGCCCTGAGGGGTATATTTGAGTCTGGGTAAGAATCAATGGAGGAAGCATAAGCCAATCCATCTACAGTAGAATTATAGGAAGTACCGTACAACATTTTTCCAGTTTTGGATTATTATTTTTTTAAGATTCAACTTATTTCATTAACAGAATCTTTTAGTGACATTCAGTAACATTACAGACTAAAAGAAAAAAGATCAGAGGTGTAACCCACATTTGAATTATGTATAGACCTGTTTTAGGAGTAGTTGCGCTAACGGTGGCTCACTTTTAGCTTTGTTTGCTATAGCTAAAGCTAGCATAGCTTTCATAGCCACTGGTTTAAAGTTACTACATAAGCCTAAGTGGCCAAGTTATCTTTAGCAAATGCAAGCTTATTTAGCTATGTAGATAACACATCTACATAGCTTACAAAGCTGGTTTGTGAACTTAGCTTTAGTAATGTTATCTGCATAATAACATTAGCTACATACGTGATTAATAGCTTCGCTAGTGTTAGCAACATGACCTGTAAACTTAGCTAAAAATAATCTAGAAACATATAAAACATATCTATGTAGCTTACATGGCTGCTTTGCAATGTTAGCTACATTATCTATAGCTAAGTTAGCTTTAGCAATCTAAGCTTCAGCAAACGTAAGCCTATTTAGCTAAGTAGATAATGCATCTACATAACTAAATAGCTGGTTTATGATCTTAGCTTTAGCAGTGTTATCTACATTGCTACTTAAGCTAAATAGATAAGTTAACAATAGCTTAGCTAGCTTTAGCAATGTGACCTTCACTTTGGTTAAAAGTAACCTAGCAACATATAAAACGTATCTCTGTAGCTTACATGGCTGCTTTGCGAGCTTAGCTTTAGCTCTGTTTGCTGTGTTAGCTATATTATCTATAGCTAAGTTAGCTTAAGCAAAGTGAGTTTTAGCAAACTTAGCTACAACTATCTTAGCTATGTAGAAAATGTATCTCTGTAGCTTACAAAGCTGTATAGGAGTTCCACTTTAGCTACATTAGCTATCTTAGCTGCGCTAGCAACATTATCTATAGCTAATGTAGCTTTAGCAATGTGAGCTTTAGCAAACTTAGCCAAAAGTAACTTAGCTAGGTAGAAAATGTATCCATGTAGCTTACATACAGTACCTGCTTTCTGAGCTTGTCTTTAGCTATGTTAGCTACATTATCTATGTTAGCTAACAGAGCTACGTAAGCTACATTGTGTGCTTTAGAATGTTTTCTTGTAGTACAAGCTTTTTCCTGTTAGCAGATTGTTTACTTGGTTTTATTCTGCATTTTGTTATCAGGTTTGGCCGTTACTAACATAACATACTAACCCTTAATGAAAGCTCCATCTGATTTATCTTGGAAGTTTTAGCCTGTATTTCCTTACTGAGATGTACAGCGTCTCAGATGAACAGTCAGTGAGAGTGGTCATCAGAGATTAATGATCTGCATCCAGACTGTCTTGGATCAGATACCCTTATTTGTATTCAACCACAGGAAGATCATCTCCTTTTCTGAAGTTCCACAGTGGAATTACTCTGTTTTTATGACTATTTGGGGTGGCAGCTGGTCACTTTGGTTCCTACCAAAATCAAGTTTTATGTATCATGACTAAAATTTAGCCTAAATTATTGTATCTGATAACATGAAAACATACTTTCATTGAGCCTCTGCAATAAAGGTACTGCAGTGGGTTACAAGAATAATTTATAAGGACTTTAAACCATACAAATAATAGTAAACAATACAAAACTCATTTGAATAATCAGAAGATACTTGATTATATATTATTATTTTAGTTCTCAGCAGTAGTAAAACATTGCCAGAAATTTTAACTCATGTCACAGTTGTATCATGTATTTCGTCTGATCTATGGAACAGCTGTCACACTTTAAGTAGTGCTGGACTGGCCAAACTGGTGACATCAGCACCCATTCTGCCATGCCAATCACTTCCCAGTTCTAAGATGTGATCAGTGTCTTCAGAGACGTTAATGCTGTTAGAGCTGAGTTTGCTGGGCCACAAGGTATATTTACAGAAATTTTACAAAAGAAAATTTGCATTTAAGTTACTTTGCAGATGTCTTCTTTTTTTTTAAAGATTTATTTTTGGGCCTTTATTAGTTAGAGGAGGACAGTGGATAGACTCGGAAACAGGGAAGATAGTGGGGAGAGACCTGCAGTAAAGGCCGCAGGATGGATGTGAACCAAGGCTACCCATGTATATGGTGCATGCTTTTAACCACTCGACCATCTGCACGCCCAGTCTTTGCAGATGTCTGATCAAAACAATATAAACATCAGTGGCCAATCAACTGTACTTTGTGACACCGTAAACACGTGATCAACTAAGGGTAAGTATTTGAGGCTCATGTTATGGTTATAGAAGGGTTGTTTGTGGGCCCCAGAAGATTTTCTCATCTGCTGCAGTGTGCTGAAATTTGGGAAAGTCTGTCCTAAACTATACTCTATTCATTTGCTTCTTTTAAGACATTCCTCTGTAGAAATTATACAGTTGAGACTGCTTTAATTCACCTGCTGACTTTTAATATTTTGACTGGCACATGCAAATGAAGTACGCTGCCCTTACCCAGCAAAAATTGTCTGCTACAGTTGGTGTAGCTCTGCACATGCATTTTCAAAACACCGTGATCTTGATTCTGGCTGAAACTTCCTTATTTTTGATTACTGTGATTTTTATAGAAATGCATTGACAGGAGAGAGAGGCTAGATCATGAATGGGTGACATTTAACAAGAGCGAGAGCTGTGCAGAGCACTGTCTTGATCAGGTTATATCTGTGCCCCTTTTTCTTTTAAACCCCCATTCTCTTATCAACCGAGCCATCCGCACTGCAGCCATTCATAACACACCAGTAAGTGCAGACTTTTGACTGAGGTGCTCAGCTAGGGTGCTTTCATATTCATGGGCAGCATGAAGTTTGTATCCACAAGCATCAAGGATCATCACTGATTTACCCTAAAGTCTTCTTATATAATCATATCTACTTTAACACAAGAGTATGTAACATATATCACAGTAGGGTAGAATTTTTAATTTTATAAAGAAAATGTACTCCCACCGGGTGCCACCAGGCGACCACCCCAAACAAACAAACCTAGGGGAGACACTGATATATAAATCTAGTTGACACTCAGTTCCTGTGGCTGTGAATATTTGGCACATAGACACCACAAGCTCTAGGCATAAAAAGCTGAAAAACCGTCTGTGTTTTTCATATGACGGGTGTGCAGGAGGAATTTTGTGATAAATAGCCTTACTCTGCTACAACCCATTCAAACCAATGACCAACATCACATGTACAGCCAGCCTATGTACTCAGGTACTGGTGGGTTGCAGACATATACAGACCGAAATTACCTGCTTCTCACTGAAACTGGCTTAAAGTCAAGGTACACTTACACTGAGTTATTTTCTGTGTGCAGGGAACATTATTTTCAAATCAAAACATTTTAATACAAGAGGAAGTTATACTTTATTGGTCCTAAAGGGAATTATCAGTGATTCTATCTTACAGACACACAAAGACTAGGAATATACACAGGTACAAACCCTGGATATGATGGCAAATGATATTTTTGAATGCTCAAGTATTTTTTTCTTTAATTCAAAAAGTTAGTTGACTTTGATTTCACATATATGTTTTTTTATTTTTATTTTCTCATCATTCATTTTTACCAATGTCTGGTAGTACTTGGTAGAATACAGTACAGTACAAATAATTTATAAATTTAAAGAGAGGAGCATTCATTTTTGAAATACACAGACAATGCATCAGCAATTTCACTTAACATTATTTCATCAATTATCATATTTTTTGATTTTGGAATGCTGTATTGTCTGATATGAAATCTTCAGTGTTTATCTTCGTGATGCCAGTTTCTATCATGTGTTAGCATCAAGCTAAATCATTGAGATGTACATTTCAGTCTCCGTGTGGCTTGCATTGCAGTGCAATAAAGTTACTGATGATTTTTTTTTTTTATTTTAATTTTTTAAGATTGTCTTTTGGGCTGTCCTGCATTTTATATGTTGCTAGGACAGCTGAAGAGAGACAGGAAATGTGAGGAGAGAGTGGGGTAAGACATGCACCAAACATGACATGCACTGGGTCTGGAGATCTGTCCCACTACCAGTGGGTTTAGGGCCTAAACCTAAACCCTAAACTTTAGGGCTATAACCTCAGCATATGGGCGCCTGCTTAACCAACTGAGCTAAAGTGGCGCCTGTTACTGGTGTGATGTGATAAATAGGTTTTGGTATCTGTCAGTATTGGCCCTGTTTGCAAACATCAACCGTTGGCCATTTAACATGGCATGAGCAGATATTAGGTACCGATGTTTATTTGTTGTCTCCCATAAGTTTTAAGCTGGCATCTGGTTTATCTAGATGCTGGTTTAAAGAGGATATTTTCTACCAGTTACACAAACTCTGACCTGTTTTTATGGTGAATTGTGAGAAAATATTTGATATAAAGGGGTATTACACCAAAAGAAGTTATAAAAAACACAATTTTCAGCTGAATTGTGATGTTAAACACTGGTATCAGGCTCATTTTCACAATTGGTGCAATTCTGTTTCTCAATGTGAATCCATACGTCCCGCTGTGATTGTCTTGTCTGTTTTCTTTAATCACTATTTTCTGTAGTCACTCTCTTTTCTATTCTTCTTGCATCCCTAGAGTACATTTCACTTTCTCTCTGTGCTGCATCGCAGTCTGATATCATCATTTGGTGTTTTTAAAGGCAAATGAAGGTGAATGAGGCTCTGTGTTTGTTTGCATATGGAGTGAGAAAGTGTGGTAGAACTTATTTGGAATTTAATCAAATGACTTTCAAATAATAACTTTGCACAAAATTTGGCATCTATTGTACAAATGTCCTAATAATGAGATGTCACAGTGAGGCAGTTACACAAGAATAAGAGCTCTGAGCAGTTGAGATTCTGATCCTTTCTTAAAGGGGATTTCACTGGTGCCAGGAAATAAAATGGCATCTTTCCACTAACCAATCCCAGTTTTCATATAGGATATTTACACCCCGGGACTTAAGCCAAGGACAATCTGGCTCCTAATCCAAGTCTCTAGAGGGCTACTGCCACCCATGGATAGAATCTATAGTTTGTAAGAACCTGATTATTTAGCAATTTCAGCCAAAAGAAAGTTTATGTTTTGGGAGGCCATTTACACTAAGGATGGGATTTTGCTATAGTTTCAGTACTTGAATACTTGCTTGACCTCATGAAAGAGATTACAATCATGAAATAAAACATCAGTCACACACCCACCTGCTACTGACTATGTGTTATGTGGTGTGCTGCTCATCAGTTCTTCAAATCCTAAATCTGAATAAATAAGACAAGATGATCATGCAACTAAGGATTATTAACACTAAATATACAGAAAATATCAACATGGAGGACCATATTATGAATGAGCCATACCCAGCTTTATTTGGTCATTAGTCAACTCTTGCGTGGACCACAATACGCTACTCTAAGACAAGTACCTAATGGACTCCATGCAGAGATTTATGCACAAGTCTGTCTACCTGTCACTTTGACATGCCTTTCCTCATACATTTGTCCCACTCTCATAGCTGCTTGTTGTCTATGATGGTGGCTTTTACTTCAGCTTGGCGAACACCATCCGCTGAAAGGAGCCTTCTATTCCCACTGAACTTAAAATGAGCATATCTCCTGTTTTGCTATGATGAGGCTATTCTCCTCCACTCTGGTATATTCACAAACAATGCATCAGTGGTAGTTTGCCTTTGAGTGATATGTCCCCTAAGATATCGTAGCTGTCATGAAGCATTGTTGATGCTGCAGTCTGGCTCACTGAGCTGATACAGCAAACCATGGCTGGTGAAGATATATCTTTGTAGAATGACAATTATTTTCACACTTCTTGATATTTTATAAAAAGTATATTTAAGTTAGATAAACGCAAAAAGTTGAAGTAAGGCTTTTAAATGAGTTAAAATATTGTAGCCTAAAGCACTATGTGCAGAGTGCAAAAGAAATGAAAAATTGCTTTAGTATTGATAGCCACATGGTAACTGAACTCATCCCTGATTTATACAACACCAGCATTTTGAGTGGCTAGAAGTGCAGTTCTGAAAAAAGGGTGTCTCTATGAAAATCTTTGGACATGGCATTGTCTGTTGTCATGTTAGCTAGCATTTCATAGTTCATCTGAAAACTTTTGCCTCCTGTTGGTTCCAGCCAATAGCAATGCAGGAGTCAGTGTATTCCAATGGCAGTGGTGGACACCTAAGTTCTGTCTGTGCTGCTCTGCAGCAGTCAACATAAGTGAAGTTTTTGTAAGGTTAAGGGTAGTTTCACTTTGTACTTTAGGGTCACTCTGAGTAGCAACTCACTCTTGTTGTGCACCCATAGGTGTTAGCCATTTTTAGATGTTTACAATGGCTGTCAAACAATATCAGGATTTTGCATCTCAAACTATTTTTGGTTTCGTTTAGAATTTTTGTTCTGTCTTGAACTAAAGGTAACTGACATCCTGTTTGGATATAGACAAGGCCACCCATAAAGGGGGGATAATAGGGAGAGCTTTTTGGGGCCCAGCCAAATGGGGGGCCCATGGAGGTCAACAAAATCATGGTCCATTATAAAGTTAAGCTGTGGTAACATATGTTGTATTTAACATGAATAATAACCAGTCTTAAGCAACAAAAAGTGAACTTTAACTCTTTATGCTGAAGTACAACATAGTGTTTTTCAAAAGCAAACCCATTTCCTTGAAACTGAATTACCTTTTTATTTGTAATATTATCAATACGGATGGGCTTATTGGACTAAACCATCTGGAAAGTAATGTCAGATTTCATAGCCAAGCCATGGTGTGCACAAATTTAAGGATGCCAGAGAATAGATAGAAGGAACTGAGATAACTTTAAGAAACAATTATTAAATTAAAAAACTGAACATTTTCAAAAATTAGAAAAAATGGGTTAAAGGCAGTATAAATGGGTTCAAAGTTGCAAAATTGTTCAAAGAGATAAAGGGTGGTTAAAAAGGGATAAAAGCGGCAAAACTCGGCAAAAAGTTGCATGAAATGCTGGATAAAGTAGTGAACAGGGGTTACAAGTGAGAAAAAAATGTTAGAAATTGGTCAAGGGAGTTTTAGAGTTTTGAAATGGGCAAATCAACAATTTTAACATCAGAACCCAATGATAGCTTAGCACACTCCTCAGCTCCAAAATTAAGAAACTGTTAGCCAGGATGCTAGCACTAATGCTACTGATCCAACACACATGCATTGATTCCATCAATAGATCACAACTGAGGAGGGCCCGTTCTCTGGGTTTGTCAGGGGTCCAGCCAATTCTGCCCGCGTTTGTTTTTAAAGATAATGAAGAACTTCAGGTAGATCAAAGCTCGTGATGTGAATTTAACCACAGAAAAAAAGAAATTGTTATGGAAATAAAAAGGAAATAAGGGAACAGCAAAAAAATAAATATTTAATGGCACAGTTGTGTAGATGACTTGTCCACTCTGAGCTGTGTGGGTTTTTAAAGTGAAATGAGACAGTAAGGAGCTGTTTTTAGCAAAGATTTATCTGAACCCTGAACTTTTTATAAAAACAGAGATGAAAATGTAAATTAAATCCAATACTTACCATAATGTATAGAGCCTTAAATCATATAATGAGATAGATATATCTTGTTTAGGATTTTGTAGGCTTAAAGAGCAGCGTTGAAGTTGTTGTTGTGCTGCGTGTTTGTCATCAAAAGCCTCCGAGTCTGAACTCAGCCTTTGGGAAAGCCTCATTAAAGGCACACAGGATCTGATGACAGAAGAAGACAACAGACTTTTTCCTGCTTCATTTGCTGCCATTCTGACATAACAGGCCGGAGGAGGGAGCGGGGGATGAGCGGGCGAGGGAGGAGACGGCGGAGGGCGCTGACACCTGCTACTGAAACAGCTTTTACGGACCACTTTTTCATGGAGAGGTTCAAGAAGGCCTGACGCCGCTATCGTGGCCGAGCGTTATGAAGTAGATTTATCATTCCACTTGATGACTAGCAGAGTTATTTATTCATTACCTTTGTTCTCGGCTGCCTCAGATGAGCAGGCACATGCCAACCACATCACTCACCGTGTGTCAGACATCCTAAATTTTTTTCTCTTACACCCATGTCTTGTGTTTGTCAGGCTGATGCTATTGCCTATTTGGAGGATCGCAACCCTGTCAAATGAAGTGAGATTTGTTTTGATTCAGATGTCTCTGCTTCATCATATATATCTGTTTATTTTGTGTGGGAGGATGCGTATTTCTAATGGGCTGCAGAAGGATAACTAACAGACAGCGATGTATAAAATTATCACTTGTTTCTGTTCCTGGAATATGCTCCTCATCTGTCAGCTGGCCTGAGAGCAGAATATTTAAGTAGCATTTTAATGAAATAATTTCCAGGGATGAAGGCCTTTTTCATTAGCGTGGAGATATTGAGATTACCAGGGATGAGAAGGGACATCATTTTAAGGAGGATTTATGAACATTTTGCATATTGAAAGGAGTCACATTACCTGTCGGATCCTCTCAAAATGAAGATCAAGTGTTTTGTAAGACTTTTAGAAAAGAAACCCCTGGAGGGGGCAACGTTATTTCACCTTTACTTTCTTTTCTTTTGTCTGCTTTCTCTTGCTTTGCACATCACTGGGAGTCATTTTAGAGAAGCAGATGAATACTCATGAGGGGAAAATGTCGCACATTGGTCGCCTCTCGTGGCTCACGCTCTCCTTATCACCAGAAGCAACATTTGACATTTGTTCTCAAGACGAGGATCTGGGTTTGACTAAATATAAAAATGTGATCTTTAGAGACATTGATTCTAGGTTTATTGTGGGAAGGTCAGACACCTTACAAAGTCAGAGCTGAGACAATCTGTGCTTTGTTTTTTAAGTTAAGCACAGAGGAGAGTAAAATAAACTCACAGTGTCCTTCACAGCCAAATCTGTAGTCCTTGTAGTCCTCTTAACAGAACTTTAGAACTAGAAAAGTGATTACCAAGAGGTCTACGGGTCTTTCACTGGAAAAAATACTGCAATCGCAGAATAGGTTATACCCAAGACTAAGTACCAAGACAGGTACACAGTAGTCACCAAAGAAAGCCATCTAGCCGGTGTTAATGACCCCTCTGTCGTGCTTACTGATGGAGGGTTCAGCAGCCTCCTCTTCAGGCTGAGTAGGGAGCTGTCCGCGGTGCTGAAGGAGACGCTTCATCTTGGTTTGCAGGAAGGAGAAAGCCCAGACAAGCACTTCTCCCTTTTCTAAAAGGAGAATACTCTTATCTGAAACTTGGAAGTGAACTTTGGAATATGCTTTTCCTCTGCCGAAGACTTTTCTCCTTTTTAGTTCCAGTCACATAGATGATGCCTTGTGCAGTATACATGTTAAGAGTCTGGGATAAAATGCAATGCAAGCAATATGGGTTAAAATGAATGCTGGTTGATGAGTCATCGACTGCCTCATAACTAGATCAATGTTGAGCTGTAATTATAGAAGATTTTGAGTGCTAGACTTATCCTTGTATTCGGACATTTTACACTGTATTTTACTGCTTTTACCTAAGTATGGGCGTCTAATATCATTGGTTAATGCATACATGAGCTGTTAAAGGTGTACAGTCTTCAGAGATAAAAACTCCTCTGTATTGCTCTTGTACGTATTCACTTATACCAATTCAAAATTCACAACCATCAGCCCCCCCCCCCCCTCCAAATTTTGCTGTAAATGGAAAATCAGTTTCAAATATTGGTCATCAGTTTTGTGAGGAACTAATAATCAGTATCGGTCACAAAAAACAATATCAGTTGACGCCTATTTTAAAGTGGGAAAAATGATTCCTAACACTCCATGCCAGGCTTTGACCTAGAAACGCTGAATAAATGTCAAAGTGAAGCTTTGGAGTATGGTTTTGTCGCCCGTCTTAAGATATCCTCAAGTTAAAGGTACATTGTTTACCTCTTCTACCAAAATTAAAGCATAGATTCTGTATTAAGATCTGAATGCTGAAGGGCAATAATGGAGAGTTTTCTGAGCAGATAAGGCAGAGACAGTTTAGCATTCAGACATTTAAGTAATGGTACTTAAATGAAGTGCCTAAATCATGATTTGGAAGGTTTGGTAGGTATCTAATGTGTTGATACTACATCGGTATCAGTTTTCAGTTCCCATCCCTGCTCATGAGGTGAGACATGATGCAGAAACAATAATACAGAGATGGCAGATAGTATAACAGACTCTGCTATGCAATGTTGTAATGATAATATTTGCCTTCAAGCAATGCCACGCATAGTAAAACAAATTCATGGTATCAACAAAATAAATAATTACATATTGGCAAAAAGGAGCATAATGAAATGCATTCACACATTATTTAAAGTGCATTAGTCTGAATCCAGGGTGCATCCCGCCTCTCGCCCAATGGATGGATGGATAGTCTGAATCTTTCTGCTAAAATCTAACATCAGCTCACCCTGACTTTACAAGACTTCACACATATGTGAAAAGGAAACTGGTATTTTGGAGTTCTACAGTGGCTACAAATTACTTGCAGAATTGAGGATTAAAGCCTATAAAGCCTACTAAAGTATTATTCTTAAACATGTTCAATGAGAACAAACCGCAAAGCAACTCTATATGGCTGCTTGACCATTAAACTAACAGAAAATTCAAATACATGTACATTAATATGAAGTTATAAGTTAATTTAGCAGACTCTGTTGTCCGATTTGAAGCCAGTGATGTAGAGCACTGAGCTAACTAGCCCACATAGCATTGATCTTGCAACCATAAAGGGAGTCAAACCCTCATAACTCTGAGGCTGACACCTTATCCATAAGGCCTAGTGGTTGTTCTGTTGGCCCTCATCAGCCTCCACTCTTCTAGGAAGGCGTTCTGCAAGAGTTTTTCTGTGGGAATTTGTGCCCATTCATTCTATAGAGCATTTATGAGGTCAGTCGCTGATGTTGGACGAGAAGGCCTGGCTCGCAGTCTCCATTCCAGTTCATCTCAAAGGTGCTCAGTTTGATTGAGGTCAGGGCTTTGTGCAGGCCAGTCAAGTTCTTCCACTACAAACTCATCAAACCATGGCTTTTTCAGCCTTGCTTTGTGCACTAAGGCACAGTCATGTTGGAATAGAAAAGGGCCTTAGCCAAACTAATGCCACAAAGTTGGAAGCATAGCATTGCCCAAAATGTCACTCCATCCAAGCTGGGAATGGTGCCAGCTTGGTGATGTGAGGCCTGCATGCAGATGCTTGGCCATTCCATGAGGCTCCCACTGCACAGCTTTTGTGCTAACAGTAATATCAGTAAAATCAGCAGAGGGTTGGTGACTTTTTTACACCATGCACCTTACCAGTTGTTCACCCCACATTTTTTTTACATGGTTTTCTGCTTCATAGTTGAGTTGCTGTTGTTCCTAAACGCTGCCATTTCTAATAATTTCTCATTTCATTTCTATAATTTCTTTTATTCTAATAATATCACTTACAGTGGGGATGAAATGCCATAAACTATCTTATTGTGAAGATGGCAATCCATCACAGTTCCACACTTGAAGTCACTGAACTCTTCAGAACAACCAATTTTGTATCACAAATGTTTGCAAACGGAGACTGCATGAGTAGGTGCTTGATTTTATACACCTGTCTCAGTGGGTCTGAATAAAACACCTGAACTTAATAATTAACAGGTGTAGCCGAATACTTTTGTCCATTTGGTGTATGTCCTATGAATCAAATTTCCTTTCACATTCATATGTGAAATTCATTTTTAACTTACCTGTCACCTGCTATAAATTGTCAGCTGTTGTATCAAATAGCATCATCTAGCATGGATTTTCTGATGCCAAAAAAGAAACATAAATCTGAGTCTGAAATCAAAATTAGGAAGAAGTAAACAGGATTTATTAAAGGGGCACCCCCCTGGTGATGGAAAATGAAGCCAATAAGAAAGTGGCTGCTCATGGATGGCTGCAAAAACGCCCTGGTTGAAAACAGGATTTAGGTCCGAACAACTCATTGTGTACTGGAACACAATATACAGTTAGAGATGTTCTTTGAGACTCATTGGTTTTGATGATATTGACCTGAAGAGTTTGTTATTGATCAGGTTATGGTTCATCTCAGTGGTGGGAGTAGCTGTAGCCAGGAGACATAGAGACTGCCCAATATCCACCTCTTTACCAATGATCAGGTCAACCATATGAAGGCTGAGATAGTATTCCCAATGCTGCCAACTCACCTCTATAGATTGGCTTCAAAACTAGGCTTTAGAAACCAGTGGGCAATATCACTCAGACTACAGATTTATATCACTGAGCTGCAGCTCTCAACTATATTGTTTCTGTATTTTTCTTTGAAGGGGACGGCAGTTGAAGAAAGCCAGTGCACATCATAAAGTGCTCTTCAGATTATGATGGTACAGTGATGGATTGTACTAATTTTCACAGACTTTTTTTGTTTTTACAACAAAAATAAATGGACAGGGTTAAGGTGAAGTGAGCTTAATCAATACTTCAAATGCTTTTTCACTCAAATAAATATGGTTAGATATATTGATGTACAATACACGATAACTATCACATTACATAACATGAAATACTGTATCACTTTACTGCTAGAACTCTTGTGTGGAGCCCTGCTCATCTTGGAGTTTGCATGACTTGTCCATTGAATTTCCAGATCATAAAATGTTTTCAGTCTGCTTTAGTATCTGGTTGATTTTTCTGCTTCCACACCAATGATAGCCAAGGTCGAAGACATTACCTCTTCAGGTTGCTCATCTGTCATGGCCTTTTTTTTTTGTGGGAGCAAGAATGCTTTGATAGATTTTCTTTAAACTTAGCACAAATGTTTACTTTGACTCAGGGATGAAGTCATTAGAAGCTGGAGGACACAGGTCAGATGGTAAGGCCTCTGAGCTTCATGTTAATCCTTAGCTTTCTCGGACATTCAAATGTCCACTTTGACTGACGGATAAACTGGTTTGATTTTGGAGGTTAAAGGTCAAGATTACTGGGACTCATGGTCAGCTCTTTCCCATAAAATTTGTAGCACAGAAAACACTTCAACCCTTCCTTTTTACCCACCTTTTTACTTCACTGTACATGAATGCCTTTTAGAGGCATTCAACTGGTAGGTGGTAGTATTAGAAATCTTCTTTAGTGTTTGTGGCTGTAGTCTTATTATCTTGTTTTGTAAAAACATAATCAGCACTGATCCTCTAATGAAACTGTGATCTCTCATTTTTAAGAGACGTTTGGATTAGTTTCCTTTCCCGTTTTCATGTTTGTTGTGTTTAGTCCCATTCCACTGATATCACATTTGTTTACTTGTTTAATCTTGTAATTATATCGTGTTATTTTCTCTGATCTTCTGTATGTGTGCAGCAGATGTTCAGCTGTTTATCATGAAGTGGTTATTGTTTGACCAGTTTATAATTATGAGCTGTGGTAATTTGGGTTTAAGAGGATAATGAGGAAAATTTTCACATTTGCTGGTAGTTTTTTATCATGGCTGAAAGTGAGCTGAAAAAAGCCACATTATCTCGACAAAATGGGACTCAACAATGGGACATTAGCTAACACACAGCAGCTTAATCTGATTGGAATGATTTGTGTTAAAAACCTCATTTCCTCTCTGTGTTGTTACTAATATTTATAAGTTAAACAGGATGATTCATTTGCAGTGCATTTTGCTCAAATCTGTGCAGCATTATAAATGCGTAACTGTAAATTAACCCATTTACAATCCATCATGCAAATGCAAGGTAAATATTTCATGCATGCAAAACATTCTGTTGAATTTATGTGCATATTCTACTGTTCTGCTACAGGGTTTGTTCATATATGAGTAGGCTAATATATCTGTCTGAAGTTGCTCCTGCAGTGATTATTATTCAGTTCCACATCAAAACAGTGTTTGTCACTCACCAGCCACTTTATTAGGTATACCTTCCTGTACCTGGCTGGACCCTTCAGAATTGTCTTTATTTTTCATGGCGTTAATTTAACAACGTTCTTCTAGAGTTTGGTCCATATTGACAAAAAAAGCATTGCACAGATTTGTTAACATTCATGATGTGAATCTCCCAGTCTGCCACATCCTAAAAGTGCTCTATTAGATCAAAATCATGGGGACTGTGGAGGCCATGTGAGAGCAGGTGAGCTTTGAGATACGGCCTTCCAAATCTCAGTCTGCATATAGATGTAAAAACACCGCAGGGGTAGTGATTTTCACTATGTTGTGGGGAATTTGTAGTCTGAGCTGTATTGACCAGTCACGTATCAGCAGACTTTGGGGTTCTATATCTGTGTTGGCAATAACAAACAGGTAGACCTTAGACCTGCACTGCTGCAGAAACAGATCCCATCAGCAGTTTTCTTATGATTTATTTTTTCATGATAATTAAACATCTGAATGAGATACAGCTAAAAATATTGTAACTCAAATGTTGAAACTTGAGCCACAAATCTGCTTGACACCGTGTAAAGCCAGGACGGATCGAATAAAACTCCGTTCAAAAATCATGCTATTAAAATTAGCTGTTTTCTTCTTGGATTCATTGGATTGGAGCATAGAAGTTGGGGATCAGGTCACCTATCTTGGCTGCGTACTCCAACTGTGAGGCTTAGATCTTCTGATGGGTTCACTGGGCAAGGCAGAATGGTCCTTGGTCCTGTTGTACTACACTTTTGTGCGGTTTGGATGCTGACTGATGGCCAGAGATGCCAGCTAGACTCCTTTATGACAACTTCTCTTCAGTGCATTTTTGGGTATTGTTGGCAAAACCGTCTCCTTAGGAGAGTGGAAATGGGAAGAGTCAGCTGCTTGATACAGGAAGGGCAGCTGTGGTTCTACAGGTACCTGGTGTACTTTCTTGGGCCTGATCCAGCTCACTTGACCCTATGGGCAGGATCAGACGGCTGTGTGAGGGGTCGGCTGGGATGATACCTGGATGAGGCATGGGATGGCCATTGGGGGGCCAGAGCAGTACAGGGCTAGGGTTTGATATGGTGAAATGCTCAACCGGCATATGCTCCCATACCTGACTTGACCTGTCTTCTTCTACTGTAATGGTGAGACCTCGCAATGCTTGACTTTTTACAAACATGTACCATAAAATTGTTATTTGGGCAAATTCAAATAATCTTAATTGTACAAAAAGATGGAGATCACTGTTTTGGGGCTAAAAGTGAGTAGAGTCGCTGTGTCTTATGTACAGTCTGCTGTTGACTCATGAGTAGGCAGCACTATCCCAGAGAAAGAGAAATGACAGCCTTTATGTGGCAGAGGTAAACAGCACATGGAAGTCATTCAACACATACTTTTAGCTTCTCTGGAACAAGAGAAAAATCCATCTTCTGTTGCCAGAGGTAAAAACAAATAAACAATGACAGCCAATGGGTTCTGAGATTTTGGTGTGCTACACAGCTGAAGGTAGCCTTTAGAAGACATTTAGACTGTGATCATAAAAGGAAATGCATGGTCAGCAACAACACTCATGTTAAACAAAGCTCAGCTGGTACTAAGGAACCTAAAATGTGCCAAGAATATATCTCCCACACCAAAACACCAGCCTAGTTTGTTGATACAAGTCAGGATGGATCAATGCCTTCAAGTTGTTCCCACCAAATATAGTGTTTTCCTAGTATTATAGGGCAAATTTGGTAAGGCATTTTAATAAGAGCCTAATAATCCTGTTCTTTCCTAACCGGAGTGGTGCCTAATATGGTCTTCTGCTGCTCTAGCCCGTCTGCTTCAAGGTTAAAAAAATATGGGCTTCTACACCCCTAGGTTATTTGAGTTTTATTTGGGTTTCCATCTGCTTGATCCAGTCTAGTCTTTCTCCTCCGACCTCTGCCATCAACAAAGCATTTTGGCCCAGAGAACCCACTGGATATTTTGTCCATTTTGGACCTTTTTCTTTGGACCATCACCATAGAAATTCCATTAGATCAGCAGTTTGGGGAATACTTGTAGCAGCCCGTCTAGCACCAACAACCACAGCAAATTCAAAGTCACCTTTCTTCCTCTTTCAAATGCCCAGTTTGAACTTCAGCAGATCATCTTGGCCATGTCTACATGCCTAAATGCAGTTGCTGCCATGTGCTTGGCTGATTTCCATGAATAAGCAGTTGAACAGGTGTACCTAATAAAGTGAGAGTGTTTTATTGGGGTTATTATTACATGTCTGCATATTTATCCAGACATTTTACGATAAGCACTGCCCCAGTTAAATGGGTAACTCCAGACTGTGGCTGGTCTCAGTAAAGATCACAGCTTTTAGTCCTCACCTCACCGATGAGTTTTCATCACACAGCATCCTCTTTACATCATTTCTCCTCAATAAACTGCAATAGGATTACAAGTGTGGGCTGTGATCTGCTCCACAGGTCTGCAGCACAGAGGGGATTAGGTACGGTATTTGATGTCTGCGTCTGAGGGACCAAAGGATAATTTATCATCCTCATTTCATCAGTGTATGTCGAGTACAGAGACGGCGTTCTGGTTATTGTCCAAGCTGAGGCAGAGAAAGAGCTGGGGTTGCTGACATTTTTGCTTTGGGAGGAAGTTTCAATAATTTCAGATTGAAAATATTCAGGGAATCAATCGATTTGTCAAGGGATGGAAATCTCATTTGCATGGCCAGTTTTAAAGTTGATTAGTTTTACTTTTTCATGCAGAAATACCTAATGTTTACTGGTTATATGTCCTCAAATGTGAATTAATTCTGCGCCTTTATGGATTTATTCAATATTATCGAGTTTCTGACTGTTTCTCAAGCCATTTTCAAGAACTTGAGTTGAGGGCGGATAAATTTGTCAATAATTCATGACATTTTAGAGGATATATAATGAATAAATTACCATCACATTAATAAAATGTTGAATTCTTGAGTTTTCTATAAATTCATGAAAACTTTACTCAAAGTATGCTGTATCTAATAACTGTGCATTATTACATTATATAAATCTAAAATGGGCCAGAGTGCTTAAGCACTTTACTGTTTTGTTCTTAAAATTAATCGTGATTCTCTTATTTTTGCTTTACGTTTTTATGACTAAGGTGGAGAACTTCTTAATACTGACTAATTTTAAACATCACATTATTGAAGAATATCATAAAATGCCAAAACTAAAAAAAAAGAAAAAAAGAAAAAAAAAAAACATCTTTTCCATTTGACAGGGTCATCTAAGTGTGATGCATCAATAAAAAAGTCAAAAATAATAACTTCACCTCAACCCTGAGAAGCAATTTCTGCCTTCTCTTTTTTAAAGAGGCTGAATTTCTTGGTGGGAGTGAGTGCTGGCGGTAGTTTGAATGACTGTTTTAGGTGATAATCAGACATTAAAAGAGTCATTTCTCCATATTTAACTCCAACTGTGGAGGTAATGGTTTAATTTGCTGGACAATGAGTTTCCCCATGTGGAGAGCTCCTTGCATTGAAACACAGCCTGATGCAACTGCATCTGTTGCTGTAGGAATCATTACAGCACAGATCGAGCTGCGCAGGCTCTTCATAGGGGACAAGAAAGAAATGTCTACAAGTAACTCCTGTTTTGACTTTCTTTGCAAACTGCACTGTAACCTTCAACTTGTGTAGCTCTGAACATCTTTACAGGAACCGGCAGAGAAGACAGAAGAAGAGGAAGAACACTGATCTTTGTCACACTAAAGAAATGCTATACTAGAAGTAGAGTTGTTGTGAAACCAACATTGTAAACTTCAATACTGGTTAATGCCAAACAAGTTTGATACGATGTCAACAAAAACAGAAGTCCCTGGGGCTCAATATTCAAAACTTTCCTGTTTTCAACTTTCAAAAACTGAAGGCAAACTCATTCTTTCTAGTTCAGAGTTTCTCAACCTTCTTTCTGTTAAGGCACGCTTTAAAACTTTGAACATTTACAGTCATCCTGGTAAAAATGTATGAATAGAAAAAAATGAAAATTCTACATCAATATGGCAGCAACATTGTACACACAGGGAGTTGTTGTGAGACAGAGTTAGGCCTTTACAACAACTCATGACAGGAACTATTAACAGGACACCTGAGGCTAGGACAGTTCACACAAATGCCCTATTCTAAGATGCTGTCATTTCAAGAAAAAAAGTGTACAAGACTACTTTGATTTTGATGAATTTACCAGGAAAGCTGATGATTTGCATTTTCAGGATAATTCTTGGTTGAATTTAATCATTTTGAAGACACTCCTGAATGCCAGAGGACACCACAGCAACCTGGTTGAGAAGGACTGGCCTAGATTGCACAAAAACTTAAAGCATTAACAGCATGCTGTATTTATACGATTAACAAAGTTTGTAGGATTGCCATTTTTGATTGCTGAGTGAAAAGAAGGTTTCCACAATAAGTGCCTTGGATTTTTTTTTTTAAGATTAATTTTGGGGAGTTTTATTATCATTATTATTAAATATCTACATCAATTTAATAAAGACTATGTATGTTCTGTATATGTGTGTATAGATAGTACTTCATCTCAAGTATCTTGTACATTTTTTAAAGCCATAACATTTTCAAAAGGTCAAAGGTGGGCTAGTTGTTAAATCAAGCCCCCCATACAAGGGAGGCCCAAGTTCAAGTCTGGCCTGTGGCTCCTTTCCTGCTGGTCTCTCCCCCATTCTCTCATTACTGTTTCTGATTCTGTTCACTCTCCTCCACCATCAATAGAGACATACAATGCCCAAAAATATTTATATTTTTTAAATTCTAAACATTTTTACTGTAATGGGAAGTGTCATGTTGTGATGGCTGTTATGATGGAGCCACTGTGACAGACAACTTGATTATTGTTGCCATAGAAACATTGGATGTCACGTGAAAATATAGATACACCTTATGTAGTTCCGTTTTCAATGAACCAGGTCCTCAATTAAAAGAAGCTGCAGAGATGGGCCGAGCTGAGAGTGTTGGTCTCTTCCAGTCATTTTTTGTTATTGTTTTGATTTAGAACCCCAGGTGTAATTTACATACTGTTTGTTTCATTATCCGTGTGAAGGGTTTTTTTATATTATTTGAACATTAATTTGGCTGTGACCTATGCCGATATTTACACACTTTTATCATTGAAAAAACAAAGTGTCTCCTTTGCAAAGAGAAGCAAAGTCATGCAGAGCTATGAAAGAAGCAGGGAAGTAGACAGTTAATCCAGCTGTTTTATGTTTGGGGTTTCATTCACAATTGTCAGGGCTCACAGCAGACCTCCCATCCCTCCACAGTAGGGTTACCCTAACCCACCACAGTAAAACATAAAAAGGCTCTACCAGCCATTAGATGGCAAAAGAGCTAAAGTCTTGGCCAGTCAAAAAGAAATGCATTGTTACAGACCAGACAGCTACTGAGGGCCCAAGGATCGAGCATGCAAAGAAAGCTGAAGTGACACAGGTGAAGTGGTCCAGGTCAGGACTAGAGGGAGTCTGGAATTCACATTATCCAAGCTAGCACCAGCCATCAGCCCAACCGACCAGCCAAGGATGGCACAGAAGTCCAACATAATGAGCAATAACATACAGCAAAGAAAGTTGTTGAGTCAGTGGGTCAACAGAAAATACGTTTGGGAAACACTGCCTTAGACAACCATCTTTACCTGATTGTACAGTTGGACACTTTGCTGATAAAGGCAGATATATCATTTATACTGCTGATATGTATGTCCAACGGATCAGACGTAAATATCAGCAGAAATTTGAATATCCGATATCATGCTGCTGATAATGTGCAGCCCAAATTGAGATTAAACCTTTCACTGGTTTTGGCTCATGAGAACTGCAGAGCTGTTTTTGTTTATAATATGAGCAGAATATTAGCAGCATTAGCATATGTAACTGTAATCTTAAGAATCATGACTTTCCAGTGATGTATGCCATAATATTTAAATATGGGAGTTGTGTCAATGATAATGATAATAAGGAGAAGCAAACTGGAGCAGTTATCAAATTGATAGCACTTTAGCAAATGATAATCTAAATGTTAATTTTAATTTCCATGAATTTTCAGCAGAATCAATGATTAACTTTTATCATTGTTGTTAACATTTTAATGGAGTTAGATATTTGATGAACTGTGCCCAGGTTTTTATTCACTCAGAGTAGTTTGCTGTATCTGTACAGTAAAGATTCTTGCAGCAACAGATGCAGTTGCATCAGTTTGTGATTTAATGCAAGGAGCTCTCCACATGGGGAAACTCATTGCCCAGCAAATTAAACCATTACCTCCCCAGTTGGAGTTAAATATGGAGAAATGACTCATTTAATGTCTGATTACTGCCTAATACAGTCATCCAAACAATGGCCAGCACTCATTCCCACAAGTAAATCCAGCCTCTTTGCAAAATAAGGGCAGCAATTGCCTGCCAGGGTCAGAGTGAAGTTTTTATTAAGAGATGCAGGCTAAGAACACAAAAGAATTCATCTGTTCGGACTCATTATGACATGGTTCTCCGGTCCGAAGATTCGTCTTCATTATCCAGCCAAAGCACCAGGCAGATAACACTGCCTCATTTGCTTTCCGAGCCTCATTTTTCCCCGAACGATAATGCAGCTTCTCTTTTGTGTGGCTGTGTTGAAGACAAGCAAGCCATTTTCAATATGCACGCAGGATTACAAAGGTTAATCATCAATTTAAAGCTAATCTTTGTTAAATACCAATAGAGGCATGGTGTGTGCTCGAGACAGATATAATCAGGCAAACCCCAAAACAATCCTCCATCTAAATGAAGTGAAAGATGGTTAATCTCGGCTTTGCGGCGGGGGTTGATGAGCCAGGAAAGGGAGAGGGTTGCATCACACTTCTACACTAATGCTCTGATTTTTGCAAAAAGTAGTTGTTGAATCTCTTGGACTAACTTTGGGAACAGTTCCACGCAGATGAAGAAGTTTGCATACAAAGCACGTTCATGCAGCGCTTCAAAAGTCCTCAGGAGAAAATGTAAAGAATCTGTATTGCCTTACTGTTGCCATGGAGTTGAGGTAATTGTGGAGTTTTTAAGAAATTATGCAATCAAGGTCAAGATCCCCCCCCTCCCACCTCCCTGTCTGGGAAAATGGTTAATTAATTTCCCTATTTTTTTTCTCTGTAAATATGCAAGGGACTGAGAACACAGGATCCAGCCATTATCTGCTCTGCTCTGGTGAAACATGTCTGCCAAGTTGGCTAATTAAAACTGGAGCTGGTTTGATTCCACCAAACCCTGTTTATTTTGTCAAGGGGGCCTCTAAAGTATACCGATACAGACATCCACAGCCAAGGCATGGAACAGGCTGCCGCGAACAGTCATGGTGCACAGGTGTCAGTCCCACATTCCACCTGAAACTGTCTTTTCTTATGAGCAAATAAACTTGAACCCTAGTAAGCACCCTGGGGTGTGTTTGTCTTCAAATGAGGGGTGGTCCGCTGTAAAGTTGGCATCTTGGAGCAGTCTAAGGTGAGAACTACTTCACTTTAGACCACCTAAAACCAGGTCAATGTATAGTCTTGTGAGAAAGAAAACAAATGTCTCCATTATAGGAGGTTTTTATTGGTTGATATTTTATTATCAGGATTATAAAAAGATGTAAAATATATGCAAGTACATATATGCGATAAGAATATTGTGAGTCCCTACTTCTGAGTGTCTTCAAAATAGAAAAATAGTGTAAACTGTCAGATTTTCTTGGTTGATTGAAGTTAAATTTATACATTTAAGTAAAATACTGGAAAACATGATCAGAATCAGGAGAGTTAGTAGTAGGGATGCCCACAGTTAAGCTAATTACTTTTGATTTTTTTTATGAACACGCACACAAAATATAAACAAACACAGGCTTGAAATCTCAGTCGAATGTGCTTATAAAACTGCAATGAAGCCTCCTGCCACTAGTAGCCGCTGTAGCTTCAGTTAATGGCTGCTGCCTTTCTGTGAGAGCTTCCCCTGGCACTTTGCCGGACATAAACATGAAGCTTGGTGGTAAGTAACATTATGGAAGGACATTTTTTTGACCAAGAAAATGGAAATAAAGTTGTGTGTAGACTGTTGAGGGTTATACTCATGTATAACTACTCTACCCAAGTGAAACGAGGCCACACATCAAAGCACGATATTAATCTGCAAAGAGGAACAACGGCATCATATACACTGCTACAATGGCCCTGTTATAACCTGGACTGTTTTCTCCTCTTTAGACTAGTCGGTTAAACACAAATTAAAGTGACGTTTATCTGAAATAGGGAATAGATGCCTGAGAACATCCTTAGTTAATATATTGTTAAATATTTGGACACCTGGGCTGCACAGCAGTGCAGGGGTTAGCGCTGAAGCCTCATAGCAAGAGGGTTCCTGGTTTGCTTCCCGGTCAGGGCCTTTCTGTGTGCAGTTTGCATGTTTGCATGCGTGGGCTCTCTCTGGGTACTCCGGCTTCCTCCCACCACCAAAGACATGCTCATTTGATGACTCTAAATTGGCCGTAGGTGTGAGTGTGAGCGAGACTGGTTGTCTGTCTCTAGATGCCAGCTCAGTGACAGCTGGGATAGAAGCACCCTTGTGACTCTGAATGGGATAAGGGGTATAGAAAATGTATGTTTGGATGGCTGCCTAGTTAGTTTAGCATAGTTTATTCAGCCAAGTAAGTCACACCATGCTCCATTCCTGGCAGGCCAAATTCTTCATTAATTTTTTGACATGCAATATTGTCCTTTTTTGTCCCAGTATTTCTCAAAATACATAATTCAAACTACTGAATGGCAAAAAAAAAATAATAATAATAATTATTATTATTATTAAAATATCTTTTCTCCATAGCTACATGTAGTTTCTATCAGTTTCTCTGAGGTAGCATCCATCCCTAAAGGAGAGCACTACCTTGTGGTGGACACTTTGAGCCATCATCTGTATATTTACAGACATGCACATCAGTCACATATGGAAGTGGAAACAAGAGTTAGCATTCACAGTGTGTGGGGTGTAACTAGCAAAATGAAGTCAGACATCCTATTTCTCTTCACACCAAAGAATTTTCACATTGCAATTTAAAATTTTAAATAGAGCCCTTGGTGCTGGAGGTAAATTGCCTGTGTACTTTGTTTTGTCAGATTTGGCTTCTCTTGGGCAAGAATTTACAATATTAGGAAATAGAATCAGCTCACCTTAATGGCTGAGGCTGTAATTCAATAGACAAAGTAGACTCCTTTAATAAAGATAAGCCCTGCAGAAAATCAATAAACTGACTAATTTCCAAAAGGAGTCAGACTTATCTAGACAAACAGGTCCGTCACACAAAACCAAACAAACCTCACAAAGATGCTTTTAAAGCCCTTTTCACAGATATTACTCTGAGAACAGACCAGGGTTGTTTTCTCATCTTTGCCACAAGACAAGCAGGCCAACAAGCGTTCCTGCAGATGCCCTCTCTCACATTCTTTTTATCCCCCCATTAGGCCTGTGATGCTGGGTCCACAAACTTCTCTAATTAAGAATTCGTCTTCAGCAAATTCCCCCATAAAATGGGCCTCGCTGCAGACCGTGGGGCGATAAAAGGAGTTATTGGGCCTGCGACCTCCTTTGCCTCTTATCTCCCATAAACACTTCAGTTGGTTTTAAAGGGCCACGGAGGCGGCAGAACGAGCAATAAGCCAAAGGGGAGCAGTGGGGGACTGATGACTTATTCATAAGGAACAGCAAAACAAGACAGCATGGACGAAAACGACAGCGAGACGTCCTCACTATAGCACGTTGTGATAAGACTTGTCTTCTAACTGGAGCTGATTCATCTGTAGGCTGGGTTTCATTGGTTTGAGGAGGATCAGGATAAGAGTCTTCAACCTTCCAAAAATGGAACACACTTCCTGTTTATTAATCCTTGTCTGTTTGATTAGATCTAAAAATGTGAGAGCCCTCTGCAGAAAGAAAGTTTCCTGTTGTGCTTGTCACCATGGTGCACACATAACCTCACTGTGTTTTTGGGAATAGTTAAAATTGAAGAAGTGCTGCTGAATGGCTAATGGGAGATCCCATTTAACGTGATCAATTTTAAGTCTATCTTGAATAGATACAGAAATTGAGAGTGGAGGATGTGTTTTATTTGATGTTATCGTGATCCTTCTGCATTGTGATAGATCAATAGACTGATTTCAGGGATTTATTTCCCTCATTAAAAAGGCCAGTCTTGAAGCTAGCATTATGCGGGTGCCATCAACTAAAAGCCTAAGGGTTTTTTCAATGGGTTTTTGTATTATTGCTGATAATAAAATCTGTGGCAAAAGTTTTCTTCTTCTTAATCAAGATAATCTTCATAAATTTGATTTTCTTTTCATAATTTTCAAGTGGAAATGCAATCGACAAAAGTAAAAAGCTAATATTAGGCAACAAAGGAGCCACACCATGGTCAGCTGACCTCAGCATTACCACCACTAAGCTTCCACCTTTTATTTGGTGCTTTTACCTCATCTACAGCATACTTTCTTCTAAGCATAACTGTAGTTTTACTGCAAAAAACACTGACTTTATATGTTTGGTGTGATGACATTTAATATCCCCAATCACCTCTGAAGTACTAGTTTGTCACTTGTTTGCAATTGGGAAGTTAAAAAAGGTCTCAAAATCTATAAATTGGATATTTTCAGATGTATTTTTTATGTGATAGAAGAAAAATATCAAAATCTCTTTAGCTTGTGTTTACCACAGACTTTATTTCAGTCATCTAACTGAATAAATCAGTCACATATCCTAAGGACTTAGAGACCAAGAGATCGAACACACTTAAAGCCCTATAATAATGCTAATAAACTTTAATTTTTTTTTATTAAGTTACAGCAGCACTCTGTATCTTTATAAATGTTTCTAAATCCAGTATTTCATTTTTCTATCAGTCATTTTGCCTTTAAGCTGCAGCATCCCGTCACTCTGTAGCACAGTAATATGCTGTGATGCAAGAATAAAGAGAATAACATAGAGACAGCAGTGATTTTTCCTGTCTGAGGTTGACTTGCTGTTTATTTACTTCCTGTTTTGACATAATAGTGATGGGAAAAACTGTGTTTTATTTTGAAATTGACTGTATGATCTGTGCATTGCTGTGCATGTCTTCCTCCAATCTGCTCTGTGTAAATTGACCAAGAGTCAACCTCTTTGGTTGAAAATGAAGCCACTGTGAGTGTCCACAAGAGGTTCAAAACGTGAGTTTCAATAGAGGCTGAGGTGTTGGAAAGGTGTTTCTCCTGGGCCAAAACAAAGATCCAGACATTTGGGGATGCTGCCATTAAATCTGTGTCTGTGAATGATGAGCAGTGTTAATTTTGGCAGCTGTTTTTAATCCAATTTTAGTCACTTCTATCCTTTTTAGTATTAGTCTAGTTTTAGTCGATGAAAACTCAAAAACATTTTTGTCTAGTTTTAGTTCATAAAAAGTCCTCACATTTTAGTCTTTACTTTTAGTCCAAGCATTTATTCTCTTGCCTAAATCTGGTACCAAATCATGGTAGAGTGTCCTGTGGACTCTGCCAAACCTGGGGTCGCTGCTTTCTGCTGAGAGGCAAAAGAGATACTGATGCACTGATTTTGACAGATTTACCCACAGTGGAGAAATATCATGGATTTTCAATGTATGATGAAAACTAAATTACATTTTAGTCTCGTTTTACTCATCTGGATGAAAAGTAAACTTACCTTTTGTCAGTTTTAATTATCACAGATCTATCTTTCACTGATCTTAGACTAGTTGATATATGGAAAAATAGGCTGTCGCCGAACATTTTTAATCATAGTTTTAGTCGACGAAATTAACACTGATGATGAGAAGGTGGTCCAATAGTGTGGCATTCCTGATGTCTGCATGTAGACAGAGTCAGAGTCTTTTGGTCCTTGGTCCTCCCAGGCTTAATATTCTCCTGTGAGATCTGGACACTTACAGGACTGATGTGTCTACCGGATCTCAGTCCATAGAGCACCTTTGGGGTGTGGTGGAACAGAAGAACAAATCTGCAGCAACGTTGTGATGCAATCATGTCAATATGGACCAAAATGTCAGGAATGTTTCCAACACCTTGTTGTTACTGTGCCACAAAGATTTAAGGCAGGTCTGAAGGCAACAGGGGGTCCAAATCTGTTCTAGCAAGGTGTACCTAATAAAGTGGCTGGCTAGTGTATATTAAAATGACATTTTTTTTTATAGACAAAAACATATTTTCAGCCTGGTTCAGCCAGTTTTGGTCAGAGTAGTTAATGTCTTCAAGGGCACACAGTACATTGGGTGATTTTTTCACAACTCATCTGTTAGATAAGGGTATTGAATTATGCATTGTTAGGAACATAACTGATATAACCACATCCAGCACAGTAGCACAGTAGCTGTTTTTCAGAGGGCTTAGACCCACCCCAGCCCCACTTCTTTGTCTTTTTGTAGGTTGGCCTAGAGCTCGTTTAAAGCAGTGTTTTTGATTTTACTCAAGAGCCCCCTTCAGTAGCAGAAGGCTGACATCGCTCAGGGTTTGTCACATTTTCTACAGTCTGTGAGACTGAGATGTGCTGGCAGCAGCTTTGTTAAAATTACGCTTATCTTGAGCAATGCAAGGCAGGGCTTCTAGCACATGTCAGAGATGGAACAAAGAGTGTGCTGTGGAAATATGAAGGTCGAGTGAACAGGTTTGCAGTCCGCTCTGGAGTGTCCAGTATGGAAAGACCGCCAGACCTACATCAGCTAGCTAACAACATCTTTAAGCTTCGGCTAGTTTAGATTTATGATCCTTTTGAAGATACTTCATGGAAGAACTCCCTAAAAAGATGTTTGTATTTCAAATATCACAATGAAACAGTCTCTATGCTCTGCTTATGAAAATCAGAATAACTCAAAATATAAACCACAACTTTGAAAATTGTTTCGATCAACATGTTATGTGTTTTTATGGAGCAAAATGTGATGGATCCTTTTATTAGTCATAAATTTCAATACTTTCCTTGAATATTATGGTTCATTGACTTACTTTTTAGTCTTTAGTTATTCAGATGCAGATGTTGCATTTGAAGACTCCTGTATATTGCAGAGTTCAAAGCTTTAAAGAAATACAGAATCATACTGCTCTTAGCTCAGCTCTAGCCTCGGCTGGTGGGTTTACCATCCCGGCAGAAGATACAAAGCTCTGCTCTGAAAGTTACCCTGCCACTGCAATGATGTGGTGTTTTATTCCCTCTATCTTCTTAACCTGATTCTGTCACAAATCCAGAGCTGCACATGCACGGATATTGTCATTAAGATGCAGACAGGCCTTTTCAGCTATTCAAATAAGCCCAATTTCCTCACATGCATCTCACCTAGCAGCCCTGTTTTCTTTCCATGTGTATTAAATTCTGTCCAAGTAAGTGATTGTTTTTTTCTCCTCTCACCTCATCTCAGTTTGTGCGTGCTTCAGTGATTTGAACTGATGGCTAATCCCACCTTGCTATGCAGGTTGAACACAAAGAGCTAGGATTGCATTCAAACCGCTCACTTGTCTTGTGTTTGCCAGAAGAAGAAAAAAAAACAAGAGGGAAAAAGTCTAAAGTAACAGAGAGTGCCAATACTTGTGGTTAGCCTTCCTTGAAAAAGCTGGTAAACAGAGTGGGAGCTCAGCTTGGAAGCAGATGTAAAAACCAGCTGGCATCAGAGTTTTCATTTCCTCTCTGAGAGAAGAGGATTTTTGCTCTGAGGTAAGGCCGACTAGCTGCCCGCTGCTACACAGCCAATGATGTGGAGCAGCATAAAGGTAAATGCTGTAAACAATGTGATGATAGAACGTAGGATGGCTCAGCTGTAGAGCTTTTGATAGTTAACGCTGTCTCCGCTCTCTGCCCAGTAAGACCTTTGGGCTATCGCTGCCAGAGAGGGAGAGACTCGATACGAAGGAAGGAAGCTACAGATTGTTATTATAGATAAACACTTCTCTTACACTCCAATTTACCCTGCAAGTGTGAAATTACAACGATGTTGATGGTAACGATGGGAACTGATTTCATTTGCCTTAAAGACGTGAGGTGTGCACAGTCAATCTCTGCATCTAAAATAATGTTACTGAGCAGATTGCATCCAATGGATGGTCATTTTTACAATATTTTTAGGCAAGGCAAGGAACCTTATATGGTCACTCTTTGTACTATCTCTATTATCTATACTAGATTCCACCAAAGGCTCTAAGAATCAGTCATTATACCTCTTTTCACGGTTACCAGCTTACTTCTGAAAGCAGTTCAAACCATTTACCAGCTTTGACTGGTTTGGGTTTAGCCAGCAGGTTTCTGACTAAATGTCAGATTTCCAGGCTACAGTTCCTTTTCATACTCACTGGTCATGCTCTTCAGTCTGAGCAGCATCTTGTATGGTGTTGGAAATTCAAGACAATGTCATACAAGACTGCTTAGATATGCACATATCTGTTTATGGAGAGTGATAAAATGCTAAATGTTTCCAGACAAAAGACAAGGATTTGTTTCATCTGATGTGTTCTCTCTCATTAGCTCTCCACACAGACAGTTTTCCTGCTTCATCATAACCGTCTCATAGGCAATTTGTCAACATGACTCAGACTTCAAATTGCAACTAGAACACTTCTGACACCAAACATCTCATCCAACCGTCATCTTCAGATTCTGCTCTCATATGCAGAAATCTGTTTATAGACATTATTTCAGACAAACTGTAAAACGATCCCTCGTCAAACTCTGTGGAAGTGTCGGATACAAACCCGACTCATTAAAATAATGACTGAGCAACTTTTCGACTTCTGTCCTGATAAATGAGTCACCACCTCGACCCACGCGGCCCGATGCCTCTGATCATGTTCCAATCAATGAGCAGCATGTGAAGCGACAACTTGAATTACTTATGCAGATGAAGACGCTCGATACTCTCAAAGTTCCAGTTCAAGGTCGTACGCTGCAGCTAAATGGCATTTCCAGAAATGTGTTTGAGTCCGGGTTGGTCTGATCCTCCTTCATCTCTGATCTGCATACCACAGACACGCTCGGCTGATTTGTCATTCACACATACTGCACAAACAAATGAAGCTAATCCTGGGTCCACATGCTACACGTCAGAATCACTGTAGGTCAGATACTCCCTGACTATTCAACTAAAGCTCTATTCTCTTTGTCGGAGAGATAATTACATTTTTTTTCTTCATTATATGATTAATTCTATAGGCAGAAAGAGCGGAGTGTATAAAGGCTTAGCTCTCATACAATCATACAGTGCAGTGCAGCCATAAAAGCTTGCACTCCTTTTGGAAGGCTTTCCACAAGATTTTAGAGTAGCCCATTCATTCTGTAGAAATTTATGAGGTCAGGCACTGATGTTGGATGAGAAGGCCTGGCTTGCAATCTGCGTTCCAGTTCATCCCAAAGGTGCTTGATGGGGTTGAGGTCAGAGCTCTGTGCAGACCAGTCAAGTTTTTCCTCACCAAACTTATCAAACCATGTCTTTATAGTCTTTGCTTTGTGCACTGGGGCACAGTCATGTTGGAATAGAAAAGGGTCTTCCCCAAACTGTTGCCATAAGTTAGAAGCACAGCATTGTCAAAAATGTCTTGGTATGCTGAAGCATGAAGATTGCCCTTCACTGGAGATAAGAGGCCTAGCTTGAGCTCTGAAAAGCAGCCCCACACCATCACCCCTCCACCAAACTTCACAGTTTGCAAACTGCTCTGCAACCCACTTTTGGGTCCCGACCCATCAGTTGAGAACCACTGCTTTACACCACTCCATATGATGCTTGGCATTAAACTTGGTGATGTGAGGCTTACATGTAGCTGCTTAGCCATGGAATCCCAGTCCATGAAGCTCTTACTGAAGGGTTTTTGTGCTTACATTAATGCCAGAGGAAGTTAAGAAGTCTTCGGCCATGGAACCAGCAGAAGCTTGACAAATTTTACGTACCATGCACCGCTCTGTGATGTTACACAGTCTTCTACTTCATGACTGAGTTGCTGTTGTTCCTAAATGCTTCCACTTTCTAATCTGCATAGCTAGGTGCTTTATGTTATACACCTGTGGCAATGAGTCTCATTGAAACACCTGAATTCAGTAATTAACGGGTGTGGTCGAATACTTTTGTCCATATCTCATTTTCAGTCAGAATGCAAAGTGAGCTCTTGAGGGTTAAGAACAAAAAAAAAAATAAAGCTTTTATTCACCAAGCAAACTTCTCTCGAGTAACGACCTATAGTGGGGGAAAGATTGCTGAGTGGTGAGGGCACTCTGACATTATGAAGAAATCAGTGTGAGTCCTGTAAACAAATAAAAACTGCATGATGATGAATGGTGGACATTTAGCGCTGTAGGGGGGAGAACTTGAATGCAGTAGCTACATGTTGTCAGTGTCTTTTTTTTTCTTTTATTTGTGACCCTCCTGCTGTATCAAACAAGCAAAAAGTGTGTTGTAATTGCTCCCTTATTCATAAGCACATCAGTATCTGTTTTGGAAAGTTTATTCTCGTCTGGCTGTAGTCATGATTCAGCCCTAAAACCTGCCAGCTCTTTTTTTATGATTATTCATATGAGTAGAGGGCAGAATAAGAGGATGTTCGTCTTGCTCAAATTTCCAGGTGCATTTATAAAGAGAGTGGCACATGCTGGTGGGCATATGCAAAGTTATATGAGCTATAATTATTTTTGCAAATGCCACTTGCAGTTTTTGGCTCCAACAACTCTGTTTAAATAAGTGTTTACATAAATGGATTTTAGTATCCCGGTTATTAGCCTTATCCTGATTTTGATTAAAGTTGGCATACTGTGTTTCCATGTGCACATTGAAACCTGGTTAATCACATCTCTGTATACATGAGAAATACCAGCATTCAGGTTTATGATTACTGCATCATATCTACATAGGCAGCTGTAAAATCTCTTTGTGAATTTTGTGTTTCTAAAAAGAAAATGTCCCAATTAACACTCATCTATAGAATAGACATATTACTCAGAATTGTTCAAGCTGTTTGCCATACCTTTTTAGAGCTTATTGGAGTTACTACGCTGGAATAAGCCCTTAGAAAATGAAAGAGTGAAAGAGATCTCAAATGACTAGGCTCACATGACTTAGTGTGTTAAATTCTTATGAATATGAGGTGATCATAATTATTTTAAATCACTAAGGTTAGTAAAGATGCAAAGAAAGAGCTCAGCAATCCTGCAAGTGACTTGATTGACTAAATAACTGTCCCATCAATAACTTTAGATAAAAGCATTATGAGAAAACACAGGTAGCTAAGAGGGGGCCTTGATAATATCAAGCTTTTACTTTTAAAACTACACCAAGAGAGCTATCATCTCTACATTTCAGGCCTGGAATGTGTTGACAGACTTCCCTGCAATTTCCACGTTCACGTGCTCCGTGGTTTTGCTCCGACCAAAGGCCAGCGGCCTTGCACACTGGAAGCATTTCTATAGGACTGTGCAGCCCTTATCAGCTTGAGACAAGAGGGCAGAATTCACAAGAGAACTGCAAGCTCACACAGGGTTGGTGTGTCAGCAGCTGATTCTTTTGACTTCTTGGGGTTAATTTTCCATAGCGACATGATTCCAGGATTTTATTGCTTCTGCCATGGGTGAGGACATTATGAAGCTAAAAGGTTCATGTTTCCTTCTAAAGAGTTCTGTGGCTTTTCACCTTAAAAGTTAAATTTTCCCAGTCTATTTTGTCATTGTAGCTCAATGACCTTTTGCTTGTGCTGCAGGAGAAGACGTAATGTTGATATAGTGATGAGTTATGATCAGGAGTCCGTATATTGTGTTGTATTTCAAAGTTGGCCGGATGTCTTGCATGTTTTCCCAGCTGTTTGGGTAGATCTCCTCTATGTGAACTGACAAGGTTTGACAGTGGTGAGCAGTGGAAATTGACCTGCAACCTCAGAGGAGACCACAAGGCAGACCCAGAACTCACTGGAGGAGTTATACATCATCTGGCCTGGGAGTGTCTCAGAGTCCTTCAGGAGGAACTGGAAAGCGTTGCTGGAGAGAGGAGCGTCTGGGTTGACTTGCTTCACCTGCTGCCACCGCAGCCCGACCCCAGATAAGCAGAAGAAGATGGATGATTAATAGAAAGATGGACGTATCTCCAACAAAGTGAAAGGGAGTGGTATTTCAGGGACATGCAGGTGCTGGACTGAAGCTGAAAAATCAAACTGTGAAGTTCACTGTTCATCTAAATATGACCTTATTTAGACACAACACTGCCATCAACTCACACTGACTGAAGTTCAAGGAACAGTTTAACCAAAGTCACACCTGCACAGGTGCTCTGCAACAGCCAGAAAATGGGATATGGCACAGTATCCCATCTTCCAGGTAGCAAAACTGTGTTTCTTAAAACTGGGTACTGGCATATGCTGGGTCCTGAAAATGTATACATGCACCAACAGAAACTGGGATACTCAAGTCTGTGTGAACACAGTCAATTAAAACTCCAGGTAAAAGATGTTAGAGAAAAACAAAGACAAGCCTGCATTGCATGTAAGAAGATAAAAAAAAAATACACAAAACGAGATCGGTATCATGTTGATGATACGCTGGTCTTACTCATAGGTGATCAGTGATTGGCTGAAAGAAACCTTGTAGGGGCCTATCTATTAAAAAGTGTTGGAGGTACACAGAATAAAAGTATCATTTTCCTCCATATAATATTGATATATTGTCAATTCAGTCATCTTTATGCTGAAATATGACCAGATGTGTATCACTAAATACTGACTTTTCCAATGACAAACTTTGAATGTCCTAGAGGAACAGTGGGCTTCATTCACCAACTGTTCTTGGATGGAAATTCATGTTTTAAAGACTTTAGTGAAGGTTTGAAAAAGATTCTGATATTCAACAAAGATTCATTGTCTGAGGCTTTTTCTATAACAAGATCTCATCACACTTGAGAGAACTTCGATGCTCATTATTGGTGGAAGAATTGTTTTTTTCATATTATTACAAACATTATTCATCTTAGGTAAATAACAACCAGGTAGCTTGGTTTGGTTTCATCCACTTTTTGACTCGGCATCAGCATAAGAACGACAGAAAGAAACTAGAAAAGCACTCAGAGAGCGCAGACCTCTGCCATTAGCCCTATCTCAGTACAGTCCTTTAAAAATTTCCTGAATCCAGATGGTGATCTGGATCACTACCAAAATCTAACCAGTTCTTCCTTATGCCATTTCTGACATTTCTTGAAAATTTCATCAAAATCTGTCCTTAACTTTTTGTTATGTTGCTAACAAACTAACAAACCCTGCCGATCACATAACCTCCTCGGCGGTGGTAACAATAGCAGTCTTGTTTCAAATCCCACTAGTGTGTTGTGATTTTGTGAATACTAAACAGAAAGAAAATTGTGAGTTGAGAGAAATCAAGTTGAATTTATCTCTTTCTTTTCAGTAGGATATTATGTTTTGGAATTCCTCCCAAAACTTCATTGAATTGCCACTGATCAACTAAAACTAACAAGTTTGATTCAAAATACAGAATGAAATATAACATTTTTATCAAAGCATTAACCCCCCACCAAAAAAAGGCATTTAGAGGATGCAAAACTTCCTTTAAACCAAGTATTATAAATGAATGCTGTAAAAATGCCAAGCCTTCTAAATGTTTAAATATTTTTTAAAAATTAAATTGTGATCCAACGTTCCTCTGTTTGCTTTCTGAGTCTGACAACAAAACTGATCCTGCGCTGGAGAACACCATGCTTTTTCTTAAGCCAACACAGCTGAGCTTTAGGAGGAAACAACAGAAAAAGTGGAGATTGGGTTTGGCAACGTTGTAAAAAAAAAAAAAAAATCACAGATTTTATGTGCAGGAAAGCTGCTGCAAAGCAGTCAGTGTGCTGACAGCTGGGTACACTAACTGAGGCCTCGACTTTAAAGCAGGATTTTCACTTGTTGAGGTGACGTCAGGGTTTTCAGCACTTTGAAAGTGGTTCACATGTTACCAGTGTAAATCCCCACAGTTACTTGTGTCAAACACCTAACCGGCTCTGTAGCAGGATACACCTACCTGTAAGAAACACAGCTTATTGACCAATCAGATCTTTTTATCATCAGGCCCTATGTGGTGATGGGAGGAGGACAAACACTGTGTTTCCTGTAGGTTATCAATGTGACATACATTTAATGAAAGCTACAAGTAAGTGCTGAAAAATCATAAATTATGTTTCATCGTCAAATACATCTTCGGCTTCCCGCAATCAAGAAAACAAGATAATTTAGATTTCACAATCAGGTTTAGTCATGTGTGGTAAATGGGGCTCACTCTTCCTTCCTGTATAGCGAGTGCTCTGCCCCTTCCACCAAAACAGCTCTCACTTAAATTTAAGAGGAGCAGAGAGAGCCACAGCACATATTCCAACCACTGGGGTTTAATCTCTACAGGGATACAACATACTGAAATAAGAACTAGTAAACAGATCAGTTTCATGGCCTTATGTTTTCTTCTCTCCAAGAATGGCATGAAGCCAGATCATTTTTCCCTGTAGCAACTTCTTCTGCCAAACAGATTTCTTCTGCTGACCTTGCAAAAGCCTAAACATGAGACCCTTTACAAAAAATACTGTAAAATCCAGAATATGAGTCACCCTTGTCTACACGGTGCAGCCAGGTTTTTAGAATCTTTAGGGCATTATCTGATATTTTGAACAAATGTGCTTTTATTTTGATGAAAAAATGTGCTTAAGGTGGCAAAAGTAAAATTGTACAATCCAAAAAAAATGAAGGAAAGGACGCAGATGGCCTAATGGTTAGGTCACGCCCCATGTCCATGGGTGGCCCGGGTTCAAGTCCAGCCTGTGGCTGTGGCCTCATTACCCTGTGTCTCATCCCTGTTTCCAGTTTTCTGTCGATTTCTGCTGCTCTGTTGAAAAATGGTAATGCAATAAACAACAGCAGAGTCTAGCCCTCACCCTGACCCTAACCATTTACCCTTACACACGTTTCGATAGCTGGCAGAAATCGACAGATCACCGGCTCTATCAACTGTCCTATTTCTCTAATTAAGGCAAAAAGCCCCCCAAAAATCTGAAAGAAATAAAGGAAAATAAACAACTTACGCCCAGCTCAGCATTAGAAACAGCACAGTAGCAGTAACAGTGATGCCATTTGCTTACTGTGTCAGTGGAACCCAGGCTTAAGCGCTGATTGGCTGGTACTCATGTGACATCTCTCCAACCAGATTGTATTGTGCACATGACATTTGGTGAGACTCTCGAGCCTTGGTTCCCAACCTGGAGTCTGGGACCCCCTTGGGGAGGGAAGGTCTGTCTGCTCTGAGGCTGTTAAAATTAATGCCCTAATTGGTGTATGCCAAAAATCAGCCCCAATAATCAGTTGGGTCTATAATTGGTCAGCTTCTATTTATCATCTGTTTTGTAGGGGTGACAGCTTCCATTCGATTGGTCGATTGTTCAGTCAAAAAACTTTTGTCAGACCGAGATCAACCTGGTCAGCAAGTCACAACCCCCTTGTGATTTTGGTCGACCAAGTTTTTCTTTGGTTGACTACAGGCACCAACCCATTAGTCCCTCGGCCTTTCCCTGTCAGTCACTCGTCCTTACTAAGGAGTGTTTCTAGTCAAACCAGCGCTCAGTAGTACTGGTACCACTAATGGCATATGGCCTGTTTTCTTTAAACAGGTATGACAATGAATTTCCAAGGAAGAAAAGCTGTTAAAAAGTGGTGCCAAACCCACTGATCTGGTCTGTGCTGTCATGTTGTCCATTATGTATTCCTAGCAGCTAAATTGACATCTGCCATGACCAATGAGTGAGCTGAAGTTTGATGGCGTTAGGGCTTGTGCAGTGTGACAGTGGCAGCTGCATGTACTTGCAATAATGACGTTGCATGTGATTGTACTTTAAACTGCTATCAAAGTCAGTGGGGTATATAAGCCACAGGCAACATTTTTAGATGAAAAAGGGAATTAAAGGCACAGTTTACAGTCCAGATTTTACTGTAATTTCACAAAAGATCTGATTATTGGAGTGATTACAATAGTTGGCAATAGTTGACTGCTAGAATAGTCAGAGGTTGCATTCTTGTACCTAATGACACATCTGCTACCCACTGAGAAAAACCTTGTGACCCACTTGAAAGGCGTGACTCACCAGTTGAGATATTGGATCTATAGTGGCTCTTATATGGTCTAAGTGTGTTAATGGGAATTTAACAATCACACATTATCACTAAGGTACTGTAACATGTTTTAAACAGGCTACTTTGCATTCATATGAATATGATTTGCCTTTAGATTTTGGCTGGATAGTAGGTGTACCTTGGCCAAAAAAATGTGACAACCAGCAGATTTCAGGATCCAGAGTGTAGAGTGTATTATTTGGTGTAGCAAGCTAAATTGTAATCTTCAAAGACAGGCTGTGGGAGGACAGTGTGATGTTGCAGCCTTTGCTCTCTGTGTCTCTGGCACCATGGCGTGTTCTCTCTCTGGTTTATTTTCTGTCCGTGTGTTGGTGTTACTCCTGCTGCAGCAGCAGGAAGCACCAAAAAACCAGCTCTGACACATCTAACAGTGTAATACTCCCCCTCTGATGTGAGCAAACACAGGACATCCCTGTGGGAAACAGCTTTAAGTTGAATGAATTATCATCAGCTTGCTAACTGCGGCCTGCTGTTGAATCACTTCAGCGTTTGGCAGACACAAGCACATCACAGAAGGTCCAAACACTGAACTTCCAGCTCTGCAGTGCTGAATACATATTTACTATGGCGGGAAAAACACGAGCAGATCTGCCTACCAATAGGATGCCAGAGCGAGAGAAGTTTGCCAAGTGATGTAGAGGTGCATGCAGCAAGCTGTAGTTTGGGAAATAAACATGAAATATCTGAGCTGACCTCCTGGAGGAAAACAGCAGGCCCCTTGTGTACGCACACCTTACTTATTATGTATTACATGCTTTGCCCTGGAGTAAAGCTTGCACTGTGGATAACACCGAACTCAGTTGAGGTTGGATTGCACTCGGTGTGTTACATAATGCCGCCTATGAGCTGTAAGATTGATGCCGTTTAATAATCAAAGCTACAAGAGAATAAACTCTCTAAACATGGTGCGTTTTTCTGCACTTTCCTCATCAGAGCGGTGATATTTTTGTCAGCACCCAACAGGCCTTCCTGATTTTTTTCATTAAACTATTCATCACATCAGCCTCATCAAACATTAAGAGTATCCTCACAGTTCATTACAAGATGCCCTCCTTTTTATTTGATGAAGTAATTCATCCATTATGTATGTGTGTTTTGCAGTTTGCAGGATGCCTGTGAGACTGCAAAACAGCGTCAGCTTTCCGAAGGCTTACATCCAAGAGGAGAGAATAAAGTTGGTGCATTTGTTTTTGATTAAGTCGGCATTTCAGAGCGTTCCCTCTACGATGAACTGTAGAGCGATTACTAAACACGGGAAAGATCAGACTCATTGTGATAACAAGGAGAGGCTTGATGGGAAAAGCTTGATAAGGACTACAGCAGCACTGAATCAGTTTTATCGGAGCGTCTGCGATGAGGAGGCTGCACACGTGGGGAGATCAGGAGGCGATGGGAAGCAGAGGTGCTTTATCAGAAGTGGCAGGCTGAATGAGGATCATCAGGCCTCCCTCTGATTGAATTCTTTCTCATCGTCTGTTGTTGTTACTGAACGACCACTGAATGCTTCCCTGAGTGAGTCAGCTGCTCTGGGATTGGTTGCCTCCACTCATCCAAAGGTGATGAGCGAGTCAGATGGTTTATATCTGTGTAAACGCCTCCCGGGAATCCAGACAAAGTCAACTGATGCTTGAAATAAATCTCAGAGCATTGACAAATGTCAGAGCTTGACTAGAGTAAGACTTTAGTCGGGGTATACAGCTGGACAACAGAGCGCCGTGGTCGTACTGTGTCAGCTTCACAAAGCTGTGTTCAGGCTGTAAATCTGCAGGGTTAGTATCATGGGAATATGACAGCGTGGGGTACAATACAACATTGTTTATTTGCTCAGATCCGGAAAAAAAACACCTTTAATGTCTTATCAAGCAGTGATTCTCCCCTGGTGGGTCAGGACCCAAAAGTGGGTCATGAAGCTTTCTTTCTTTTTTTGGTCATGAAGGTGTACCTGGGAAAAAAACATCCCTGTAAGGATGGGTAGAGTGGGCATGCATCTATCTTTCTAATTCTACCTCATTTTAGCACAATTGCAAGTGTAGTTTGGATGTTAACATGAGATTGGAAGTTATCAAATTCATAATCTGGACTTACCAAGTCCCTTTTTCCTCATGACAATGTCTTAATTTCTTGAGATCTCAAGAAAGCAACAAAATGTATGTAGGGATACACAGACACATCAGTTAACATTGCTGTCCACCAACACTGGCCCGTTTACAGACATTGGCCATATTATGCAGCACATACAAGTATCAGTCAATGTTTATCTGACATTTCCAATCAGTTTCACACTGGCATCTGGTATTTTTAGCTGCTGAATCCAATAGGCATGTGACACTGTGATCTGTGGGAAAAAAAAAAAAAAAACGATCTGTTTCACAGACAAATGTGGGAGAAAATGTTACAGGGGACATATTTAACCCCTTTAGCACAAATTTATATTGGTCTCAGAGGTCCCCAAAACATGCCTGTGATGTTTGTTGCTGAAAAAACACTCCAGTATTGGATTTTTTTGCATGTCTAAAAACCCTCTGTTTCAGCCCTGCTCAGAACGAGCTCTCAGAAGCTGAGTGTCCATTACAGTTTTTTTGCAAAATAAAAGCGATATTTCTTAAATTTCAACTAAGTACAGTTGCACCTTGAATGTGTTTCCATTGAAGAGTTTTGGACATGAGCAAAAAAATCTCATCTCATGAGACTGCTGCAAGGAAGCTGGACGCTCAAAACCTGTTGTGTGTTGGTACGATTATGATCACATCTACAGCGGTTGCCTTTACAATTTTGAACTAAAGACGAAGGCAACGGATGATAGTTCAGAGGCAAAGTCCGTCTGTATGATAAAAGCCACATATAAGGGTATAATCATGATGTTAAGAAAAGTCTTGCCTCCTCTTCTGTCCACACGTACCATGCCATGTTGTCTTGGAGTGACCTGGTCATGCGACACTGTACATCACGTCTTGTAACTTGTGTTTCCATTGTACTTTTGCGATACATTTCTATATTAAAACGTCTGAAAAACCTCCTCATGAAAGCGCAAAAACTTTTTACAATATTTGAAAAGTTTTTCGAAATTCAGGTGTTTCCATTATCAGTTTTTTATTGTTCTGTTTAGATTTTGCACATTTCTAAGAGTAATGGAAACACAGCTACAGACAGCTCAGTGGACAAGAAAAAACATGTAATCAAACATTTTCCCTTTCACTGTTCCTCTGACTTTGTAACACAAGGCACTGGTGCTAAAGCAAATGTTAAATAAAATAAAAATGGCAAAAGATACAACAAAAAAGTAAAAAAAAAAAAAAAATTAAAAAACACAAATGGCCAAAATATACAAAACCTAAAGCTCACCTAAACACCACGAGGAAACACTGGAGAGAAAGACTGAAGAAGTCTGAACATGCAGAGGAACCATAACAGCTGACAAGGACTCAGAGAAAACCCAGAAACTAAATAGACAGAAGGTGATCACAGGTGAAGGCAATCAGGGTGGAGGGAAAAACACAAAGGCAGAAAGAAAGCAGAGATCACACACAGGCAGGCAAATTACAAAATAAAACAGGAAACAATGAAGAGAAAACTGGAGTTAAGGAAAACAAAACACAGAGGGATAGAACAAGTTAGCACATTACTAGAAACCAAAGTGGGAAACAGTCAAGGACTAGAAATCACAGGAGGTAGAGACAAACACAAAGAGCTAAGTAAACAGGAGGATATGAAAACAGAAAACACAAGAAGCAACTGGGACAGAATGATACAAACACACAATTACCTGAAGACGAAATAAAGGTAGAAACATGAAAAATACACTTAGAATTAACACAGGAAAAACTCAGGAACATAAATCAAAATCATGACAGCCTCTTTTTCAGTCCATAACAAATTCCTCGTTCTGGGGTTCAGTTTACTCCATGATCTCTGATACCTGAAGTTATTTCTTCATTCAAAACTAAAGCAGGTCGACGCCCAAACATGAGTGAATAAAGGAAATAAAATCCAAAATGAAAACAAGGTTTAAATGCAAAATGGTGGCATTTCAAACTGTGACAAAAAATCTTGATTAACTATGATTGTAAATAAAAACATTTAAGCTCAATCATATTTAACTATTGCACCTATTTCACTTTATTCTCAGGACACTGAGGTTTCTATCATTGTCATTACCATTGACATCACAAGCACATTAAAACAAGAAAACAACACAGCAAGCAAATACAATTAATTAAGAACTGTAGAAATCAAGCCAAACAGTTGAAAGCAGTGGCTAGAAATTGACATCCTACAGTCTTTGAGAAAGGGGAGAACCTGAAACCTTAGATTTTGTTGGAGGTGAGCCATGAGTTTTGTGAATCAAAGGAAAATGCAGTGAAAGTCCAGAGCAAGCTTAAATGGCATTAAGAACGAGCCAATCAGTAAAATGGGTCATAGCGTTGCCAGACCAGAGATGTAAAGTAAAAGTTTTCCAATGAAGACCTTAAAATACATAAAACCAGTGTTGTTGTTCCCTTCTTCAAGTGAAGGTCAGCCAGCCGGCTCAGACAGGACACAATGATGAGTGCTGTATCTGTCACCCGTTATAAATCTAGGGGCAGAGTGATGGACAGTGTCCAAAGGCGTGAGTGGAAACTACAGCATGTCTATGAATTACATCCCTCTAATCCATAACTGACAGTAGCAAAGCTTCAACTATTCTCTTCCTACAGGGCAATGCAAAACTTGAATTATTTCTGTACAGGAAGCCAATTTTACAGTTTTCATTAGGAACTTAAACGTGGATTCTTCATCAGGCCACATGCCCAGATATTTATACTTGACTTCATTTTGACCTATTTATGGTAGATATGTGCACCTTCTCCTAATTAATGCCCTGGAGAACATGAATTTGGTTACAGTTGCAAGTTTGTGATGGGAGAATTACAAAGCAAGTTGTTTGGTTTTGAAGTCCAATTGCAAAGAGCTTGCCATACAATACAAAACAGTGCCGTCTACATGGAGACGAGCATAACAACCATTTAAACAACGTCATTGATATACATACAGTCATGTGCATACGTTTCAGGTCGTTTTCACACCTTATAGTCCGGGGGACTCGGTTCATTTTGGACCTCAAATTGCAACACTGTTGCACTTTCCTATTGTTTGGTTCGCATTCACATCACCCTTGGTCAAACGAACCAGACCATACTTTTGTGGTGCTGTCATCCCAAACAAAGAGCGGTGAAGAGGAAAAGGAGGCGTAGAAAAACACAAAACCAGAAATCCACCTTCTTCCAGTCATTTTTTCCACATAATGAAAAAAACACCAAATTTACGCTGTCTTTGGGTTTCTGCTTTTGGGGCATTATGAGCAGCCAGCGAAGCAGCGAACTGTCCAGCATTTTGTTCTTTACATGAGACAAATGAATCCACACCGAAGAGAAAGGCGAGCCAACATGTAAGCGAGCGACTACGACGTGTTGCTATGGCTACAGATGCGAAGCGAGGTACCGACATGTATTTGAGTGTATTAAAATCACATATGTAAAACCATAAATCATTACACTTTATGCCACTTATTGGCTTAGGCTCACAAGTTGGTCTGCCGTGCTTTTACACCTCAAACCAACAGCACCAGGGTTTGTTTGGAAGGGAACTGAACCCCCTGTTTAAAGTGGACCAGAGTCTGCTTGTTTGGTCTGCACCAGTTCCTATGAGCTTCCACACCACCACTCAAAATGAACCAGACTATCTGGGAAAACAGGCCAGAGTTTGTTTAACCCATTAAAGCCTGAAAACACACATTATAGCCAGAAAATTCTCATTTTTATTACTTCCGCCAAGGGGGTTGTGTGATCGGGTGGGTTTGTTCGTTTGTTCGTTTGTTAGTTTTTTTGTTTGTTAGCAGCATAACTCAAAAAGTCATGGACAGATTTTGATGAAATTTTGAAATGTCAGAAATGGCATAAGGAAGAACTGATTAGATTTTGGGACTGATCCGGATCACCGTCTGGATTCAGGAATTTTTTAAAGGATTCTGTGCTAATGGGAGATGGGGCTAATGGTGGAGGTCTGCGCTGTTACCATTTTACACCAGGAGATGGCAGACATGAGTAACTTCAACCCCAGCAGCATTTTGGGTGTGTTTCTATTCAAAGTTTTGGAGTTTATAGAGTTTGAAAGATGCACACCTGATTGAGGAGACGAGTCAGAGCGTCGCAGAGAGAAAGACAGCCAATTGTAGCAAGAATACTCATGATGCTGGGAGGAATAGAGGAATATTCACCCTCTGCCGTGACTTCCAGTCGTCCAGTGAGACCGTGGGTGAGACTGTCAGTGCATCTGTTGGCACCAGCAGGCAATGCTTCCATCATGACAGTCCACCCGCAGCATAGCCAATGCTTTCCAGGAATTTTTTAAAGGATTCTTCACTATTGGGAGATAGGGCTAATGGCGGAGGTCTGCGCTCTCTGAGTGCTTTTCTAGTTTGGAACTGAAATGTTTAGTTCACTTTCTTCTGAAATCAGAAAAATCAAATTTTCCATAAAATTTAACATATATATTTTTTTGTATCTCATTTGATACATTAGGTCTTTTTGGTAACTGATAATTACGGCATTTTTATCATTCATCAGATTGTATTCAGAAGTTTTTTTTTGTTTGTTTTGTTTTTTTAGTAATTTATGATCATATTAATTAGATAGAAGTATCATAAAAGTATGTATCAAATATGATACAACGGGCTTTAAGGGGTTAAAGCGGACTGAACAGCTCTGGTGTGAATGTGCCCTTAGGCACGTAGAACTCTCAGGATTCATCACTGGTCCCGATGTGTCAAGCCAAAGGGCTGGACACACACTGTGTCACTTGGCAGTAAAGGTTAACCTAGATGGCATTTCTTTTGGCCAGGTTTTTTCACCCTGATGGTATGCCCGGAGACCGGCGGTCACTTTCAGTCCCTTGGGACATCAACAGCACAACCGGGGCTTGTGGCAGCCCTACTACCCACCAAGGCCGTGCTTTTCCCATCCATCCCTTGCTCCACCCTAAAGATGTAGGCTTTGATATTTTATTGATTATTTCTTCCATGCCCCTGGTAATATGAAAAGACATACAGAGCACTGCCTGGTTGTATCAAACCTCTTTTTCATCTCGAGACCATTTTCCACTGTATTCAGCTACTTTGTATAACAACTGATGGTTCAGTATTATGAACTCGCCCCACATCATTCTGTAGTGTGTAGATATAAACTTATTCATATCAGCTTTAGCTCTGTTTCACAGCTCTGTGCTATAGCTCCTAAAACTGGAGCTCATCCTTGTTTTACCCACATCACACTACTCATATTTTTTTTTCTCATTACCCAAAAGATCCAGTTTTCCACTCGGTTGCGCCCCTAATATAATGTAAAATGGAGCGAGTTGTTGTTTGTTGATACATTTCTTTATGCAGATTTTGCTAATGTAGCATAAACATGCATTTGTTTATGAGTCCTCTCCACGTTGTGTGGCTCCAGTTCCTCTTGTGCACAGATGGCAGTGGGCAGAGAAATTGCTAATTGGAGACTTTGTTGCACATTGAAGCGTTTCTGCAGTTTAAAAAAAGAGCTGAAGGATTTCTATACAGTGAGAGTTTAAGTCGACGTATAGGCGATTACTATTAAAACACAGGAATCTGACACATCTTTTAACATTTTGGCTTTATTCAAGAAACAATCCAACCATTATTTACATGTAGTTTCTCATTGTATGTTTACTCAAAGTTGTGAAGTTTCCTCCCTTCAGTGTATTCTCAAACAGCAGTATTTAGAGAAAAAAAGACAACAAAATTAGTAAAATATTTCTAAAATTTCACAAAATTATCCCCCAACAGAAAAGAAGAGTATACAAAGACATTTCAAACAAGTATAAATATCTGTTCTTAAAATGACGGAACAACAGCAGCTGGAAGTGAAGCCAAAAGGCCTGCTGTGTGACAGCAGTATGCTTATCAGAAAAACAAACATAAAATCTGGGAACATTATTAATATTTCAAATTTACTGCATTTTTTAAAAGATTATATTTTTGGGACTTTTGCCTTTACTTTGATAGGACAGCTTTAGAGAGACAGGAAACATGGGGAGATAAAATGGTGAAAGACATGCACCAAACATCACATACACTGGGAATAGATACTACACCAGTGCGTTGAAGACTATAGCTCCTGCTCTACCCACTGAGCTATAACATTTTTTAAAAATTAATTGAGCTTTTATATTATCGAATATTATGCTTCACCTGTAGTGGTTCTGTTTGCATCATTAATAAAGTTAAAAAAAGCCTGATAGAGGTGGGGGTGCTAAGCCATGTAGAATCTTATACACTAGACAGACATTTTTGTATTTAATCAGGTTTCCAAACTGAACTGGCTATACTTCTTAAGGATGTGGCAATAATGAAAACTGGTTTCTTGTCTTTAATTTGGAGTGCTTGTTTATATAATGATTCCAGTGGTTTTAGGGCTGTAGTGTATTTGGCCAACATAACACACAATAGGTGACGAGAGAGAATCAGTGAGTGTAAGTACAGCCTAGCTGCAGCATTTGTTAGGGAATTTCTGATAAACCAGAAATTTGTTACTGACTTTTTGGGTATGAATGAGTTGAACTGATGAGCCATCTTTAATAGTGCCATTTTTTAAATAAGTTCCAATGAATCATATTAATTTTGAAAAATCAATAGGCTGTGCCTCTGATCTAACTAATCTTTTAATCCATTTGGATTCATCTTTTTCTTATTGGAGCATGATGCATGTCATTTCTGATGACAGGGCTATCTAAACAGGTGAATCATGTATTTTATGTGTTTGTAGCATATCTTTAATATCCACTGGAGCTAATTATTTACCTGAATCAATCTTTTTGGTTTAATTTTGAGCACCTTTACATCCATTACAGACCTGTGTAAGAATTTCTTGTACTTGGACATTTGAACATTACTGACGACTTACTACTTCTCTTTCCTGTGTGCCTTCTGTGATTGCACACTGCCCTGCAGTCTCATGCCTTAATGTGGACATAAATGGGGCATTTGCTAATCGGGAAGACTGTGCATTACTTTCCAGCTGATGAGCACATAGCAACCATCAATTTCAGAACATACATGCAAAGAATTGAGCTTCTCTTAAAAACATTATTAACAACAAATCTAAGATAAATCATAAGATGATATTGGCGAATGAGGCCTGTTAATGTTTTATCTGTGAGCAATATCAGTGTCTGTGGGGATTTTGACTTCACCTTTGTACAATGGGAGGAGAATGAGAAGCCCTGTCCATATTCATATATAGTTATTGGTGTTAAAGAACAAACAGACCATTTTAAAAGAGCATCAATATATTAAAAAGTTGCTTTTCTCTTGTATTAAGAGGTTTTTAGGAATTATTTCTCATTCTTTGAAATGATCTTTTATCTAAGAATCAGTTATCTTAAAGTCACTTTAAATTAAGGCTCTAAAATAAAACTTCTGTAGAAAATACCATAATAAGATGAAAAGAAGTCTTGATGTGTAAATTGTCCCATCAGTGTTCAGTATCAGTCAGGACTACATGACTTCTGTGCTGTGTTGTCTGATTGGCACTTAAACTTTATATGTTTTATCAAAATATGACTTAATTATGCAAAGAGATCTAAATATCAGGAGAAACCCGCCTTATTTAAGGTATTTAGATTTTGTCAGATGATAAAGCATATTTAAGAATATATAAGATCAAATGCATGATGGGAAAAAAACACTGGAAAGAAGGGATTCCATGTCAAACAAAAAGTTAACCTATACTGCTGGAGATTTCACTTTTCGCAGAGCTGTAGTCGTCTTTGGGGTATTGCAGACTGTTGCAGGAGATCTTTGAGCCTTTTTCTGCAGAAATTCGGCCTCTTTTCTCAGTTGGGGGTTAAATGCCTTGCTAACGGGCAGCCCACTCAAGGGCACCTCTGTTGTGGTTGTATATGGAGGCGAGATCATTGCTCATTCCTCCCCTGCATCAACCGGAGCAGTGAGGAGCCTCAATGTGGCAACTCTGTCTTTTACTGCGACTGCTATTTCCTCAATATTTCTTCACATCGTGGTCGGGGGGATTGAAATTCTCAAAGCGTGCAGATATAGTGTTTTCTTGGTGATATAGATCGACACTTTCTCGTATGGAGTATGTGCTCCTGATATTAAACAAGATTATTTCTTAATATTGTTTCCTCAAAGTAGAAAATGTTAGGAGGGCTAGAGAGGGAAGAAAAGACTGTGCCCGTTCCTTTGTGTGTATCTGAAGCCTCAAGTTGTTGCAACAGAAATTAATAAATTGAGCAAGTGTGAACCAAAAAGCATCCATAATTTAAAACCCATTGCATTCGTGGGAGTACAATCTCAGAGTTACACTTGGATGTGTGTGGGAGGGAAAGATACTGGTGCTGGTTTTTGAGGGCTGGTTTGAGAATGACTGAGGAGGAGCAGAGGGAGCAGAGGGGAGAGAGCAGGAAAAACAGAAAGAAGGTGAGAGTGTTTCTATGATCGCCTTTTTTTCCTTTTTTCATTGGGAGGAGTGTGAAGGTTGCAGCATCTTACAAAAGATCATCTAACAACGCTGCCAGCCAGTGAAACAGAACCAAGAGATGGAGAGACACTGCACGAAGTGAAATCTCTCTGAGAGTTAATATATGATATGTTTTTTCCCTTTTAAATTTACATTTTTTAAGATTGAGCATTGTCTGTTTCAAACTTTCCATCTGTAGAGATCTTTAAACATTGTTAGTAATTCAAACTACCATTTAAAGTACTTTATAATGCAATCAATCAATACAGTATCAACGATTGTTTCATTCATTTATTAGCTGTTATTGATGAAGTCCTGGTGTTTTTATCTATTTATTTTCTCATATGAGTTATAGTCTTTATTGTTTTTCTCTAGTTCTGGTTGACAGAACTAGAACACATTTTAGTCCAGTTTGTCATAGGACAAAGTAACTACATTTTAGTCATTGCTTTAAGTTGAAATGCTTCGTCTGTTTAAAAAAAACCCTAACTAGAAACCATGAATACTTGATTTGATGTAAACTAATATGGAGTCATTATAGTTGCAAAACTCAAGAGCATATTTTAATGTTAAAAAGACCATGACCTGTTGATTTTGTTGTCAGTTCCTTGATGGGGGGGGGGGGGGGTGTTTATAGATCACATCCTAATCTGATGTGTTATTGAATCAAAATTATGATAGAATTTGTGCCCTCTCCAGTGACATCATTTTACAAGTACCCTCTTTAGAGCCCTAGAGTGGAGATAATTTGACAAGTACCCTCTAATGCCCTTACAGGGAGCATATGACAAAGCACCCTCTTTAGTGTCCTTCCAATGGACGAAATTGGACAAGGCGCCATCTTTAGTTCCCTTCCAGTTGACATTATTTGACAAAGCACTCTCCCAAGAGCCCTTCCAGTGGACCATCCCTGACAAAGTGCCCTCTAAAGTGCCCTTCCTCTGGACTAAACTTGACAAATACCCTCTATGGGCCTTTCCATTGGACATAATTTGACAAAGCACCCTCTTTAGTGTCCTTCCACTGGACCAATCCTGATAAAGTGCCCTCTCTATAGTGCCCTTCTGCTGGACTAAATTTAAAGTACCCTCTGAAGTGCCATAATTTAACATAGTGCCCTCTTTAGTGCCCCTCAAGTGGAAAATTGGACCCCCTTGAGTACCCTCCCAGTGGACTTCAGCGGGTAAATGTCCAACAGTGGGTTTGTTCAATATGTCTGAAACTAGATTTATTTTGAGTCTACATTAAACAGCTGAAGATGTCTATGGGTCCTGTGAAACTCCATATATTTTTATGTGTTTTACAAACCACAGGAAGTGAGTTATCTTTTATGTTGTCACATTTTTTCTAATGTACCTTATGTTTCCCCCATTATGTTGATTTGTAAAGTCTTTCTAGAGCTGCCTTTATGCAGTATGGAGAGAAAAGGCAGACAGAACACAGGAGATAAGGAGCTTTGTATCTGCACGTTATTCTGATTCAGATTTTTGTCCTAGGAAATGCAAATAAATAAGAATTGTAAACTCTTGATTGTACTTACAAGTGTATGTAAATCCTTTAAAATGTGATTATAAGTGGAAATTGAATTTTTACAATGACTAATACTTCTGATGTCCGCTCTTGAAATGACTCTTAACTTAATGGCTCCTTTGTAATCCAGCCTTATCGCAGTAATAATTATTTTGTACTTATGTCTCTAATGAGTGGTCATTAAAAAAAAACAGGGCCGTCTCTTTGGATACTCGATGATAGCAGGGGCTGTGCTGAATATGAATGAGCGTTTGTTCGAGGATGTATGGAGGCGGCTGTTTGGGTTAATTAGGGGGAACCTGGTTTCCTGTAGCACCTGTGGAGCCCTCATGTCAGCCTGCTGGGATATAATGAACAGAGCAGATCTGTGGCGGAGCTGTCGGCTCAAACGGGAGACTGCTGCCCTTTTTTGCCCCGGTGTAAGAAAAGTTTCGAAGCAGGGATAATGTTCACGGAGAGCAGCTCTCATGTGTGGCAGCTGTGAGTTCAAGTGGGAGCAGCATAGGCTGGATTAATGCTTTTGTCTGTAGCGAGTTCAATTTTCATTTTCACTGAGTCATAACCAGGGTCAGAAAGAGGTTAAAACCACCCAGTGTGTATGGAAGAGACATTTTATTCATGTGACACACACGTCCCAAAAAGATTACACAGTAAAACTAACTCCTGTAATTATCTGTTAAATTTATGATTATGGTAAGAAGACTTACCTGTCACAAAGTGATCCCTCCTCATTCCTAAAGAGATTAAACTTGAGCTTCTTATTAAGGACATGTACAAATGTCAGCCCAATTTAAAGACAGGATTAATACCAGAGGAGTTGAACGTTCATATTAGGTCATATTAAGTTACCCAACCTATTCTCCATATATCTAACACAGTTCTTCAGTGCTCTGTATTTGTCAATCCAGACGGATTATTCTCTCAGAGATTGCTGTAATGAGTAATGAGGGATGACCTTATTGATCATCAGCCAGTCATTATTAAAGGATTGTCATTAAAATACTTGATTCATAAGTCTTCTTCTAGTCCGATCCCCTACTTTGATCTGAACATAATGCTTCCCTCCAGCCCCACCACCACCTCCTATACTCTCTGGCTACATTCACACTGCAGTTAAAAGTAACTTGAATCTGATTTTTTTGCTCAAATGTGACTCATATCAGATTTTTTTCTGACATTGAATCTGACCTTTTTGAATCAGGTTTACACCACTTTTGTATGTGGTTCTAAATCAGATATGTATCATGTGAACAGGCAAAAAAAAAAAATCAGATCTGAGTAAAGATCAGAATTGAGCATCAGTATGAACGGAGCTAGAATCTCTCCCTCTTTCTCCTTCTTTATCAGCAGAATAAAATACAAAAGTTTTGTTTTTTTGCAATCCAGTTTTCCCAGCATGCGAGTCAAGTTTAGTGGCATAACATTTCAAAATGATTGAAACAAACGTGATCCTGAATGACACTGGAACTTTTCACGGTCTGTTCAGGAGTAAATCTGTGTTGAATGGGAAAGATCATGTATAAAAAGAAGTGTTTAGTGCAAAGTACAGCACATCTGTGCATATGTGACAGAAAAGCTTGTGCGCGCATCTTGCTACAGGCACACAGGCGTAGGAAGAGGAGGCATTGAGGGCAGAGTGCCATGGATCACAAATGATGTTATCACTGAGATGGATAAGATATAAAAAGTTAAAAAGCAGACAAAGTTTTGGGATTGATTTCACCAAGTTTACATATCTGTGACGGATGGTTGTATGATGAGTGAAATATGAGTACGAGTAAAGGGGATAAATTATTTCAATCTAGTCAAAATGTAGTTGGAAGTTGTAATAATTTGTCTTAGCAGTATAAAAATAACGTCATCAGTTGCCTTGTATTTATTAGACTAATTGTCTTTGGATACTATTGAAAAAAAAGATGTGAAATCTGTGACATTGAGAGGAAGAGTGTTTCTCACATTGTAATATTTAACAGCTCCAGCCACTGTCCAAGCTGCTGTATTTAACAGATTGTTTGTGAGGGTTTTGTCTGAGTCCACCTTCACGCTCACACCTGTAGGGCATTCATACAGTTTCACCTCAGGAGTCTCTGAGGTGAAATCGACGGAGCAAAACATGCAAACGCCTTCAGCAAAAAGAGTGACCCGAGCTCTTCGACTTGGCTGTGGACCGAGGAAGCAGTGCCCACACACGCACATGCTTTTCCTACTCCAGAGTCTCGGTGAGGTCGTAGTTCTTCCCTAGAAACATGTTGTGTAACCTTCCACCTGCCCCACATCCCTGGGTGGAAGTGGTTTCAGTTTAAGAGTCTTCTAGATACAGACTGCTGTTAGGCTGCAGAATGAAAAGCTGAAAAGATATGCATCAAGTGCTGAATAAAGCAACCCAGCCCAGTGGTATGTGAAACAATGGCTGCTTCCAGGTGGTGATGTGCTGCGAGAAGAGTGGGGGGGTGAATTGGATAAGACAGAAAGCTCGTCTGGCTGCCTGGCTGTTAGCATTGGACTTGGCAGCTCTCTGCCAGGGAAACGCTGACAGGCAAGCACGCCTGTCACAGCACATAAGTGCCTCCTTGCACAACCCTGAGCCCTGCAGGGCAGGTCATCTCTCCCGTGTGCGGCTCACAGCCTCATTCTAACACCCGTGCCACAGGTCAGAGAGTGATGCAGGGGCGCGTGTCATGGCCTTTATACGGCTGAAAGACTCTGTAAGGTGAGAGAAAGGCCACTGGTGACGCTGTGGAAATGAGTTCAGCACATCGGTAAATCTAATTAAAGGAAAAAACTTTTGTCATTAAAAGGTGCTTGAGGTATTTCTGCTTGTAGAGACTTAATTAATAGTAACAGCTGGCCACTAAAAACAAGTCACGCTGCAATTTGAGCTGTTTTTTTTATGTGTAGCCATTGTTGTTTTCCCTCTCTTGTGGTGTGTTGAACCGAACATAACCTTTAACATTTGGCACCAGCTAGCTGTTTATTATCATAACAACAGAGGCAAATGAGGTTTCTTACAGCCACTGTTGTAGTAATAAGCTCCAGAAATACACAGTGACAGCACAGAGCAGATAAACAAAAATGACGTGTAAATAAAATTAGATCTGTACCTGACAACAGAAGCATATTAGGACTCTTACAGTCAAGCTAGTGATAAGCTGTAGTGTGCTATAACACAGAAACAAATCATTTGTAACACTAGTTATGCAATTACATGATTAATAGTGAAGCTATGGTTGGAATAGCACAACAACATGATAAGACTACATTTTCTGAAAAAATCAATATCATACCAGAAATGTTTGATATTGATTTCACAGATAGGTGACATGGATAAATGGTAATTTCAGCTACAAAAACACACTTGTTTTAAACTTGTAGGCTTATTAAAAATCTACTGGAGCATCACTGTGCAGACAAACTAATAGATACTGGCTGGACTACTCAAATCTGCAGGGCAGTGGGTGCTTATGACAGGGTTCAGTACCGATTAGGGGAACAGTATTTTGTTATGAGCTCAGTGCCACAGCGATGTGTATGATGTGTAAAAACAAGGGGTGTTTAATCTGTAGTTTTATGAAAACTCAAAACAGCCTATGTAATTCATAACACACCTATCCTCCCAAAAAATAGCCAAACCATTATATTTTTTAAAATTCTGTTATTTAAAGATTATAATTAACCACATAACTGTTACATTTACAGGGCTTTATTAGGAATATGGGAAATCAAATCACTGGCTCTCAAAATTGTATCTACTTTACCCACAAATGTAATGTGAAAACAAAATATGAACGTTACGGTCACTGTTTGTTGTAGCCTTTTTAAACTGCCAGTGGGTTCATGTCAGCTTAAACTCGAGTAACATCAAGGAATCTAGTTATGCCAATTTTTTTGTTCGCCATGAAACAGGAAGGTTTTTTTTCCAGAGTTTTAAAACATTCCTAAAGCCATGACTCCTAGCAGAGTGGCTTAAAATGTGTCAAAACACTATAAAAACTACTTCCTGTTCCATGGCGAACAAAAAATCGGCAAGACTACAGTTTTTGATGTGACTTGAATCTAAGCTGACAATGGCCACAAGCATTTATTTTTCACGTTGATATTAGATTTGTGGGAGATTAATACAATTCTTTAAAAGCTGAAGAATTTACCTCTTCATGAACATAATAAACCCCTGCAAATGTGATAGATATTACGCTTGCAAGGAATTTTGTTACTACTTGTCAACTGCTCTTAC